>NC_042623.1:235767483-236367483 GCF_901001135.1 Rhinatrema bivittatum
GCTATCACCACAGGAGACTGGAACGTAATAAATCTTCTTTTCTCCTTTGAAAATATTGCAAGCAATCCCCTATAGGGAGATGCACATCCACCATCTGCTGGAGATGGAGAAAACCGGTGGGATGATGTCAGTGCAGGGGTATACATACCGTCATGTCAGCTTTGCTGGTAAAAGTGCATAACCCACTAGTTTGGGATCCACCTGTCCGTATGCTAAGAAATAAACTATTCTTAGAAGAATCAGGAGAGGAGGCAGAATATCCCAACTGGGATATTACAGTTTGCTTTCAGAACTTGTCCGCCATGAATTTTCTTTTGTCATCTAGGTCGGTTTACAGAAAAGAACCAATCTGAATCCACTGTAATTTACACAGGGCATATTAAGTGGTGTTACTGAGCCACTGGAAGTCAAACATCCAAAATAGAAAGCAAACCCTGCTGCTATGAATAGAACTTATACTAAGCCGTGCAACCAGCAGAGTAGAAGGTCAACACATGAGCTGTTCCAAAAAGCCATTAACCATTGCTAAAATGGATACTCAAGCAGAACCATCCTAACTCACACCTCACTACTGACAATTACAGACACACGGGTGCACCAAGTAAGACTGTAAAACTCATTAATTAAAAAAAACACATCCTAAATTGCCCTTGCGCATATTTTAGTGCCCCATGCGAAAAGAAAGTTGTTAAAGCCCCCTTCTGCAAAGCAAGTGACATGGGCAGCAAACTAGAAAGAAACACACTGCATACAAAATTTGGCTTTTCCAAATTATCTTGGAGAGAAGTCTTCTATATAATTTAACAGAGTTTAGTGAATAAAGGGAATAAAATTCCAAGCATTTCAGACAGGCTCTTTGTAAAGCTCTAAGAAAACCAGTAGAAAGTTAGGTAGCCTATGTTCCATTTGTATGCAACATTACCAAGGGGCGTGAAAATCTCTATCAAGATGCATTCAGACCTGACCAATATCCAACAGATTTGGAAATTTATTCTGGAATACAGAACAGCAGTCAATCATTCAGGAAAGCATATCCCTTCCATACTTCTATCCATTTTCAGACACTCAAATTATGCTGAATGTCAACCGTGCAAGTCAATACTAATCAGGCTTAGGCTAATGCTAATTACAAACATGCAAGGAAAGGTACGGAGAACAATTTAATAAGAAATGCTATATGACAGACACAATAGGGAGGGAAACTGCTACACTGCCATGTAAACAACTGGTAACTAAGGCGACATTCTTGTCAGATACAAAATTTCATGTGAATCGGCGCAGCAATTTGAGACATGATGTTTGAAGTCTCCCATGCATGTCTTATAAGCAAACTTATGTTACAATAATCATCCACCTTCCTTTTGCAAAGTTCAACCCAAAGCAGTTTGCAACAAGCAAAACGCAATGCCTCCCCTACCCTCAATCAACCACCCTGCATTGTAACACTTTAGAGAGATGTTAAGAGGAGCGCTAACTCCTAACACAAGGTTCTAACCTGCAGGAAATAGTTTGTTCTCCCTTTCTTCTGTAAGCTTATAGTGCTATGTAGTCATTGTGGTATAAGCAGCATCTGAGCCAGCAGTGCAGAAGTGCTGCTTTGCAATGGACAAATGGCTACACCGAGCTGAACTAAATCTTATGTGAAGGTAGGCGCACTTGTGTGGGTGGCGGGGGGGGGGATATTTGACTTCTCTACTTTTCAAAGCTGGTGAGTGATTTAGGAGAACACAGAAGGATGGAGACAGCACAGAGGACGAGGAGGACAAGAGAAGAGAGAGAGCGAGAGAGAAAGAGGGGTGTTCTAGATAGAGGAAGAAAAGAAGGGAGTAGGAGGAATTGGGAAGTGGGTTCCATGATCTGGGGAGAGGTAGGAAGGAAAGGAGGTTCCAGGATTTGGGGGACAGAAGAAGAGATCAAGGGAGAGAGGATCGAAGGAAGGGAAGAGGCAAGTGTCCCCCTGGTGTTCTCTGGTTCTGATCCCCCTCCCACTCAAACTGGCATATACCCACAGCGTGGCACCAACGTTTTCTCTCTCACACACACACACAAGCACTTCCCCCTCGCTCACATGCAGACACGCCCCGATTTGATCCCCTCTCATCCCCTAGCCTCAACCCCACCAATGGTCCCCTGCTCAGCCCCTCCTAATCTTCCCCAAATGATCTCCTTTTACTTTCTCTGCTCCAGGTTCACACCTCCCCTTCTGTCTCTGAATGGCAGGAGGGGAGTGGCTAGATTAGGGAGCAGAGTAGCTCTTCTTTGCTCTGCTACACCTGCTCTCACACAACTGGTACCCTGCTACACCCAGATTTTTGCCAGCCTAGGAACAGGCCTAGTGTGCCTATTAACAAATTCAGGCTTGCTAATCACTAGAATGTGTTCTGAAGTATTATAATACTCACATCAGCTCCCTCAAGTGATTTTTTCAGCACTGCAACAACTTCTTCTTGGAAAGCCACTTCATCCATACATTTTGGACGACTACACAAAAACAAAGAAAATAGGTCTCTGGGACATTCCCAACATCAGTATCTGCTCAAGTTAATAACTGCTTGAAGGGAATACCACTGTTATAATTTAACTACCTTCCCAGTATGCTGCAAATTACAGTCTAGTATTTCTCTGAAAGAGCAGCAACACAGGCCCTAATAAAAATATCAGAATATGCAGTCCCATGCAACAATTTACAATATCACAATGCTCGTCTTTGGGTCTTATCACAAGGTTTCTAAACTTGCATCTTAATAAAGTTTACTTCTTAATAATTTTGAAATAAGATTTGTTCCTTGCCAAATGTCCTTCAATAAGGTCTCGCTTCAGCTATTTGAGTGCATTCATGCTTTACAAGTTATTAGTATAATACAGGACTTCCCAAACATTTAGCCAACACGACCCAATTTTAATACTTGAAAATTCACATGACCCCAGGTGATAACCAAAATAAGTTATTTATTTAACAGTTTTTATATACCGACGTTCATCGAGGATATCACGACGGTGTACATTGAACAGAAGTATTACGCGCGAGGCGTTTGACAATAAAACATGATAAGGGTATTTAAGTTTAAACTTGAGTGAACAGCTTAATATATGGGAACTAAAGAGGTAGTATAAGTGATAAATAAGATATATAACAGATAACCAGGGCTAAATAATATATACATGATAATGAACACAGCAAGATGCATAAAGATTGCAAGAGGAGGGGAATGATAGAGGGACTAAGGGGAGGGAGGGTTTTAAAGGGGGGTAGTAGGGGAGTTTGAAAAAAGGAGTACGGGGGGGGGTGTGGAGGAGGATGAAGGGTGTAGCTATTAGGTGATATTAGGCGTAAGCCTATGAGAAAAGTTAGGGCGTTTGAAAGAAGGGAAAGAGGGGGTATGTGGAAGAGGAGAGGGTGTGTGGCTATTAGGAGATATTAGGAGATGCTAGGAGTAAGCCTGTGAGAAAAGCCAGGTTTTGAGTTTTTGCTTAAAGCTTTTCGGGCAGATCAGTTAGCGGGGATGATCACTCCACTCCCACCTTCCCACACTCTAGCTGATCTCCTTTTTCAACATCCACCCTCTCTCAAACTCCTCCCCTCCAGCTGAATCTCTTACATCTCCCAAATAAAAATACAAATCCAGCTCCTGTCACCTCCCCATCCTATGCTCTCCAGCCCTTTGGGCACCCCTATCTGAAGTTCTCTCAGTCCAAAGTCCTTCTTATAACACCCAAATAATCCTCTATCATCCCCTCCCTCTCACCCCATCCCGTATTCTCTCCTCACATTCATCCCCCATCCCCTCACCTCCTTCCCTGCAACCCTTCTCTGACACCCCCCAGGTCTTCCCTTTCAACCTCCAGTCAATCTTCTGTCATTCCCTTTCTCTCACCTCCACAGCCATTGCCCCCCCCCCCCTCTCACATCGATACAGTATCTTTATCTGATCCTCCTCCTCCTGCCAGGTAATCCAACCCTTAAACCCCTTCTGTATCTGATTCTTTCCTTCAAACATTCTCCTGGCCAGGTTCAGAAACATTTTCCTTTGGGCCCTGGGACCAATTATCAATAGCAACCGATGGGAAGACGGGCAGGCAGATGACATGGGCAACATTTTCTCTTGAGTAAATTGAATAGTCGTTGAGAAGCAGTGACAATCTCTACCAGTCTGTGAACACTTAGCCTTCCCTTCTCCTCATAGCTGGTCCTGAGCCCAAATGACAGCAGCATTAGTCATGAAAGTCAATTCAGGGCCTATGCACCAGTGCAAGTTCACAGGCCCTGAGCATCCCCAATCCCGCCGTGGGCAAGGGCTTCCTGTCACCACAAAAACTCATTGAGGTTGGGGGCTGCTGCAGGGCCTGCGAGTGTGTGCTGACCTATAGGCCCCAAGCTGACTTCCATCACCAATGCTACTGGTGCTCGAAGAGCCTGCAGTTTGAGGCACTTATGACCCCAGCTAAAAGTTTTGCGACCCAGTTTGCAGTTCAGACCCACACTTTGGGAAGCCCTGGTATACTTGCATAGGACAACGAGGATCTGATCTGCACAGCAGCTCCTCTGCATTTTTTAAAATGGCAAAAACTGACTTAATAGTTGCAGCTTTGAGACACTTTAAACATGAATAGTTATCAGGGATATTGAAAAAAAATGTAAAAAAGGGAGATTTTAAATTACTTTGTTTTAACCGTCAACCAATTAACCTAAAATTAATTGCTAGAACTGTTGCTGTAAGCTTGTGCACATTAAAGTCTTCCTATATGTGCTGAATAAGCAGAAGTGCATTTCCTCTTCCTGACTTCTCCTGTGTTGATCAGAACCTGTGTGTAAATCCCAGTAACAAAATAAATGTTTTATGCAAGCCAGGTGACAACATTATGGAGGCAAGTCCTTACTATTTCTCCACCCATGGCACAGGTTTCT
Organism: Rhinatrema bivittatum; assembly: GCF_901001135.1. Lineage (NCBI taxonomy): Eukaryota > Metazoa > Chordata > Amphibia > Gymnophiona > Rhinatrematidae > Rhinatrema > Rhinatrema bivittatum. Next base: position 235,772,390 of record NC_042623.1, read on the forward strand.
GCTTTTTCTCTCCGCTGCTGCCTGCTGCTTTTTCCTTGCCAGGTTTGGTGCTGATGGAGGATGGTCCCTTAAGAAATGCCTGCATCCTGCAGAACAGATAAAGAAGAGTAGTGATCTACACAGCACAGACACCCTCAGCAAGCTACGAAACACACATAAGAGCGTGTAAAAATGATAACAGCATCAGGGCCTGAGGAGCGTGTGCACCATCAAGCGTGGGAAAACTGCAAAATCGCTGTACCAGAAGCACACTGGGATCATGACCCTAGCAGAACAAAGCTGAGACTACCTAGTACACTGCCATTCCCACTGATGAAAAGCTTGATGCTAGAAAACTGGACATCGGGGTAAAAGGAGAAAAACACAAGAACAGCACTGCTAATAGACGTGCCAGAATGTTTAGTCTCTGTCTTGTCTGTCCCCCAGTGTCTGATTGCTTCCCTATTTTTGAGACACTTACAAGTATGAAAGTAGATCCGAGAAACATGCTAGTACTTGAGGATTTTAATGTTCATGTGGATGTAAAACAGCATCTCGAACAAGTCAATTTTGGGATGCAATAGCATGCCTAGATTGTAGTCAAACTCTGGGTGTACCAATGCACAAGTATGGTCACACCTTAGATCTTATTTTTTCTGAATGCTTCTCCTCTTGCTGTGAATTACCCTTGCTTAACAGTTCATAGAGTAGCATGGGATGATCATCTCTTGCTTTCTGCTCATATTCCAGAGTAACAGTTGAATAATATAAGTGGTGCTCACTTGGTGAAACCATAAGAAAGACAGCTTCCATTGATTTACATCTATTAAAGAAGTTAATACCTGTGTTGGAGTAATTAAAGCTAGCAAATCTTGACACTGTGATCAAGAACCAGCAGAAGTCAATTGTCAAAACATTGGATAGTCTTGCACCAGCTATTGATATGCAGATACAACAAAATAAATATGCCAAGAAGTACACAGCCTCTCTGCGTAATGAACATCACCTTCTTAAAAGGCGGGAGACACCAGCATAGTAAACAAATTTTTTTATGCTTCTTTGCTTAGCAAAAATAGCAATAATCTGCGAGAGTTGTTTCGGCTTCTGTAGAATCTAACAGCTCTTCTGTCTGCCTCTCTACATGGCGAGGCATAATCTATTTCTTGTGACAGCTTTGTGCTAGCCATCGGTTCTTTTTTTTTGTCCTGATAATCACTAGTGGGCCTCTGATGTGCCAAGGGATGTTGTAAAATGGAACCAATTTCAACCTCTCTCTCAGACTGAAATTGGTCAAATAGTTACAGCTCTTAGTGCTGCTTTCTGCCATGCAACATCGCTGACAGGTGTAAAGGATGTTACGTCTCCTTCCTCGACTACCGTTGTTAACCTTGCCCTGATGGAGGAGTCATTACCCACTGTGCTGCACTGTGTGTCTCTGCGCCCGTTAATTAAGAAACAGAATTTAGGTCCTTCCAATCCATTAAATTATCACACACACTCTTCATTATCTGTTTCTGTAGATGAATATATTCAAGAACGTCAGATATTAGACCAATTTCAACTTGGATTTTGGAAGGGTCTAAGTACTGAAGTGTTGTTACTTTCGAGCACCAATACCTTTAGGAGGTGTTTCGATGGTGCTCAAGGTTTTATATAAGAAATAAATGAAACCTCTACAGTCTTTAATATGATTAATCATAATACTCTTCTGTATAAGCTGCGAGAACAAGGACTTGAAGGAACAGTATTTAACTGGTTTAAATTCTTATCTTAGTGGAAGATCTCATAGAATTTCTCCTAGTTCTACTATCTCTGCATGGCACTCGATCATTGCCAGGGTCCCTGCAGGGCTTGGCCTTGTCAATTACACTCTCTAACATCTACCTTGCACTTGTTTATAAGCTGCTGGCCAGCCTCTATGTGGGCTACCGCATATATGCTGACCACATCCAATTCTTCGTGCCTACTTTGACTTCATGGTCTGAAACGTTTGAGACAGTTTCCATTTCTCTTTTAACAGTTAAAAAGTGGCTGACTCAATCTTTTAAACAAAAATTTGAAGAAAACAGAAGTGATGTTATTGTGGACTAGGACTGGAACTTTTCAGTTTGGTCGGGTTAATTAAGATCCTATGGTAATCCAAGACAGAAGTCTGGGTGTCACTCTTTATGAAGAGTTATCTATAGTTCTCCAGATTAAGTCAGTAATTACAGCTAGTTACTACCCGTTGCGTGTATGCAATCTCTGAAAAATATTTTGGGAAAAGATGAGTTTCATTCAGTAGTCAAGGCCACAATCCTACTGTAATTCATTACATATCAGCTTACCAATGATCGTTTTACGCACCTTGCAGCTACTTCAGAACTCTGCAGCAGTTAATTACCAGGCTTAACAAGAGAATCCATATCAAGCCAGTTTTAAAAGATCTGCATTGGTTGCTGGTCTCCTGGAGAATACAATATAAGATTGCATTCCTGGTCCAAAAGGTGGTCATCAGAGACACTGCCATTGATAAATGCCACATTGCATGTTTATAATCTGCCTAGAATATTCAGATCACCACAAAGAGATTGTCCAGAAGTTCTATCCATTCGCTGTGCATGTCTCTGCGAGATGTGAGAAAGGACCTTCTCTACAGCTGGTACTACAATTTGGAACTTGTTACCGATGGACTTGCGTCTAATGAAATGCACTAAGCTATTTATTTCACATGGCATTAGCTGAGGTTATTTAAGGTTTTGAACTCTGCTTGAACCAAAGCATTGTCTGATTTTTTTTTTTTTACCTGTTAAGTTTTTATTTTAGGGGTCGATGAAATAATCTTTGCGGAAAGCGGGCGCTGACTTTTCAGCGCCCACTTTCTTAACGCACGTATGACGCCCGCAAGGGGGGCACCATGCAATATGTAAATTAGGGGGTCGCGCTAGGAAAGAGGCAATAGGGACGCTTGCGCGACCTTAGAGCAGCCTTGCTATAGCGACCCGCCGCGGCTGCCGGTTATGAAGACCTATGCCAGTAAACTCGGCCTCGGTTTTCATAACCTGCCTGTCTGCCAGTAATGAAAACAGCCGCCAAGTTTATCGGCGGCCATTTTCATTACTGGCAGACAGCCGGTTATGAAAACCGAGGCCGAGTTTACCGGCATGTGATGAGCGCTAACTCATTCACTCCGCGTCGGACGTGCATTAAATAGGCGCTAATCCCCCTATTGCATTAGGGGGTGGATTAGCGACTATTTAACCCGCGTCCGACAGTGGGTTAAACAGTGCGCTCGGCTGAGCACACTGAAATGCATCGGCCCCTTAGTGGTTTTTGTTGATAGGCGGCTTACAATGTAACATTCAAAAACAAATATCAAGTTTTTATTTTAGTGTTTTGTTGATATTTGATTGTATATGTTGCATTGTAAGCTGACTTGTCACTGTATAGGCAGCCTAGAAATATTTTAAAGTAAAAATAAAATATCAAAAAAGTATTCTGTACAATGAATGGAGACACAAAAGATCCTCAATTAACAAGCGATGCAATCAGATCAAGAAAATGTGGCAGAAGATAAAGAAATTATCTTAAATGCATTGGGCACCACTGGCTTGAATAAAAACTCTCTAAACCTGACCATACTACATTCTATAAGCTCTCTTTGGCATAATCAGGCCGATTCAGAAAAATGCCCGCTCTCCCGGCGTGCGCACAGGCCACTCTCCTGGGTGCACGATTCAGGAAGGTGGCCTATGCAAATTAGGGCCCGCGGTAAAAAGAGGCGCTAGGAACACTAGCGCCTCTTTTTTGACGGAAGCGGCAGCGGTCAGCGAGTTTGACAGCCGACGCTCAATTTTGCCGGCGTCGGATCTCAAACCCGCTGGCAGCCACGGGTTCAGAAACCGGACGCCGGCAAAATTGAGCATCCGGTTTTCAACTCGCGAGCCACAGGCCGATTTAAAAAAAAATTTTTTTAATTTAAACTTTTAGGATCTCCGACTTAATATCGCCATGATATTAAGTCGGAGGGTGCACAAAAAAGCAATTTTTATTGCTTTTCTGTAAACTTCCCCAGCGCCGGCAGAAATTAACGCCTACCTTTGGATAGGCGCTAATTTCTGAAAGTAAAATATGCGACAATAACTAATAGGGCTATCAACATGCATTTGCATGTTGCGGGCACTATTAGTTTCGGGGGATGGACGCGCGTTTTCGACGCGCTATTACCCTTACTGAATAAGGGGTAGAGCTAGTGCGTCGAAAACGCGCATCCAAACGCGGGGTAACAGTGCTCCAGAGCGCACTGTACTGTATCGGCCTGAATGTAAGTACTGAGAACTTGCAGGCCGATTCAGTACAGTGAGCTCAGGCTGAGCGCACCATTAGCCCCCATCTAGACGCGCGTTTTCCACACGCTAATATTACCCCTTATACAGTAAGGGGTAATAGCGCGAGGAAAACGCATGTCCAACCCCCCCAAAAACTAATAGCGCCCGCAACATACAAATGCATGTTGATGAGTCTATTAGTCTCGCGTGATGCAGAAAGTAAAATGTGCAGCCAAGCCACACATTTTACTTTCAGAAATTAACTCCTGCCCGAAGGCAGGAGTTAATTTCAGCTGGCACCAGGAAAATGTACAGAAAAGCAGAAAAAAATGCTTTTCTGTACACCCTCCGACTTAATATCATAGCGATATTAAGTTGGAGGCCCCAAAAATAAAAAAAATTAAAATTCTAAAAAAAAAAAATTAAAAATCTGCCCACAGCCCACGAGTTCGAAGACGGACACTCAATTTTGCCGGCGTCCAGTTTCCGAACCCGTGGCTGTCAGCGGGTTCGACAACTGATGCCGGTAAAATTAAGCGTCGGCTGTCAAACCTGCTGACAGCCGCCGGTTCTGTCAATAAGGAGGCGCTAGGGACGCGCTAGTGTCCCTAGCGCCTCCTTATTACCGCAGGCCCTTATTTAAATACAGAATCGCGTGCCCAGGAGAGTGGCCTGGGCGCGCATCGGGAGAGCGGGCGCTTGCCTCGGAGCCTTGCTCTCCTGCGAATTTTACTGAATCGGCCTGATTGTCAATAAACTTGATTCAGATAATACCCAACATATACTTGGGGTTTAAAAACGAGTTTCAGTCCTGTCACGGAATGCATAAAACAAACCGTTTTAGAGACACTACCCTGGGGAAAATATATGTATATTTAAACATTACACATATTGAGTCTAAGCCCTATAGTTTCTAGATGCAAGACAGAGGACTTTTCTCAGAGAAAAACAAAGACACTAAAAGGTGGATTTTAAAAGCACGACGTGCGCATTAATTAGGGGATGCACAAATAAGTCAGGCTTGCACGCGCCGAGCAGATTTTAAAAGCCGCCCGGATACGTGCGTAAATGCTGCAGGACGCACATCTTGGAAGTTTTCAAACGGGGTGGGGCAGGGGCATGTTCTGAGTAGGGCAAGAGTGTTTCAGGGTGTGAACCTGAGATGTGTGTTTAAATACTTATGTGATCCTGCCACGTAACTTTACTTCGGCTATGGATGATGTGCAAATTAAAAAATAAATAGGCAGATCTGCGGGGTTTTAAGGGTCTGGGATAACAGGGGGGGAGCGAAGGCTATTAAACTAGGGGGCTGGAAGACCTCTCTCTTACCTGGTGAACTGGGAACAAACTGTCAAAACTGGAAATGGCATCAGCGTACACCCCTTTTAAAATCCGATTTACGCGGTAGAAGTGGCATGTGTATATGCCTACTTAAAATCTGGCACACATGTGCGCAATGCCAAGCTATTTTTATAACATGCATGCATAAAGGCACACAAGTTATAAAATAGCAATGTCCCTGGGTGCAGGCCAATGAATGTGCGCACCTGTGCACCCACATGCCAGATTAAAAGTTACTCTTTAAATGAAGATGAAGTTGGCCCTCCCCCCCCTATTAACTCCTAGACCTGTGGAGGCATCGGTGGAAAACTGAAGCCAAAATCAAGTCTGAACCCTTGCCTGGATGCAGGAGTCAACTTCAGTGAAGAAAAATAGCCAAACTCCACATCCCATCACTCCATGCAAGAGGTGGGCAAGTAAGATAATTTGATAAGATAACACAGAATTCAGCCGAGGAGTCAAACACAAGCTGAAACCAACTTCTTAGCATACTGGCCTGCTCTCTCAGATTTTTCATCCCCCATCCCCTCTTGCTACCATACCTCACTATTCTCCCCTCTCTCACCTTCCTTCCTCTAGTAGTTTCTCTTTTTTACTTTAGGTCTGCTTCTCTGCTGAGCTCCACTTCTCCATCTCCTTTCTTCTTATATTGAACAACAGATAGTGAACTATTGCATCAGTACTAAAGCATGAGCTGGATGCAATGAAGAAATATCAGAAGCCCTTCTCGCCAGTGCTGCTGCTTTTGTAGCCTGGTGGTGATGAGCACTGATGCTGGTAACTATTTTCCTATCACTAGCTTGCCATCTGAGGCTGGGACTTGAAAGTTGGCAAGCAATGTGGCAATGGTTTTCAGTGCGGAACTGGCAAGCACTTTTCTCAGGTGCTGCTGCTACCACCTTCTCAAATGGGCTATTTAACAATCTGCTAGTTTGATATATTCTGTCCCCCCAGTCTTTTCATTCCAAACATATTCTATTTCTTCATTTCTTCTGGTTCTTTTTTGTTCTTTCCTCTATCTCTGTGCATCTATGTCTACATCCCTCCTCCTGCTTCTTTCTCCCCCAGCCCAAATGATCCCTCCCAGCTTCTGCTTAATTATAACTTTTTTAATTCTTCCTCTTAGCTCTTCACTGCTGACACTATATAGTTAACCAGGTAAGCATCTGGCTTACTAAGCTTTTTATTCCCCACTGTTACAATGGAAGGCTTAGTAAATCAGACTCTAAATTTAAGCTAAGTAGCTCTAGCAGTCTGTACCGTGGAAGCTGTTTTACGGGTCTTTTTCCCAGTACCTCAACAGCAACACACAGCTACCAGCAATGGGACAGAGGAGTGTGTGAGTGAAGGAAACAGTGATGACCAGAGAAGACTTTAAGAGATAACACCTGACAGGTTGCTCGTATTCTGGTTATTGGCTTCCACTGCATCTGTGGACTTATAGCCCTACCTTTTCTGCAGAAATCGAAATTAGCCCTCGTCAGACGATGGAGCAATAAGAGAACTGGACCCAGTGGAAGCCCTAGCAGTGTCCGGTGGAAGACGGGGGAAGGGAAGAGAAAGCATAAACATTAGATAAAGGAGGAAATAATGATGGAAGAGGGAAGCAAAAAGCATCCTCCTACCGGGCCACCTGAACATGTTAACAAATAGGACTCGTCAGGGAAAGTCCAGACGTTTGGAAAGGGCCCAGAAAACAAGAAGGAAGTCGGTATAGCAAAGCCGTGAGGGATGAAAACAAGGAGATGGTAAACAAATACACAAAACAAAGAGGAAAGCAGCAGGAGGGAATCCTAATTCACGTATTTTACACTCTCGGAATACACAGAATAAAAGTTTAAAACGATAAACAAATAAAGCACACTCACTCTATGCTTTCTCTTCCAATAATCGCGTCCGCCGCGCCTTTATTCGTATAACAAGCCCGGCGGGAAACAAGCGCTGATCACTTCCGGTGCCCGGAGGACCAATCATAGGGTGTGAGCAGAAGACAGAATGCCCCTACGTGCTTCTGCCCCTAACAAAAATGGCCGCCAAAGACGCTCGGTGCGTCAAACACGTGGGCTCGGGATCGGCTAATCCGAATCCCCACAGACAACCAGACAAGAGCAGGCAGCAGGAGCAGTGCTGGACCATTTAGAACTGTAGACTGCTTCCGCCCCTGATTTCTTTTAATGCGTGAGGAACTGACCTTCAGGTTCTGTGCGAGTATTGCCAGATTTTAAACAGGGTTTGTAGTCTAAGTAAAATATAATGTAGCCCGAGTAACCCGGGGAAAGGGAAGTCCTAAGCCCAAAAGTAGCTCAGTCTTCAAAAGACCAAATAAAGACTAAGATAAATGGTATTCAGGCCGATGCACGAGTGCCCTAGGCGAATCTTTGTTCCTGCATCCCCTCTCTCTATTGACGGCAGCTCCTGCACAGTGCTTCCTCCTACAAAGTCTGGGGCCGATGCAATACAGTGCACTCGCCGATACAGTAAAGTCCGCGGGAGAGCGGGCGAACACCCACTCTCCCGGCGCACGCACCGGCCAGTCGCCGGTGTGCGCGATGCAGTATTTAAATTAGGTCCAGCGGTAGATCCGGGCAAAAGGAGGAGCTAGGGACACTAGCGCGGCCCTAGCGCCTCTTTTTTGACAGGAGCGGCAGCTGTCAGCGGGTTTGACAGCCGACACTCAATTTTGCCAGCGTCGGTTCTCGAGCCCGCTGACAGCCACGGGCTCGGAAACTGGACGCCGGCAAAATTGAGCGCCCGGTTTTCGGCCTGACAGCCGTGGGCCGAATTCAAATTTTTTTTTTTTTTTACTTTTTTTTACTCTTCGGGACCTCCGACTTAATATCGCCATGATATTAAGTCAGAGGGTGCACAGAAAAGTTTTTACTGCTTTTCTGTGCACTTTCCCGGTGCCAGAAGAAATTAGCGCCTCTGAAAGTAAAATGTGCGGCTTGGCTGCACATTTTACTTTCTGTATCCCGCGCACATACCTAATAGGGCCCTCAACATGCGTTTGCATGTTGAGGGCCCTATTAGGTGCCGCGGGTTGGACGCGCGTTTTCCTCCCCTTACTGAATAAGGGGTAAGGGAAAACGCGCGTCCAAGAGCAGTACAGTGCGCTCCGTTGGAGCGCACTGTACTGTATCGGCCTGTGTATAACCCGCACTCCTTGGGTTAAATAGGCGCTAATCCACCCCCTGATGCAATAGGGGGATTAGTGCCTATTTAACCTGCGTCGGACGCAGAGTGAATGTAATAGCGCTCATCACATGCACATGCATCTGAGACTCACATTTATCGCTCAGCTATTAATGCCTACCTGGAGCAGGCGTTAATAGCTGAGCACAGGCAAAAGAAGTTACAGAAAGCAGAAAAAACTGCTTTTCTGTACTTCTTAAGTAAAAAATAACTCTGCAGACCACCGAGTTATGAAGACTGACGCCAGTAAACTCGGCGTCAGTTTTCATAACCAGACATCTGCCAGTAATGAAAACAGTAAAGGACGCCGATTATGAAAATCGACGCCGAGTTTACCCTAGCTCCTCCTTGCTAGCGCGACCTCCTAATTTGGATATTGCATGGCGCCCCCTTGCCATGCGCGCTTTATATTGTTTCGGCCCCTCTAGCAGTGGCAAGATGTTGCTGCCCTCCAAATTTTGGTGCTCTAGGCAACTACCTAGTTTGCCTAATAAGAACATAAGACTTGCCATACTGGGTCAGACCAAGCGTCCATCAAACTTAGTATTCTGTTTCCAACAGTGGCCAAGACAGGTCACAAGTACCCGGAAGGACCTGAAGGGCTAGATAGATTCCAAGCTGCTTATCCCAAGAATAAGCAGTGGATTTCTGCAACCCTACCTTAATAGTTGATGGACTTTTCCCCCAGGAACCTGTCCAAACCTTTTTAAACAGCTACACATAGCTTTCACCACATCCTCTGGCAACGAATTCCAGAGCTTAATTATGTGTTAAGTAAAAAAAATATTTTCTCTTATTAGTTTTAAATGTATTACCTAGTAACTTCATTGTGTTTTCCCTTGTTTGTTGTACTTTTTGAAAGAATAAACAACTGATTAATTTTTACTTGTTCCTTTTCACTCGTTATTTTATAGACCTTTATCATATCTCCTCTCAGCCATCTCTTCTTCAAGCTGAAGAGCCCTAACCTCTTTAGCCTTTCCTCATAGGGGAATTGTTCCATCCCCTTTATCATCTTGGTTGCCCTTCTCTATGCCTTTTCTAATTCTGCTGTATCTTTCTTGAGATGTAGTAACCAGAACTGCAGAGGTCTCACCATGGAGCGATACAGAGGCATTATGATAGTCTCTGTTTTATTCCATTCCTTTCCTAATAATCCCTTGCATTCTATTTGTTTTCTTGGCTGCTGCTGCACACCGAGCAAAAGATTTCAAAGTATTTTCAATGATGACACCTAGATGCTTTTCCTGAGTGGTGACTCCTAATGTAGAACCTTGCATTTTGTAGCTATAATTTGGGTTACACTTCCCTAAGTGCATCACTTTGCACTTGTCTGTATTAAATTTCATTTGCCATTGCATGCTCAGTCTCCCAGTTTTGCAATTTCTCACAATCCTCTTGCGATTTAACAAATTTGAATAATTTTGTGTCATCTGCAAATTTGATCACCTCACTTGTTCTTCCCATTTCCAGGTCATTTATAAATATATTAAAAAGCAGTGGTCCCAGGACAGATCTCTGAGACATTTCACTATTCACCTTTTTCCACTGGAAAAATTTACCATTTAGCCTACTCACTGTTTTCTATCTTTTAACCAGTTGGCAGTCCACAATAGGACACTGCCACCTATCCCATGACTTTTTAATTTCTTAAGAAGTCTCTGATGAGGGACTTTGTCAAATGCCTTCTGGAAATCCAGATCCACTATAGCACCGGTCCTGGTTCTGAAGCTTCAGCCAGGTGAAGTGGGGAGGTTAGCAGCTACAGGTTCAAGACCAAGATGAAGGCAGAATTCAGTGCTGGCAGTAACAATTTCAGCAGGTTGGGCTTACAAGCAGCAGCAAGCAGATTCAGATAATTTTATTGGCGTGAAAATTGTACGTGTTGCCTGTTGTGGTCCCAGTCGCGGCAGCCGCAACCAGGCCCTTACCTCTTTGGTCCCGGCCCATTTCTGAGGGTCTGTGCCCTGTTTCGCGGCATCCCCGCGGGGGGGAAGCCGCCAAGAAGCCCTGCCTGGACGCCTTCTCCCTAGGCACGCGCACAAGCTGCGCTTATGAAGGCCGTTTCCCGCCACTGAAGGCTCCGCCCTATCTGTGACACCGTGGCCTATGTAAGGCCACCGCGGCGCCCAGGACATTGCCTTGCAATGGGGTTCCTTGCGGTTCTCTTTTGCGCCGTGCCCCGGAGTGTGCTATTGCGTTAGCAACTCCGTTCCTGCCTGAGACTTGTTTCACTCCGTGCCCAAGTCTTGCTTCTGTCTGGCTTGCTTGCAGTAACCTGTTCTGCTTCAGTTCCAGCTTGGTTCCAGTAGCCAGTCCTGCTTCAGCTCCTGTCTGGTTCCAGTAGCCAGTCCTGCTTCAGCTCCTGTCTGGTTCCAGTAGCCAGTCCTGCTTCAGCTCCTGTCTGGTTCCAGTAGCCAGTCCTGCTTCAGCTCCTGTCTGGTTCCAGTAGCCAGTCCTGCTTCAGCTCCTGTCTGGTTCCAGTAGCCAGTTCTGCTTCAGCTCCTGCTTGCTTCGGTTCCAGCCTGCTTCAGTCCCTGCCTGTCCGCTCCAGTTCCAGCTGCCGTGATCTCCTAAGTCCCAGCGGCCGGGCTCCTACGGGCTCCTCCCGGGGGAGCTCCGGCTTCCAGGGTGAAGCTCTCGTCCAGCTCCTGTCTGGTACCCGCCTCCCGACCTGTCACTCACTAGAGACTATAGTACACCTCTCCCCAGTCTCTCACAGGTCGGCCCAAGGGTCCACTAAACAGCTCACTCACAACATTGCCAAAGTAATATACATAATGATTAAAATAAAAGGAGCAGGAAAGAAAGGAAAACATAAAAAAGATAACGACAGTAAAGTAAAATTACAGATTACAGAATGTACAGGGTCCAATCTCATTTTTTTGTAAGAAAGTAAAATTGTGAGCTTTGAGAGAACTCTTGCTGCCTAACACCCCTCCCTCGTGCTCTCTTTACTAGAGGGTACTTAGTCTGGTGGAACAGCTCCTGTGGGGTTTTGTTGTGGGAACGCTTGAGGTGGTCCCATCTCTTGGATTTCGTGTACCCTTGGCCACGACGCAACCACAGAGGAGCTCCGGGAAGCACCGAGGCAGGCAAGGAGTGTTCAAGCTGTTGCGTTCGTGCCTGTTCTCGCCCTCGCTCCACCCTCTCTACCTTAGTGGCGACTCCCTTTGGCTCTGACGGACAGATGCTGCGGCGGCTTCTCGTCGCCGTTTTTCCTGGAATCCCCAGGCTGGCCTGACGCTGCGGATCCGCCATGTTCCTGATGACGTAAGGGCGCGCGCGAACCTCGGGGGCGTCCCCCGTTGTGACGTCATCCGCTTCCACCTTAAAAGGTCTTTGCTTGCAACTACGAATCGAGTTAGCATGGGGAATTCTTTCTCCGCTGCTCTGCCTCCACCAACTGACCTAGGAGTACCCGCTCCTCAGGTACCCCGCTCTCTCTTCTTGATTTCAGATTGCTACGACAGGATCTGGTGCTCGCTCCTCGAGGGCCTACGTCCCTGAATGCTCAGAAGACTCCTTACTACCTGGAAGCGATCGCAGACGTGAACACTGTGAGTTCTATTACAGATAGGAACCGGTAATTGCTCCACGAGGGCCTATGTTCCTAATCTCCGAAGACTCCCTTTTGTCTAAGACGTTATCACAGGTACTGAGATCGTGAGTCATTATTGCAGATTGCAGATAGGAACCGGTGCTCGCTCCACGAGGGCCCATGTTCCTTAATCCCTTCTCAACTCTCTTCTATATCAGAAGCTATCATATATCTATATCTTGTGAAATACTATTATAGATTGCAGATAGGAACTGGTACTTGCTCCCCGAGGGCCTATGTTCCTAAAACCCTCCAAAGACTCTCTTCTATTCCAAAAGCCATCTCATACACAGATATTGTGAGTTCTCATTCCAGACTGCATATAGGAACTAGTACTCGCCTACGGCTCCTGTTCCTGAATATACTGAAGACTCTCTGTTGCATAGAAGCCATTACAGATCTCTACAATTGTGAGTGTACCATCTACTACTGGTTACGTATCCAGCATACCCTGTCTACTCACTACCTATAGTCTCTCTCTACAGCTCAGCAACCCAGAGACCGCAATTCCAGTATCTAAGGGACTTCAGTTCTGCTGGGCACATCAGCTCACTACTGCCACCTCTGGTGGTTCTACTTCCTGTCTAATAAAGAACTATCTGTGTTTGTCTCCATACTGCAGCCTAGCCGGTGGTCCCTCTCAGGATATCCTCCTGGGGGCGCTGTCATCTGCCATCGGCCCAGGGATTCACCAGTTTACCTTAAGTGTTCATTCCTTACACTACTAGAGCAGTATTATACAGACTGCCACTCTGTGGGAAGCCAACCCACCACAGATCATTAACTCCACCTACGGAGTATTACAATTGTTAGCTCTTCCCCTTGGCAGGGTGATCCATCACAGATTGCTAACTCCCTGGCGGACTTATAACAGATTGCTACTCCTAGCAGCAGGAGATCCATAACAGACTGCTAACTCCTTCCTCTACAGGAGGAGTTCAATAACAGATTGTTAACTCCGAGCAGCAGATTTACAACAGATTGCTAACTCCTCCCTCTACAGGAGGAGATTTATATCAGATTGCTAACTCCTCCCTCTACAGGAGGAGATTTATAACACAAGCACAGGCTGAAGATGCAGATCCCTGGCCTCTGCCGAACCTGATTGCATAAAAAAGACCCAGCAACATAATGTTGGCCTCTGGGGTAGCCCTCCGGCCACTCGATAGCCCTTTTGGACCTGCCGTACAGAACAGCAATTGTGACAGGACGGACAGAGGCTGAAGGGTGAAGACATCAAACGAAGACTCAGGATACGTGAGGCTTCACACGAATAGTCAGGATACTTGAAGGTTAGACAAAGACTTGAAGGTTGAGATGAGATTCAGGATACTTGAAGAGAAGGACGCAGAAAGTAACGAAGACGAAGACTCAGGATACTTGGGGGCTTCACACAAAGAGTCAGGATACTTGAAGGTTGAGACGAGACTCAGGATACTAGAAAAGAGGGACTCCAAAAGTGTCACAAATTGCTTGAAGAATACTGAGTAGGTACTGCAACATCACGCACCCTACTCAGCCAATCAGGGTTGGTTGCGGACCACGCTAGAGGTTTCCCGCACAGGTTGATTGAAGAATCAAAATGAAGACTCTGGCAAGGCTTGCACCGAGACGCACCTTACACAGCCAATCAAGGCAAGGCACGGACCATGCCCATGGAACAGGTTTAGGTAGAGTTCATTCGTATGGACAGAAGCAGATGCAAGAGATTCCGAAGACCCGGACAGGATTCAGGAAAAGGAGAAGGGCCTCAGGATCCCAGGGCTCGGAGTAAAAGGCGCGGCGAGGAACTCGAGCAAACTCGGAGTATGGAACCTGAAGCTCAGTGGATTAAAAGCCGGAATCTTCTGGAGTCTTATGCTGCCAATGCAGAGGGCATCTAGATAATGAAGATCAGGATGTGAAGATATCCGGAGAAGAGGACATCAGGAGATGAAGACATCGGAAGTCCAGAAGATTTGAAGAACAAAACATCAGCAGATCTGAGGAGAAGGATGAAGGAAACATCAGGACGGCTGGAACTGATGAGACGAAGACACAGGGTCAGACAAGAGACCACAATGAACATGAAGACATGGAATTCCAAAATGGAACATAGTGCCAACGAGAAGCTGGATGCAGAGAAGTCCTAAGGAGGACTGGTCCCTTGCAAAGGCAATGAAGCAATGAAGATAGGATCCTTTTGTAGGCTGAAGAGACGACTCCCACGATGACATCACAGGAAGACCTCTCCCACGCTGGCCCTTTAAATATACAGAGGCGGCGCGGCCCCGCACCTAAGGAGGAAGGAGTGGGCAAGACCATGGAGAGCAGCGCCCCACTGCAGCAGTGCAGGAGGAGAGCTAGGCCGCAAACCCTGGCCTAGCAATGTAGGAAGCGACTTCCTGCTGTGCAGGAGGGAACTGAGGATGTCTCCAGTGGTAAGCAAGTCCCGGAGAGAAAACTGAAGACGACTCTGGGCTGAAGAGGAGCTCCAGGCAGCCTCCCGGCTGCAAGAAGAGGAGCAACTGTGGTATCGGCGGCTCCTGCCACGAAGAGGACGCTGAGGCAGCTCTACCTGCCGCAGAAGAATGCAAGCCCACGCCGCAAGGAAGGCAGGCTTCAGGATGGCCTCCAGGCCGCATTGGAATGGCGTCTGCGGCCTCCTGCCTCCACGGAAGCAGCAGCGGCAGAGAGCAGCAACGGTCTCCAGGCCGCAGAGCGGCGGTGACGTCAGCGGCTCCTGCCGTGAAGGGAGGAAACTTCCAAGCAGCCTCCCGGCCACGAGGGCTGTACCAGAGCGGCTCCATTCATGCGGGAAGAACATCGGCAGCCTCCGGGCTGCAGGAAAAGCTGCGAAAAGGGAAGAAGGAGAGGTGAGAGGCTGCCAAAATGCAGAATCGCAACAGGTTTTAGGGGCTTTTTCATAAAATTATGACCCATAAATCCTAATATTTAATGCTCAATTTCTGAAACCCATATTTTTGGGAAAAATAAAAATGAAAAATCAGACAAATGCATAATGATGGTTGTATTCAGGATGGGGAAGCTTCTACTATTCAGATTTAGTCTTGATACCACTTTTATTTCCATCATATTTTCTGTATATAGAACACTCATGTACAGTGGTGCTGCTTGCTAGAAAATATCAGTGATATTAGCACAAGAACTATTACAATCCTGCTCGCGGAGCCCATCCCGCAAGCAGGTCCTCTATTCACCGCCATCACCACAAGCTGCTGCCGGGACGCTCGGCTTGCACCCCAGCCTTATGCTGCTACCGTCGCCTTCCATGGCAAGAAGGGCCGCCAGGATCTCCTCCATCGTGGCAGGAGGCCGCTTTTGAAGTCTTCAATCCACGGGGACAGGAGCCATCGCCAGCATGCCTCTTCACGGCCAGTGATGCCCCCGGGGAGCCTCCACCTTTGCGGCCCGGTGGCCACCGCCAGGGATTTTCTTTGCGGCCTGTGCCGCCATCGGGATGCCTCACTTCCGCTGCTGTCTGCATTCTGCAGCCTAGAGGCCGCCCCCGATGCCTCTGCCTGCTTCTTTGTCTTCACGGCAGGGACGCCGCTGTCCTGCTTCACTTCCTGGGCACTTCCTAGGTGCTGGCGCGCACCTCTTCAGTTTATTTAAAGGGCCAGCGGCGGGAAAAGCCTGCGGCCCAACCGGAAGCCAGCCTTAAC
This sequence comes from Rhinatrema bivittatum, assembly GCF_901001135.1. NCBI lineage: Eukaryota > Metazoa > Chordata > Amphibia > Gymnophiona > Rhinatrematidae > Rhinatrema > Rhinatrema bivittatum. Next base: position 235,788,475 of record NC_042623.1, read on the forward strand.
TTGTTCCTGTTTCAGCCCTATAAAAGGGCTCAGTTCCTGTTCCTCAGGGCCTTCAGATCTGGATTTCACAGTTGTCTGTGCTCCTCTTCGGATCAAGGTCCTCCGTGGTCTTCATTTGTCTAAGTTTTGTTCCATGTCTTCGATGTTCCTGATCTCGCTCCTTGTCGAAGCTCCTTCGTTGCCTTGTCCTAGTTCCAGATGTCCTGATGTTTCAGATGTTCCTTGGTCCTGATGTCTAGAAGTCCTGATGTTCCGTTTCCTGAAGTCCTGATGTTCCGGATCTTCCAGTTCTTCGAGTCCTCCAGATGGCCACCCCGAGGGTAAATCCGTATTGATCCACTTCCTGTTTCCGGTCATTGGAGCCTTGTTTGGTTGGATCCCCTTCTGGTACTTGTCTCGCTCCTGCGTGATCCGCGACCAGCCTCCCCAGGTTGTATAGGGTGCACAGTCGGACAGGGTGGTCCGTAACCAGCCCATGGGGGGCTGTGTAGGGCACCCTGAGGGACAGTGCCCACCTGTACCTTCCAAGTTCCAAGTCCTCGTTTGAACCTTCCAAGTTTCAAGTCCTCTTCTTGTTCCTGTCCTCAGCCTCAGTCTGGCCTCACACACTCGTCGTTCCCAAGCGGCGGGTCCAGAAGGGTTTCCAAGTGGCTGGAGGGTTACTCCTGAGACCAGCATTCCGCTGCTAGGTCTCATTGATGCGTGTGGGTCCAGTGGAGGGCTGATCCTGCCTTGTTCCTGTTCCGAGTTCCTTGCCTTAGTTCCAGTCCTGCTTGTTCCTGTTCTGCCTGTGCTTGCATGCCCTCACCTCCCATGGTATGCCTTGGGGCTCCTCCCTGAGTCGTGCCGTGGTTCAGGGGCTCACGCTCTCCCATGAGCTAGCGACCGAGCCTCCGTGCCCTCAACACCAGCTGTAGGCCGCAATCGCAACAGGATCCGAAGGCCTCGAGGTCGCAAAAAGAACTAGCTGTAAGGAAATGAATTACCTTCCAAGTCTGAGTTTCATTGATAAGTCTGTCATTTGTGTAGGAGCACTGTGGAGGATGAGCTCTCCCTGACCCCATGCCTCTTGCTCTTCTGAGTGTGCTGCAAGCTGCAGTTAGTCACCTTTTGCTGTTCCTGCAGCTGCCCGGATATTTAAGCCTACTTCTTTTCGGGCCGATACAGTAAAGTCTGCGGGAGAGTGGGCGAATGCCCGCTCTCCCGGCGCGTGCACCGGCCACTCGCCGGTGCGCGCAATTCAGTATTTAAATTAGGTCCGGCGGTAGATCCGGGTAAAAGGAGGCGCTAGGGACACTAGCGCGTCCCTAGCGCCTCCTTTTTTGACAGGAGCGGCGGCTATCAGTGGGTTTGACAGCCGATGCTCAATTTTGCCGGCGTCGGTTCTCGAGCCCGCTGACAGCCACGGGCTCGGAAATCGGACGCCCGCAAAATTGAGCATCCGGTTTTCGGCCCAACAGCCACGGGCCGAATTCAAATTTATTTATTTATTTATTTTTACTTTTTTTACTCTTCGGGACCTCCGACTTAATATCGCTATGATATTAAGTCGAAGCAGTGCACTTTCCCGGTGCCGGAAGAAATTAACGCCGACCTTTGGGTCCTCCTCTCCAGCTCTTCATCCTGTTTCCAGGTTCCTCATGCTCATCCTTCCTGGTGTGCCTCTGTCGTGGTTCATGATCAGCCCATGGAGGGGCTGTGTAGTGCGCTTTGTGGTACAAGGCCTACCTTCTCGTCTGCAGCGCAAGTCTCCAGAAGGCTCCTGTTTTTAATGCCGAAGTCCGTTGTTGGATCCGAGTTCCGAGTCTTGAATCCTGTGCCCGGTCTGCAGAGTTCCTTGTGCCTGCTTCTGTCCATGCCCTAGACTCAAGCCAGAACCTGCTCCGCTTCAGCATGGTCCGCAACCAGCCATGGGCAGCTGTGTAGGGCACGCCTCAGTGCAGGCCTCTCCTGAATCTTCGACATGTCTCTGGATCCAAATCTTCACTTCCTCGCTGGAGTCTGCTTCACTTCTGGTGTGATCCGCAACCAGCCATGGGCAGCTGTGTAGGGCGCGCTGTGGTGCAGTACTCAACCCATACTAGTATCTGTATCCTAAGTCCTTGCCGTGTCTCTGAGTATCCATAATCCTCATCCACGTCTCTGAGTATCCAGAATCCTCGCCCATATCTCTGAGTATCCTGAATCCTCGTCCAAGTCTCCAAGTGCCTTGTCTCGTCCAAGTCGCCCAGTGCTTTGTCCCGTCCAAGTCTCCAGTGCCTTGTTTCATCCAAGTCTCCAAGTACCCACGTCTCATTCTTGTTCCAGTCCTCAACCTCTGTCAGTCCTGTCGCACCTGCCGACCCCATACGGTGGGTCCGAAAGGGCTATTCAGTGGCTGGAGAGCTACCCCAGAGATCAGCATTGCGATATTGGGTCTCTTCTGGTTCGTTCGGTTTCGGCAGAGGTCAGGGCTCCTTGTCTTCAGCCTGTCTGCCCGTGCTCGGACACATCTTGCCTGCCTCGGTGCTTCTTCGGAGTTCTTCTGGGGACGTGCTGTGGCCTAAGGGCACGCCATCTCCCCGGAATCGGAACCACTCCCTAGCGTTTCCCAGCACATGTACTTAGTGATACAATACTTGTCCTAAAAGTATTCACAGAAAGATGATGCTTTATGTAAATCTGTTTTATTGTTATATACACATTGTGACACCCAGACTTGCATTGACAAATGTTCTGAAAATGAATTCAGCAGCATCGCATATCACAGCGTCACAAATGAGAACAATTTTACTGCAGCATCCTGCAGATGAGCCCTTTCCCTACAATAAATTAGTTATTATCACTAACAAATTATAAGCCATAGGGAGCTAACTAATTGAGCAAAATTAGCAGAATTTAACACCCTGATCAATCAGTACCAAGTGACTGAGTGAAAAGAAGAACCTTCATTTGCTTTTGGATCTTAACGAGTCTGGCAGAGAATTCCATGTTATCAGTCCAGCTAATGCAAATGTACTTTCCCTGCTTTCTGATAGCCTTCAGTCAAATGGATGGCATATAAAGCAAATTTAACCCACCAGAGCGAAGAGATCTGATAGAATGATAGATCTTTAAGGGCGATCTATAACACAGCAGCACATCTGCATTTAAAGTCCTCTGTTTATGCTTATTAACGGGAATCCATCTGGAAAAACCTGCCCCTTTGAACTGTGGTAAGTCCCTCCAAAAATGAGCCCCTCTCTCTCTCTCTCAAAGTGAAATATGCTTGGTCATTGCTGCATGATCTTCATTAGAGCCCACCACAGTGCAAAGCAAGTTGAGAAAGCAGAACCTGGCGCGTGGCAACAGCCGGAGCCCGTTTCATCCCGGCTATGCTGGAGGAGCATGAAGTGACAGCTTCACTGTAGCCAGGATCAAAGCTGTGCTCCCTGCTGGCCACACACACAGCCGCTCTCACTGCCTCACATTCACATAGGCCTTTCACCCCTGGGGGGGCGGGATTAATGAGCAGCTGCCAAGTCTGCCCTTCCCCACCTCATGTACTATCCACCCTAGAGGCTGCCAGGGTGCACCTGATATATGCGGATGGACGGAAAACAGAGATGCCAACGAACACATTGCCATTGTTAATGAACGAAAGCTTAAGGGTGATCAGCTGGGGAACAGAGTCTTAAAAATAAGGAGAATTGTCTATAACCAAAAAATGCCCAAATTTTGGTTTTAAGAATGCAAAAATATTTGAAATATATGAAAATATATTAAGACAAAAATAATAGGAGACCTACAAATACGAGCAATAGATGAAGGAAAGGAGCCAAGGAACAAGCAAATAGTTGTTTATAAAGACATAGGTAATATCGCTTTTTACACATAAATATTATTTTATTAGTAAAGAACATTAAAGCCACATTTCATGATGAATCCATGACAAAATGTCACACTTCAAATTTAAGTCTGCATTTTCACTGCCTTGAATTATTTACTTAAAAATACTGTGAATACTAATCCCCCCAGGACCAATATTCTGACAGCTAATCTGGGTTCTTTATGGCTCCAGGCATCAAAATGAACTCTTCTGTCGCTAAGCAACTGCTGCCCATCTGCGCGCCGCCCTTTCCAGTCCGTGCATTGCCTTGCTGCCTTTATTCCGCCGGCCTCTGCTGCTGACATGCAAATCAGCATTTAACGGAATGTGAATTTGAAACTGCTCATCTTAATAGACTGATTAAAAACATTTTAATTGTCCCAGGTTTAAGAGTTGTTCACCGAAACGGTGCTCGCAGCTTGGCTGAGCTTTCAGAGAACATTGACTGCAGGGCTGTGCGGTTACAGCTGCCCAAGGAGCACATGGCAGGCTGGGGGATGACGCATGCACTGAACCGCCATAGCTCATCCTAGAGGGCAGCAAACTTTCAAGGGTTGCACTGATCTGATAAATAATTACTTTGCAGCATCCCAGTGTTATTACTAGAAGAGCTGGTTTTGAAGGGCACAGAGTAGACGGAGCAGGACCTTTGCCTCAGTATTTGTGATGAGAAGACTTTGCGGTTGGTTTCCACAAGCGTGAAAAATGGTATTAGCTGGATACTGGTGAATGTTATCACTGTGCAGGAATGCCGTTTGTCAGATTGCATTTTATGTAACAGGTCCAAGGAGACACTTAGGGGTGAGACAGAAAGTTAATTGTTGGAGAGGAAAAAAAACCCAAAATGTGGATTTCAAGGCCTCCCGCTTCACACACTCATCTTTGCAACAGACTTGGGAACCAAAGAAGAGCAGGTTGGAGCCAAGAAGTTTGGATTAGTATTTGCAGAGTTCCAAGTGATCCAATCTTTGGAGGGAGATTTTTTTTCCCATTCCTGCTTTCTAAATTTACCTTCCTTGTGGGATTTATAGTCCTGCTTCTTCAATTTGAAACCAGTACTATAGGTACCAAAATGCAATGGGATGAAGGAGATCGACAGCCCAGCACCAGCCTTAAGTCTTCCCAGGGCTGGCAGTGAAAAAATGTGCTTAGGTCCGCCAATCTCTCAGCTCTGTCCTACCTCTCTATCATTATTTCAGTCCTCCACCTATAGCTCTATCAGTTTTTCCTCTCTTCTATCACCTATTCGTTTCTCTTCTCATTTCCCTTCCACCTTACTCGCCTTCCCATCGCCCCTCCTCGCTTTTTATCCATCTCCTAAGAACATAAGAAATGGGTCAGACCAATGGTCCATCAAGCTCAGTATCCTGTCTGCAATGCTGGCCAATCCAGGTCACGTGGAAGAAGTACCTGAGAGATTCTAATGGGAAAACCTGTTCACGCCCATCTCCCTGCCGTTAAGAGATTGCATTTCCCAAGCCTACCTGTGTGATAGTTTTTAAGGACCTGTCTTCCAGAAACATTTCCAGATCTTTTTTAAACCCAGCTATTTTGCCTAGATAAACTTGACCACATACTCCATCAACAAATTCCACAACTTAATTGTGCATTGACTAAAAAAAAAAGAATTGTCTTAAGTTTGCTCTAAATCTACTACTGGTTAGCTTCATGGAGTGTCTCCTAGTCATAGGGTAAATAACCGCTCCCTATTTAGTTTTTCCTCATCACTCATGTTTTGTAAGCCTGTATCATATTCTCTCTCAGCTGTCTCTTGTCGAAGCCAAAGAGCTCTGATCTGTCAAGCCTCTCTTCATGAAGGAGCAAAGCATGTTTTAGGAGAGAGTGGCAAGAGTCTACATACCAACACTCACCCTTGTGGTTCTTAATTCATGAATACATCTGGGAGTTCACTGATTCTCACCACACACGTTTCCCTGACTCTGGAGAGCTCTGGGCTCTGATGCCTTACAACTGGAAATTATATTGATTGAGGCTGATTTATATAATAAAGACAAATATTGCACCACCACAGCCAGGGATGGTGCTAGCTTTGTTGCTGCCCCCCATAATTCATTCATTCTCTGTCCCAGGCCAGTCAAATAAAGCCCAGCTCTCTCCACAGAAATCTATATTTTTAAAAACTGACACCCATTCACTCCTCCACAGAACCCCTGGTCAAGGGAAGAGTATTACATACCCTAGGGAAACCTTACAGCCATGCACACACACACACACCATCCCCCACACTCCCACACCCTCTATAGCCACACAAACTGTAATTATGCATGTTTAATAAATTTTACATGAAAAAGAACATTCATAAGTACAGTCTTCTGAGGCAAAATATCACTTACAACATATACATTATATTTGCATTAACTGCTGTGGTTCCAACTAGAAAACTCAGCAAAAAAGACACTTGGAACTCCTATGGAATTTATAATGGCACCTCAGAAAGCCATGAATAAGCATAATTACCATTACAATATAGTAAACCTCCCATACCAAAACAATCCTAACTACAAGCACTCAAACAGTAGCAACCTTATCTATGAAAAGGCAACACTGCAAATATTACACCAGGCCCTAGAACAGCAATGCACCTCCTACTGGGAAAATAGAACAAGCCAGGCTGTTATAGATCCCTACACAGAAATTACATATTAGCAAAATACCTCACCTCCATCACATATGCAGAACACAAAGAGACCCTGACTAATTACAGAATAAAGAATCCAGAAACTATAAAAAGAAACATGCTGAGAAGAACTGAACTGGAACCCACACAAGCCAACTGTTAGGAAGCAATAGGAAAGCGGTTCCTCTTTCCAGGGGATTGTGTGTTCTTGGACCACAGCTCAACCCCAGAGGAACTTCGAAGAGGTGCCGAGGCAGGCGAGGCATGCCCGAGCATGGGCTGGACATGAGCAAGGCTGGAGTGAAGACAGACGATGGAATCCGGAGCAGGAGCAAGGCTGGAACGAAGACAAGGATGACTGAAAGTACTGACCCTTCACCGGACCTTCACGCTTCGGGAAGACCAACAACACAATGGTGGTCTTTGACAGGTCCTCCGACCGTTCCAAGCCCTTTCGGACCTGCCGCTGGGTAACAGCAAAAAGCGGCAGGCCGGACGGAGGCCAGGGGCAAACAAAGGCCTTGGAACATGGAAGGCTCAGACGAAGACACTTGGACAAAGACTCAGGCAAAGACACTTGGACGAGGATTCAGGAGCAAGGTACTGAAGACGAGGATTCAGGATCAAAGTGCTGGGTTGAGACTGCGACGCAGCGCGCCCTACACAGCCCACCCGCGGGGCTGGGCACAGACCACGCTGAATGCGGGGCAGACGACGAGATAGTGGAGCGAGTGAGAGGAACATGTCCCAGGAACTGTAGAGGACTGCACCGGGACACACCCTACACAGCTGCCTGTGGCTGGTCGCGGACCACGCTGGAGCAGCACAGGTTCATGCAGAGTCTAAAACATGGACGGAGCAGGCACAAGGAGATCCGAGGGCCGGGACAAGATTCAGGAGACCGGACCTAGATGGGATTAGGCTTCAATCAAGGATGACCCTCCAGAGGCTTGTGCTGCTGGTAAGAATGCAGGCCTTGTGCCACGAGGCGCCCTACTCAGCCTGCCCATGGGGTTGGTCGCCGACCACGACATGGCATGCCAGGAAGTGTGACGATGAGGAACCAAGGGTTCAGGACATCGAGGCTGCATCATGGAACATCAGGACTGTATTACAGAACATCAGGAACTGGAAGACAGACATCAAGACTGGCCATGGACATCAGGAGCAGAAGACGGACATCTGGACTGGAACATCAGGAATGAAGGCTCGGACGAAGACACAGGAACTCCAACAACAAGCACAGGACCTTGAAGAAGCGATGGAACAGAGAAGACTCCGGGAGCGAAGGACAGGAACATTCAGGAGCATCTAACTCCTTGCGAAGGCAAAGATGGACTGGCAAAGGGCACTTTTTATAGGGCTGAAGCAGGAGTAGTCGATGACATCATCTCTGAGAGCAGCGGGGCCTTTTCCTGCCGCTGGCCCTTTAAATGTTGAGCAGAGGCGCGCGCCCGTGCCTATGAGGGAGCAGGAGAAGAGCAGGGTCATTGGTGGCATCCCTGCCATGTGGAAGGCCCGAAGAGGAGCGGCTCCAGCAGAAGCAGGCATCAGCAGGGGTGGCTTCCCTGTCAGCTGAAGATGAAGAAGAGGCAGGCAAGGATGGCCTCCCAGCTGTCTGAGGACCCCCGGCATTGGCTCCTGCCACGAAGACGACACAGGAGCAGCCGCGGCAGTCTCAGCCACAGAGGGAGGCTCCCAGCAGCTCAGCCCTGCCTTAAAGGGCAGGGGACGGCTGCAGGAGAGCCCGAATGCAGCAGCATGGTCTGCTGCGAGGGGACAGCATCAGCGGCCTGACTGGCTGCAAGAGGTAGGGGACCTGCCCGCGCTCATCGTGGGCAGGTTCACAACAGTGCCCCCTCCTCAAAGACCCCCTTCCCAAGTCTCTTGTCAACAGCTTGGAAAGAAGAAAGTATTCCACATACCGTCAGGGGGCAATCAAGGATCCAAGGGCAGAAGCGGGAACTTCTTGGTGAGGAACTGTAGCGAGAAGAATATTTGAGCAGAAGACAGGACAGAGGTGGTGAAGGTCCAGACAAGACGTACACAGAATGCTGAAGGCACAGGTCAGGCAAGGTATGGGGTTGCAGAACCACAAGATGGCATCTTGGTTCTATAATCAAAAGTGGTAGAGGCTTAGGCTCCATCTAGACTTGGAAAGGCTGGATACATACGGAAGTCCTTATATAATTCAAGGCTGAAGCTGTTGTGGAGGATGAAGTAACAAGGCATAGAGTAGACACTGAGTTGAAGGTCCCAGAAGCCTAGCACTCCAGTGATTCTAAATGGAAGAAGCTGAAAACATGGAGTCTAGGTAACAGCTCAGCTTGTGTCAAGGAGTAGTCTTGGTATCTCTGGAAGATGGAAGGCATCCCATAGTTGTTCAAGATTGAATGCGAAGTATGGTGAAGCACTCAGTGTTGGATACCAACCAAAGGTTCAATCGCCAGAGCTTAGGGTTTCTGGTGACTTGGTAACTAGGCAGTCTCTTGATAGGAAGTAGAGGCAATTGTGGATTTCTAGTGTGCAGTAGTTAAAGGTGGCAGGTAAAATGCTAGTCACCTACTGGCTGTCATGGATTGGAATTATACTTGGCAAGGAACGTAGGGTGAAGTCCTCTAGCAAGGAATGTAGGATGAAGTCCTTTTGTTGAGGATTGGTCTTCATACGGCAGAGGCATGGACGTGGTGCAGACCCACTCGGACTGGAGGTGAACCTACTTGAAGCAGAGCGGAAGTTTTGCAGGCACAGAAGTTCTTGTAATTCTCTATAAGAGGCGAACCCTTAGGCAAGGGTAGAATGCAACATTGCTTGGTAAGGTTGACTGTCGTGATTGGGTTGTACTTGGCTAATGGAAGAAAAGTTTGACAGACTAAGACTGATGGATTGGTAGGAAAGTGACATCCTTTGGATTACTTGAGAGCAAGCCAGGAGTTGATGTACTTGTAAAGGCACACTTGGACAGGCACCTTACTTGGATGATGAAGCTTGCAGCGGATTCCAGATTCTTCTGATCAATTAATGTCCAGAGGGAAGGACTCCAAATCCTCTCTGGCACGAGATGACATTGGTCTTGAGCACAGGATGGTGAGGGAGGCTAGAATGGTAATTGGTGGAACTGAAGATGCTGAGCGTGAAGCAAAACACTCACTGGTTCAACTTGAGGAAGAGATGAGCGATGATCCAGGCCCCATTCAAAAAATGGCACCAGATGGGGTGCACGCGCCTCCTGCAGGTCGTCTGGAGAGAAGTACTATAAGGCTGGCAAGTTGATAAACAAGAAGACTGTAGGCATCCTTTGCAAGACGGTGAACTTGATGGAAGAGATGCACAGGATTTCCAGCAAGATAAGCTCTATGGAGCAGGCGTCTCCTGTTGGTAGAACTCAAATGTCCTTAGGGAAAAAAATAAAAATCTGGAAGGTGGAAGCGGAGGAAACGAACCAGAGGCTTGCTGCTAGGTGGATGTTGGTGAACCTGAGTGCAGGCGCCTCCTGCAGGTCGTACAACAAAAATGTACCCAGGCCATATGAAGTTTTCAAGAAGGCACTCGATGGAAGCAGATGCTAGAGCCTCTAGCGGTTGTAGGAAGAAAAACAATTTCAAAACAAGCTACCACCTCCAGCAGGTCAGAGAATTCTCAGAGAAAACTTGAACAAAAAGTTTTTAAGAAAAATTTCTTGGAACAGAAATTCCAGAACTAGGCATGGCCCATCACAAGGACATGAACGCCGAACACATGGCCTTCGCAAACTGTTAGGAAGCGCTAGGACAGCGGTTCCACTTTCCAGGGGATTGTGTGTTCTTGGACCACGGCTCAACCCCAGAGGAACTCCAAAGAGGTGCCGACGCAGGCGAGGCATGCCCGAGCATGGGCTGGACAGGAGCAAGGCTGGAGTGAAAACAGACGATGCAATCCGGAGCAGGAACAAGGCTGGAATGAAGACAAGGATGACTGAAAGTACTGACTCTTTACCGGACCTGCACGCTTCGGGAAGACCAACAACACAATGGTGGTCTTTGAATGGTCCTCCGACCGTTCCAAGCCCTTTTGGACCTGCTGCTGGGTAACAGCAAGAAGCGGCAGGCCGGACGGAGGCCAGGGGCAAACGAAGGCCTTGGAACATGGAAGGCTCAGATGAAGACACTTGGACGAAAACTCAGGTGAAGACAATTGGATGAGGATTCAGGAGCAAGGTACTGAAGATGAGGATTCAGGATCAAAGTGCTGGATTGAAACTGCAACGCAGTTCACCCTACACAGCCCACCCGCGGGGCCTGTCGCGAAGACCACGCTGGATGCGGGGCAGACTCTAGATGAGATAGTGGAGCGAGTGAGAGGAACATGTCCCAGGAACTGTAGAGGCCTGCACCGGGACGTGCCCTACACAGCTGCCTGTGGCTGGTCGCGGACCAAGATGGAGCGGCACAGGTTCATGCAGAGTATAAAACATGGACGGAGCAGGCACAAGGAGTTCCGAGGGCTGGGACAAGATTCAGGAGACTGGACCTAGATGGGATTAGGCTTCAATCAAGGATGACCCTCCGGAGGCTTGTGCTGCTGGTAAGAAGGCAGGCCTTGTACCACGAGGCGCCCTTCTCAGCCTGCCCTTGGGGCTGGTCACTGACATGGCATACCAGGAAGGGTGACGATGAGGAACCAAGGGTTCAGGACATCAAGGCTGGATCACGGAACATCAGGAGTGGATTAAAGACCATCAGGAACTGGAAGACAGACATCAAGACTGACCATGGACATCAGGAGCAGAAGATGGACATCTGGACTGGAACATCAGGAATGAAAGCTTGGACGAAGACACAGGAGCTCCAACATGAAACACAGGACCTTGAAGAATCAATGGAACAGAGAAGACTCCTGGAGCGAAGGACATGAACATCCAGGAGCATCTAACTCCTTGTGAAGGCAAAGATGAACTGGCAAAGGACCTTTTTTATAAGGCTGAAGCAGGAGTAGTCAATGACATCATCTCTGAGGGCTGCGGGGCCTTTTCCCGCCGCTGGCCCTTTAAATGTTGAGCAGAGGCATGCACCCGCGCCTATGAGGGAGCAGGAAAAGAGCAGGGTTGTTGGTGGCATCCCTGCCACGTGGAAGGCCCGAAGAGGAGCGGCTCCGGCAGAAGCAGGTATCAGCAGGGGCAGCTTCCCTGTTGTCTGAAGATGGAAAAGAGGCAGGCAAGGCAAGGACGGCCTCCCAGCTGTCCGAGGACCCTGACAGTGGCTCCTGCCGCGAAGAGGACGCAGGAGGAGCCGCGGCGGTCTCAGCCGCAGAAGGAGGCTCCCGGCGGCTCAGCCCTGTCATGCAGGGCAGGGGACGGCCGCAGGAGAGCCCGAACATAGCGGCCTGGTCTGCTGCGAGGGGACAGCGTCAGGGGCCCGACTGGCCGCAAGAGGTAGGGGATCTGCCCGCACTCATCGTGGGCAGGTTCACAACACCAGCCTCTATATGCAGAGCAACAATGGAAAAACAGAAACATTACTATTCTTCATAAAACATTAAATAATAAAATCAAGAAATATAAAAGATTAATCATAATAGTAAAGTCATATTCATAAAAAGAATATTTCAAACCGGTTAATGAATAGAATATCGAAAATTTCCCAAATACCAAAAACATATTTCAGAAATCTGATGAATAAAAAATCCAGTTAAAAAATGATCTATTCCCCCTGCCAAAAAAAAAAAAAACAATTTCAAAAGAGCAGAATCATCATTAGTTAAAACTAATAAGGATTTAAAAATCTGCTCTTCATACCTGAAATCTGATTTCCAGTTACCCTGAGATTGTCATGGATTGGGGGAGAAGGGCTGCACAAATTTTATCTTCTCTCTTACACACATGCACAATAACACATTCATCTCTCACAGACTCCCTCTCTCTAACATACACAAGCTGCCTCTCCCTCACTCTCATAGATACATTATGTGTGTATGTGTGTGTGCGTGTCTGTGAGAGCCTATATGTAGCACATAGGCTGTAACAGACACACAAACATACCTAAACATACAAGCTCTCACACAGACACACACAGAAGGTCTTACACAGTCACACACACACAGTATCGCACACAGACACACACACACAAACAGGCTCTCAGACACACACAGGCTCTCACTTATTCACACATACAAGCTCACACACACACACACACATGGTCTGTAGTTATCATCGGGCCATGGTGGGATGAGCTCCACCACAGCCCCGCGGGCTTCCTGCTGTCTTTGGGCCGTGGCGCTGTGGGCCTCCTGCTGTCTTCAGGCTGTATGGCCTACCGATCTTCCTGTTTGGGAGGGGGGAGGAGAGGGAGCAAAAGCTGGGTGCGGGCATGCGCGCGCACATGCCCATACCCGGAGAGGCACGACTTCCATGCACAGCTTCCGCTCCCTCCCCCTCCAAGCAGGAAGATCAGTGGGCCGTATGGCCCAAAGATAGCAGGAAGCCCACGCTCTCTTCTTCTTCGGCTGCTGGCTTGTTAGGCTCCGCCGGTGGCCTGTGGTCTCTCCTGCTGCCGCCGGCCCACCGCCTCCCCAGGTGTGCCATTTTGTGCAAATGCAGGGTATGCATACCCGGTCACACCAGGCCTGGACATTCACACATACATAAACTCTCACATAGACTCAGACAGACACGACCTCCTGTTCTCTTCAGGCCTGGTGGGATGAGCTCCACCATGGCCCCATGGGTTCCTCTTCAGGTCGTGATGGGACAAGTTCCTTCATAGCCCCATGGGCTCCTCTTTTCTTCGAGCCATGATGAGATGAGCTCCACCACGACGCAGCAGAGTCCTCTTCTCATCGGCCTGCAGAGGGAGGGAGAGTTGGCACTGAAGCAGGAAGGAACACTGTGGTGGCAGGGTAGTTCAACCTGCCGGTGGGTTGAACTTTGCCGCAGCCCGCAGCTGGCAGCCTCTCTTCCTCTTCAATCGCTGGCAGGTTTGACTCCGCTGGTGGCCCTCCACCTCTTCTGTTGCCACTGCTGCCCCCCCATGTGTGCCGACCCATGCAAATGCATGGTGTGCACTAGGGATGTGCAGAGCAAAATTTTATGTTCATATTTTTTATGTCCGAAAGGGGGTCCCACTTGCGGCCAATATGGACATAAAAAAAATCCAATGAGTTGGGTATATGTACATATGTGCAAAAAAAAAATTTAAACTCCCTCACCCTCCTTAATCCCCCCCCCAGACTTACCACAACTCCCTGGTGATCGAGCGAGGAGTGAGGACGTCATTTCTGCAATCCTTGGCGAGAAGCATGTGATGTCGGTGGCACGTAGAGTGACGCGGCGTCACGTGATTCCCGGCGAGTTTGCGCCGGACGGCTCGTTCGGCCCAAAAAGAACTTTTGGCCAGCTTGGGGGGGCCTCCTGACCCCCTCAAGCTGGCCAAAAGTTCTTTTTGGGCCGAACGAGCTGTCCGGCGCGAACTTGCCGGGAATCACGTGGCGCCGCGTCACTCAGACGCGGCGTCACGTGATTCCCGGCTCGTTCGCGCCGGACGGCTCGTTCGGCCCAAAAAGAACTTTTGGCCAGCTTGGGGGGGCCTCCTGACCCCCCCAAGCTGGCCAAAAGTTCTTTTTGGGCCGAACGAGCCGTCCGGCGCGAACGAGCCGGGAATCACGTGACGCCGGCGTCACTCGACGTGCCGCCGACGTCACATGCTTCTCGCCAAGGATTGCAGAAATGGCGTCCTCACTCCTCGCTCGATCACCAGGGAGTTGTGGTAAGTCTGGGGGGGGGGATTAAGGAGGGTGAGGGGGTTTAAATTTTTATTTTGGCTCAACAATCGCGATTTCCCACATATCGAACATATCTATGTTCGATATGTGGGAAATCCGATCGTTTATGTCGAATCAATTTTTTAAGTAAAAAAAAAATATGAGTTGCGTTTTACTAATGCGGTCAATCCGAATGCACACCCCTAGTGTGCACACCCAATCACATCGGGCCTGATCACAGCAACTTGAAATTACAGTCCCAATCCTCATCAACTCAATGTGTGCTTATATCATGACTTGTATTTAAGCATGATGCAAATAACCTTTATACCTAGAATGCTTCAGAAACATGCCTGCAGTTGGTTCTGAGATCTGACTTTCGGTTTTGATGCCGGATCTCTGTGACAGTTTCTAAAGGGCAGCAGGAGCAATGTTGTCTAAAGAGGTAATGCTTATTATTCAAACAAAGCAAGAGTAAGAAAAGAAGAGGGAGGGACAGAGATTGAGCACATGGAGGTCACATAAGCACTCCAAAGTCATACAGCAAGTGTATCAAACCTAGGATCGTGGTATGGCAGCTTTCAGGGCTCTAGCGAGTCAGAGGCTCTTAAGGGATTTTCTCCATTTCTCATCTATGGGAGAAACATTTAGAGCATAGGGCCCAGCGTTTATCTGAGCTAAGCATTCACAGTTGCATCTGAGATTTCATTTTGAAATGCAGTGTTTGTGATGCTCAAGCCTTGGCTGATCAGACATGAAAGAGACAATTTTATTCCTTCCAGTATGAACATGGGAAATGGTCTTGTAGGAGGCGATTTGGAATAGCCTGTGCGGTTTGCAATGCAGGTGGGCACGTTTAGGTTCTTTTCATTGGATCGTGTTTTGAGATAAGGGGCCATCCATAAATGATGCACCGACCGGTGATGAGGGGGGGGTTCTAAGTTGAAAGGGGCTTTGGACATTTGTGACAAAGTGTGATGGGGGGAGTAATTTCATGCCCAAATAGCGTAATGTCTTTTATGGAAGGCCCCTATGGGAAATGCCGCCTGTTGACAGATGCTCCGGGAATGGATGAAATTTTGGGGTCATGGGTCATCAAGAGCCTTTTCTAAGTAAACGTCCACTACCGCATGCTCGTCAGGTCAGACTGCACTTAAACTGATGTTGAAACGCATTGCACAGTTTAATTTTATTCAGTTATTTTGAGTTCCAGTGTACTTTTAAGGAGCAACTTGGAAAGTATATGGGGCTCATTTAGCACACAAATTGTATGCTAATTTTCAAAAAGTAATTCTCTTTGAATGAGAATACAGTATGCGTGCTAAAAGCAACCGTGTATCTTGCATCTGCTCTTTTGGGTGTGTGACCCGGAGGGGTAAAATAGCATGTGGGTTTGGGAAAATGCCACCTACTCCTGCTATTTTTTCCCCGCTGACCTTAACACTCTTCTGAGAACATCTTCCCACGGTCCGTGTGGACAAAGAAGGGCAATTCTCAGCCAAGTCATTTTATCCCAGTAAATGGCTTTGAAGATTATTAATCAAATAGCCTTAAAACTGTTCAGACATCTTCCTAGATGCTCCATGTCTGCAATCTGAGTAAAATGTAACCTTTGGAACAGACACCACCAGTATCAGATGGTCTGAACCTCCCAAACTGAGAGGCTGGCAGGAGCGGCTCAAGGCAATCTGCTGCCTGAGGAGAGGGATGAGATGGCACCCCACCTGCCCCTGTCCCGTCCCCCCCTCTGCCTCCTGCCCATAGGATCCCTCTCTGGCACCCACACTCAAGCACACACCCATGCTCCCTCTCTCTCCCCCAAGCACCCTCACACATGCTTTCTCTCACATACACACCCCAAGAGGCCTCACACATGCTCTCTCACCCCTCCAGGCTCCCTCACACATGCTCTCTCACCCCTCCCCCCCCCAGGCTCTCAATCTCTCTCACACACACACACACACTTCTACATATACTGACTCTCACCAGGGCCTTTGCTTTTGGCGCTCCCTCCCCCCTGAGGAGTTTCTTGCATGGTAGGTGTAGGATAAACATGTTCTTGTTAAACAGGTTGTGCAGCTCAGCTTTCTGGCTCCCTGTCAGGAATAAGGCGGTCTGATCAATCGCCTACATGCCAGGGACAGGACGAGTCCGAGTGGGCAGTAGCAACTGTTGACACATAACATGGGGGGATAGTGATCAATCATTTCTCTCTCGCATGCACACTTGTTTACGGCACGGTATAAAAGAGCAGGACTTTCCAGTGTCCGGCAGGAGTAGGAGATATTGCCTCTATAGACGTATAGAGTGCTGGACACTGAAAAACCCCTTCTCGCCTTTGCTGACCTGACAACTCCTCGATACAAGGCTGATGACACGAAGGGTGCTGGATGGCATATGCAATCATGTGGTATGTAAATAACTTTCTGTAAATAACGTATATTACCATGATGTCACATTAATAAATGATGTCATAGATATTGTGTCAGAGTACCTTACTCTCTCATTCCCAACATTTGGCATGACTGAACAGGATGTCTCTATTTAAAAGGAAAAACGGAAAAGAGACATCCGAACCACCATGCCCGGTGGATCTAAAAATTCCCGGATGGGAAAAAACCCCGTATAAAATGTTGGCCCAGGAGTGGGCTACAAATACAGGGCTCGCGGAGGCTTGGGATATAGGAGGAGAACCTTTAGATATTGTAAATCAACTCCAACAGGTCCCCGTAATAAAAGGAAAAGAATTGGGGACAGTGGGACGGAGAGGATGGGTAGTATTAACAGGATATAGGAAATGTCATGAACAAAAAAGCGTATTGCAAGAGAAATTAGTTGAACTAGTGCGAGAGATAGACAACCTCCTCAGAGATAATGTTATGCTTAGATGTCACTTAGAGACGTTTAAACAATAGGCAGAACATTATCAGACGGTGGCCGAATGAGCTGCTGTGCGGGTAGCACAACACAAATATAGAAAACGAAGAGAAAGAGTAAATCATTCTAAAATACGAGCATGTATTATGAAAGATGACTGGGATCCAGAGATATGGGACGGGGACATATGGGACTCTAAGGACAGTGAGGAGGAGGCAGTAATACCCCCTCCTCCCGTAAAGCAAGCCTGTCCCATAGTCAAGCGTAAATTAAAGCAGACCAGCGATGGTAGAGCTATAGAACAGGAGGGTACACAAGTAATGGAGGACTTCACCCAACAAGAAGTAAGTGAGATATTGGATCGCATGGGGCAAAAACCAGGAGAACCTATTGACCGCTGGCTAGTGAGATTATATGAATCGGGGGCGGGAGACATTATGATTGATCAAAAAGATGTTAAAAGATTCACTATGATTTCTATCGATCCCGAGGTAAGGGCAGCTATCAGAACAGTAGTTTGGCAAGGGGACATGACGGACTTGTTTCGAATAGTTGCCACTGCCACTAAAACAAGGTATAGCACTGTATTAGATTGGCTCGTCAGTAACAAACCATTATATAATATGCATGATATCATACAGCGTATCAAAGAAATTACCATGCAAACATGGTGTCTGAGGAATCTGCAGGGAGATTTCCTGGACCTACCCCTGCCCGGTACGGCTCGGGCAGAGATTATGCGTACCGTAATCCCGGCACACAGGTCCATTATGTTGACTTTGCTATTAAATATGGGAAGAAAATTGGAGATTTGATTCAGGCAATCAGAGAGGTCCTAGATTTAGGGATACAAGAGCGCAATGATAAGACTTTCACATTTAAAGGCGAAATATGTGACAGAGGAGAAGGTATTCGAAAGGGATACAGGGATCTCCGAAACCGAGATACAGACGCACAGGTGTCAAGGATGTTGCGGTCTCTACCGCTTCCCTCCGCCTAAGGCCCAAACCTGCCTACCTCCGCTTCAGGAATCACCGCGCTCCGCCCGCTCTGGACCCCGGGGGCTTCTCTCACGCCACGTAGCGGCCGCCATTACGTGCCTGCTTCTCTTCTGTCTCGCGCGCGCGCGAGGACACCCGTCTTGAGCGCTCAACCCCCGGAAGCCTGGCCCCGCCCGTGCGGCTGATGTCACGCCCAAGTCCCGATATAACCGGCGCTCAAACTCTCTCTCATCGCCTTGCAACGAGGTTCACAACTCCATAGTTGTTCTTAGCTGTGTTCCTGGTGATCTCCACGTTACCTGCTTCTGACTCCGGTTTGCTTTTGACTCCGCTTCAGCCTGCTGCCTGCCTCTGACTCCGGTTTGCTTTTGACTTCGCTTCAGCCTGCTGCCTGCCTCTGACTCCGGTTTGCTTCTGACTTCCACTTCAGCCTGCTGCCTGCCTCCGACTCCAGTTTGCCTCTGACTCCGATTCAGCCTGCTGCCTGCCTCCGACTCCGGCTTGCCTCCGACTCCGCTTCAGTTTGCAGCCAGCCTCTGACCTCGGCCTGCATCCACTTCAGCCTACAGCCTGCTTCAGCCTCCGGTTTGCTACAGACTCTGCTGCTGCCTGCTGCCCTGCCTTCAGCCGGCCCTCGGCCCTGTACAGCCGGCTCCTGTTTCCCGGGTACCTTGGACTTCCTATCCTTCCTGCTTGCTCTGGTCCCGGTGTAGCCTATCTGAGTTCCTGGACTTTCTGTCTCAATACCGAGTCCCGAGGACCCGGTGCCCTACTGGCTCCTCCCGGGGGGTTCCTGGTTCCTGGGTGAACACCTTCTGCTTGTGGCTCCGCCCCCCGGCCTGCCCTGTCACCCTAGGTAGGCCGGCCCAAGGGTCCACCATCTCGCCAGCAGTGTCCAACTGATACAGTTTGCAAGGCCATGGACTCGGCGGAGGCCCCAAGCCTGCAGGCCATCCCGGGGATGGCCTGCAGGCTTGTCTCCCGCCTGGAGGCCTCTCCTCTGGAACCGCCTCCAGCCCCTCCTCCAGCATCAGCACCCAGTTCAGCTTCAGTAACTCAGCTACCCACGCCGACCCGGTATGCCGGGGATATCAAGAATGCCGTGGTTTTTTAAATCAGTGCTACTTGCGTTTTGCCCTCCTGCCTGCACAGTTCCCCTCAGACGCAGTTAAAGTAGCATACATATTCTCGCTACTGGATGGTAAGGCCCTTGACTGGGCTTCACCCATGTGGGAGCGTCAGGACCCTTTGCTACAGAATCTGCAGGAATTTGTCCTCAACTTTCGCCTCGCTTTTGATGATCCTGCACGCCAGACCACCGCTGCCTTGGAGCTCTTGCACCTCAGGCAAGGGGCACGCTCGGTGGCCGATTACACCATAGACTTTCGCACGCTGGCCATGGAAGTTGGCTGGCGGGATGATTGCCTTAGGGGAATCTTCCTGGAGGGACTTGCTAGTCGCATCAAGGATGAGTTAGCAGGACGGGACCTTCCGGACGACTTAAATGACTTAATTGATGTCGCCAGCAGGGTGGATCGTCGCCTGCAGCAGCGGGATAAGGAGACCCGTCCCTACCGGAAAGCATCACCACAGTCATCCTCTGCCTCCAGAATCCCCTCTCCTAAGGTCCTACCGGCCTCTGTCAGCAGTGAAGAACCCATGCAATTGGGTAGATCTCCACTAACTCCCGAAGAAAGGAGGAGGCGCCGCTCGCTGGACCTCTGTCTCTACTGCGGAAGCAAGGGGCACTTCCTTGCCAATTGCCCGGAACGTCCGGGAAACGACCGTGCCTAGGTTATACCGAGGAGCTACACCTAGGCGCTACTGGATCAGCTCCTCTATGTACCTTGCCAGTGACTCTGAAATACCCCGGTGGGGAACTCCAGATCCGGGTCTTCATCGATTCTGGCGCTGAGGGGAATTTCATTGTGGCCGATCTGGTGAATCAGCTGTCTCTCCCCACACAACAGAAGGTCCCTCCACTACGGATTTCCTCTATCCGGGGCATGCTGCTCCCTGGTACTATCACCTGCTCTACAACCCCTTTGACTCTCCAGACAGGCCTGTTCCATTCGGAGGAGATTTCCCTGCTAGTCTTGGAGCGAGCTGTGCACCCCCTGGTTCTTGGACTACCTTGGTTGCGACAGCATTCACCCGTTATTCAGTGGGACAACTTTCAGCTAACCTGATGGGGTCCCTATTGTTTTGAACATTGTTTACGTCTCCCACGCCCACTGAAAGCCTTGCACCTCTGCTCCTCGCTTCTGCTGCCTGAACCATATAGAGACTTCGCTGACGTCTTCTCCAAAGAGATGGCTGAGATACTCCCTCAGCACTGGCCTTTTGATTGCCCAATTGACTTGCTGCCGGGCACCACGCCTCCCCGTGGTCGGGTGTACCCTTTGTCTTTGCCAGAAACTGCTGCTATGTCTCAGTATGTGACTGAGAACT
Source organism: Rhinatrema bivittatum (assembly GCF_901001135.1). Classification (NCBI taxonomy): domain Eukaryota; kingdom Metazoa; phylum Chordata; class Amphibia; order Gymnophiona; family Rhinatrematidae; genus Rhinatrema; species Rhinatrema bivittatum. The sequence goes on from NC_042623.1 coordinate 235,809,023, forward strand.
TTGCCAAGGGCTTCATTCGTCCCTCTCGTTCGCCTGCCGGAGCCGGCTTCTTCTTCGTGGCCAAGAAGGACGGCTCCCTCCATCCATGTATAGACTATCGTGGCTTGAATGCCATCACCAAACGAGACCGGTATCCGCTTCCCCTGATTCCAGAGCTTTTGGACCGCCTTCAGGGAGCACGCATCTTCACCAAGCTGGACCTCCGAGGGGCCTATAACCTCGTCCGTATTCGCCCCGGGGATGAGTGGAAGACGGCCTTTAATATCAGGGATGGGCATTACGAGTACCTAGTGATGCCCTTCGGACTCTGCAACGCCCCAGCCGTCTTCCAGAACCTTATGAACGAGGTCCTACGCGACATGCTCCACTCCCATGTGATCGTCTACCTTGATGATGTGCTCATCTTCTCCAAAGACCTGAATACTCACCGTCAGCACGTCGCACAAGTCCTGCAAGCTCTCCGAGACAACCACCTCTACGCCAAGCTTGAAAAATGTGTTTTTGAAGCTGAGGCCCTGCCCTTCTTGGGGTATATCATTTCCTCTACAGGATTCCGAATGGACCCCGAAAAAGTAGCCGCCATAACTAGATGGCCTCAACCCAAGGGTCTCAAGGCCCTTCAGAGATTCTTGGGCTTCGCTAACTTTTACAGACATTTTATTCCACAGTACTCGCATCGGGTCGCTCCCCTTACTGCTCTGACCCACAAGGGAGCTGACGCCAAGAACTGGCCTGACGCTGCGGTCGCAGCCTTCACCGACCTGAAAGAGGCGTTCCTCACGGACACCTGTCTCCGTCATCCCGATCCTACCAGACCTTTCATCGTTGAGGTCGACGCCTCCAGTATTGCCGTCGGAGCGGTCCTTAGTCAACACTCCGAGTCCGGACAACTCTTGCCATGCTCTTACTTCTCCAGGAAGTTCTCCCCCGCCGAGACCAATTACTCCATCGGTGACAAAGAGCTGCTGGCGATCAAACTCGCGTTTGAAGAATGGAGGCAATGGCTCGAGGGGGCCCGTCACATGACCACCGTATACACGGATCACAAAAACAAAGTTTTTGTCCCAGGCTCAACGCCTAAACCCTCGCCAAGCCCGCTGGGCCCTATTCTTCAGTCGCTTTGATTTTGTTTTACAATATTGGCCGGCGTCCAAGAATCTCCGAGCTGATGCTCTCTCTCGAACCTCCTTATCCGAGGAGGACCAAGAACCCCCACAGTACATTCTCAATCCTAGTAAGGTTCGCCTGTCCGCCCTGACGGTCCTTTCCCAAGATAGGACCGTGGTCTCCCGACGAGACCGTTTAAAGACTCTATGCTGGGCTCATGACTCCCTCACTGGAGGGCACGCAGGATGCGAAGGAACTCCTGAACCACTTCTACTGGTGGCCCAACATGTGACAGGATGTGCGCACGTATGTTAGTTCCTGCCCCACCTATGCTCGTCAAAAGCCCAGTCCTGGACCCTCGTGCGGTCTTCTACAGCCTCTGCCAGTCCCCACAGAGCCCTGGACCCATCTCGCTACAGATTTCATGGTGGACTTGCCCCCATCCTGCGGTCAAACGGTTATCTGGGTTACCGTCGACCGCTTCTCTAAGATGGTACACCTTGTTCCTTTGACTAAATTACCCTCTGCTCCCAAATTAGCTCTCTTCTTTGCCCAGCATATTTTCAGGCTACACAGCCTCCCACAAGACATCGTTTCCGACCGGGGGCCCCAGTTTGTCGCACGCTACTGGAGAGCTCTCTGCAAGTGTTTCAAGGTAAAGCTCAGCTTCTCTACAGCTTTCCACCCGCAGAGTAACGGACAATCCGAAAGGATGAATTGGTCTCTGAAAGCTTACCTTCGAGCCTTCGCCAATGAGAAGCAAGACAACTGGTCAGAACTACTGCCCTGGGCTGAGTTTGCCTATAACAATCAAGCTCATGCCGCCACCGGGCTCTCACCGTTTCAGCTAGTCTGCGGGAAACCGCTGAGACCTCCGCTTCCCATTGCTACCCCCAGCGTGTCTCCAGCCGCCCAGCTGACGGCGCGTCAGCTACAGACTTTGTGGCAGAAGACCCAGAACAAACTGATCCGCTCAGCCTCTTCTGCCAAACAGGTGGCTGACCGCCACCGACGACCGGCTCCTACTTGTTTCGAGTAGTTGTCGCTGCCACTAAAACAAGGTATAGCACTGTATTAGATTGGCCCGTCAGTAACAAACCATTATATAATATGCATGATATCATACAGCATATCAAAGAAATTACCATGCAAACATGGTGTCTGAGGAATCTGCAGGGAGATTTCCTGGACCTACCCCTGCCTGGTACGGCTCGGGCAGAGATTATGCGTACCATAATCCCGGCACACAGGTCCATTATGTTGACTTTGCTATTAAATATGGCTGGGAAGAAAATTGGAGATTTGATTTGGGCAATCAGAGAGGTCCTAGATTTAGGGATACAAGAGCGCAATGATAAGACTTTCACATTTAAAGGCGAAATATGTGACAGAGGAGAAGGTATTCGAAAGGGATACAGGGATCTCCGAAACCGAGATACGGACGCACGGGTGTCAAGGATGTTGCGGTCTCTACCGCTTCCCTCCGCCTAAGGCCCAAACCTGCCTACCTGCGCTTCAGGAATCACTGCGCTCCGCCCGCTCCGGACCCCGGGGGCTTCTCTCACTCCACATGGCGGCCGCCATTACGTGCCTGCTTCTCTTCTGTCTCGCGCACGCGCGAGGACACCCGTCTTGAGTGCTCAACCCCGGAAGCCTGGCCCCGCCCGTGCGGCTGACGTCACGCCCAAGTCCCGATATAACCGGCGCTCAAACTCTCTCTCATCGCCTTGCAACGAGGTTCACAACTCCATAGTTCTTATTTGCGTTCCTGGTGATCTCCACGTTGCCTGCTTCTGACTCTGGTTTGCTTTTGACTCCGCTTCAGCCTGCTGCCTGCCTCTGACTCTGGTTTGCTTTTGACTTCGCTTCAGCCTGCTGCCTGCCTCTGACTCCGGTTTGCTTCTGACTTCCGCTTCAGCCTGCTGCCTGCCTCCGACTCCGGTTTGCCTCTGACTCCGCTTCAGCCTGCTGCCTGCCTCCGACTCCGGCTTGCCTCCGACTCCGCTTCAGTCTGCAGCCAGCCTCTGACCTCGGCCTGCGCCCGCTTCAGCCTACAGCCTGCTTCAGCCTCCGGTGTGCTACCGATTCCGCTTCAGCCTGCAGCCTGCTTCAGCCTCCGGTTTGCTACAGACTCCACTGCTGCCTGCTGCCCTGCCTTCAGCCGGCCCTTGGCCCTGTACAGCCGGCTCCTGTTTCCCGGGTACCTTGGACTTCCTATCCTTCCTGCTTGCTCTGGTCCCGGTGTAGCCTGAGTTCCTGGACTTTCTGTCTCAATACCGAGTCCCGAGGACCCGGTGCCCTACGGACTCCTCTCGGGGGGTTCCTGGTTCCTGGGTGAACACCTTCTGCTTGTGGCTCCGCCCCCCCGGCCTGCCCTGTCACCCTAGGTAGGCCGGCCCAAGGGTCCACCATCTCGCCAGCAGTGTCCAACTGCAACAAAGGAGAGATATGTTTGCAGCATTGATAGCTGCCGGAGTGGCTAAAGAGAAAATAGATGGTATTCCAACCAAAGACATGTATAAATTGTATCTGCAAAAATGCAAGGGTAAACAAAAGAAAGTTTACGCGAAAAGGGAGGAAGACTGGGGAAAAGTGTTACTAACAAAGATGAACCAATTGTTGCAAGAGAAAAAAGAGCAAGAGGTAAGTGCTACAAAGCCCTTCATAAACGAGTCTGCGTCCGTACAACCCAGCGCCCCACGTCAGGAGGCCAATAGTACCAGACTTATCCTGGGCACAATAGGAAAAAGGCCATACCCCCCAAATCGCTGTCATCACCATGGATAATCGCCCCCATATTGGGGTAGAAATACAATGGCGAAATGGGGCACAGCAGGTGATGGCTTTAGTAGATACGGGGGCGGAGGCCACTTTAATATTTGGAAATCCCAAGAAACATGGGGGGCAAAAGGTAGAATTAGCGGGTCTCGGAGGAAAAACTGTGATAGGAAAACGAACCATAATTTCTTTAGTCATGGGAGGATACAAAATTCCTCAAGCTAAGGTAGTAATTGTACCCATTAAGGAATATATAATTGGGATGGATCTGTTACAGGGACTTAAGTTGAATACAACATGTGGGCAAATGGTGTTTGGAAAGGCGCCAAGTAAGCAAGTAGCATTTGAAAACAATAGACCTGTATATCTATCCAGAACAATACTAGTGGGTAGAACTGTGGAACCAGAAATAGCTTTGCCTAAAACAAGGGGTCTGGTATGCCAAAAGCAATACCGGATACCTGGAGGACATAAAGAGATAACAGAAACAATTAAGGATTTACAGGAAGCTGGGGTGCTAATTCCAACAACTAGCAGTTGGAATAATCCCATCTGGCCAGTGGAGAAATCAGATGGTTCGTGGAGAATGACAGTAGATTACAGGGCTTTGAACAAAAATACGGACCCTCTGACTACTGCGGTCCCCGATATTGTAACATTGGTAGAGCAGATACAGCAACTTTCGGGGAAGTGGTATGCCGTAATTGATTTAGCAAATGCTTTTTTCACAATTCCTATCTGTAAAGAAAACCAAGAACAATTTGCCTTCACGTGGGAAGGACGACAGTATACCTTCACTAGACTACCTCAGGGATACTTACATATCCCTACCATATGTCACCGGAGGGTAGCAGAAGATTTAGAAAGGTATGATTGTCCAAAAGACATACAATTAACTCATTACATTGATGATATATTAGTACAAGGGGATACAGAAGAGCAAGTAGCGATAGCTCTAGCACAAGTAGTAGAAAATATGGAGAATAGAGGTTGGAAAATTAACAAGAATAAAATACAAGGACCTAGCAACACTGTGAAATTTTTGGGGATATAGTGGTCGAATGGTAAAAGAGAAATCTTACCAAAGGCAAAGGATAAGATATTGTTGTTTTCCCTGCCACGGAATCAAAAAGAAGCCCAGAAGTTTATAGGACTATTTGGATTCTGGCGACAGCACATTCCACATTTGGGGCAAATATTGTCCCCATTGTATAAAGTCACTCGAAAAGGAAAAATTTGAATGGGGACAATTACAATAAGATGCTTTTGATCAGGCTAAGGTGCTATCCAAACAGCATTAGACTTATGGCCTATCAGGGAGGGGCCAGTAGAATTATTTATTTTTATTTATTTATTTATTTAAGGATTTTTTATATACCGCGGCACGTTAAAAAAAACATCACTTTGGTTTACAATGAACAATAATTCAGCAACAAGCTTTACAATCAAATGAATTTAGAAAGGAACATAACAGATATAAATTAAAACCAGTAAACAAGTTAAAATCATATAATACAATGGAGACGTACCTAACAGGGAAAGGGAATATAACGGTACAATTATATATAATTTGGGGAATATATAACAGGAGATGTATCTAACTTGGAAGTCTGTATTTTAGGATAGATCCATGGATCAGAAATAGTCTCTACTAAAGTAAAAGTAGGGCAAACATTTAGATCAATGAAAGTAGTTGAAGTTATTGTATAATGTCTGCTTGGAGAGTGAAAGATAATTGTATGTGTAACATGTATTTGGCAATTTCTGAAGGGGAGATGTTCATTAAGTGTAGGCTTGTTTGAACAGCCAGGTTTTAAGGTTCTGTTTAAATTTCCTATGGCAGGGCTCCTGGCGCAGATCTGTGGGCATTTTATTCCAGATGCTGGTTCCAGCGATCGTGAATGATCGTTCTCTCGTTGAAACATGTTTTATATGTTTGAGTGTTGGAATAGAGAGTTTAGCCTGGTGCATTTTTCTTGTTGGTCTGTCTGATGTGTGGAATGTAAAATGATCGGAGAACCAATGCATATCTTGGTTATAGATTGACTTGTGTATGAGGGTAAGGACTTTGAATAAAATCCTAGACGCAACAGGAAGCCAGTGGAGGAATTGTAGAGCTGGAGTAATGTGTTCGTGGCGGTGAGTATTGGTGAGTAAGCATGCAGCTGCATTTTGTAGCATCTGTAGTGGTTGTAGTGAATTTTTCGGGAGTCCTAGTAGGATGGAATTGCAGTAGTCCAGTTTTGACAAGATTGTAGCTTGTAGAACTGTCCGGACGTCGAATGGGTGTAGGAGGGGTTTAATTCTTTTTAATGTATGGAGTTTAAAGAAACCATTTTTAATGGTGGAAGTAATAAATTTTTTTAAGGTGAAATGTTTGTCAATGATAACGCCAAGGCTGTGGACTTGCTGTAAATTGAGAGGGTCAGATAGTGAGTGAAGACTAGGGTTAGAATGGATGTTGTTTTGTGGCGTGATGATAAGGAGCTCTGTTTTGCTAGTATTTATTGCCAAGAAGTTTTCAGTGAGTAGATTCTTTATTTCTGCAAGTGCGGTATCCCAGATTTTGAGAGCATTGGGTAGGGAGTCATTGATGGGGATAAGGATCTGCACATCATCTGCGTATATGAAGTGTGGAAGACCCAGTTTCATCAAAAGTCGACAGAGTGGAATGAGGTATATATTGAAAAGTGTTGAAGAGAGAGAGGATCCTTGGGGTACACCTTGTAGCAGATTTCTAGGTTTGGATTCATGTCGGCCAATTCTTACACTGTATTTCCTATCCTTCAGAAAAGATTGGAGCCAACATGGTGCAGTGCCAGTAATGCCAATTTGTGAGAGGCGAGAAATGAGGGTTTTGTAGTTGACAGTGTCAAATGCCGAGGAAATGTCAAGCAGGGCAAGTATGTACGAGTGACCAGTGTCCAATGTTTTTAGTATTGAATCGGAGAGTGCCAAGAGAAGGGTTTCAGTACTATGGTTTTGCGGAATCCATATTGGGATGGGAAGAGTAATTGATTTTCATCTAGAAATTCTATGAGTTGCTTGTTGATGACTTTCTCTATAATTTTGGATAGGAAAGGGAGGATCAAGACTGGGCGATAGTTAGCTGGTTCCGTAGGGTCCAAATCCAGTTTGTGTATATGTAAAAATTTATTTTTATGTTTCCTTTGTTAACTAAGCTGTTTCATTGTATTCGACTAAGGAATTTTTTCCTGCTTTTTCTGTTTCACTGTAAACCGGCATGATTTGCATTTAATGCAATAATGTCGGTATATAAAAGTTAAAAATAAATAAATAAATAAATTATAGCATGCTTGAGTTGTGCCGGTACAATTCCAGAAGTGATAGATTTGTTAAGAATTTTGGTAATGGGTATAGCAATTCTTGTAGGAAAGGAGAGGAGTGTCTTTGTGGACATGATGTCAAGAGGGTGCATTGCTGGTTTGGTCTTTTTGAGGATCGCTTCAATTTCTAGTGCCGTTGTGGTTTCGAATTTTGTGAGGGTAGCTGAGCAGAGGATGGGTAGATTTGGATTGTGAGTAGGTAGTCTGTGGGTGGGAGAAATAATGGGTGTGTTAGTAGTAGGTGAGTAGTTAGTAGGGGGGGGAAGTAGAGAAGCGAGTCATGATAGAATCAATTTTGTCATGAAAGTAGGCAGCTAGTTTTTCACATCTATTTTCATCCTCATTGTCTGAATTGAAGTTTGCTGGGGGGGTAATGATGCTAGAAACATATTGGAAGAGAGCACGTGGGTTAAATTGGTATTGATGGATCCTTGATGCATAATAGTTTTTCTTGGCTTCATCTGTTGTTTCACGGTACTCGTGGAGAAGTGATCTAAATTTTTGAAGTAGCACTGGCGCTTGGTTTCTACGCCATTTCTTTTCCATTTTATGGAGCTCAAGTTTCATTATTCTAAGGTCAGGGGTGTACCAGGGTTTCTTGTCTTTCTTCTCTGTGTCGATCTCTTTGGTACGTAGTGGGCAGTTTGTTTGCTACACTGCTAGTGATATGATACCAGGAAGAGCAGGCCGAGTTGGCATCAGAAAGGTCTAACTTATGGAATTCTTCTGAAAGCGCGTCAGCAATGTCTTCAGTTTTGCATTGTTTTCTGAAATTTATGGTTCTTTTTTTGAGGTGAGGAGTGTGGGGGTTGCATTTAATCGTGCAGCATGTGTCTATCTGGTAGTGGTCTGACTAGGGTATGGGGGTGCATTGGGGTGGGTCAGTGCTGATAAGTGAGTTAGTGAAAATAACATCAAGAGTGTGTCCTGCTTTGTGAGTGGGGCCCGAAACCATTTGTTTAAATCCAAGAGCATTAAGGGTGGTAAGGGTAGCATCGCAGGCTGGTGATGGTGGGGTGCGGTCAAAATGGAGATTTAAGTCTCCTAGGATGATAGCAGGTATGTTAATGTTGATGTATTTAGATATATATTCAGTGAGTAGTGAAGGGTTGTTTTCCAATATGCCTGGGGGAGCATAGATTAGGCAGATCTGTAGCGCCTTTGATTTAAAGAAACCAATCTTGAGCTTGAGAGGAGATAAGATGGCTTGCAGGGTTAGATTGTATTTCTTTTTGGCAGCAAGGAGGAGTCCACCTCCTTTCTTTTTATTTCTAGGTATAGAGAAAACATTGTAAATGTCTGTGGGTAGTTGATTAGTAATAGCGATGTCTGTGTTTTTTTTAGCCAAGTCTCTGTTATTGCACAAATGTCAGGGGACTCATCTGTAAGGATATCGCCTAATAGAGTAGCCTTTTTTAGGATGGATTGTGTATTTATAAGCAAAATTGAGAATGTCATCAGTCCTAAGATTTGGGTGAGGGGTGAAGTCATGATAGGAATTAGCGATTTGTCGTATGGTGTGTTAAGCTTAGATCTCGTTGTATTGAGTGAAAAGTTCGAGTATTTGAGAATAGGAATATGGAAGGTGTTCATGTCGAGGTATGGATAGGCTTATAATGACAAGTTGCAGTACTTGCGGTTGAGGAGTGATTTAATGGAAGCGATGAGCCTCCTTAGTCGAGGATATCCGCTCACTTCCGGCTCGGTACTTCTCTTTACTTCAGGGAGGGGTGCTCTCCAGGGGTGCACGAAGGGGCGCACAAAGGGGCGCGACGCTCGGCACACAACGCCTAGCAGAGCCCCGATTAAAGCCCAGTGGGGCTGGCTCTGATTGGGTGGGCGCTCGTGTGGTAGGCGGGCCTTGGCACGGATTTTCTGTTTCAGGTTTTTTTGGCGGCATGAGAGGTCGCGCGGTCGGCGCTGAAGCCGCCCGGGTGGGGAGTGAATTACTACCCCAAACCAAATAAGCCTGATACTTCACTTTCAATGCATATCCAGCATAGCTCTCTGCTTCAACGGCAGGGGAGAAGAAAAACTAATACTTCACGCATATCCAGCATAGCTCTCTGCTTCAACGGCAGGGGAGAAGAAAAACTGATACTTCACGCATATCCAGCATAGCTCTCTGCTTCAACGGCAGGGGAGAAGAAAAACTGATACTTCACGCATATCCAGCATAGCTCTCTGCTTCAACGGCAGGGGAGAAGAAAAACTGATACTTCACGCATATCCAGCATAGCTCTCTGCTTCAACGGCAGGGGAGAAGAAAAACTGATACTTCACGCATATCCAGCATAGCTCTCTGCTTCAACGGCAGGGGAGAAGAAAAACTGATACTTCACGCATATCCAGCATAGCTCCCTGCTTCAACGGCAGGGGAGAAGAAAAACAACCAATAAGGGCTGAATAACATAGTCTGGGTAAAACAAATAAGCATGGGTGTAGCTTGCTTATTGCGGCGGTTACTACCCCTACCTAATCAAGCTTGATATTTCACTCGGATGCAGCTCCATCACTGCTCTCTACATTAATGGCGGGGGTGAAAGGGAAATAGAACCAAAGAGCTAAGAGAAACAGATAAGTATGAGAAAAAAATGTGTGAAGCTTGCTGGGCAGACTGGATGGGCCGTTTGGTCTTCTTCTGCCATCATTTCTATGTTTCTATGTTTCTAATTTAACTGACCTTCCCCCGGCGGGGCTTTGGCGCCGAATGCGCAGGCCTACCCTGGCTGTTTCTCTGAAGCGCGAGCAAGAAGAAGAAGAGATGGCGCCTAGCAGAGCCCCGATTAAAGCCCAGCGGGGCTGGCTCTGATTGGATGGGCGCTCGTGTGGTAGGCGGGCCTTGGCGCGGATTTTCTGTTTTAGGTTTTTTTGGCGGCGTGAGAGGTCGCGCGGTCGGCGCTGAAGCCACCCGGGTGGGGAGTGAATTTAACTTCATCTTGTCATGCGGACTGGAGTCTGTGGCAGAAACAAGACGGTAAACGAGTACCGTTAGGGTTTTGGAGCAGGAAATTTCCTGCTGCTGCATGGCAGTATTCAGCCTTTGAGAAGCAGTTACTAGCATGTTACTGGGCTTTGTTAGACATGGACCAATTAACTCAGAACCATGAAATCCTTATGTGCCCTTTAATCCCAATTATGCAGTGGGTACACAGCACCTCGCATACCCATCGGATAGGGTATGCGCAAGAAGCTTCCATTGTAAAATGGAAATGGTATATCCAGGACAGGGCGAAATCAGGCTTGGCTGGGCACTCCATGCTCCATGAACAGGTAGCGGAAATTCCTATTAATCAAGAAAAAGAACAGATAGAAACATTGGATATTCCTCCTTCTCCGGTTACTACCAGGGTACCATTCGACCAATTACCCAAAGAACAGCAGTTACATGCTTGGTTTACAGACGGTTCGGCTAGAATGAAGGGAACCGAGCGATTATGGAAGGCTGTAGTGTATAATCCCCATACAAACGAAGTAAGTCAGGAGGAAGGGAAAGGCAAATCTAGCCAGTTTGCGGAACTTTATGCCATATGGATGGCTTTACAAAAAGGGGAAACGGATTGCCACATTTATACTGACAGTTGGGCAGTCATGAAAGGAATGACTCAGTGGATGCCAAAATGGCATAAAGATCAATGGAAGATACATCTCCGCCCGGTATGGGGCGCTGACATTTGGCCAAAAATCTGGGCTGAGTGTCACAAAAAGCATGTTACAGTGTTCCATGTAGACGCACATGTGAAAGATGTTTCTTTATCTAATCTGTACAATTCCATTGCAGATAAACACGCCCAAATCTGAGCCAGTGTCACGACCACAAATGAGCAGGGGCTATGGAAATGGGCACACGAAAAAAGTGGCCACTTGGGGGCGGAAGCTACTCACAGGTGGGCCCAAGCCAGAGGGATACCAGGATCCCTCTCTGATTTTCAAAACATACTCACACAATGTGAATATTGTCATTTGACACATCCAAGGTCACCACAAGCTATTGAGCAGGGGCATATCCATCGTGGTTTAAGTCCTGCCACTATTTGGCAAATAGATTTTATAGGCCCTTTACGAAAATGTGGAGGAGATGTATATTTATGTACGGCAGTAGATACATTTAGTGGAATCATGATGGCTGTGCCTGCACCAGAGGCTAATCAGAAAGCTACGTTAAAACTTTTAAATGAAATGAGTCAGTATTATGGAATACCAAAACAAGTTCAGAGTGATAGAGGGACTCACTTTACTGGTAACTTAGTGCAGCAATATGCTAGAGACAACTACATTGAATGGATCTTTCACATTCCATATTATCCACAAGCTGCTGGCCTTATTGAGCGTATGAATGGGTTATTAAAAAATATGTTACGCTCTCTTACAAAATCTGCCACCATGAAGGGGTGGAAATCTGTATTGTCCACAGCTCTACAGCTGCTAAATAGTAGACCTTTAAAAAAGGACGGAAAGACTCCTTTCCAAAAGCTATATAATCAGGAACCCGCTTCTACTCAGATCCAAAATTTCATTTGCTGGGCTACGGCTTTGGGAAACGTCGAATTGCCCCGCCAAAATAGTTATGAAGCTGCGGGATATGATGTAACCAATCCCACTGCTATAGTGATACCTCCCCATGAATCTTTATTGTATGATTTACAGATTGGGTGCAGCATCCCTAAGCAACATTTCGGATGGCTGTGTATTCGATCTAGTTGGGCAAAACAAAGCATAACTGTATTTGGGGGAATCATTGATTCTGACTACCGTGGTCCCGTATATGTACTGTATCACAACTTGACGAATAAAGAAATTTACGTTCCTGCCCAAACCAAAATGGTACAATTGATTATTATTCCCTATGTAACAGACCAAATGGTATGGGGAATTCCCAATTCCACTCCCCGAGGACAAGGTGCCTTTGGAAGCACCTCCAATCCAAGTAAACTACATCCAGGAGCTAAAATATGGATCTTCACACCTCATAGAGAACCTAGGAAAGGTGAAATTTTAGCTGTTGGCAAAGATGCAGTACTGACTGTACTACCAGAAGGAGATGAACATTGGATACAGGTACCCAGTATCTGATGTAAACTAAGGGAATAACTAACGATGTGTTCTCTCGCTACAGGTTGGCTTGCACCTCCCGTTTATGGCAATCAACCTCTTTGCCATCATTGGTATGGTGCACACCCTATATCAGCCTGTAGAAGTAACCTCCGGACGGGGGACTATCAAGTGGAAGAACAGCACCTCCTCTCGGACGCAGGATTTACATCACTTCCTTTCCCAGTCTATCTTCCTGAAAGAGGAAGTGTGCTAATACAAGTTTTGCATACTAACAATTGGATATGGACCACCAATAATCACACTATTGACAATACAATATGTACCCCTACACTAATGGGATTGGCTTGCCCTTTAATGTATTCCACATTACCCGATGATTGCTCGTTGCAGCAACCTATGGCACACTGTAGCCTTCTAATATTACCTGATAATGTAACTGGTTTCATAATTCCATTCCCTGAAACTGTATGTGTATATAATTTGACTTTTACAGGATGCCTGTATAATGTTACTTGGTTTACTTTTGGTTCTCGACAATATTATTTACCACAAATGGACATCGCTGATGCGCAATTGGGGGTAAAGTTGGACTTATCATTCTTTAAGATACCATTGTTGGATTTGACTAAACTGCAAAAGGTATTGAATACCTCAGATTCGTTGAAACAGACCCTGAGACATGTGGACATTGCTGTAACTGGTGCCCTGCTTCAAGCAGACTTTGCCAAGGAATGCCTACTACATTTACAACAACAATTGATAAAAGACACCTCTCATTCTTGGTGGGATGTGTTTTTTGGATGTTCCTCTACTGCTACAATGACTCTGAATTGGATTTTTCATCCTATCCTTATTGTAATGTGTGTATGCCTCCTGTGCCTAGTGTGTACATGTTATCTTACCTATCGAGTGCATAAAATAGCACGTCAAAGTAAATATACCAATACAGTGGCTTCGTATGCAGTGGTGCCTGCATTGGAGAATGATTGATCAAGGGTGGAGTGTAGGATAAACATGTTCTTGTTAAACAGGTTGTGCAGCTCAGCTTTCTGGCTCCCTGTCAGAAATAAGGCGGTCTGATCAATCGCCTACATGCCAGGGACAGGACGAGTCCGAATGGGCAGTAGCAACTGTTGACACATAACATGGGGGGATAGTGATCAATTATTTCTCTCTCGCACGCACACTTGTTTACGGCACGGTATAAAAGAGCAGGACTTTCCAGTGTCCGGCAGGAGTAGGAGATATTGCCTCTGTAGACATATAGAGTGCTGGACACTGAAAACCCCCTTCTCGCCTTTGCTGACCTGACGTCTCCTCGATACAAGGCTGATGACATGAAGGGTGCTGGATGGCATATGCAATCATGTGGTATGTAAATAACTTTCTGTAAATAACGTATATTACCATGATGTCACATTAATAAATGATGTCATAGATATTGTGTCAGAGTACCTTACTCTCTCATTCCCAACAGGAGGATAGGGCCTGTTTGCTGCTGAGCCGACTTGATGGGAAGTGCGGCAATCATAGGCTACAACCTTCCCCCTCTCTGGCAGTACAGCCGGGAGACACGCTATCCATCCTAGGAGCACAGTTACGGAGACAAGAGGACCAAGAGGAGGCGGCACAGACACTGAGCGTGTAGCGCAAGCACTCCCTCCTCTCGGACCCAGAGCGGCAGAAAGGCAACGAGTGACCGCGCTGGCTCTCCCCTCCTCTCTCGCAGCCGGCGCTGGGCTCCAGGCGCTAGGATCTCAGCCACCATCCCCTGCCACAACGAGGCCTATAGAGGGCAGAGAGGAGGAAGAGGAGGAGCAGAGGCAGCAACATCTCCCCTGTGCACCGCCCACTCGAGCCGCTGCCACTGCACTGCTCGACCCCTGGGAGCTGGAGGGCAGCCACCGTCGCTTAGGGTGGAGAGGGGAGGGGTGGTCAGCTGCTGCCGCCTGGTCCTGCAGAGAAAAGCTTACAGGGCAGAGCTTCCTCCGCCGGTTCCTCACTTCAGCTGCATGAGGGGCACAATGCACACACACCCCAAGCCAGAGCCTGTCTATGCGTGCTCCACCAGAAAGGCCACTGCTCGGGTCCTTTGTTGTTTTGGCGGCAGAGTGAGGCGGCCGCTAGAGGAGTTTGGGGGGGGGGGGGGGGCAGTTTTTGCCGCTTCCAAAGTTTGCCGCCAGAAGGAGCCACCTCACCCTGCCTCATTATAGAACCTCCCCTGGAGGCTGGCACAGTGCAACTTCACAGTAAGAAAGCGCCAGCCTTTATTCACGCTGCAGATCCAGTGAGTGTGGAGGTTTGATGTGACATTTGTTTTGCTGTCATGGCTGCTTCCAGAGTTCCTGGAATATAGTCTGGGAGCAATTTGCAAAAATAATGACATAGCAGTCCGTTGTTTAATTTCTACAAAGAAAATGTGACTACTTTTTGCATACTTATGAAAACAGTGCATACTGCTCAGAAGGGACAAACCATGAGCCGAGCCCCCACACTTCCACCCCAGTTGGTTTACTCTACAATTTAAGCACTGACCATGGGGGATTTGAAATGAACATAACTACATTTGCAGAGTTTTTTTCTCCCATTTTTCACCTCTAGCCCTTATTGGTATGAATTTCACAGAGACCTGGGTACTAAGCATTTGTCCCATAGACACAAAAAGGGAAAAACGTTTTTCCATTTGACCCCAAGGCTCCCTCACCTTCCTTGGCCACTTTGGTTTTGTAAAGCTTTGTTTTAAATGTAAAGGGTGGCAAAATCAGCTATCTGACTCTTTCCATTTGTAAAAGATTCTCTCAAGTAAGTTTAGGAAAATTTTATTTATTTATTTAAAGGTTTTTTATATACCGCGGCACGTTTCAAAACATCACCTCGGTTTACAATGAACAATAATTTAGCAACAGGCTTTACAATCAATTCAGAAAGAACAAGCATATATCAATAAGGTCAGCGAACAAGGCAATAAGTCCACATATAGTACAATTGAATCCCGTCTAATCTCCTGGGAGAAACTATGTATAATTACAAACTATATATGATAAGGTGCATTAGGTTCAAATAACAATAAATAATAATAATAATAATAATATACAAACTATGTATAATTAGGTACATTCAGGCAGAGGCAGTTGGAGGTGAAAGGGGTGGGGGGGGGGGAGTGGACGGCTGTTTAAGGTAGGACGGCTGTTTGCGGAGTAGGAGGTCATTATGTATAAGCTTTTCTGAAGAGCCAAGTTTTTAGGTTTTGTTTGAATTTCTTGTGACATGGCTCCAGGCGCAGATCTGTGGGCATTTTATTCCAAACGTTGGTTCCTGCTATGGTAAATGATCGTTCTCTCGTGGAAACATGTCTAATATGTTTAAGCGTGGGAGTCTTGAGTTTGGCTTGGTGTATTGTTCTCGCAGGTCCTTTTAAGATACTCAGCTCTGGCGTTCACACGAGATACATTCTCTCATTCAATCCTGGAATCATAGTTCACACTGTGCAAATAATTTCCACAGTAATTTTTAGGAGAATATAACTTAATAGTAGCTTCTTATGTTAAGAAATAAAAAAATATAGAGGACTAAAGTCCCTGTGATTCATCCTATAGGTCTGTTCTTTCCCATGTATCCTACATAAGCTACACAAGAGGTCAGGCTGGTTGGCAGCCCTGGAGGACTGGCACCAGGAAACCCTGCTCCAGGCAATTCTGTTTATTGTCAGCTGACATTTGTCGTTCCACATGTAGGGAGAAGAGCTATGAGTTCCAACCTCACCTCCCTTTATTATTAATTACCATGCGGCGGGCAACAGCTCACGCTTTCAGGGGTTTTATTTATTTTATTTATTTACGGTTTTTATATACCGGCATTCATGATAAAATCACATCATGCTGGTTTACATTAAAACAGTGGTGCACAGAAAGAAAAAACAAACTGGAACTGTAGTGCGGAAGAAAGCAGTTACAAAAAACAGGGATGCTTAAACTGGGAGAGGAAGGAAAAAGAAAAGGTTAATAGCATTTTAAATATTTACAACGAACAGTTAAATGAGCTGGTTGTGTTATAGAACTTGAAATTGAAGGACATTAGCTGGGTTGGTCGGGAACTCTCTCTTTCTTAACAGAAACATAGAAATGACAGCAGAAAAGGACCAAATGGTCCATCCAGTCTGCCCAGCAAGCTTATGGTAGCACCAACCGCACCACACAGGTCTCCCTCATAATGGTATTACCAGGGGGTGGTAACTGCCGTGCCGTACAAGTTGCCCCCATACTTAGTTTCCCAAGCCATTAAAGTCAGGGCTCTTGTTGGTTGCTGTCTGAATCCAATTCCCCGTTATCTCTTGCCATTGAAGCAGAGAGCAATGTTGGAGTTATATCATAAGTATAAGACCTATTTATTTATTTATTTAAGTACGGTATTTTTATATCCCGCGGCACGTTTGGAACATCACCTCGGTTTACAAGTAACATAATGCAGCAACAGGCTTTACAAGAAACATACGTGATATAATAAAGCAAACGTATTGGTTAAGGGTAGTAACAGCTGCATCAGCAAGTTACCCCATGCTTATTTGTTTTCCCAGACTATAAAATTCATGTCCTTGTTGGTTGCTGTCCAAAACTAATTCCCCTTTTCCTCTTTCCCCCCATGTCCTTGTTGGTTGCTGTCCAAAACTAATTCCCCTATTCCTCTTTCCCCCCATGTCCTTGTTGGTTGCTGTCCAAAACTAATTCCCCTATTCCTCTTTTCCCCCTGTCTGCATTTGCATCTCATTAGAATACTGTATCGAGCGATATGTAAACCAAATTGTGCGCGCTGCAAACTAGGGTGCGCCCGGCACTGCCGCACTCTTTCTTACGCGTTCTTACTGTATCGGCCTGTGTGTTAGATGATTTATTGTAGTACTCTTCCAATGATCATTTTTTGAGAACCATAACAATGGCTCATGTCTCCGTCAATCTAAATTCTCCTCAGTGTTTGGTTATTCCCTTGGACCTATCTTTCCTTTCAACTGTGCTATTTAAAAAGGGAAGGGGATGCTGGCCAATCCCATAACCATGCAGTCAAAATTACAAGGAAATGAAGTCTGTGAGCCAAATCCAAATAAAAATGTAGATAAGCAAATTAAATGGTAATAAAATCAACTAGTGACTAATTTATTTCAACTAGATAACAAGAGTCATAGCAGGAGTTGGAAGACAATTTTAAAAGTGGTTTATCAATCTAATTACAATATCAGTTGAACCATCGTCACCCAGCTGGTGAAGACCTAAGAATCTGTCATGTCTCAACAATGTAATTTATTGTTGCATTACTTGAGGAAAATGTTTACAATAGTTTTTCCTCAGCTGTTACATTAAGGAAGAAATATGATTTTGTTAATGGAAGCCAACAAAACATTTAACATGATGAATCAATTTTACTTTCTTTTTATTTGGTTCACAACAAAAGGCATTTTCAAGCAAACTTTAATATGCATTTTTTCCAAATGAAAAGGAAATAATTAATCATTAAAATTAACTATGGACCCCGAAGGCTGGAGAGTTAAGAACATAAGAAATTGCCATGCTGGGTCAGACCAAGGGTCCATCAAGCCCAGCATCCTGTTTCCAACAGACGCCAAACCAGGCCACAAGAACCTGGCAAGTACCCAAACACCAAGAAGATCCCATGCTACTGATGCAATTAGCTGTGGTTATTCTCTAAGTCAACTTGATTAATAGCAGTTAATGGACTTCTCCTCCAAGAATTTATCCAAACTTGTTTTAAACCCAGCTACACTACCTGCACTAACCACATCCTCAGGCAACAAATTCCAGAGTTTAATTGTGCATTGAGTAAAAAATAATTTTATCTTATTAGTTTTAAATGTGCTACATGTTAACTTCATGGAGTGCCCCCTAGTCCTTCTATTATCCAAAAGAGTAAATAACCAATTCTCATTTACCCATTCTAGACATCTCATGATTTTAAACACCTCTATCATATCCCCCCTCAGCCATCTCTTCTCCAAGCTGAACAGCCCTAACCTCTTCAGCCTTTCTTCATAGGGGAGCTGTTCCACCCCCTTTATCATTTTGGTTGCCCTTCTCTGTACCTTCTCTAGTGCAACTATATCTTTTTTGAGATGCGGCGACCAGAACTGTACACAGTACTCAAGGTGCGGTCTCACCATGGAGAGATACAGAGGCATTATGACATTTTCCGTTTTATTCACCATTCCCTTCCTAATAATTCCTAACATTCTGTTTACTTTTTTGACTGCCGGAGTACAGGCACATGCATGTTATAAAATACGTGAGCGATGTGCACATAAGCTCCAGATTTTATAATCCACGTGCATATGTGCGGGCAGCATGAGCAAGGGGGAGAGCATTAATGAGAACTTTGCGCAGCGATGCATCGGGGCCTTCCCTAGTTCCCTCCCACCTACCCTAACCTCCCTTCCCCTTCCCCTCTCCTCCCCAACCCCTAAATCCTTTTTCCTTTTTTGTTTTTTGTTTTCTAACTTACTTCAGGGCCCAACCTGAAGTTGTGTGCACCAGCATCTGGCCGGCGTGCGAGGCTCCGAGACAGTGATCAATGGCACTGTCCTGGCCCAGCCCGCCCCTTTCAAGAAGGCCGGCACTTATGTGCTTACCGGTCTTTACGCGCGCAGCCTATTTAAAATCTACCTGTTAGTGTTAGAGCTGAAAATTTACATATTGTTCCCCTTGCAGTCATTAATTCAAATTTGATCATTTTATGATCACTATTGCCAAGTGGCCCCACTACTGTTACCTCTCACCAAATCCTGCGTTCCACTAAGAATTAAATCTAAAAAGTTCCCTCTCTCATTGGTTCCTGAACCAATTGCTCCATGAAGCAGTTGTTTATTCCATCCAGGAACTTTATGTCTCTAGCATGTCCTGATGTTACATTTACCAGTCAATATTGGGGTAATTGAAATCTAATAGCAAAAGTGTGAAAACCAAAATATTTTAAATTTATAGCCTAAGAAGGTGTCAGCAAGCCTGACGTTGTTATGTTTCGGCCTCGAAAGGCCTTGCATTCTGTTGTGTACGAGCCTCGAGAGGCCTTGCATACTGTTGTACACCGGTGGTTTTCGTGTGCCCATGGGCCTCAGCCCGACCCAGGCCGTCCCGGGCCGAACCAAGGGTTGACGGTGGCTCCGCATGGCTGGACACTCTACCCTCTGCCAGGCCGGCAAGCTCCCATGGCCAAACATCCGAGGATGTTGGAAGGTGAATGGTCCTCCGACCATTCCGGGCTCTTTTGGACCTGCTGCGAGCAGCAGGCCTGGCCTGAGGTTGAGGGCAGACGGGCCTTGACACGAAGACACTGGAGTTGATGCAACGGCATCACATGGCACGAAGTCACTTGGCAGAAGACGTGACATCAGGGCTGTGGATACAATACACCAGGATCGATGCGGACGGCATCGCAGACGAGACACTTGATGAGGTTGATGCAGACGGCATCCAAGACGAGGATTCATGGCTGGGATGATGCGAACGGCATCCGAGGCAAGACACATGGCTGGATAAGGCAGACGAAGACACATGGCATCAAGGCAAGACACAAGGCAAGGACATTGGCACTGTCTCTCAGGGCGCCCTACTCAGGCCACCCGCGGGACTGAGTCGCGGACCACCCTGTCCGTTACGCGCCCTACACAGCCCCAAGGCTGGTCGCGGACCACGACGGGAGCGGGACAGCGCAGGAACACACAGCAGGCTTCATGGCTCAGGAGCACAGGACAGCCGTCCACCGGCAGCCTAGTCCACCCAGGAACTACATCTGGGGAACCCCGGCCTACCGGTACCAGAAGGCTCCAGAGCGAGGATGAAGCGGAGTGAAGGCAAGAACATCAGGAAGGCAGGAACACCAGGACGAAGACGAAGAAACCTGGACATGGACCTCAGGCACGACATGGAACATGGAACGAAGAGATCAAGGTGAGGAGCTCCACGAAGAAGACCTTACATGGGCCCTGGTAGGCAGGAGCCTCCAGGGTGAAGACCAACGACGATGCAAGGCAACGAAGAACTGACGGAGCAGCCCCTTTATAGGGCTGGAACCAGGAAACAGTCATTAGGTGGGGCCCAGACACTTCCTGTGTCTGGCCCTTTAAATCTAGAAGAGAGACGCGGCCGCACGTCTAAGCAGGAGCAGAGCAGGGCTGTGCAGGACCCTGGACAGCGGCCTGCACAGCGTCTTGCGTCAGACCCTGAAGAGAAGGCAGGGGAGAGCCTGGACGCAGGCTCCAGTGTAAGCAGCGGCTCCAGCCGCTGCGGGAGGCCCCAGGGGCGGCTCCTGCCGCTAATCCAGCCCGGGGCTTTTGCGGCCTCCAGCCGCGAAGATGTTGAACCCGTCGGGGGCATCCCAGCCCCGAAGACAGCCAGAAAGTCCGCGGCTCCGGTCGCGGTGAAGAGCAGGAAGTCCAGGGTGGCCTCCGGGCCGCGAAGGCAGGCAGGACCGCGGCTCCGGCTGTGTACGAGGCCCGACGGCGGCGTCCTGCCGCGTCGGGAGAAAGGCAGCGTGGGGTGAGTGGCCTGCTCGCGGGGGGACCCGCGGGCAGGGCTGATTCATAACAGACGTTATATGTCTTTAACATAGACACTAACTGGTCTGTTCAATCATCCACCTTCATCATCCTTTAATGCTTCAAAATTAATTTTTTGATTTTTTCTTATTATTTAAAATAGTCCTCCATCCAAAATATCAAAATGACTCAGACTCTTAACAGTCATGCATTAATATCGCCCTACATAGGCCGATGTTTCGCTTAATCAGCTTCTTCAGGGGCACATAAAAAATGCTTTAACAAGAGTCAGTTACCTAAAAAAATCCATAATGATGTTAATTTTACATGACATACAGTTAGAGGATAATAAAGCCAATACTTATCTGAAAATAGCGTGACTACCCGTTCAAAAGGGACCAGACATCTCAACCATCTTGTCGTGAAAGGAGAGGGAGGAACCGAAACCGAGACTCGCGTCTCTTTAAATTCTCCCATATCGTATGACATCAACGACCTAAATCATACGTTCTTAGTATGTCAGTATAGTAATCTGCCAAACATAATAAGTGAAAGTTATCATCCTAGAAAAGCATATAGATCCAACTCGCTATTTAGACCAGATGGATAAACAGTGTTAAGTCTATAGATCCAGCGTTGTTCCGCTTGTATTAGAAGACGTTGCCGATCTCCACCACGCCAGGGCGGTGCAACATGATCTATCACACAAAATTGTAGATCATCAAAAGTATGTCTTTGTTCCATGCAGTGTGAAACCAAAGGTTCCTTTTCCCGGTTGTTTTTTATATTAGAACGATGCTCGATCATTCTAGTCTTGAGAAGGCATTTGGTATTACCAATATAGAGTAGTGAGCAGGGGCATTTAATTAGATAAACAACCACTGAGGAATCACAGGTTGGTATTATATCTGAGAAAAATCTTATAACCAGAAGGCACAATCAGATGATCTTGAATAGACATTGATGAGTTACAGACAGAACAGGTATTGCATGGATGATGTGATCCAATTGAACAACTGGACGTAGTCGACGTCATAGAGCTGTCAGATCTCACTAGCAGATTTTTTAAGTTCATAGCACAGGAAAAAGTAATACGTGGAGGTGATTTGAAAATATCATGCACCTTTAGAATGTGCCAATACTTTAAAATTGACTGATAAATCTTAGAAGCAGCAATAGAATATGGTAAAATACATGTCTGTCGTGAGGAATCATCAATTGATCGAGGTAAAAACAGCCACTCTCGATGAGAGTATTTAGCTCGCAAATAAGCCTTTCGAATGCTTGAGCGCGGATAACCTCTGTCTGTGAAGCGTTCGTGTAAGATTTTTGAATTTCAAAATCAGCTGTGGTAGTGCAAAATCGTCTCAAACGAATGTATTGACTCACAGGTAAATTCCTCTTTAAGTTCCTTGGATGTGCACTGGAATAATGAAGGTAAGTATTGGAACTAACAGGTTTGTGATAAAGAGAAGCAACAAATTTTCCATCAATTATAGTGATGTGTATATCCAGAAATGTTATCGAACGCGAATCGATGGAAGCTGAAATTTTTAAATGTGAGTTGCAGGAATTTAACCAAGACAAAAATAATCGGAAATCGTCCTCATCTCCCCTCCATAAAACAAAGACGTCGTCGATGTATCGCTTCCAAATTATTAAATGTTGCATAAAAGGATGATTAGCAAGCCAGCGAACCTCAAAATGATGCATGTAAAGATTTGCAAGGTCTGGTGCCATGGTGGCCCCCATGGCAGTGCCGCAGACTTGAAGAAAAAATTCTTGGTTAAAAGCAAAAAAATCTTTCTTTAAGGCAATTTGCAACAGTTGTGACAAAAAATCACTCGGAATGCGATGTGGTCTTGGACGCTGATTGAAAAAATCTTCAGCAATTGCTATAGCCTCATCTTGTGGTATAGATGTATCGATCTCAGTACCTGAGATAAAGTCTTGGACGGAAGGGAGTCTTCAGAGCTATAGGAATGTAGGCCCTCGTGGAGCGAGTGCCGATTCCTATCTACAATAGAACTTACTGTGTTCACGTCTGCGATCGCTTCCAGGCAATGAGGAGTCTTCTGAGTATTCTGGCAATCTGAAATCAAGAAGAGAGAGTGGAGCCCCTGTGGAGCGGGTACTCCTGGTAAGTTTGAAAAGGCCGAGCAGTGGAGAAGGATTCCCCTCGCTGACTCGGATCATTGTTGCAAATATCGTGGACTGCCGAAGCAAGTCCTGTTGGAGTTCCTTGCTAACTCATTAGAGGTTAGCAAAGACCTTTTAAAGTGAAAATGGATGATGTCACTACGGGGAGACGCCCCCGAGGTTCACGCCCTTGCTGGTACAAAGTCTGGAGCACCCTTACATCATCAGGAACATGGCAGATCTGTAGCGTCAAGCCAGCCCAGGGACACCGGGACCAAGAGGAGGGGGAGAAGCCGCGGCTGCAACTGTCCGTCAGAGCCGAAGGGAGTCGCTCCTAAGGTAGAGAGGGTGGAGCGAGGGGTGAGAAGAGGCACGAACGCAACAGATTGATAGACGTCATAGTGGCTGACACAGTAGCGCCTAGGCGAGAGCTCAAGTTGTCTATGGCAGCTGCCAGAGACTCCAAGAATTTCTGTTTGCTGTTCCTTTGCGCCAGGCCTGGAATGGCCTGGAGGGTCGAGGCCTGGAGGGTCGAGACTTCTGCCGGGTCCATTGACTTGGCAATCTGTTATGGTTTGTGGGTTGGTGGACCCTTGGTCCATATTATGAGATGTTACAACCTGTGGGGAGGACAAAGGCAAATCAACGATAAAGTCCGTGGCAATGTGTGTCCACAGTTCACTAGGAGCGGACAATGGTTGGAGGAGTCCCCAGGTACGACCGACCGGAGGTTTCTGTCTTGCGCAGGTAGGACATGACTCCACGTAGGCCCGTGCGTCTTCCTTCATAGAGGGACACCAGTAATATCTCTGTAAGGTTGTGAGTGTTCTGGACTGTCCAGGGTGGCCTGCGAGCAGAGAGTCATGGGCCCATCTGAGGATCTTCTTCCTGAGAGAGTGAGGTACCACTGTCTTCCCGGCTGGTACCATGTGTGTGGCTGAGAGAAGTACCCTGGTAGGGTCAATGATATGTTGTGGTGTGTCCGGACGTCTTCTGGAATGAAGGAACGGGAGAGTGTATCTGCTCGAATTTTCTTGTCAATTAAAAAATAGGGACCAGCGCGCTTGTCTATGATTCAAGTGTTGCGCATGATGTAGGTATTCAAGACTTTTGTGGTCGGTGTTGTGCACCTTCGAGCCATGGCCGCCATTCTTCGAACGCCAATTTGATAGCAAGTAGCTCCTTGTCTCCTATCCCATAATTCCGCTCGGCAGAAGAGAAACACCGAGAGAAAAAGGAGCAGGGATGTAACATGTGGTGTTACTGTGTTGACTAAGGACTGCACCAACTCCGACGTCCGAAGCATCTACATCGACAATGAATGGTCGTCGGGGATTAGGATGGCATAGACATGATTTCTGAATAAACGCTTCTTTAAGTTTCTGAAAGGCCTCAACAGCTTCTGTAGACCAATGAGAGGGATTGGCTCCCTTCTGCATCATGGCTGTAAGAGGCGCGGTCAAGATGGAATAGTGATGAATGAAGGACCCATAGTAGTTCGTGAATCTGAGAAATCTCCACAAAGCCTTAAAACCAGTAGGTTGGGGCCAGTCCCGGATGCTTTTGTTCTTTTGCGGGTCCATTTGGAATCCCTGGCTGGATTCCACATAGCCAAGAAATGGAACAGATTCCTGATGGTGTTGCGTTCGTGGCTGCTCTTCGCCTTCACTCCACCCTCTCTACCTCTGTGGCAACTCCCTCCAGGTCTGATGGATGGCTTGCTGCCGCAGCATCTCCATGCCACCTCCCTCCGGCGTACTTGGATCAGCTTGACGCTGCGGATCCGCCATGTTTCTGATGACATAGTATGTGTGCATGCTTCGTAGCATGTGCGCATGCTTCGAAGTATGTACCAGCAAGGGCGCGAACCTCAGGGGCGTCCCCCTGTATTGACGTCATCCGCTTCCAACATAAAAGGTCTTCACTTTCGCTAACAGATTGAGTTAGCAAGGACTACGAATCGGAAATGAATATGGACTACGATTCGGACTCGCTACAGATTCGTCCAAGCTACTCTGCCTCCTTGGACTTACCAGAGGTACCTGCTCCTCGGGGGCCTCGCTCTCTTTTCTCTATTTCAGATTGCAGAAAGGAACCGGTACTCGCTCCTCGAGGGCCCATGTTCCTGAATACTCTGAAGATTCTCTACTGCCTGGAAGCTATCGCAGATACAGACTTTCGTGAATTACCACCACTCTCTCAGAGCTTTCCCTGGAACCAGGTACTCGCTCCTCGAGGGCCTAACTCTTTCCAGCTTCTGAGCCTCCTTAAGAACCTATGTGAGTTTGTCATCTACTACTGGCTATGAATACAGCATACCCTGTCTACTCACTATCTATAGTCTTTCTACAGCTCAGCAACCCTGGGATCGCAGTTCCAGTATCTGAGGGACTTCAGCCCTGCCGGGCATATCAGCTCACTACTGCTACCTCTGGTGGTTCTTCTAACCTGTCTAATAAAAGAACTATCTGTGTCTGTCTCCATATCAAGCCTAGCCGGTGGTCCCTCTCAGGATATCCTCCTGGGGGCGCTGTCATCTGCCATCGGCCCAAGGATCCACCTATTTACATTCCTTTCTACCTGAGTACCCTCTCTAGCACTCCGCTGGTACAGATTGCCAACTCAGCAGTCTATATCATAACAAGATTGCTAGTTCCGCCCACGGAGCATATCAGATTGCTAAACTCTTCCTTCCACGGGAGCCAGCTCCTAACAGATTGCAACTCCGCACAGTGACTCATATCAGATTGCTAACTCCTCTCACTACAGGAGTATCCAGCAGCAGATTACAATAGATTGCTAACTCCTCCCAATTCAGGAGCTGAGCACAACATATTGCTAACTTCTCCCCTCTGGAGGAGCAAAACCTAACAGATGGAAAGAACATTTCTCTAATTTGGCATATAGGTGGTTATCCCTGAGTCTTTGGAGGACATTGGTGACGTCTACTTGATGGCTCTGTAAGTTTTGAGAGAAGACCAGTATGTCGTTGAGATATACTACTACACAACTGTACAACATGTCCCTGAAAATGTCATTCATCATGTTTTGAAATACAGCTGGGGCATTGCAAAGGCCGAAGGGCATGACTAAATATTCAAAATGGCCGTTACAGGTATTAAATACTGTTTTCCATTCATCACCCTGGCGTATGCGGACCAAGTTGTATGCCTCTCTGAGGTCCAGCTTTGTGAATATTTTGGCCCCTTGGAGCCGATCAAAGAGTTCAGAGATCAGTGGCATTGGGTAGCGGTCCTTCATGGTGATCTCATTTAATCCATGGTAGTCTATACATGGGCGAAGGGATCCAGCCTTCTTACCCACAAAAAAGAATTCAGCCACGGCTGGAGATTTAGAAGGCCTAATGAAGCCCTTCGCCAAGTTCTCTTCAATATAGGCTGACATAGCCTGAGTCTCTGACAGAGAAAGTGGGTACACCCTTCCTCTGGGAGGTTCGGAATTAGGTACTAAATTAATGGCG
Organism: Rhinatrema bivittatum; assembly: GCF_901001135.1. NCBI lineage: Eukaryota > Metazoa > Chordata > Amphibia > Gymnophiona > Rhinatrematidae > Rhinatrema > Rhinatrema bivittatum. The sequence continues at coordinate 235,835,466 of NC_042623.1, forward strand.
CAGTCAAAGGATCAGTGAGGGGGCAGAGTATCTGCTGCCTTCTTAGAGAATATGTCCTGGTAGGATGAATATTGCTGAGGTAGGCCCGGAAGGGAGTTGGTAGTGGTTAGGCATGGCATGGAAGTGACCACTTGTAGACATTTCCCATGGCAATCTCTTCCCCATTGGGATAGTTCCAAAGTGTTCCAATCAAACAGGGGTGAGTGCGTCTGTAACCAAGGTATTCCAAGTACTACTGGGTGTATAGCTTTATCCAAGACCAGGAAGGAGATGATCTCCGAGTGGAGCGACCCTGTGAGGAGATGAATAGGTTGAGTAGAATAAGTGACCTCACCAGGAAGTGGCTTGCTGTGTATGGATGATAGCAGCAGTGGCATAGGTGTCCGGACGGTGGGAATTCGTAGGTGCTCTACGAGTTGTCTGAGTATGAAGTTTCCCCCGGCACTGCAGTCTACTAGGGCTAATGTGTGGAATTTGAGTGTGTTCAAAATGATGGAGACTGGAAGAGTCAGTGGAGGAGATGGAGAAGTTAGACCTAGGAGGAGTCCTCCGGCAGATCCTAGGTCTGCGAGTTTCCTGGACAGATAGGACAGGAGGGGACTGCATTGCCAGGTTGCCCACAATACATGCAGAGGACTAATCTTTTACAATAACGCCTCTCCTTGGCTGTTAGGTGGCTGCGGCCCAACTGCATGGGTTCTTCCTCCTCGATACTGGGTATGGAAGTGGTCTGTGTAACTGGAGCAGGATGAGAGCGTGGAACTCCTGGTGTCATCTTCTTAAGACCCTTTATCTCTTGTGAGCGTTCATGCAGATGATGATCAATTCATCCCGCAAGATCAATGAGGGAGTCCAAGGTATCAGGGAGCTCACGGGCTGCTAATTCGTCTTTGATGCGATAGTTAAGACCTTCCAGAAAAATAGTTCGCAGACAACCCAGGTCCCAAAGTAACTCGGAAGACAAGGTTTTAAACTCAATAACATAGTCAGTCAGAGGTTTGGTACCTTGTTGAAGGTGTAGGAGTGCAGATCCAGCGATGGTCTTACGAGCGGGGTTGTCAAACACTGAACGAAATAGGGTAAGAAAACCTGTCAAATCACTGAGGATAGGATCATTACGCTCCCAGAGAGGTGAAGCCCAGGCCAGGGCTTTCCTGCCTAAAAGAGACAGGATGTACATAGTTTTTGACACTATGTCTGGGAAATAGGTAAGCTGTAAGGAAAAGTGCATACAGCACTGGTTCAGAAAGCCTCTGCATAATAAGGGCTCACCTGTAAAACGATGGGTGCAGGCAAGGGCACAGAAAGTCTTACAGGTCCAGCAGGTGAAGAGGTGGTAGCCTTGTCAGGCAGAGATGTAACGTTCAGTCGAGAACTTAGCTGATTGAAGGCATTAGCCAGTGTCTCCAATGTCCTTTGCTGTTCAGCCAAACGCTGGGCCATGCCAGGGATGGCATCAAGGGCTGAGAGCTGAGCCGAGTCCATGGAGTTAGTTATATTATGTTTATGTAAGAATGTGAACCCTGGGCTGAGATGAGAGGTGTCTCCGCCCACAGAGCTGTATGATAGAGAAGCACAGCCCCGAGGAGCGGGGAAGTGCTGGTAGTCTTGTAGCACAAAAGCATGACCCCAAGGAGCAGGGAGGCGCTGACAGTTTAGACAACACGTTGGCACAACCCCGAGGAACAGGGAAGCGCAAGAATAACTCCTGAGTGGTAAGGGTGTTCCAAGAGGCAGCCCCGAGGAGCGGGGAGCCTTGCAGAGTAGGACTTCAGGAGGCGCAGGGCCAGCTCGAACAATGGGAGAGGCCAGGAGACAAGGTCCCCACGAGAGCGCCACTGGCCCCCGAGGAGCGGGTACCAGACAGAGTCCAAGGTCCAAGGTAGTCCAACAGCGTAGCCACAGGAACACGGGACAGGAGCTAGAAGAGACGTACGGAACTTGTTGCCAAGTCGGCTAGCTGAGGACGAAGGTGGAGCTTAAGTCTTTGATCCGATGACATCATCAAACAGGGATGCCCCCGAGGTTCCCTTCGAAGAGACTTCAAAGGAGGGCCTGGTGACGCGCTTCCCCGGCTGCCACGAGAAGCCATGAGGAACGCGGTGGTAGAGATTGGCCTGTGCCTCGAGCAGACCCGGGGAGGGCTGGAGAATGGTGCAGGATGTAAGTAAGCGCAGTCGCAGCTGTCTGCGACCAATGGGCATAACATACACATTGTTTGATGGGAAGTCAGTGTAATGATTGAAGAATTGGAGTAATATGATAATTGCTTTTAGTATTAGAAATGAGATGGGCAGCAGTATTCTGAATTAATTGCAATGGACGAAGGGCAGTATAAGGAAGGCCATCATACAGAGAATTACAGTAATCTATACCAGTTAGAATCAAGGCTTAAAGAACAGGCCGAAAGTCAGTAGGGAATAGTAAAGGTTTTAGTTTTTTTAGTAAATGTATTTTGTAGAATGATTTTTTTACTACTATAGAGATGTTTTTTGACATGGATAGATTGGAATCTATAATTACTCCTAAGTTTCGGGCATGATTTACAATCGGAATAGTATACTTTTCCTACATGAATTCAGAGGGAGGAGAACATGAGGAATGGGGTATTGAAGATAGATAAACTATTTCAGTTTTGGAGGAATTTAATTTTAGATGATTATGTGATAGCCATGTGTTGATGGCTTTTAGATATAGATGAATTAATGAAAAAGTGTGTGTCCAGGAAGATGTATAAAGTACTATGAACTGGATATCGTCTGCATATATTTTGAAGGTTAACCTATAAAGCCAGCAAGTAAGTGATAGAGAGGAAGAAGATAAATATTAAAAAGAGTGGCTGATACAGAAGAACTTTGGGGAATACCAGAGTTTGTGCAGTACCAAGCAGAGTGGTGACTATCAAAATTAATTTGTGGCAGATGATTAGATAGAAATGAACTAAACCAGTCTAAAACTGAGCCGATAATGCCAGTGTGTTTGAGGTTAGATTGTAGTATCTCATGATTTAGAGTATCAAATTGTTATGTTTATGTAAGAATGTGAACCCTGGGCTGAGATGAGAGGTGTCTCCATCCACAGGGAGGAGCCCTGTGAGCCTCACCGTCAGTAGGTGCAGTCTCAGTGGCATGGGACACAGCTAGAAGCAGAGACTTTATTATGAAGGAAGGAAAAGTAATGTCACAGAATTGGAGATGTAGTAATACAGTCCTGAGCAATGGGGAATGCCCAGAGTGAGGCCACAGATGAGAAGATCCGGTAGTGGCCCGTGGAGCGGGGTATGCCGGGGATCACCTCTGACAAGAGTAGGCTCCTCAGGAATACAGATCCGGTAGAGGCCTGTGGAACGGGGTATGCCGAGGATGTCTGTACAGTAGATGTTGAAGAACTGATAGAGATGCCTGAACCAGGAAGTGGCTTTCATAGTTGGTGTATAGATATTCTGCAGTGCAGGAAAGCTGGATGGCTCCTATTGAAGAAAGGTGGTAGTGGCCTGAGGTTCAGGGTACACCGCGTAGAATCCTCAATACAGTTTGTATAGTAGAAGTCAGTAGAGGTACTCACAATAGATGGTTCCTGGAGAGAGAGAGAGACCTGAGAAGCAGGTCTAGTAGCAGTCAGGCAGGTAGGCCCTCCGAGGAGAGGATAGCCGGGAACGCAGGGGAGCCCCCGAGGAGCGAGTACTCACAGCATTTAGATGCCAAGACCAAGTCAGGAACACGAAGTCCTTGAATGAGGAGAATTCAGCAAGACAGAACTCCTTGCTAACTCAAAGAAGGCAAGGGCTGGCTGGTCATATTAAATATACAAGCGGGTTGACGTCATCAGGAGGGGACGCCCCTGAGGTTCCCGCCATGACGTCTTCAAAAGAGGCCCTTGCGCGCGTGCCTAGGTAATTCCAGGTCCAAGATGGCGGTCGGCAGCACCCACGCTGTCCCAGCAACGCCGGAGAGGTCGGCGGGAATTGGCAGAGACCACCATTCTTCCCAGACTTGATGGAGCGTGGAAAAAAGAGGTGAGCATGAGAGGTTGCAACCGTCTATCAAAAATAATTGAGAAAATTGTCCACAAACAATTGGTAGAACACCTAGAAACTAACCATATACTGTACCCAAATCAATTCGGCATCCGTCAACATATGATATCGAAACTCTATTGATTTCTCTGACTGACACCGTGTTAAAAGGTTTTGATACTGGCCAAAAATATATATTAGTACTACTTGATTTGTCGGCCGCTTTTGACACGGTGAACCACGATATTTTACTAACAAGACTGATCGAAATTGGATTATCCATCAATACTATCAGTTGGTTTGCCACTTTATTTATTTATTTATTTATTTATTTAAAAACTTTTCTATACCGTCGTTAAGTGATATACCATCACAACGGTTTACAAATAGGCACATAAATAAATTTGAAATAGATTTTACTTTAAACAGGGTGCCAAAGTTGTTCAGATACATGATTCAAAATATTATAAGCTATATGTAATGTGTATTGAAGTTCCCTTAATAGGCTATCCATATATGCGATATACTGTAATTCTTTAACTTAACACTTACCTTTAACATAAAGGTAAGGAATGCATATATGTTATCTGGTGACTTTTGCCTGTGTGTATAAGTCCTTTTCTGGTTTCTTCGTACTAACTATTCCCCATTCTCATTATGAAATGCTTTTTTGAAAAGCCATGTTTTTAGGCTTTTTTTGAAGAGTTTATGGTCTCTTATTAGTCTTATTTTGGTTGGCATTGAGTTCCATAATATAGGGCCGGCTAATGATAATGCTCTTTCCCTTACTTGTGTCAGTTTAGCTGGGTATTGTTAGTAAGGCTTTATTTGCTGATCTGAGATTCCTTTGGGGAATATGTAGTCAATGCAGTGTTTAACCAATCTGTATTTTCTTCATTGATTAGCTTGTGGACTGTGCAAAGTGTTTTAAATTGTGCTCTTTGTTTGATTGGGAGCCAGTGTAATTCCGCAAGAGTTTGAGTGATGTGGTCCCTTCTGCCTTTTCCAGTCAGAACTCTGGCTGCAGAGTTCTGTAAGATTTGGAGTGGTCTGAGTGTTGACTGTGGTAATCCAAGGAAGAGTGTGTTACAATAGTCTGTGCTAGCGAAAATAAGTGCTTGAAGAACAGTTCGAAAGTGTGCTAGGGTTAGTAGTGGTTTTAGCCTTCTAAGGACCATTAGTTTCGCGTACCCCTCTCTGACTTTCAATGATATGTGTTGTTTGAGGTTGATTTCACTATCAATTATTACTCCTAGGTTTCGAGTTTTTTCGGTTAGTTCCACTATCTGATCGTTTCTAATTTTGATGGGATTCTGGATTAATTCAGTTTTTTTTCGTTCAAGGTGTATGAATTCTGTTTTTTCAATATTAATTACTAGTTCCATTTGGCACAGCAGTTGTTTAATTATATCTAGGTACAACATTGCTAGGTTCAACGTTTTTTCAATTGTTTCGTCTACTGGTAAAATTAGCTGGATGTCGTCCGCATATATGTAATGTATGATACCTAGACCTGCCAAGAGGTGGCATAGGGGCAGCATGTAAATATTAAATAGAGTTGCCGAGAGTGCTGATCCCTGGGGGACTCTGGTTTTTAGCTCGATTTTGTCTGATATAGTGTTTTTTATCTGTACCTGAAAAAATCTATTGTTTAGGTAGGACCTGAACCATTCAATTGTTTTGTTTTGTAGTCCTATTTCTTCAAGCCTGTTATGATTTACTGTGTCAAATGCTGCTGATAGGTCTAATAATATCATGATGTAGTGTTTCCCACTGTCAAACCCACGTGGTACATTGTCTGTTAGGGCGATAAGTAATGTTTCAGTACTATAGTGTTTCCTAAAGCCGTGTTGTGAGGGGTAAAGTATGCCGTTGTTGTCTAGGTGTTCAGCTAGCTGTTTTTGTATCGTTTTTTCTATTAATTTAGCGAGCATGGGTAGGTTTGAAACAGGTCTATAGTTACTCAAGATGTTTGGGTCGCTGTTTTTTTTCTTCAGTAACGGTTTAATTATTGCACCTTTAAGAGAGTCTGGCATAAGGCCTTCACTAAGTGATAGGTTAATTATTTTTGCTATAGTGGGGGAGGTTATGTCAGCTAGTTTTTTTATATCCATGGTGGGAATGGTGTCAATTTTATGAGGGGCGGGGTTCAAACATTTTTTTTTTTTTTCAATTTATAATTTTTATTGAATGAAAGATAGTACATGTACAGAATATAACGCAATAATAAATCCATGATATAACATGAAAAACAACCACAAGTACATGAGATATAGAGGGAATACAGTGCAAAACAACAAAGTCAATGTACCCCCACGTATCAAAAGACATATCAAAAACCAATCATATGTACTATCAGAATGCCAACCCTATACCCCCTCCCCTCCCCCTCCCCATACCAGGTGTCCGCATGATATAAAGTACACTGTAAGTTGCCTGTCTTGACTGAAATAAAACCTATCAATGTATAATCGAGTCCCTGTGTCATCATTCAACCATTACGCTGCATAGCAAGATCAAAAGGTGTATATAGGTGGGTATGTTTGCGCATCTGGCCCTCCCCACCCCGAGATGGACAGCCCCTAGGCCGGAGTAGTCTGAGCCCGCAGCCATAGCATCAGAGGGCGCCATATCACCTGAAAAGGTTTCAGTTTGTCATGCTTCACCGCAGTCAGGTAGGATAAATGATACTGGCTATGTAGCCTGTGGAGTACTGCCGCTCTCGATGGCGGATCAGGCAGCTTCCATGCTTTAGCCAATTCTGCCCTGGCCGCAATGTAAACTTGACTAAGAAATTTATTAGTACATGTAGAATAATCCTCAGATGGTACGTGCAACAAAACATGTTGAACACTCGGGGCTTTAAAGCCCTGGATTACAGTGCCTAGCCAGTCAAAAAGCTCCTGCCAAAAGGGGGTGACCTTTGGGCACTGCCACCACACATGAATATAATTAGCAGTGTGGCTGCATCCCCACCAGCATAGGTTGGAAATCGTAGGTATCATGCGATGCAGTTTCTCTGGAGTCAAATGCCATCTATACAACACTTTATAACACTGTTCTTGAATAGAGGCGGCAACGGACACTTTGGAAAACTGAAGAAAAATTAGATCCCAATCCTCATTAGATAGTTCTTCCCCCAAATCCCTATGCCACGCCCGAATATGCGTGGCTGAGTAGGGAGAGTGATTATTCAAGAGCTTGTAGATTTTAGAAAGAATGCCCTTAATGTTGTCGGAGTATGCACAATAAGATTCAAAGAGCGTTTTAGACAAACGGACCTGATTAGCAGAAAGCAATGAGTGGAGGAAATGGCGCACTTGCGCAAAAGCAAGCACCTGCCCGGAGTCAAGGGGCCCCGAAACAGGTAAAGCCTCAATAACCCGGACAGTACCTCCCAACAGGACTTGCCCAAATGTGGAAAGCCCATTTTGTTCCCATACCGCTAGGCGAGTGTTATCCATGCACCCCGTAAATAGGGTATTATGAAAGAGGTAAGAGGATTGGAAATAATCCGAATTTCCCACTAGCTTAGATTTCCAAGCCTTCCATACCCTGAGGGTGGTATGCAAAGCCGGGGGTACATGAGTCAACGTATGCCAGGTGGATCTAGGCTGCCAAGCCAAGGCCTGAATTGGCATAGACCCTATCTGTCTCTGCTCCAATTGAACCCACTGTTTAATATCAGCTTTATTATAAAAATCTACCAAAAAGCGGAGCTGTGCTGCTGTATAATACCAGATGAGGTTCGGAGCCCCCAGTCCCCCTGCCCTCTTGGGTAGAAACAAGACTGTACGCGCCACTCGGGGAGGACGTTTACGCCAAATGTAACCATATATTTTAGCTTGCCACTTTTTCAATAACATGGAAGGTATAAAAATGGGGATGGTGGAGAAAAAATACAGGAGGCGTGGGAGAATAACCATTTTGATGATAGCCAATCTACCCAGCCATGAGTATGAATCTCTGTACCACGTCAACATATCTCTGTCAATTTTCTTCCACAGGGAGTTATAATTAAGAGAGTGTAATTGTGTCGTGCGGGGTCCAATGTGTACACCTAAATATTTGAGTGAAGTGCTAGCCCAGCGAAAGGGAAATTTGTGTTTGATGTCCACTACTTCCTGAGGTGACGGAGTGATATTCAGAAGTTCTGACTTGTCGAAATTGACAGTGAAGCCTGACACCCTATGGAACTGTTCCAAAGCTTCCGAGACTCCCTGTAGGGATTTAGCCGGATTAGTTAAAGTAAAAAGAATGTCATCCGCAAAAAGGGACATCTTAAAATGTAAGTCAGCTAACTGAACACCCGTAATTGATGCTGTCCTACGGACTGTCATGGCCAAAGGTTCCAAAAAAAGGGCAAAAAGCATAGGTGATAACGGGCATCCTTGCCGGGTCCCCCGCTGTATATTAAGCACCGGGCCGTACCCCCCATTAACTTTGACCCGTGCTTGGGGCTTGTCATAAAGCTTCTGAATCCAGGTTTGAAAAAACTCTCCAAAATTCATCGAGCCCAACACCCGAAACAGGAAAGGCCAATGGACCAAGTCAAAGGCCTTTTCTGCGTCGATAGCTAATAAAGCGGCCGATAACTTATGTTGATGAACACAGTCTATAAGGTCAACTACCTTCCGAATATTATCGCTGGTCATTGTGCACCAGTAAGGGAATAATGCCCTTTAACCTTTCAGCCAGTATTTGGGCCAAAATCTTCAAATCTATATTGATGAGTGAGATGGGGCGATAGGACCCACAATGAATAGGGTCCCTTCCCGGTTTAGCTAAGACTGTGATACCAGCTACATTAGCGTTAGTCGCCAACGTGGCAGGGCTGCGCAATGAATTAAACATCTCGAGGAAGGGTTCCGCCACTACAGAGGAAAGTTTTTTATAGTAGCTGCCGGTTAAGCCATCCAAACCCGGGGCTTTTCCCGGCTTTAAAGCCTTTATCGCCTGATGGACCTCCTCGAGCCGGATGGGAGCGTCTAGATATTGCTGTTGGGCGTCCGTGAGATGAGGCAGAGGCAAGTCCCGTAAGTACAGATCTATGTCTGTATCCTCTATAGTGGTATCTGCGCTATATAGTAGCTGCCGGTTAAGCCATCCAAACCCGGGGCTTTTCCCGGCTTTAAAGCCTTTATCGCCTTCAAGCGACGAGCGAGAAGACGTCCCGCCTTGTTACCTTCCTCAAAATATTGTTGCTTCACAATGTCCAATTGAAAAGCTAATTTGTCAGCATCGAGGGCCTTAAGAGAATCCCGAATGCCAGTCATTTGTTTGAGAATCCTAGGGCATTGAGTACGCATATGACACTGGGATAGACGGGCTAGCTCCGTCAACAGGACCTGCCGTTGCTTCTCCTTCTCCCGTTTACAAAAGGACGCACGTGAGATAATTATGCCCCGTGCCACAGCTTTGGAACATTCCCAAATGGTGGGTGGAGATGTACTGTCAGATAGATTAGTTTGAAAATATGTAATGAGCTGGTCACTTAACTGTGTCACAAAGGTGGGCTCCTTGAGAAGACCCTCGTTTAAACGCCAGAATTTCTGCCCCGTGTCCCTGTTATGGAGGTGCAATCGAAGCCAGACCGGGGCATGGTCTGACCAAACTATAGGCTCAATACCTGCGTCTGTTACCCAGTTTTGCGTCTGCTTATCCACTAGAAAATAGTCCAGCCTAGAGTAAAGTTGGTGCGTGTGAGAGAAATAGCTATAACATCGAGAATGGGGATATCTCAGACGCCAAGCATCACCCAGCTGCCAATGAGAGATTAAGGTGGAAAGCTGTTTCCGCACCTTTTTGGGAACTGCAGAAGCCTGAGAGGAGTTGTCTAGAGAAGGGCTATGGGTCACATTAAAATCCCCCCCTAAAATGAGCGCCCCTTCAGCATGGTTAGTCAGCACTTCATCAAGGTGAATAAAGAAGGCGTCCTGACCCGTGTTGGGAGCATAAAGGCTAACCAGGGTAATTACTTGTTGGCCCACCCTGATTTTCAGTAGCACATAGCGCCCCCCAGGATCCCGAACAACCTGCAGGACATCATGAACAAAGTCACGAGCAAGTAATATACCCACCCCTGCATATTTAAAATCTTTCGTACTGGCGGCCAAATATTGAGTGGGGTACAAGGAAGAGGACAAGACCCTTTCATGCCTTTTCCTTAAATGTGTCTCCTGGAGCAATGCGATAGAGACATGATGTGTTTGCAATTCTTGATACAGTAAAAATCTTTTGCGGTAGTGATTAAAGCCTTTTACGTTGAGGGACAAGATACACTCCCCAGTATTCACACCTTTATATGGTGTAGCCATAATGGGCATGACAGTGAGACCTCCGCTGTACGACAGGAATCCAAGCACACAAGACAGTAGAAACCAGTATACACCCTGGTAAGAACAAACCCCATTCCCACCCCAAAAACATCACCCAACACTTCTCAAGGGTGACTAGACTCCTCTCCCGGGAGTCACTCCCTGCCCGCATTAACCGCATGTTCCCGCCCCCCTCCCCACACAAAAGAATAACCAGTGAAAAACAATGAACCCCGTACTGCTCCCCCATCAAGGAAAAGAACAACAAACAGTTTCACAGCATGATGGGGTCCCAGGAAATGTCAGTAAGCGACCCAAAACACCCGCTAGGATCCTCAGCCTCCAGTAAGCTGGTAAGCAGGCACAGATGAAAAGCATATGCCAGCGTGCCTCCATCGTGAGATAGTGAGCAAGCAAAGCCGGGCGAGAAAAAATCAGCCCTGATCGGATAATGCCGCAGTGGAGTCCTCAGAGTGGCGGCGCAATCGACTGCCCCCTTTACCGGCTCTGCGCCATTTTGGATGGTCATCCATCTTGGAGAGCCGCGTGGATTTCCTCGGTGCCACAATGCTGGGGTGGTAGCCAGCCTTATTAAGTGCCCCAATAGCATCCGCCGGGGTTTTGACTCGAGAGGTCACCCCGTTGATCGTAAATTGTAGCCCAAATGGGAAAGTCCAGCGATACCGGATGTTCTCAGCTCGTAAGTAGGCCGTGATTTCCTTCAACTCGAAGCGCTTACGCAAAGTGGAGGGGGCCAGATCCTGATAAAGAGAGATGGAATGTCCGTCCCAGGTCCAGGAAGTTCGCTTGCCAGCTGCATCCATAATTTTCGATTTTTGCACAAAACTGTGACAGCAGATAATGATATCTCTGGGCCGGGCATCGGACCTAGGGCCCAGGGCTCGATGCGCCCTCTCGAGGTTGATAGATTTAGTCAGGGATCCCGCGGCTGAATCTCCTGCGTCCTGAGGCTGAGCTATAATATAGGTGCATATAGAGGTGGCAGTTTTCATGGCATCACTATAGTCGGGTGTCTCCGGAACCCCCCGAATACGTATGTTGCACCGCCGAGATCGGTTTTCAAGATCCTCTAATTTTTCCTGTATAGTGCCAATATCCTCTTCTAGGGCACCCTGATGTTTAGCTACTTTATTTAAGGATATCCCATGGGCGTCCACCCTGTTCTCCAGCTCATCCACTCTACGTCCCAGGCCTGCAATGTCTTCGCGGATGTCCGCCATTGAGGCCATGAGCTCCTGCTTGTGGGTCTTTAAGTCGGCCCGGAAGTCTATAAACCAGCCCCGAATTTCATTTTTAAGCTGAGAGGTGGCTGCAGCCCAATCTGACTGACTCCCCGTGGGGGAAACAGGTACCTGCATCAGCGCCGCGGGCGGGGTGTCCGCGGCCTGCTCCAGCCCTGCCTCGTGGTCCTCACCAAGATCCGGCGGCAGCTTACTGAATTGAAAGTGCTTCAGATCGACGGCTTTTTTTTTCGCCGCCATTGCAAAAAGGTGCCTGGTAGCTTAAGGCAGCCGAGACACCGACTTTTGAGAGGCACAGCGTGGTTAACACGGGGTTTCGCTGCTGTTTTTGTCGCGTCGGGAGCGGAGCGAGGGTGTTACGCGGCCATCTTGTTTGCCGGCAGAAGAGCGCCCCCGGGGTTCAAATTTTTTATCATGGATTCCACTTCGATGACTTTTCCTAATGGAAGGGCCGGAGGAGCGCAGTCTCGGAGGCCCGCAGTAATGTGGGCACCAGGCTGTCTCCTCCGACCTGCGTGCTCAATCGAGCATGGTGGTGGTGGGGGTTTGAGGCAGGACCGTTAGGCCTTTCCTCTGGCCCCCCCCCCCCCCCCCCACACACACACACATCGGGGCGGCTGCGATTTCATTTTCATTGGTGCCCGGGCCAACTCCTGAAGATCCGCTGGTTGGGTTCGTCGGCCCTGGTGCACAGGGGAAGTTACCGCTCTGCCTCTTTCCTTCTGTGCAGCTGGCAATCGGGTCATCCCCCTGCTGATTGGGTTGCCTTGCCCCTTCTTTCAGCGCATGAGTGCTACAACCTTACAAAATTGTAGGGAGAGTTTCTCCTTTTCTGCTATGCTAGCATGCCTTCTTGTGGCAAGAGTGCAGGCTCCCAGCTCCCAGCCCTCGCGTGGCCCTCCCTCTGTTCAAAGTTTTGTTGGTGAGCCCAGCTCTGCATCGTTGGTTCCTGGGAGCTCTTGGAGCAATCGTGTCCCTGGCTCTATTTTGCCTGTGGACTCTTTGGTTGACAGGAGGGTCCGTGTTTCTTTGCTTCCTTCCTCCCTTTCCCCCTTTCCCCCTTTCCCCCCTTCCTCCTTTCATTCTGTTTCCAGTTTTCCCCCTCCTCCTCCTTTGCCTGCATTTGATGGCTTCTTATTTCGGAATCTGGCCCCGAATGCGGATGAGGAGGGTGCGGTCATCCCAGATTTCCTCTGGAGTTTCGGAAACCCGAAGTATGGCAGCTCCTGAAGTCATCAGTGGCTCCTTCAACTTGGAAAGCTTATTTGAGCGGGTGCTGCAAGGTGGTGCAATTCTTGACTTGGGGGCCAGTTTCGGATGACCTGCTCACTAGTTACATCACGTACTCCAAGGAGGCAGGCTTATCCAAATCCTCGGTGGCCTCTCACATTATGGGGTTGGCCTTCTTTTTTAAAGCTCATGGTTGAGGTAACCCGTCGGACAGTTTTCTTGTCAAGCACATGTTGACAGGCTGGTTGCGGAGATTGCCGCTCAGTACTGACGATAGGTTACCTATTACACATGACTTGCTGGTCGATTTGTGGGAATGCCTGCAGAAGGTATGTTTTTCTCCTTTCGAATTGTGTCTGTTCAGAGTTGCCTTTACATTGGCTTTTATCGGGGCATTTCAGGTGAGCGAGTTGGTGGATCACTTGGGAACCTGTCGGTAACATAATGGATTACGGGTTGAGAACGTTCGCCTGGAAGGCGATAGGCTACGCCTTAAAATTCATTGGTCTAAGACCGACCAGTCTGGGAGGGGGGCATGGCTGGTTTTGGCCAGTGTCCCGGGTTTGGTTACTTGTCCGGTGGCCCACACACACAAGCTTATTTACAGGTGTGACCCTAAGGGGGTACCCCTTTCTTCGTTCATGCCTGCGGATCCTCCCTTACTAAGTATCAATTCTCAATGGTTTTGCAGCAGGCATTAGCGATACTCAGCTTGGGGGGTGTGTGTTATGGGACCCATTCTTTTAGACTGGTGCGGCGACTTCTGTGGCCAATTCATGATTGTCCAATAGCGTTATTCGCCGCATCGGCTGTTGGAAGTCAGGAGAGTTTGCCACGTATGTGAGACTTGGCAAACGATAAATGCTCATTTAGTTGGATGCTCGCTGCATTAATCTCTTTGTCTTTACAGATTCACGGCCTCATGAACGTTGAGTGTGGCTTATAGGTCACTCTTACATCGTTTGGGCGCAGTGATGGGCCGAAAAGAGACCATACGGCCCACACCTGGATCTGGATCAACATGGGGTCAGGGTGCGACGGCTCAGTCTCCGCAGCATGAGGTGGAATCAACTACTCCCGCTGATACGTTCTTCATTGACCAAGTGGCAGCATCCTAAAGCTCTGGTCATACATCTGGGAGGCAACAACGAGCGATTGGTCTTCCAGGGAACTGCTGGATGCAGTACAAAAGGATTTGGCTGTGCTGTTGGGGTGGCTGCCAGATACTACCATTTTATGGTCGGATATCATTCCAAGGCCTAGCTGTTTGGATAATGGAAGGTGGGGATGGAGTAGGATTAAATTAAACAAACAAATTGGGTCGTGGTTGGGGTGGTATGGGGGTCTTCAGATTGCTCATGTGTGGTCGTGGGATGTTTGCCCGGGCCTTTACGGCAGGGACGGCATTCACCTTTCGGATGTGGGCAAGGATTTGTTCCTGAACTCGATACAGGAGGCCTTGGAGTGTGCATTGCAGATTGTGTAGGCCGCAGCTAAATTGTGGGGGGATGAATGGGCTGTGTGGAGGCGTCCTCACAGCCCTCTCCCTGTGGCGGAGTACCTAAGTCATGACTAATTTGGGGGTGGGGTTTAGAGCAAGGAACCGCTAGGTGGCGGCTCTCCTTGTCTCTGAGGTCAGCCACATGGCAGGAACCCCTTGCTGGGGGCTGTGGTGGGGGTTGCGGTTAGCGGCGGGAGGCTGCTGGATATTGCAGGTCTGGTGGTCTGCGGAGAACTTGTTGTGCTGGGGCGTGGCAGATGGGTCCTGGGGTGGGTAATAATTGTTCTTGATAATTCAGCTCTGGTGTTTGTTGTTGAATGTTATTAATAAAGCTGTGGCCTTATTTAAATTCCAATCAGGTTGATGAGAGTTATTATTGATAATATGAGCCTGTGAGGAGCCGGGGGGAGGGGACATTAGTCCTGACTGAGAGAAGCAATTGGGCAGTAATTTGTGAAGTCTAAAGGGTCAGTTGTTTTTCTTTTTTACTATAGATAAAATGGATGTTTTCTTAAGAGCGGATGGAAATTAACCAGATTTGAGCGATAAGTTAATTAGCTGTGAAATAACTGGTGATATATGTTCTTTTATGACCTTTAGTAGTTGCCCAGGACAGGGATTGAACAGACTGTTAGATACTTTTGATTTGGATAAGAATTTCAAGATAGTAGAGGGGTCAGCAGGGGTGAATTAGGACCAAGAGCAGGTAATTGACATAAGATTAGTGCGTGGAATTAGTAAGTGATTAAATTCAGAGGAAATGCTTGATAGTTTATCTTGGAAATATTGGGCAATATTATTGCAGAAATCATTAGTGATATGGTTTGCTGGTTTTGAACATGCAGAAGTAAGAAATTTCACAATGTTTAAGGTATTTGGCCCTTTGGTCTGACTCAGTATGTAATATCTTATGTTCTTATATAATTAATGATCAATAACCAAAATAGTCTGCATCTGTCCAAGAATAATTAATTAGTTTAATTTGTGCTTTTATCTTAGATCCTTATGCATACTCATAGAACCTGACTGCATCAATTTATCAGAATATTGGTTGTTTTGTTAATTTTGCAGCTCACATTTTTCTTAAAAGCTAAAATGGTTCAGTAAGAGGAGACAAAGGGTAGTGGTAAATGGAGTTCACTCTTGAGGATAGTGGTATGCCACAGGAATCAGTCTTTGGACTGTTTTATTAAAAAAAAAAATTGTAAACAATAGTGTGAAAGGACCATTGGGAAAAGTTTGTCGTTTTGTGAATGATATTAAAATCCGCAATGGGGTAGACACCCATGAAGGTATGGAAAACATGAGGAGAGATCTAACAAAGCTTGAGGAATGATCTAGAGCAGGGGTCAGGAACCTATGGCTCGGGAGCCAGATATGGCTCTTTTGATGGTTGCATCTGGCTCGCAGACAAATCTTTAATAAAAAAGTAAAAATCTAACAAAATCCCCCACCCTCCTGACGCCCCCCAAGACCTCCAAAATTAATTTACTACAACCCCCACCTTCCTGACCCCCCCAAGACCTGCCAAAAGTCCCTGGTGGTCCAGCGGGGGTCCAGGAGCGATCTCCTGGACTTGGGCTGTCTGCTGCCAGTAGTCAAAATGGCACAGACGGCCCTTTGCCCTCACTATGTCACTGGAGTCGACCAATGGCGGCGGTAGCCCCTGTGACATAGTAAGGGCAAAGGGCCGTCGGCTGCCAGTAATCAAAATGGTGTCAACGGCCCTTTGCCCTTACTATGTCACAGGGGCTACCGCCGCCATTGGTCGACCCCAGTGACATAATGAGGGCAAAGGGTCGTCGGCGCCATTTTGACTATTTTTATTTATTTATTTAAAGGTATTTATATACCGTTTTTTAAAATAAAATTTTATCAAAACGGTTTACAACATGTTAAAAATAAAATAAAAATAAAATATAACTAAAATAAACTTAAATACATAAATTTGACTAAATAGCTAGATGATAACTAGCTAAAAACAAATTATTAATTAAAATTAGAATAAAATAAAGGTAGCGTGCCTTGGGCAGGGAGGGTAAAAGGGGAACGAGAAGGGACGAATTGTAATATCCTTAAAGAACACTGATGGGAAGATAGGGGAAGGGAGAAGTTAAAGTGACATGTAACTGATGAGAGAAATTTGGGAGATGAAGCCGACAGCCCAAGTCCAGGAGATCACTCCCGGACCCCTGCTGGACCACCAGGGACTTTTGGCAGGTCTTGAGGGGGTCAGGAGGGTGGGGGTTGTAGTAAATTAATTTTGGAGGTCTTGGGGGGGCGTCAGGAGGGTGGGGGGTTTTGTTAGATTTTTACTTTTTTATTAAAGATTTGTCTGCGAGCCCTGGACCCCTGCTGGATCACCAGGGACTTTTGGCAAGTCTTGGGGGGAGGGGTTTAGGAGGATGGGGGTTGTAGTAAATTAATTTGGCAGGTCTTGGGGGCGTCAGGAGAGTAGGGGGTTGTAGTAAATGAATTTGGTAGGTCTTGGGGGAGTCAGGAGGGTGGGGGGTTGTAGTTAGTATGGCTCTCACAGAATTACATTGTAAAATATGTGGCGTTCATGGCTCTCTCATCCAAAAAGGTTCCCGACCCCTGATCTAGAGTCTGAAAGCTAAGATTTAATACTAAAAAATTGCAGTCATGCATTTGGGCTGCAAAAATCCAAGGGAGCAGTACAGTATAGTTGGTGAAATTCTTCTATGCATAAAACAACAGTGGGGTCTGGGAGTGATCATATCTGATATTTTAAGGTGGTCAAATAGGTGCGTAAGGCAATAGCAAAAAGCCAGAAAGATGCTTGGCTACATAGGTACATGAATGGTCAGCAGAAAAAATGAGGTGATATTGCCCCTGTGTAAGACCCTGGTGAGGCTTCATTTGGAATGCGGTGCACAATTCTGGAGACCACACCTTCTAAAAGATATAAAACAGGTGACTACTAAGATGGTCAGTGGTCTGCGTTATAAAACATATGGGGAAGATCTAAAAACATATACCTTAAAGAAAAGGCGGGATAAGGGAGAATAAGGATTTCATACTATATCCCAAGGGGGTCTTAATTATTGCAATTCCTTATTTTTTGGAATCCCTAGAGATATGCTCCGAGCAGAATGCTGCAGGTCATGTGCTGACAGGTTCAGACATTAGAGAGCAGATCACCCTTATACTTAGTAAACTCCACTAGCTTCCCTTTGAATGCAGAATTAAGGACAAGACAGGCATGCTAATTCATAAATTGCTAGGCATTAGCTCTATGCTTCAGTTCAAATACACTTTTCAGTTTTCTTGGTAGTCTAGTTGAGAATTGTATTTCCAGGAAGAGAATAACCTGTAGTGTAATCTTAAAGGATTCATCTGTAAGTTTGTTTCTCGTTTTTTATTTGATTTTATGGTATTTTTATGTTTATTTTGTTAACCAGGCATACCCAGAATAGAACCCCCAGTCATGCTTGCTCCCGCCCCAACCCTCTCATGTCTATTCCTGCTATCCTCGTAATTTTTAACCTGCCCTCTGGTAAACCCTTGCTTCTCCTTGCCAATTCCTCGCCACCTCCTTACCACTTCCCCGCTAGTCCTTCCTTGCATCTTTCCAGATTCTAACCTGCTCCCAAGTAAATCCCTGCTATCTTATAAACTGTTGATACCTTTCCCCTCTACCCTCTTCTCTCCCACCTTTGTTCTCTGTTGATTATTCCCTTGACCTCACCACCTAAGAATATAATCATGTTTTCCCATTGCATTGTTTTGAGCCTCCCATGTTACGATTTAATTGTTAATTTTAAATTAACTCTTCTTTCTGCCTATCCTTTCATCCAGTTATTGTGTCCCTCCCCGTCCCTGTTCTCCCCACCCTGTTCCATGTATTTTCCAATCTCAGTTTTGATGTAAACCGATATGATGTACACACGAATACCGGTATAAAAAAAAAAAGCTGTAAAATAAATAAATAAACAAAGAAAGAAATAAATAAATAACCCCTTTGAACCTGGGCTTGAGTGGTATAGAATGTTTTTAAATAAATAAAGAGATACTAATAACATTTAAATACTTCCACCATATCAAAGTACAGGAGGCAGGCATCGTTCAATGGAATGAAGTGTCATGGGATGAGGGTGAAAGGAGGTAGACTCAGGAGTAATTTTAGAAATATTTCTTTACAGAGAGGATAGTGGATGACAAGGACAGAGAGACAAGGCCAGGATCTGAATTCAGGAAAGCATGGGACAAGCACAGGGGATCTCTGAGGGAGCGGTAGGGATTGCAGAGCTGAGCAGTTCATAGCATTTAATAGCATGCCACTATTCATAAGATCATCATAGCTGGTGTGGATGCCCAGACTAAATGAGCTGTATGGGTTCTTTTCTGCTGTCACATTTCTATAAATTAGCAAATAAAGAAGGAGCTGCATCTTAACATTCACCTAAATATTATCTTTGTCATAAGGACCTGGGCACCCCGTTTGTAAGAGGATGGGTTCCGGGTTTTAATCTCTCTCCACATGCCTTTCATTTGGCTTTTTGTTGTAGGCTGTGCTGTCCAGGGCCCCCGAAGCAGAGCCCGATTCTCACGCAGCACACCTGGGCCTATGGATCAGGGCGTTTCTCCACCTCTTTGCCTATGGAAAACCCTCCTAGCCTCTCTGTTCGAGGGGGACCTCGTCCCTAAGCAAACCCTTCTTGGATTGCACGGTGCATCTGCAGAGGTGACTCAGCGCCCCGGCCCTGGAAGGGGGAGAGCCAGCTCCTGCCCACCGGCGTCTCAGCTCCGGGCTTTGCCTGCTCTCCTCCGCCTCGGCTCCGCCCCCTCCCCGGAGCCAGGTGCCCGCTCTCCTCCTCCTCCTCCTCGTCGCACGCCAGGCACCGGGCGGGGATCGCGGCCGGCCGACGGGGGCTTGAATCGGGAGCCATCGGGTGCAGGGGAGGGCGGGCGATGCCGCTGTGGCTGCGGGAAGAGGAGATGTGGCATCAGGAGCTCAGCCAGCGCCTGGCCTCGGTCATCACCCATGTCGGTAAGAAGCGCCCCGGTGCTTTGCGCGCCCATCTTGGGGGGGGGATAGTCGGGGAATAGCGAAGGGGAGCCGGGGGCAGGGGGGTGCGGCGGGCAGAAATTGCATTGGAGGCTTTCGGGAGGCTTCCCGCGGGTTGGGCTTTGTAAGATGCAGGTAAAAAAAAAAATGCATTGTCTCATATTGTTTTATAATCTCGACCCTTGGACAATAAATGTACAGGTGATGCCTGTGTTTATTCTGAAGTCTCTATGGTTCTGATTACTAAAGGGTTCTCCCATTTTGAGTCCCTGCGCAAAATGTTCGGTGTATCCGGCTCTTAGTCTCCGTTCAAATCCACAGTCAGTAGCAAAGAAAGTGAGGGGAAGGGTCCAGCCCTTATAGCTTCTCAAATGTATAACTGCATCTTCTGCTTCCCTACTTGTGCTTCTCAAAGGCAGAGAAGATATTATCTAATAAAGGAGGGTGGATGTCAGAGGTATTGCTAGCTACTTGACAGATTTGGGGCTGAGGCCCGTAGGCAAGGCTGGCCTTTTGCCAAGTGGCGTCCTGCGTGGTGAGGAACCCCCCAAAGATATGAGCTGTCTTTGTGTTATCACTCTCTCTCTGTGCTATGACTAAAGGGTGCATTGCATCCTCTCCCATACAACACTTAATGACCAGCTGAGCGGCAGCAACCTGTCCTCCAGACAGAGCAGACAATCAGGGCACTTACCCTCAGGGCTGGTCCTGCCCATAGCCCCCCCCCCTCCCCTCCAAGATAATTAAGCTTACCAATCATGTTTCCTCAGCCAGCCAGACTCGTTGCTCCCCGATCTCCCCAGTTGGCCAATTAGCTAGTCTCCAGCCACCTGCTCTGGCCAGCCAGTCAGTCACCTTACCGTCACCTTACAGTCTGTCACCCCTCCCCCACTGTGCTCTCTTACCTCATTTCAACCCGTGCTCCCTGAGAGTACTGTAGCTCCCCTGGAACACTGTGTGGCTTTCAGCGAGTTGGAGCTGCATGGGGGTCCAAACTCACAAGTATTTTCCTGTCTTACATAAGCAGCGTAACAGTTTGGGCACCGCCATGGCTCAAGACTGGCTGAGAATGACACAGTACTGGAAGGGAACAGACAGGGGGTGAGCCGTCAGATATGGGTCACTGACAAACAAAATCAGGGCAAGGGTCCTGTTTGCCAGCTCCTAGTGATGCCTCAATTGTCTTACTACAAGGAGACTCCAGCGGCAACATCCACTGAGAGGGATGCTCACCTGGTGGAGGTGAGAGATACAAAAATGGAAATGTAATTCAAAAAAGTGTGGGCTAAGCACAGGGGATCACTAGTGCAAGAGGATGGTAGTGAATCACCGCATAGACCAGTGGTATGACTACATTGGGCTTCCAAGAAGGTTTTGGGGTAACCTGTATGGGGCAACTTGAGTGGAGCAGCGGTTACAACAGCATTGGGCATCAAAGAAAGTACTGGGGTAACCTGTACAGAGAGACCTTGGTTAAAACCCAAACTTCAATGAGCATGGGGAGGCTGGAAATATATCATTATTATTATATATTTTTTTTACTTAATTTATTTTATAACAGCCTTACTAACCTTGGTGGCTGTGGGAGTCCGTTTCTTAGCTTGGTGGTGGGACGTGTGTTGACGTGGCTGTTGGTCTTGTAGGAACTGAGCTTGAGGATGGTAGGTCCAGAGGTGGTCTACTAGCCGAGGTGGCATGGACCATTGTTGTAGCAGATTTGGGGTATGCTTGGGATGGATTGGGAAGGGGTTGAGAGGTGAAGGACATGGGGGAGGACGATGCTGATGTTGGGTTGCATATGGGAATTATATAGCAAATGTTGCTTACCTGTAACAGGTGTTCTCACAGGACAGCAGGATGTTAGTTCTCACATATGGGTGACATCACAGGATGGAGCCCAATCACGGAACACTTCTGTCAAAGTTTCCAGAACTTTGACTGGCCCCTACTGGGCATGCCCAGCATGGCACTAACCCTGCAGCCAGTCTTGTTAAAAAGCTACAGGTAGTGCCGAAAATAAAATAAGAAAACATTACGAACCCAACACTGCGGCACTGCGGGTGGGTTTCATGAGGACTAACATCCTGCTGTCCTGTGAGAACACCTGTTACAGATAAGCAACATTTGCTTTCTCACAGGACAAGCAGGATGGTAGTCCTCACATATGGGTGATTACCGAGCTGAGGATGTCCGAGTATGCACCAAATGTACTCAGGCGTGCAAGGCACTAGGCCTGGGATGAAATTTGGCTGAGGGCATCCTGAACCCCACCGGGCAGGCAGAAGGGTGTTGGTACATCACATTGTAAATAGGTTGTGCAAGACAGACTGGCCGAAGATGGAATCTTGTCTTCTGGCTTTGTCCAAGCAATAATGGGCTGTAAAGGTATGAAGAGAACTCCAGGTTGCAGCCCTGCAAATGTCAGGAAGCGGCACCTAATGTAGGTGTGCTACTGAAGTCGCCATGGCCCTCACAGAGTGTGCTTTAACATGGTCTTGAAGTGGAATGCCCGCTTGTTGATAGCAAAAAGATATGCAGTCTGCCAACCAGAAGGAGACAGTCTGTTTACCCACAGGCTGCCCCAATTTGATAGGATGGAAAGAGACAAACAATTGAGTACTTTTCCTGTGGGCAGCTGTACGGTCTAGGTAGAACGCTAGAGCCCGTTTGCAGTCAAGTGTATGCAGAGCCTGCTCTCCTGGATTGGAATGGGGCCAGGGAAAAAAGGTAGGTAGTATGATGGATTGATTGAGATGAAACTCCAAAACTACCTTAGGTAAGAATTTAGGGTGAGTGAGGAGTACTACCCAGTCCTGCAGAAGTTTAGTGTAAGGCGGGTAGGTAACTAGAAGCTGTAATTCACTAACTCTGCAAGCGGAAGTGATTGCCAAAAGGAAAATCACTTTCCAAGTGAGATTGAAGTTCACAGGATTGCTCGAATGGTGGTTTCATGAGCAGATCCAAAACTAGGTTGAGGTCCCAAGAAGGGGCCGGAGGACACAGAGGAGGCTTGAGGTGAAGCAAGCCCTTCAAAAAACGTGTAACAAGGGGTTGTACTGATATGGGAACATCCCCGACACCTTTAAGGAAGGTGGCTACCGCACTGACATGCATCCTGATGGAGGAAGTTTTTAGACCTGACTCTGACAAGTGCCAGAGATAATCCAGAAACTTCATGATTGGACAGGTAAAGGGGTCAAGGGACTGAGAAGAGCAACATGACGTAAACCTGGTCCATTTGTAAGAATACGATTTTCTCGTGGAAGGCTTCTGTGAAGCAATCAGGACACGGGAAACTGGTTCAGAAAGGTTAAGTGGCTGAAGGATTAACCTATCAACATCCATGCCGTCAGGAACAAGGCTTGAAGATTGGGGTGGCAGAGGCACCCGTCGTTTTGAGTGATTAGAAGTGGGTCCTTTCCCAAGGGAATGTGCCTGCGAATGGAGAGATCCTGAAGTATTGGAAACCACACTTAGCATGGCCAGTGGGGTGCTATCAGGATCATGGTTCCCTTGTCCTGATGTAACTTCATGAGAGTCTTCGAGAGAAGTGGAAGTGGAGGGAATGCATATAGGAGACCGGTTGCCCATGATAGGGAGAACGTGTCTCTTGGCTAATAGTGTTGGCTGCGAGTGAGAGAGTAGAAGTTGTCTACTTTGCGATTTTGAGGTGACGCAGAGGTCTATTTGAGGATAACCCCATTGGTGGAAGATCGAGTTCGCTACTGAGGGGTTGAGACTGAGCTTGTCTGCCAACACATTGTCCACTCCCGGCAAGTAGGTGGCCTCCGCCCATATCTGTGCAGTAGGTGGCCTCCACCCATATCTGTGCAGCTTCCTGACACAGAAGGTAGGAGCCCATCCCTCTCTGTTTGTTGATGTACCACATGGCCACCTGGCTATCCGTCTGGATCAGGATGACTGAATTGGAGAGGCGATCCTGAAATACCCTGAGAGCAAATCTGATTGCTCGCAGCTCAGGAAATTTATTTGGTGTTTGGCTTCCTCTGGAGACCAAGATCCTTGTGTCTGCAGATCGGCCACGTGGGCTCCCCATCTGAGGTTGGAAGCATCGGTGGTGAGAGTTATTTGAGGGTTTGGAGCCTGGAAGGGCAAGCCTTGGAGGAAATTGACCTGATTTCTCCACCAGGCGAGAGACTGTCGGATTGAGTCGGTTACGTGGACAATGGTCGACAGGGGCTGAATGGATTGAGTCCATTGTGACCTTAGAGTCCACTGCATGACTCTCATGGCCAAGCGAGCTATTGGGGTGACCTGAACTGAGGACGCCATGTGTCCTAGGAGGATGAGAAAGCGGTGTACAGTCGTGGAGTGCTGAGACTGCAGCTGGTGTGCAAGAGAAACGAGAGTGAGAGCTCGCTGTCGAGGCAGAAAAGCCTTTGCCTGCAAGATGTCCAAGTCTGCCCCAATGAACGATAAGGTTTGAGATGGGACTAAGTAGGATTTGTCGTAGTTGATGAGAAATCCGAGTGAAATTAGAGTGTGTAAAGTAAGATGCAGGGACGACAGAGCAGCTTGCTGAGTGGGAGCCCTGACTAACCAATCATCTAGATAGGGGTAGACATGAACACCTTGAGTCCTGAGGAAGGCTGCAACTACGACGAGTCATTTTGTGAAGACTCATGGTGCAGACGCAAGGCCGAATGGAAGCACTCGGTACTGATAGTGCTTGGGGCCTACTAAAAACCTCAGGTATTTGCGATGAGATGGAATTATTGCGATATGAGTGTATGCGTCCTGGAAGTCTAGAGAGCAGAGCCAGTTTCCTCTTTGTAGAAGAGGAAGAAGAGAGCCCAAGTTTACCATTTTGAACTTCTCTCGCTGGAGGTACTTGTTGAGGGCATGTAGATCCAGAATTGGACGAATGCCTCCCGATTTTTTGGGGATTAGAAAGTACCGGGAATAGAACCCTAGGCCGTGCTGAGAGTAGGGCACTGGTTCTATTGCCTTCGACTGGAGGAGGAGGGAGACCTCCTGTTCCAGAAGGATGGAGTGATCGGATGTTCTCCACGTCGGTAGAGGTGGGGAGTCCATGGAATGGAGAGAAAGTTCAGATGATAGCCTTGAGCAATTATTGCTAGGACCTATTGGTCTGAGGTGATTGAGTGCCACTTATTGAAATGGCACAATCGACCTCCCACTGGTATGTGGGGCAATGGAAGCTGCCTGCTGCTTTCTATGCAGGAGTCAAAAACCGGAAGCAGGGCCCGGCTGAGGAGTGCTTGTGGTTTTTGTTTTCGTGTCTGACGAGACTGGGCTATTTGAAACGGTCTCTTAGAATGGGTTCTAGTTGGTGGCGGATAGGACTTCGGGCGGAAGAATGACTTATTAGAGTCCTTCTGGAAGGACTATTTTGCAGCGTACTCAGAAGTCATCAGAGAGAGCTGTCTTAGGGTTGTTATGCTCAGGCTTGCACCGACGGGAGGATGGTATACCTTAGGAAGTGGATCCGTAGGTTCTCCCGTCAGGTGGCGAGGCAAACAAAAGAAGTGACCAGCTGACCCTCGGCACCAGAGACTGAGGTGACTGTGGAGGCAGACGAAGAGTCGAGACGTCAAGGAGAGGAACTGTGTCTTCACCACTGGAAGCCTGCGGTCCCCCCAGGAGGAGCCCGTAGGGACCCGGGCCGCTGGGACTTAGATGGACCTTTGAGAGGTCAAGGAGTCATGAGGTCGGTGCAAGGGCTAACTGGAGCTTTACCCCTGGAAGCCCGTGGTCTCCCGGGGGGAGCCCGTAGGGACCCGGGCTGCTGGGACTTAGGTGGGCCCTTGGAGACGATAGTCCAGAAGAAGTCCAAGGTCAAGTGCCAGAGGGTCGCCGCTTACCAGTCCAAGGTCACACACCAAGGGATCGCCGCTTGCCAGTTCAAGGTCACACACCAAGGGATCGCCGCTTGCCAGTCCGAAGTCACACACCAGGAATCACCACTAGCCAATCCGAAGTCAGGAACCAGGAGCAAGGATCCAAAGCACTAGAAGACTCACCGAAGCAAGCAGACTTAAACAGCGCTACAAGAGACGTTGCCAAGTCAAGGAATGAGCAGAGGAAGCTTCCCTTTATACTTCCTCTACTTTGGCTCATTGAAGACAGCTGTAAGTAGTTAAAGGGGCCTGGCCCCTTTAAATCTAGAAAGGAGGCGTGGCCTCACGCCTAAAGATGGGGGCGGCCATCTTGGATTTCCTCCGTGGAGGAAAGACTGCAGGACGCTGCGAGGGAGTAGCAGGGACGGCTCCCCACCCGGCGGCCATTCCGGGGACCCGCGCCGGAGCAATGGGCACAGGCTCAGGGGTTTCTTAGAAGCTGCCACAGCGGGTTGCCACTGTGGGCAAGGTAGGGGACCGCATTCGTGGCCATCCACGGCCTCGGAACACAACAAGGGTCTCATGATGGTCCTTGAGTTCCGCCACTGTTCGTTGAATCTGCTCGCCAAACAGATTATCTTCTACACAAGGCAGGTCGGATAATCTGTCTTGTACTTCAGGGCGAAGGTCGGAAGACTTGAGCCAAGCCCATCATCTTGCCGAGATAGCAGCTACAGATACCCTGGTAGCAGTGTCAAAGATATCGTAAGATGATCTGATCTCACGTTTCCCTGCCTCAAAACCCTTATTTACTAGGGTTTGGAGTTGATCCTGAAATTGCTGAGGCAGGGAGTCTGTCAAGCCTTGTATCTGCTTAAATAATACCCTATTATATTGGGTCATATAGAGCTGATAAGAGGCAATTCTGGAGATGAGCATTGATCCCTGGAAGACACGGTGACCAATGGCATCTAGACATTTCTGTTCCTTGCCTGGGGGAAAGGAAGTGTGAGGTTTTGATCTCCTTGCTCTTTTCTGGGCAGATTCGACAACCACAGATTGGTGATTCAATTGAGGTTTGCGAAAGCCGGGAGCTGACTGAACGAGATAAGTTGTGTCAGCTTTCTTGTGGACTGGAGCAACAGAGCCATGATGTTCCCAGTTCTTTTTGAGGAGATCCAGCAGAACTTGGTGGGTAGGGATGGAGGTTATTTCCTTGGGAGCATCCAGGAATTGTAACAGCTCCATCATTTGATGCCTGCCATCTTGTTCAGTCTGCAATTGGAAGGGAACCAATTCAGACATCTCCTTCACAAAATTTATAAAGGAAAGGTTCTCTGGAGGAGAATGCTTTCTACTTTCAGTAGGTGAAGGTGGTGAAGGCAAATCATCGGTGTCTGGTGAAGAATCATCAGTCCAGGTGTCATAGGGATCAGCACCTGCTCCTCTAGGGACTAGAGGAGGACGGGGCGGTGGGATCCCTGAAGGTCCTGGTCGAGGCTCCAAAGGACTCGAAGGAATAACTGGAGGCACCAATGAGGGCATCAATGGATGACTCGGTGGTGCCGATGCACAAAATCACAGGGCACCCAAACCACACTTCTTAACGTGGCAAGCGGGCGGGCGTTACATCAATCTGTGAGTCAAGATGGCAACAGCTGATTTACAAGAAGATATCAAATCAAAAAAATGGGTTCCTCACCAGGTACAGTGGAGGCTGACAGAAGCTTTTCTTGTGGGATCTGAAACAATTTGGTCCTTTTCATCCTACGTAGTTCTGATTTTGGTATAACAGCCTGCAGTAGGGCTAAGGTGGTGGGGAGAGCTGAGCCGAATGATTTACCAATTTATTTATGCATTTACCTACTTTGATATTTTACCCATTCCATCAAAAACATCCAGAATGGGTTAGTTCATAACATTCATAATAAAACACATATTAAAATAAAAACCAGTCAGCTACAGAGGGCAGACAGTCCACACATTGCACTCATAAAATCTCAGGGGCCGATGCAATTGTGGGTGCAAAGCCACGTTTCCTGGGCACCCAATGTACTGGAATGCCAGGGATGCACAATTTTTCATTTTTAATGCAGCAACTCATTTTAATATTGCATCAGGCGTCCGGGAGAGGTGGCTGTGCATGCGTTAGAAAAATGGGCGCTTGCTCAATACGAGCACCTGTTTTAACGTGCATCTTATTGCATCAGCCTGTATGTTGGGGAACTTCCTGATTCCTCACACACATGGCTGAGGTGTGTTTGGAAAGAATAAAAAACATAAGGGGCGGAGTCGGCCCCGGAAGAGGAGGAGTCGGGTAGTGTCTGGTGTAGTTATTTGATGCGACGCCGGCAGCGATCGCACCGCCGCGGTGTGATTACTGCCGGCTAGCGCAGGACCTGCCCCCCCCCCCCCGTTTCACCCCCCGCCCTTGTTACCGCGGGATTCACTATACCTTGCAGCATTAGTGAATCTAGTCCATAGTTTGGTCAAAAATAATGCTTTTAAGAAAAAAGTGACACCTGCTCAAAATGAGAAGAGAAAACTAAAATCTGCTAGAATGGCTGCTGTAAAATGGCCGGCATGAGGCCTGCCGGTTCCTGTCTGTCACGTGGTCAGCACGGAACCTGGGAACTTCTCCTGGGTGTTAGACGCGGAGAAGGATTGCGTGCAGAGCCAGATACCTCCCACCCCAGGCTGCAGGAGGAGTGAGAAGGCTGGGGAATTCTCCAGATTGAAGAGGAGAAAGACAGTATGGGGCCCTGGAAACACAGAGAGATTGAATGTAGGGTCCAGTCCTCAGGCTGCAGGAGAGTAGAGTGCCAGTGAACATAGGGTTGGGGACTCCCTCTCCTAGAGTGAAAAAAGGAGAGGCCACAGGCACCTCATGGGTTTCCACATGTCTGTCTACTAAGGATGAACTTGCCCTGTTTGTTTGGACACGATACTTCCTCTTACTCTACACATGACTGCGATATCTTTGGAAAGAGTATTATTTATTTTATGTTTTAACAATTTTTATATACCGCATGATCCAAATACATTGTCCTGTGCGATTTACACAAGCACATTATCATTAGATTACAAACAACATCAAAATAGCAATAAAACAAAGCATATCACAGTAGATGTAAAACTAAAATAAATAAAATGCATTTCAAATATTTCTCATCAACTCAACAAACTTCAGCTCACACATCATACGTTACCAAAGGCCTCGACAAATAAAAAAGCGTTAAGCTGCTTACACAAAGTAATGATATCAGTTGACTGCAAATTTTTAGGCAGGCTTGGGCCGATAATAGAGAAGGCTTGCGAGCGTGTTCTTACTAATTTATAATTTTTATGGCTGGAATATTTAATAAAGAATCATTTGGAGATCTTAAACTTCTAATTCGGGTATACCATGAAAGTAGCTCAGATGAGATGGACCTCAACTTGAAATAGCCTTAAATACCAATAGTAACGCTTTAATTTTAATTCTGTAATGAACTGGTAACTAATTTAGTTTTATTAAAGATAGTGTAATATGCTCGCCATGCCACACAGCTAAAATTAAACGAGCGCCAGCATTTTGAAGTAGTTGAATTGCTTTTAAATGGGATTTTAGTCAACCGATTAGCAAAGAATGACTGTAATCTATCATTGTCAAAAAAGCAAACAGAATGTTGGGAATTATTAGAAAGGGAATGGTGAATAAAACGGAAAATGTCATAATGCCTCTGTATCACTCCATGATGAGACTGCACCTTGAATACTGTGAACAATTCTGGTCGCCACATCTCAAAAAAGATATAGTTGCGATGGAGAAGGTACAGAGAAGGGCGACCAAAATGATAAGGGGAATGGAACAGCTCCCCTATGAGGAAAGACTAAAGAGGTTAGGACTTTTCAGCTTGGAGAAGAGACGGCTGAGGGGGGATATGATAGTGGTCTTTAAAATCATGAGAGGTCTAGAACAGGTAGATGTGAATCGGTTATTTACTCTTTCAGATAATAGAAAGACTAGGGGGTACTCCATGAAGTTAGCATGTGGCACATTTAAAACTATTCAGAGAAAGTTCTTTTTCACTCAACGCACAATTAAACTCTGGAATTTGTTGCCAGAGGATGTGGTTAGTGCAGTTAGTGTAGCTGTGTTTTAAAAAGGATTGGATAAATTCTTGGAGGAGAAGTCCATTACCTGCTATTAATTACTGGTAAGTTGACTTAGAAAATAGCCACTGCTATTACTAGCAACAATAACATGGAATAGACTTAGTTTTTGGGTAATTGCCAGGTTCTTATGGCCTGGATTGGCCACTGTTGGAAACAGGATGCTGGGCTTGATGGACCCTTGGTCTGACCCAGTATGGCATGTTCTTATTGTCGACAAAAATGCTTGAATAACATTCCTGAACTCAGTTATTGGAAATAAATATGTAACATAAATGGCATAATCACAATTTGAAAAAACCTGCACGGGTTAATTTGTGAGTATGAGATAAACCAGAGTGATTCGGTTCAAAATGAAAACCTAAATTCCAGACAGAATTCGCAAATGGAAGATCAATGCCATCAATTGCTAAAGTAAAAACCATTGCTTTGTTTTTAAGAAAAAACTGACCCAAGATCTAAAAAGGAACAAAATTCCAGCCTGTCCAGTGTCTGTTACAGTGAGTGCTATAAAATGGCCTGGAAGTGTCTTCCCCCAGATCCCAGGAGGAAAAAGACAGTGAGCGCCAGCCAGGGATGCACTTCCTGGGCCCCCGGAGGAGAGAGGCAGTGAGCGTGGCCCTGGAGATCCCTTCCATAGGCCCTAGGAGGAGCCAGAATTTGGCACAGACCCAGGGATCCTACCCCCAGATCGGGGAAGAAGGAGAAGTTGGCTGCTTTAACGAAACAGCTATGTACTGTATAAGGACGCTGTATATTTAAATAAGAAATTCTACACAGAAACAGAGAATATGAAATCAGATGTTATAAACCACAGACCCAGCAAGTTCTGACTTTAATCTTTTCCTGTTGCAATTCTATCTTGCCTATTTGACATCCGGCTTGGCCTTTGCTTCTCAACTAAGGATCACTCTTGCTTACTCCAGGTCTCCATGAATTCTGTTACTGTTTGTTTTGGCCTACACTGGGAGATTGGTCCATGCAGCCTCCAATGGAAGACATAATGTTACTCCAGAGACTAATCATGAGCTCTTGTAAAGTTTCACTTTCTTTTGCATTATTGATAACTTTGAGATATTTCAATGTCTCTAGCATATCCCCCTACTCTCAGCTAGGCCATTCTAGGGTATACATATTTACATCTCTCATTTTGAAGGAGTTATGGGAGACTATGATTTTTATAGCCACTTTGTGGACTGCATCTAGTCTATCTGTATATAAAGAATACAGCTTCTGAAGGATAAGAGCACAGCAGAAACAGATAGATGCTTAATTGTAAAGTTCCAGATGGCTTTCTCACTTTGGATATTAAGTGATTAATGTACATAGCCAGTACTGTTAATGCGTTCAAAGAAGATAGTCTGAAAGGTTTACATTTTTATTCCAGAGAGATTACTGAAATAAGAGATTAAAAAAAAACTTTTTTTGCTCCCTTTCTAAACTTGCAAGCAAGCATTGCATTCAATAATAAAGTGCTCTCTCTCTTGTGGTAGGGCAATAAGGAGAGATCTCTTGCCCTAGTTTAACGAAGATGTACTACGCGCAGTCATTCATGTGACGCATCCCATGTGCTGAGTCAGCTCAGCTCCCCTCAGAAGGGCTCTTTCAAATGTGTGAAAACGCAGCCAGTGGAACGGCAAAGTCAGAATAAGGATGAGAACAGCACGCAAAAGCTCTGAAAGATGAAGGCGATAACTGGGAGCCTTCTTCTCTTCTGACCTCTTACAAGGGGGTGGGGATCAGAGGGGATGCAGCTCCTTCACCCACCCTAAACTAGTTCTTCTGTGGACTCAATCCCCAGGCTTCCAGAGGGCAGCTGTTGCAATCGTTGGGACAAGTCCTGGTCTGCTTTCACCAAACAATCTTTCTTTGGAAAAAAAAACACCTGCAGCCTCTGCAGACAAGAAAAGTCTCATTTCCTATTTACTTGAATTCCCCCTGTGTTTTGCACAGGACAAGCCAGATCTTCATCTTAATCATTTAATCTGTTTTCCATTCACCCCAGTGCCATGAAACAGCTGGTAATAGTTAATGGCCTTCTGCACCAACAAGTCTGTATTCCGCATGTTGAATATAAAATGTGGCTCATAATTAGGGCTGTAGCTTTCTCATGGTAAACGTGAATCGGTAAAAGTCAATCTAGAGAATTTCGTGGCAAATTCAACATCACTCTGGAATCTTTTGATGTAGAGAGGTAATTTAAAAAGCACTATACAGAGGCACTGGAAATAGCGGAAGGCAATTTTCAAAGCCACTTCCATGCATAAAAGCAGTCCTGTACATGTGGAAATGGGGTCTTTGAACACTGCCTACTCTCTCTACATATAGTTATTTATGTATTTATTTAAAAAATGTATAACCCGCTCTATCAACATTACAAGCAGTTCACAGTAAGCCATTCGTAATAAAATCATTGTAAAAACATAAACAATACAGCATACGTACTAAAAACATACAGCAATACCTCAGAAAAATAAACTTCTCGACAAAGACTGCCCTAGCTGCATCTAGCTTCCCCAAGATTTCAAACCCCCAAATAACCTCAGAAGGCCTGCTTAAAAAGGGGTGCATTTTCAAAGTTTCATAAATCACAGCAGGGACATTTCTAATCTTAAATCTTTTGGTGAAGCATTCCACGCACAAAATAAAAGGTTTGTAGGAAGGGCCAGCCAGCACATTCTGGGAGGTGGCTCTCAAGGGACGTGCTGGCTGATACATTCTGAGCACCGAACTGAACCACTCTGGGACAAGATCACGAACAGCCTTAAACACCAAAAGTAGCACCTTAAAAAATGACTCTCCTACCAGCATGAAGCCTGCCAAGGGGGAGCTATGGGAGTCCAGCTGGGTACCCCTGTAATTCAGTGCATGTGTGTGCCCATGTAGGAGAGGCATTCCTGCGGACTGGGGCAGGGGAGGAGTTAGCATTTACGCAGATTCTTTGGAAAGTTTCAGTACAATGCACTGGTGGGCACAGGTCTGTGCACATATTGTCAATTTTCCAAGGAAACATTTTCCTTGGAAAACTGACGAAAAGTCCGTGGGGATGAAAAATGCCCGCAGGCTTTACCATTCTGCACACAGATGGAAAGCTGCCCTCCCCCCCTTAAAAACTCTGCTTTTGCACCATACGGGAGTCATAGGAGCAGTGAAAAACTGGGATCCTCCTAGGACTCTGGACTGGTGAGTCAGCTCTAAGCCATTCTCATATTCAAGAACCGGTATGCATTTTCAATCACATCGTCGAAAAGGTCACAGCATATACACCTTTGCCTTCTGAGCAGGGCAAATTCACGTGTTTGAACTGAATAACCAAATTAAATATTGCAGTAATTCATTATGGCTTCAGTTTGGTAAAGTTTCTGGACCACCTTTCTGCTGAGATTTCGGCCTTTGCATTTTTCTCTCATGCCGCAGGAAGAATAGTGAGGATAGCTCAGAGGGGTATCCGGCGCTACCCTACAGAGATTTACTCTTGTGCATAAGATTTTCCAAGTCTGAATTCGTTTGTGGACAGTCACTCATATCTGTTAAATTCAGGCCGGGTGAGAGTGGGTGTATAGTTGTACCGGCACCGGAAACCCAGTGGGGAAAGGGGTGGCAGGCATCCAGGATTGCAAGAACAGATTTACAAATGCAGATCTGACGGTGGTGAAATAATAATTGCAAAGGGCATCTGCGTAGATCAAATAAGAAAGAGGTGCTACCTAGAATGGATGCTTGCAGGGGTTAACCTCTTCCACCCACCCTGAAGGATTACAGTCACAACTGTGACTGTGCTCCGGCCTTCAGCAGGAGTAAATACATTTAGGTCTGAGAGCAGAGCCATAAACTGAGCCAGAGGACGTTCCAGGACATGGGAATAATGCACACAGCATACTGAGGGCCTCACTTCGTTCGTACTTGGTTGACAGAATTGTGATTCAGAGCTCCCTGCTGAAGCTTTAGCACGACAAGGGTTCTCTCCTATCAAGTTTCAAAATGATTGCTCAATATGTGTCCAGTTTTGTATTTTCACCTGTTAAAGCATAAAATCAGTAGGGGAAGGCTAAATGTTCTCTTCAGAGATCAAATCAGATACTCCCCAAACCAAAGCTCTTCAAAGAATTAATGATATACAAAAACAAATTAGACTCTTCCACAAAAGAGGTCTACAGTATAATTATCTTGATCATAGCTTGGAAGGCTGAAAATTAAATAATAAGATCAAAGAAAAGAGGCAAAACAGTACCACAGGCCCAGACAATAGATTACAAAATGGTACACAAAACTGTGTGTAGAGAGATAGGAGGAAACAGAGGGGATTCTCCTAGAAGGATGTAACTTCATTCCTGTCTCCTGAATTTGTAAAATCACAGATCCCTCCCAAACAAATGCATCATTAAGCAAAAGCTCTTTTGCCATGTAAAATTGCAAACAGTAGAGCTATAGCCTTCTCAATCTGGGAAAAAAATTAAGACCTCTAAAAAGTTGAGAGAGGAAATACTTCCCAAAGGAACTGAGGCCTGTGGACCTCCTGGTGTTCTCACCATCCACGTCCCCGGTGTGGGTGTATGTGTCAGTCTCCTCTCATCTCCTTTCTCCCTCTGAGAAAAGACTTTTCCCCCCTCCTCGGGAAGTAATGCGATTCCTGACCCTTGCCATCTCTGCGCTATGAGTGCAGCTTCTCCTCTAGCATCTGAGGCCTTTCCCCAGGATGGTCTCCATGGCTGTGTGCTCTCGCCCCTTTGTATCCAGCGATGCGGAGCAGGACCACAGAGCCCTGGCCCCCGCCGTCCTTCTTAGAGCTCTGCCCCCAGGACCCTGAGAGCCTCACTAGTGAGGTTTATGTGCTCCTGCTCCTTTCCCGTCTTCTCCCCCCCCAGGCTGTGTTTCCGTATCCCCTCTGATTCGGGGAGCCTGTCTCTTGGCCGCTCATCTCCCCCTGGCTCCTGTGTGGGAGACAGATCCTGTCACAAGCAGATTTTGTCCGCTTTCAGGACTTTCACAACCTTGAAACTTGTTCGTTGAACATTTTTGCCAGTCCCTGTGCCTTCTGAGCATTCAGTGCCAGTTTTCCCAGTATGGCAACTGGCACCAGGTAGCCACCACTCTCTTTTCTTTTTTCATTATTATTATTTTTGGCTTGGCACGTTCCTCCTGCATCGGGCCAGGGAGCAGGAGCTGTCTCTGGATTCAGACCCAGGACCTTAGCATAGCCAGTGAGCTGCGCCAGGGGAGAGGGTTCATGGCGGCCATAAACGGGGATTCTAAAATTCCTCCAGGGGGCAAAATACACTAATCATATACCTCCCCCCTCCATTCATTTGTGGGCTTTCTTTTTTTTGAGGGGGGGGGGATACATGGTGAGTGCATTTCTCCCCTGAAGAGTGAATACCCCTCACCCTACCCTGGTGCCCCCCTCTCACTTTACTCTTCCACTCCACATCACCTCCTTTCCTCCACTTCACACATTATCAGTCCCCTCTCTTCTCCTCCAGTTCCCCTTCCTTCTCACTTTCCTTTTTATTTTTCCCCCTCCCGCATTCTCTATCCCCTTTTCCTTCCCCTCTTCGCCTTCCCTCTGCAGCCCTCCTTTTCTCTCCTCTCTTCCCCACTCACTGTCTCTCTCCTCCTTGCAGCCCTCTCCCTCTGCCTCCACCTCCTCTTCTCCCTCCTCCTTCCTGTCTCTCTTTTTTTCTCTCCCCCTTCCCTGGGGGGCTGAGGGAGCCTCCTCTCCGCCCCAGGGCTTTAATCAGCACTGAAAATGCTTTTGTCACCTCCCTCCAGCCAGGGCCTCAGTCTGGACCAAAGATGATTCTGCCGTGTCCTCCCGCTCCCAGCTGCGGCCCCCAGGCCCCCAAGGCTAGTGTCATCTCCTGCACCCAGGCCCTGACTGTGGCCAAATATGCCCCTGCTCCAAGGACTGATCGAGTACGTTTTCAAAATCCTGGCTAGGAAGCACAGACAATGCACTTATTATCAGTATGCGTTTCGATGTAAGGTTTTGTGGTTGAAGAGCCATGAATTGACAGTAGTCACCGATACGAAAAAAATCATTCTCCAGGAGCTCTCCCATGATTTTGCAATCTGAGTAAACTTATTTTTTTGTTGCCTTTTTCCAGTTTTATAATATGCATGACGTGTATTTCAGAATATTTATAGATTTGGTCTCCAGAGATTTCCTTTTGCAGAGGAAGATGAAGGGACCTTATGTTTCATATTTTTGAAGACAAAGGTCTTTCAGCGGGTACCTAGAAGTGAAAGGTGAGAGACTGTCTCAAAGCAGGGAAACCGATGATTGTCAGTGGCTTTCGTTATAACGGCAGCTGCTTGCCAGTCCTCCTACATAAATAGCAGAGAGGTGTCTGTGACATTGCACAATATCTAAAGAGAATATATGGAGATTCCTGGAGGGACCAGGCTTCTAGTTCTAATAAGTGGTCCCAAATTAAGGCCAAGGAAGATATGAATGTAGTATCCTCATTGTTTGATTTACTGAGAAGGTCATCATCTGACAACAGAGTGAGAGTGGGAAAGAGAGAGAAAGAGGGAGAAAATGTCTTGATCTCCTTGATAGATGTTGTTTTCTGTCATTTGGATAGAGGAGAACTCTCTCTTTTGGTGCTTCTTGACCCCTTGTCTGCCTTGAGCATGGTGGATCATTCCATCTTGACTGAGAGGTCAAGAGCCCTTGGATTTCAAAGTAATGCAATTACCTGTATTATTTCTTTCTTATCAGTTGGGAATAGGATTTTCCAGTCCACGACATTTTGATTAGGGGGTTCCTAAGGGCTCCCCAATGACACTACTTTTATTTCAAATTATGCAGTTCTATTATGTCACATTATTAAGAAATTTATCATTATATTTTAGATTTATGTGGATGACATACATTTTCCTTTTTACACTAAAGACAGATGAGGCAACACAGTGAGTTTACTGAATCCCTCTCTATGTGAGATCTCTCAATGGCTTTTAGCCAGCAAACAATGAGAAAATGGAGATTTTTGAGAAGTTTACCTTCTCCCTCTTCCTCTGTTGGATGACATTGTCTGTTCCTTGACAGCCAAAATCAGGAATTTGGATGTCTTTATGGATTCCACTTTTGATTAGAATCACAGGTTATAGTGTTCACTAGAAAGGCTTTTATTAAACTTAGAACAGATAAGTTAGATAGATAAAACCATATAGATAAGTTCTTCGAGCCTCGGGCATTGTGGACAGTTGGTCTCTTCTTCACTTAGATTACTGTAACTCTTGTACATGGGGCTCCAGGAAAAGGATCTTGGAATCATTGTAGACAATTTGTTGAAATTCTCAGCTCAGTTTGTGGCAGCAGTCAAAAAAGCAATTAGAATGTTAAGAATTATTTGAAAAGGAATGGAGATTAAAACTGAGAATATCATAGTGCTTCTATATCGACCACACCTTGAGTACTGTGCAGTTCTGCTCTCCTCATCCCAAGAAAGATGTAGTGTTTGGCCGGTGGTGGGACAGTCCTGCGACTGGCCACTAGGGATGTGCAGAGCAAAATTTTATGTTCATATTTTTTATGTCCGAAAGGGGGTCCCACTTGCGGCCAATATGGACATAAAAAAAATCCAATGAGTTGGGTATATGTACATATGTGCAAAAAAAAAAATTAAACCCCCTCACCCTCCTTAATCCCCCCCCCCAGACTTACCACAACTCCCTGGTGATCGAGCGAGGAGTGAGGACGTCATTTCTGCAATCCTTGGCGAGAAGCATGTGACGTCGGTGGCACGTCGAGTGACGCGGCGTCACGTGATTCCCGGCTCGTTCGCGCCGGACGGCTCGTTCGGCCCAAAAAGAACTTTTGGCCAGCTTGGGGGGGTCAGGAGGCCCCCCCAAGCTGGCCAAAAGTTCTTTTTGGGCCGAACGAGCCGTCCGGCGCGAACTTGCCGGGAATCACGTGACGTCGCGTCTGAGTGAAGCGGCGCCACGTGATTCCCGGCTCGTTCGCGCCGGACGGCTCGTTCGGCCCAAAAAGAACTTTTGGCCAGCTTGGGGGGGTCAGGAGGCCCCCCCAAGCTGGCCAAAAGTTCTTTTTGGGCCGAACGAGCCGTCCGGCGCGAACGAGCCGGGAATCACGTGACGCCGCGTCACTCGACGTGCCACCGACGTCACATGCTTCTCGCCAAGGATTGCAGAAATGACGTCCTCCCCCCCAAGCTGGCCAAAAGTTCTTTTTGGGCCGAACGAGCCGTCCGGCGCGAACGAGCCGGGAATCACGTGGCGCCGCGTCACTCAGACGCGACGTCACGTGATTCCCCCCCCAAGCTGGCCAAAAAGAACTTTTGGCCAGCTTGGGGGGGCCTCCTGACCCCCCCAAGCTGGCCAAAAGTTCTTTTTGGGCCGAACGAGCCGTCCGGCGCGAACGAGCCGGGAATCACGTGACGCCGCGTCACTCGACGTGCCGCCGACGTGCCGCCGACGTCACATGCTTCTCGCCAAGGATTGCAGAAATGGCGTCCTCACTCCTCGCTCCATCACCAGGGAGTTGTGGTAAGTCGGGGGGGGGGGGATTAAGGAGGGTGAGGGGGTTTATATTTTTATTTTGGCTCAACAATCGCGATTTCCCACATATCGAACATATCTATGTTCGATATGTGGGAAATCCGATCGTTTATGTCGAATCAATTTTTTAAGTAAAAAAAAAATATGAGTTGCGTTTTACTAATGCGGTCAATCCGAATGCACACCCCTACTGGCCACCCTTACCACTACATCTCTGAGACATCCACCCCCTCTCCTGAATGCCTCCTGCCTGCCCCGCATGCCACGAGATGCTCCAGCCGCAAGGCTGCTGCTCTGGGTCTTCCCCAATGCCATCAACCCTGCACTGGGAGACACCCCCTTAGGCGTGTGCATGCACCAGTGCATCACAGATAAATGCCCTGTTGCGGGAAAGCCAAGAAAGGGTCGGGTGATAATGTAAGCACAGCAAATGCCTCAGCAACAGATCCTCCTGCCTTGCGGGTGGTGTGTTTTGCTCCTAGTTTCCTGCCCTTGCCTTTTGGTCCTTGTCTCCTGAGTTTTCAGTCCAGCTCTTTGTTTCCTGCCTTGTTTGCCATCCAGTTTTTTGTCTCCCTGCCCTGTCCAGCTCTCGTCCTCTGGTCTCTCTCTTGTCCAGCTCCTAGTCCTTCCTGGTCCTGTCTGGCTGTCCATGTCTTGCCTGCCCTTGTCTCCTTGTCTTGTCCTGTCTGACTGACTCTTGGTTCTGACCTTGGCCTGGACCACAATGCTGCCTGGTCTCCGCCTATCCCAACCTCAGCCTGGATCTCAATGCTGCCAGATCTCTGCCTGCCCTGACATCAGCCTGGGCCAAAACGCTGCCTGATCTCCGCCTGCCCTGACCTCAGCCTGGACCTCGATGCTGCCTGATCTCCGCCTGCCCTGACTTCAGCCTGGACCTCGATGCTGCCTGATCTCCGCCTGCCCTGACCTCAGCCTAGATCTCAATGCTGCCAGATCTCCGCCTGCCCTGACTTCAGCCTGGACCTCGATGCTGCCTGATCTCCGCCTGCCCTGACTTCAGCCTGGACCTCGATGCTGCCTGATCTCCGCCTGCCCCAACCTCAGCCTGGACCTCGATGCTGCCTGATCTCCGCCTGCCCCAACCTCAGTCTAGACCTCGAAGCTACCTGATCTCCACCTGCCCTGACCTTGGTCTGCCTCCAGACTCTGGCTGACTGTTCTCTACTGAACTCTCGCCTAAGTTTTGTTGGCCCCCAGAATCCAAGGGCTCAACCTGAAAAGAACAGAGCTGGTACAGGTGAAGCCCAGGCCTCGTCCACCTGCTGTTGGTGTAGGCCTAGTGGGTTTGCCTGCTAGGCTGCGTCAACCACACCACAGCCAAAGGCTCACACTCTGTGACAGACAGGCGAGAACTAGAAAAGATGCAGAGGAGGGCAACAAAAAAGATAACAGGGATGGAATGGCTCCCTTATGAAGGTAATTTAAACAATGTTCAAGGCAAAGTGGGGGTGAGGGGATAGATCCCCCTTAGAGTTTAGTCCTTTTGGTGATCTGAAATGTTGGGCAAGAGGGGAGGCAGGGGTCAGGGGTCCCAGAGGAGTGACAGATAGAGAGATATTGGTATTTCTAGGAAGTTGGTAACCTTGTCACACTCCCAGCAACTCTATCACCTGCTTCCCACCCTTCCCCAACATTTGACCCTTGAGGAACTGGGAGAGTGAATGGTTTGTGTGTGTGTGTGAAGCACTCTCTCCAGGCCGGTGCAAGGGTATTGGCCACCTAGGTGAATTTTACAGCCTTGCGCCCACCCCTGTTCAAACCATGGCTTTCCCACACATAATTACAAAGTACTCATTTATAATTACAGATTTTACATCAGGTATATTATATTTACATGCACTATTGTGGTGTCAATCATAAAATACTGCAAAAAAGCATGACACTTGCACCACATATGATATTAGGCCTTTAATAAAGTGTGTTAGATATGAGCTTGGCCCTCAGAAAGCCATAAGTAAACTGAATTACAAATTATAATACAGTAAACCTTCCATACCAAAACAGCACTAACTGTTAACACTCAAAAAGTATCAACCCTACCTATGAAAAGCAACATTGCAAATATTACACTAGGTCCTAAAACACTAATACATCTCCTGTTAGGAAACAGAACAAGCCAGGTTGCTATACATCCCTACACAGAAACTACACATTGCAGAATACCTCACCTTGGTTGCAAATGCAGAACATAGCCAGAACACAGCCTCACGAAATAGAGAATATAGAGATCATAAATGTTGTGGTTACGTGTGTTTTGGTGGATCCTTGGGTGCTGTGGAGATGACCACGCCCACGGGGAGGAGCCCCGGGAGGAGCCACAGCACTGGGCTAGACTCGTATTACACAAAATACATGATAGTTCTTTATTAGAAAGCATTGTGGGGGATATGAATGAGAGAGAGTGTAGGGCCAGCAGAAGTAGATGACTGCCTAGAGTGCCACTATTTTGGTTTTAGTACAGTGCGGTCAGGACTGCGACGATTGCATCTCCTTGTTCTTCCCACCCATGTGGGCCCAGCATAGGAAGTTGTCGCATGGGCACACATGGGTGAGAAGAAGGAGGCACAATAACTGCATCCAGAAGGAGCAGGAGTAGCATTGGCTCATGTGGCCAGAAGAAAGCAGGAGAGCCTCTGTCCAAGTCCCAAGGGGAAAAAGTAGTTCTATCAACTATATGGGCTATAGGTGGAGATTGCTACAGCTTGTTCATTCCAGAGGGGGAGAGAATGTGTGTGTGTGTGGGGGGGGGGGGGGGGTGGTGAGCATGTGAGAGAGTGTGAGCAAGCATGTGTGTTAATGAAAGAGGACAAAGTTTGTGTGCAGCTCCCCTCCTCCTACTCTTCCATGACAATCTCAAAGTGACTGGAAATAAAAAAGTTCACATGTAGAATTGGGTGTTTGATGTGCCTGCTCTTTTTAATCATATAATTGATTTTTTGGGCATATTTTAATAATTCTTATATGACTTTATTTAATGTTCTATTTGTCAGCTATTTTGAAATATTCATTTTCTTATGTTTTTAATATAATTATGTTTTATATTTCTTGATGTAGTTGTTTTATGAGGAATGGGGATGATTCTGTTTTTCCATTGTTGCATTACAAATGGAGTGTGGCTTGTTGCAGTTTCCAATTCAATTTTTGTCTGGACATTTCTATTTATTGTTGCGTCCGTCGGCCCTAGAAGGCTTCGCCTCGTTTGCCTCACCTTATTCATGGATCCTCCCGCTTACCTGGGAAAGATGGCTACCGCTGCGTCTACAAGCCGACCTCTCTGGCGTCTCCGGAACGGCTATGGTACAGCCTCCTGCCATTGCTCCTCCCAGGTACATACTAGGGTGCGCGAGCATGCGCAACCCACGTCTTTGTATCACCCTTGGCGCGAACCTCGAGGATGTTCCCTCATGCTGACGTCACGCCATCCGGGTATATTACCTTCACTAGTTTGCTAGCTCATTGAGTTAGCAAGGACTTGAATCCGTTCATGCCTAAGCTCGTCTGCTGCTTCCGTGCTGCTGCAGGAAGTTCTTTCTCTGCCCTTCGGGGTAACTGCTAACCTGGGTACTGTTGTAAACTGTGAGGTTTGGGTGGACCCTTGGACACTGTGGCAGCTGACCACACCCACGGGGGGAAGTCCTGTGAGGGGCCACAGGTCAGGCTTAGCTCAGGACACACAAACACAGAGTTTGATCTTTTATTAGACTGTGTAAGGAAGCCACCAGAGGTGGCAGTAGTGAGCAGCTGGAATAGCCCGGCAGGGCTGGTATCCCTCAGGTGCTGGAACAGCGACTCCTCCGGTAGCAGTGCTGTAGTGGAAAGAACTGAGAGAATGAGTACAGTGGAGAATATACAAGACCCCAATATGGAGGTCCCCAGGGTAGGGAGAGCAGACCCTCGAGGAGCGAATATCTGAACCCTGAGAGCTGGGAGGCTTGCAGATGATATACTCATGCAGCGGTTCCATGGAGATGGCACTGGGGCTGGAACGGAGGCAGGCCCTCGAGGAGCGAGTACCTGATCCCTGAGAGCTGAGAGGCTTGAAGGTAATGTACTCACACAGCGGTTCCACGTAGGAGATGGCACCAGGGCTGGAACGGAGGCAGGCCGTCGAGGAGCGAGTGCCTGGTTCCAGGGAACAGCTCTGAGGTGAAGATGGTAGTACTCACTGATGTTGAAGATTAGCGAATCCTTCCAGGCAGAAGAGAAGATAGCAGTAGGCAGCAAGTCAGGGAACATGGGCCCTCGAGGAGCAAGTACCGGTTTCCTGATAGCGACCTGGAAAGCAAGTGAGGCCCCCGAGGAGTGGGTACCCCGTTAGCGTTAGAGTCCAATAGAGATTGGAGAGGCAGAGTAGCTGGGTACGGAGAGCGAATCCCATCCGTAGGATTCCCGTAGGATTACCCCCTTGCTAACTCAAAGGCTAGCAAACATCGTAGGCTTTAAATATCCGGGCAGCATGACGTCATCACGGGGGGACGCCCCGGAGGTTCGCGCCAAATAGGAAATAAGAAGAAGGGCTGTGCGGCGCGCGCACCCTATGGTACAAGCGGAGCATGGCGGGAGGCAGCGCCCAAGCCTGTCCAGGGACGCCGGAGAGGATGGCAGGCAGACGCCGCGGCAGCCAGGCGTCCATCCGCAGCATGAGGAGGAGCAAACAAAGAGAGGTAGGCAGAGTGAAGCCGTCGGAAAGGGACGGTTGCAACAGGTACCCACTCCTCGGGGGCCCTCTGCTTTATTTCAGGTGCCTTACAGGGAACAGGTACTCGCTCCTCAAGGGCCTGCTCTCCCTGCCTCGGTGCCTGTACCTTCTACAACATATCTGGTGGAATCGCATATCAACAGCAAACACCTAGTGAGTACTCTAACTCTCATCCACAGTATCTCCTCGCTGGGAGACCTACTGTGGAACCTCCTGACGTCATCAAGGAGAGAAGAGCTCCCTTTGCCGAGGTCCCTGCGACTGCAACTACAGATTGCCTCACTACTGCCACCTCTGGTGGAAGGGGAAACATGAGAAGTTCTCTCACCTTCCTTTCCCTTTGTTGCCAGTGCATCGCTTCTCCTCCTTCCTGTGACCTAAATGCCCACAAGGGAGGGGGGTGTAATCCTGTAGGTAGTCATGTTTGATGCCACACGGTTGTATTTTGGACCGGGGTACGTTACCAAAGCATGTCACTGCTGCCATGAGCCCCTTATGAGTGAGATAATCAAATGGCCTGATGAGGTTCATCCCAGGATACTGAGGGAGCTCAGAGATGTGCTGTCGGGTCTGCTGTGTGACCTGTTCAATAAATCCCTAGAAACAGGAGTGGTGCCGAGTGATTGGAGAAGAGCGGTGGTGGTCCCGCTTCACAAGAGTGGGAACAGAGAAGAGGCTGGTAACTACAGACCAGTTAGCCTCAATTCGGTGGTGGGA
This sequence comes from Rhinatrema bivittatum, assembly GCF_901001135.1. Classification (NCBI taxonomy): domain Eukaryota; kingdom Metazoa; phylum Chordata; class Amphibia; order Gymnophiona; family Rhinatrematidae; genus Rhinatrema; species Rhinatrema bivittatum. The sequence goes on from NC_042623.1 coordinate 235,878,754, forward strand.
AAAGTAATGGAGTCACTGTTGAAAGAGAGAATAGTGAAATATCTACAGTCGGGAGAATTGCTGGACCAGAGGCAGCATGGATTCACCAGGGGAAGATCCTGTCAGACAAATCTGATTGACTTTTTTGACTGGGTAACCAAGGAATTGGATCAAGGAAGAGCACTCGATGTCATCTACTTGGATTTCAGCAAAGCTTTTGATACGGTCCCGGACAGGAGACTGGTGAATAAATGAGAAGCTTAGGAGTGAGTGCTGAGGTGGTGGCCTAGATTGCAAACTGGTTGACGGACAGAAGACAATGTGTGATGATAAATGGAACTCACTCTGAAGAGAGAGCGGTTTTAAGCGGTGTACTGCAAGGATCGGTGTTGGGACCGATCCTGTTCAATATCTTTGTGAGCGACATCACGGATGGGATAGAAGGTAAGATTTGTCTTTTTGTGGATGACACTAAGATCTGCAACAGAGTGGACACGCCGGAAGGAGTGGAGAGAATGAGACGAGATTTAAGGAAGCTGGAAGAGTGGTCGAAGATATGGCAGCTGAGATTCAATGCCAAGAAGTGCAAAGTCATGCATATGGGGAGTGGAAATCCGAATGAATTGTATTCGATGGGGGGTGGAAGGCTGATGTACACGGAGCAGGAGAGAGACCTTGGGGTGATAGTGTCTAATGATCTGAAGTCGGTGAAACAATGTGACAAGGCGATAGCTAAAGCCAGAAGAACGCTGGGCTGCATAGAGAGAGGAATATCGAGTAAGAAAAGGGAAGTAATTATCCCCTTGTACAGGTCCTTGGTGAGGCCTCACCTGGAGTACTGTGTTCAGTTCTGGAGACCGTATCTCTGAAAAGACAGAGACAAGATGGAGGCGGTCCAGAGAAGGGCGACCAGAAAGGTGGATGGTCTTCATCGAATGACTTATGAGGAGAGATTGAAGCATCTAAATATGTACACCCTGGAGGAAAGGAGGAGCAGAGGTGATATGATACAGACTTTCAGATACTTGAAAGGTTTTAATGATCCAAAGACAATGACAAACCTTTTCTGTCGGAAAAAAATCAGCAGAACCAGGGTTCACGAGTTGAAGCTCCAGGGAGGAAAACTCAGAACCAATGTCAGGAAGTATTTCTTCACGGAGAGGGTGGTGGATGCCTGGAATGCCCTTCTGGAGGAAGTGGTGAAGACCAAAACTGTGAAGGACTTCAAAGGGGCGTGGGATAAACACTGTGGATCCATAAAGTTTAGAAGACGTGAGTGAAGAGTGGGTGGCTCGAGGGAATGACAGGCTACTGCCTGTCGCATTAACCTTGTGTATGTAAACATACACAAGGTTAATGCGACTCCAACATTGCTCTAAGCTTCAATAGCAAGAGGAAATGTGGAAAAAAGGATTTGCATTCACAAAAAAGCGGGAAGTAGCTTGCTTGTTACGGCAGTTACTACCCCAAACCAAATAAGTCTGATACTTCACTTTCAACAGCATAGCTCTCTGCTTGAACGGCAGGGGGAATGATGAAAAGTGGATCTATATACAGACAACAACCAAGAAGGACTGAATTACATAGTCTGGATAAACAAATAAGCATGGGTGTAGCTTGCTTATTGCGGCGGTTACTACCCCTAACTAATTAAGCTAGATATTTCACTTAGATGCAGTTCCAACACTGCTCTCTACATTAATGGTGGGGGTGGAAGGGAAATAGAACCAAAAGGTTACTAAGAGCCAAGAGTAACAGATAAGTATGAGAAAAAAAAAAAGTGCGAAGCTTGCTGGGCAGACTGGATGGGCCGTTTGGTCTTCTTCTGCCGTCATTTCTATGTTTCTATGATACAAAATTATTCAGAGTAGTTAAATCATAAGCGGATTGTGATAAATTGCAGGAGGACCTTGCGAGACTGGAAGATTGGGCATCCAAATGACAGATGAAATCTAGTGTGGATAAATCAAGGTGATGCATATAGGTAAAAATAACCCATGTTATAGTTACACGATGTTAGGTTCCATATTAGGAGCTACTGCCCAGGAAATAGATCTAGGCGTCATAGTGGATAATACATTGAAATTGTTGGCTCAGTGTGCTGTGGCAGTCAAAAAAGCAAACAGAATGTTAGGAATTATTGGGAAGAGAATGGTGAATAAAATGGAAGATGTCATAATGCCTCTGTATTGCTCCATGGTGAGACTGCACCTTGAGAACTATGTACAATTCTGGTCACCGCATCTCAAAAAAGATATAGCTGCAATGGAGAAGATGCAGAGAAGGGCAACCAAAATGATAAAGGGGAAGGAACAGCTCCCCTATGAGGAAAGGTTAAAGAGATTAAGGCTGTTTAGCTTCGAGAAGAGACGGCTGAGGGGGGGGGGATATGATAGAGGTCTTTAAAATCATGAGAGGTCTAGAAGGGGTAAATGTGAATCTGTTATTTACTCTTTCGGATACTAGAAGGACTAGGGGGTTAGCAAGTTAGCAAGTAGCACATTTAGAACTAATCAGAAAAAATTCTTTTTCACTCAACACATAATTAAGCTCTAGAATTTGTTGCCAGAGGATGTGGTTAGGGCAGTTAGTATAGCTGGGTTTAAAAATCATTTGGATAAATTCTTGGAGAAGTCCATTAACTGCTATTAATCAAGATGTCTTACAGAGCAGCCCCTGCTATTACAAATTCGGCTCCTCAAGAGTATCAAAAAGATGAATTAAAGCCACGTTCCACATGGGTACCACCGGGTCCAATAGATCCAGTAATTTATACGTTTGCAGAAATGGTTCGAAGAGATAGCTTCTCCAAGGTTATCCAGAAATCGGCTAGGGTTAATAATTTAACCAGCGCAGAAAATAAGGCATTGAAAGAACTTCGAGATAACCAACAAATTGTAGTAAAACCAGCAGACAAGGGGGGCTCCATTGTCATACAAAACAGAAAACAAAATGTCACAGAAGTAGAACGTCAGCTCAATGACCAGGAATTCTATCAATTACTGACAGAAGACCCAACCAAAGACATCAAAAAGAAGATAGACCTCATAGTGGAACAGGCATTAAAAGCTAATTGGATCACAGAGAAGGAAGCCCGTTTTTTAACAGTCAAACATCCAACTTGCCCAGTGTTCTATACCGTCCCGAAGATTCACAAATCACTCCAGTCCCCACCGGGACGTCCAATAGTGTCCTCTAAAGGGTCTCTCCTCGAACTACTTTCACAATTCGTGGATCGGTCACTACGTGGGTTTATCCCACAGATACCTTCCTACATACGGGACTCGGCACACTTGATGACTATTCTACAAGACCTTGCCCCAGATCCAAAAACCACATATTTGGTCACCATAGATGTCACGGCTTTATACACCAGCATACCTCAAAATGAGGCCATTGAGGTCATTACAGCTATATTGACATCCACCAGAGCACGACGGAGAACTCCAGTAGCCTTCATCCAGGAACTTGCTAGCATTGCATTACAAGAGAATTACTTTATGTTCTTAGGGAAATATTACAAACAGATCAAAGGAACAGCTATGGGGGCCACGATGGCCCCCGACCTCGCCAATCTATATATGTCAGCATTCGAGGAGAAGTGGATACACCGGAATAACTATGAAGATCATATAAAATTATGGAAAAGATTCATAGATGACAACTTTGTCATCTGGCAAGGGGAGGAAGAGGAACTTCAACAATTCATACAGTGGTTGAATAGCTGCAATCCACATCTGCAATTTACAAGCCAACATCACAAAAACATCATTTCATTTCTAGATATCCAAGTTATGTTAACAGAAGAAGGATTTCATTTTACCATATATCGGAAACCAACAGATAGAAATACACCTTTACATTATTCGTCTTTTCACCCGGTTCATCTTAGAAACAATTTACCGGTAGGGCAATTCCTCCGATTGAGGAGATTGTGCTCCACAACCACAGAATTTAAAACACAAACGGAAGACATGACTAAAAGATTTTTACAGAGAGGGTATCCAGCAGCTATAGTAAAAAAGGCATACAAACGTGCCAGATGGGCCAATAGAGAATTGCTCCTTCAACCAAAAACAAGCAGTGAAAATGAGAAATTAATTTGTGTATTGCCACATACACCTCAAACATATATGCTAAAAAAGAGCATTTTAAAATATTGGTCCATTCTACAAGTTCATCCTAACTTTAAAGAAAAACCCACGTTCGCTTTAACAAAAGCTCAAAATTTAAAGGACTTGATAGTTCACTCGAATTTACTTCCTGAAGCTATACAGACACAGGACACACGAAGAGGTCAAGAAACATGTGGGAAATGCAGTGCATGCCAGTTCATGCATGTAGGCACAGAGTTAAACATACCGGGACGGAGGAAATACACCTACAAAGGCCATTACACGTGTGGATCTACAAAAGTTATATATGCACTGTGGTGCACTTGCCACAAAGTGTATATTGGCAAAACAATGCGGAAGGTCAAGAATAGGATTCAAGAACACGTCAGCCGATTGAGACATAAAACTGAAGGTGCACCTTTAACTGACCACTGGCAACAAATGGGACACCCACCAGAAGAGTTTAAAGTGGCGGTACTGTTTCAACTACAGGAACATCCAAGGGGTGGTGACCTTAATACAAAACTAATACAGATGGAACAGAAGTTCATATACACGTGGGACACTGTGACTCCCAAAGGACTCAATCGAGAAATAGATTGGACAGTGTATTGATAAAAACAATGCAACCATCATCATTGGTGAAGAAAGAGGTGTTCACCATTATAAAGGAGAACATCATCATTAGCAACTATCCACACCATGAAAATGTATGATAAACTATAAATTTGAACTTCACTGTTGTTAAATATCAATTCAAATTTACAACAATAGTGGGTATTAGTTTCCCATTAGGTTAGCAGTAACTTAAGAAATTCAGTAGTTTATTACATTTTTTAAAGCTAAAATGTTATGAAATGCTTATAGGCCCGTATAACATCCACAAAAATCCTAGAGCACTGTATTAAAGAACAGTGCCGTCGAAACAAAGAACTGATCAGTAAACGCGGCTTTTCAGCCACGCTTCAAACTATGTTCATCAGCCACATTCAAAAATACTAATCCAAAGTTTAAAACTAGTAGTAGCATTTAATGAATATGACCCAGTCACATGTTGACAATAGATCGGACCCAGCAGACTTACAGTCCTCTACCAGGTCCGACACACAAAAACCTCGCGTAGTGAAAACCAGGATTGAAACGGAGTACTTTGAGAGAGTACGAAGCGGACAGCAGATTAGTACACAAATGTGGCTCAGTGATTCGCCCGAGAAACATAGTACAGTACTTAATTAAAGGTTAAAGAAGAGTGGACCGTGGACAGCTAATCTACAGAGAGGCGCGGCACAAGCGCCCCTCCCGGGAAACGCCCACCAGCAATGACACCTAATGAGTCAGAAGCAGTATGAGCGGACGTGGTGCACACAGGTTCACCACCAGGTCCACCCGAGACAAGGAGGAAACTAGTTGCTAATTAGATGAAGTTCTCCATCAGGTCCTCTAAAGCCGTGCACACAAAACCATGCAAAACTATCGAAATTAATATCAGTTAAACGCGGTTGCAAGTCAATACAATATATGACATGTTGCAAAGATGTTTATTCATCAAGTTTAATTAAACTAAGGGTCCAGCATCGCGTATGTAAGTTAGAAAAGAATTAATTAGCTTCATAGCACACACCTGAGATAGCCTCGTTCTGGCCAGAGAGGGTGGTGGACTCCCTAGGCAGGCTTATAAGAACAGTGAGAATAGAGTAGACGCCCAGGCAAACACAGAAGGCGTCGCACGTGAGACAGCAGAAGCTTTTGATAAGTAAGTTTTTCATGAAAAGGTGGGTAAGAATTAGAGAGTTACGAATGAATGTAAAACAAAGTTTGATGTTTAATTAAATATCTTTATATATTGAAGGACTTTAGCACGCTGTGAACCCTACATAGGACACAGCACACTCTCCCATAGTCCCTGAAGCAGGCACACCGTGCCGAAACATGGCCCGTGTCGGACAAGCAGCTCCGTACCCATGAGACATCAACAAAGGCGACGACCTTGATAAGTATGACATAAGACTAGCAGTGGGTCGGAAAAGCAGCAGGGGAGAAGGGATTTTAAGAAAAATTGAAAAATCACACGAAAGAGCATCTTTAAAAATATTTTTGACCTTAATAAAAGAATAATAGACGGAGGTAAAAGAAAGGATAACTGCAAATCGGTTACCCTCATCGAAAACCTCCGTACAAGATTACCACCATACAAGGATTCCCTTGTATACTCAAGTTGGTGTATTACTGGCATCAGTAGCACGGGATCTACTTAGTGTTTTGGTACTTGCCAGGTACTTGTAGCCTGCATTGGCCACTGTTGGAAACAGGATGCTGGGCTTGATGGACCCTTGGTCTGACCCAATATGGCATGTTCTTGCCCGCAGGGGGTGGGGACCCCACGGGCCTGTCATCAAATTCACATCACTGCTGGTTTTTTTTTTTCTTCCTGCCCGTGAAGGATGGGGATCTTTTAGGCTTGTTTGCAGAACTGTGCCTAAAGGCAGGGTGAAACAGCCGCGGAAAATTTTGAGGGACACTTTTTGCCACCTCAAAACTTCTCTGCCTGAAGCGATCGCTTCACCCTGCCTCATGACAGAACTGGCCCTGCAGAAAGCTTATTTATACGCTTTCCACCCCAGGTGCTTAAACATGCAAAACTGACAGCAAGAGCCTTCTCCTCTGCAGTTCCTCGTGTGTGGAATAATCTGCCCAGGGAGTGTTGTGTTATGAATTTTAGAGAGGACCTGAAAATCTCCTTTTTAATGATTGCATTGTATTCATTTGTGTTTTCTGGATGTTTTACTGCTACTGTGGTTTTATTTGATTTTGATTAATGAACCTCTGCTAATTATAATTAGATTTCTGTTGCTTCTCCCTTATGCTGAATTCATATTATATTTTTATTACACATACAAGATGTTTATGTGATAATATATTGGCAATGATGATTTTGTACATCACCTTGTGATTTTAATTGAGGAATGGCACGTTATGAATTATTAAATTAAAGGGAGAGAGAGAGAGGAAGGTTGGGGGGAGGGGCTGGGGTGATGACAATGAATGTTGACTAAGAACTCCATTTTCAAAATGATTTCTTCCATTATGTGCTTATAGCAAAACATTTGAAATTAAGACCTTGTACTTATCAAATGCTTCTTTCTGCAACTTTGGATGCATTACCATAAGTATAGCAAATCCCATTTTGTGAATCTTGGTTTGCTACATAAAATGTCTTATTGTGAAGAGAATCGCTGGGGATAAGATAATTTCCTCAATTTGTTTTTGCATAATCTGCATAATTGGGGGATGAAAGGGAGGCATGTTTAACCTAAGATATTTGATTTATCGAAGACTTGCACTTTTGTTCTGGATATATGCGTTTCCTCACCCATCTTTCCTTCTCTTCCTCTGGATCTGTGCAACCTTTCTCAGTCCTTCCTTCATTCCAGTGCATTCTAGGCAAGCACACACATACACAAACAATCAGTTGTACTCGTTGTGGGGCTAATGCAATGCAGTGTGCTCAGCCTAGCGCACAGCTTGACACACGGTTGGACGTTCATTTTGGATACACTAGAATAACTCCCAATGCAATAATGGGATTAGTGCGTCCAAACCAGTGTGTAGCTAATGGTGCTCATAACATGTAAATGCCATGTAGATGATGTTATTAGCTATTACCCCTGATGCAAAAAAAAACAAAAAAAACACCATTTATTTATTTATTTATTTAACATTTTTTTATATATCGATATAGCCTTGTAACCTTGCATCCGACGCACATGTTTTAATCCTCAGAAATTAACACCAGCCCCACACGCAGTCTTCACACACGCCAAGCCGCCACAAAAAAGCAAAAAATACTTCTTTTCTGTGGTTCCTCCTACTTAATATCATCGCAATACTAAGCAGGAAGAAGCACAGAAGACAGCATCAGGAAAAAAATTAGTCTTGACGGCAGTCAGGTTAGGAAAAAGGATGCTCAATTTACGAGCCTCTGTTTTCCAAACCCATACACAGTTACATCTCCTAGGCACCTGATGCCAAGGACGCGCCAGGGACGCACAAGTGATCCTTAGCGTGTCAGCTCATTTACATATTAAATCAGGCGCCCAGGAAACATGGCTTTGTGTGCATTAAAATAGAATGGGCGCCCATTTTGGACGCACATTTTTACGTGGGGCTTATTGCATTGGACCCTCTGTGCTTTAGCTTCTCCCAAGAAATCTAGTGCTAGACAAGCTTTTTTTTTTAATATACCCAAAGGTTTAATCCATCTGCTTTGACAACGGTCATTATATTATTGTGCCCTCAGTGAAGTCAGCTGGCAGGATGTTAACCCCCCATGATTTGCTAGTGTTGGCTAGGACAGAGCTAAATTTCAAGAAGTTCCATGAGCAAATCAAGGCTTATTTGTTTTCTGAGCTGGTGTGCATACATTAGCTTTTTCAGACTTTGACTTCACTTCGCCTGACTACGCTACAGCCTATCTCCAGACCCAGACCTCTGTTTCATCTGACTACGCTTCAGCCTATCTCCAGACCCTGACCTTCGCTTTGTCCGACTACACTATTGACTTCTCCGTGATTTGACCTCAGCTTTGATTGACTACGATACTAATTGTCTCCGTGATCAGACCTCAGCATTGCTTGCCACAGCCCCTGGATTGCTGCCGGTCCTGACTCAAGCCTACCATTGGACGCCTCTTCTGCCTACTCCCTGGACATGAACTTACTAGGCTTCGGCCTACCTTTGCTCGAGCGCCCTCAGTCTGCCTTGGTTTCATTGGCGCCCGAGTTTCCGGAACCTTACCCAGTCCAGAGTAGGACTACACTTTCCATCGCCTGCTGTCTCTGGGCTGAACCAACCTTTCTTACCAATCTATCTCGAGGTCCCCCTAAGTCCTGCTGACCCTGGCACCCAAAGGCTCAACCCGTGGGGAACAAGGGCTGGTAAAGGTGAAGCTCCAGGGCATCTGTCTATCAGCCCACTCCATCTGCCGACAGTGGGGACCCGTAGGTCCTCACCTACGGGTTGCGTCAACCTACCTCGGCCCAAGGGTCCACTTCCGACGCAACACCATACTCCAGTTTATTTAGTTTGAAGAGAAACCATGCACTGGAACACGTTAACCCTTGCTGTCTTTTGTCCTGAATGGGAGGTAGAGTCTTAGTATCTGTATTCTTTACTCTTTGTGAAAACTTTTATTTATTTTAAAGTATTTATAATCTTCCTATAATAAACTGGTCAATTTAGGAAGATAACAACATACAAAAATGCAATCATAAAAACATATACCAACAAAAATATTAACATAATATTTCCAAATCCATGATGACACAAGAACACTTTGCACCTATATATCAGCTGCTACCCCTAAAGCTTCTTTAAAAAGGAGGGCCTTTACCTGTTTTCTGAACTGTTTTATGTCGCTAATGGCTCGCAAGGCCAGGGGGAAGGCATTCCACATTACTGGGTCAATTGCTGAAAATGCGCTATTCTTTTAGGAGATATAATTGAACTGAAGGAAGTTTTAAATAGCCCATATCTGGGCCAACATAAAAATTATCCAGAAACATTATCATACATGAGGGAGTGTGGAAAGGGAAGGGGTTATTGATATTTTTTTGGAACTGGCATTTTCCTTTGGGCTTCCAGCTGAATGGGAACCAGAGTTAGGAGCCAGCACCATGAGCCTTCATTTGTAACTACTTGGGGATTTTTTTCCTCCTGTTTTTTGTGTCCCTCCCTATCCATCTAGCTCATTCATCACAGTGATGGTCCTCCACTGGGGGCCATACGCCAGGTCCTCTTCCAGTGGGCCCTAAATCCAAATGCTAGCTGTCACTGTTGAGTAATGACTGTGACTCCCTCCCCTCCCCCACCGCACCCGGCAACATCACCAACCACGGCCGCCCTGGGAAAAAAGACCCGACCTGGGATCTGAACCCAGATCTGCCCACATGGCAGTGTGCGATGCTGCCACGGAGTCACTGGGCCAGCCCATGGCACTTGACCACAGATCTCTGAAGGAACCCACGTGGCCTGGATAGCGCCTACACCAGATCATCTCTGGGTAATTCCTACATTACTCCCATGAAAGGTATCATGGATGAAATAAAAAAGGTATTTAAAGAAATTATAAGGATTTGTTTCACATATACTGGTCAGCTGGTGGAGCAAAGAACTTGGATATTCCAGGCAAAAATCCATGTCCCAGGCAAGCTGATAAATATTGTGTCAGTCACACAGAAATCCTTGGGGTACGAAGCACGCATTCACAATAAAATCCATCATGCAACATCCAAGAGAGGGTTTAGTTTCACAGAATGTTTTTTTTTTTCCTTTAGTCTGCATGAAATGTTATTTTCCAAATGGAAATAATCAAATTGAGCAGTCAGTGAAAATGGTTTTTCAATAAAACATTTTCAGTGCCTATGGAAGCTATCAGCTATCACTTCTAAGCCCCGGACACTAACAGCAGCAATTGATGGCTCACTTAAACTTCACTGTGCTGAATTGTTCAGTCTTTCTCTCTCTCTCATATCCGCCCCCACCTTTCTTTTTCCGATTCAGGAAACTTTACCAGCATGACAATTTGTGCACGAGAAGCCAAAGTAATACATAGGCAGGACAATAATCAAAGCCATTTCTGCGTTTTGCCCCCAAGGTAATGAGCTTTTCGAAAACTGTCCACCCTCTATGTAGTTAAAATTATCCACATTCAACAACACACACACTACGGGTGGAATGAGGTCAGGGGAGGCAAAACCACATGGAGTTTTGGATGTGTTTTTTGCCTGGAAAAAGTCCCCGCAGGAAAAGTTGGTGCAGATCTCTATAGGTGCTTTTTCCCCCCAGGGTCAATAATCAAAGCAAAACTTTTACCTATGTGCAACTCCTCCCCCCCCCCCCCCCCCATAGGTAAAAAGCTACCAGCCCACTTTGCACCATTGGGGGAAGTTTGATTATTGCCCCCAAAGAGAGAAAACTATATAAAAGTACTGATAACATAAGACAAGCAATAAGGAACAGTGTGGGATTCTGGTTCTGGCCCATATTCTCTCTGGTCACATTACCTTTCCGACCGGATAGCAGGATACGAGGGCGCAATATCCAGTTATCCAGCTATGTATGTTTGCCGGATAATACTTGTCTAGCTAATTTGCATGGGGTTATTCAGCAGCACAGCTATGCTGCTGAATATCCCTGTAGAAATCGCCACTTAGCCAGAGAACTCAAATCTGGCTAAGTTTAGACCCAAGTTTAGTTGAACAGGTCTAACATCCATATTCCATAGGCAGATAAGTCTGAATATCGGCTCTTATCCAGCTAAGATAGATGTATAAAGAGCTCCTCCCCAATCCGCCTATTGCCTGCCCATTCGATATCTGGCTATCTACTTGACCGGATAAGTACCTATCCGGCTAAGTGGCGCTGAGTAATGGCCTCAACATGTTTTGCTGCTGTAGCTTGTGTTTCCTGCTCATTCTTTTATGGGAAGTCTTTTATTTTCTTTGGGAGTCTTGGTACCTTTGTATTTTGCATAGTACAGGAGGAAATGCATTTCTATTGTTGTTTCTCCGGTATTGCACTGCATGCGGAGACTGGCTTCTTGGGGTTTCGTCTGCACATTTCTATTTCTAATTTGTGTTCCCTTTCACAGTAGCACATTTACCATGTGGTGAAGCATTAGTGTGGCTTAGTGCATGACCCGTTGTCAGGTGCCTATTTTCAGCACATACTGTAGTTTAATCTAGGCATCTAAGTTGTTTATTTCCCAAGTGCCAAATTTACTTTCCCCAACCCGACCCCACGCCTGCTCCCGCCCATATTTTAGGCACCTCAACTTAGGTGCCCAGCAGGGGAAATTGTAATTTAGGAAGAACTAGGAACTTAAATCCTTGTGCCTAGGTCTTTTGAATATCAGCCTGGGAGCATCTGTTACAGAACTGGTGAAGCAGGGTTTCTTATTGGGGATGTAACCCACTTTATATAGCTTGGGCTTAATGATAGAGCCCAAATTTACTCCCATGTAAGAAAATTGGTTGAATGATGCTATCCAATAATTTTAATGGCAATTTTAATGGAGGATTGTAACTATCTATAGCTTTGTTTATTGCATATAAGGCTCTCAAAGTTTTTTTTCTTGTAATGTCTTTATTGCCAATGTAAAATTCTCAGATGCACTTAGTGTCAGGCCAAAGTATTCATAATTTGAGATCTAACACATGACCAAATAAGTGAGTAGGTGGGCTAATGGCCTTTGCAAAGCCTTATATCTCCAGGTAAAAATATCCTTATAAATAAACCATGCATGCAGAAAGCGTCAGGCAAGAGCAAAGGGTAATATTATGGATGCAGTCTCAGTCTACATCAGTCATCTCAGCACACGACTGAAGAAATCTCTGTTCCAGGACTGAGGGTAAATACTCAGAGCTCCAATGCCTGCTGTACTCAGGTGATCTGCTCATCTCATCCTCTACCTACTGCAAATCATGAGCCCTACAGGTACATTTGGAAAAGACAAAAAAAATATGGATTTTCCAAGGAAGGCCACTAAGTTCTGTTTTACATACATAACCAAGAAGTAGAGCATACCTGGTTTTCTTCTCCATTGAACCTGATGCAGACTTGGAGTTACTCCAGTGTTGTATTCTATTTAAACTTTCCAGTTTTTCAGAGGATTGTTTTAATAGTAAGATCTATAAAGTGGATCTGTTCGCGTAACAATCTGACCTGCTTCCTGCTTTAGGTAATTTCTTGCTTCTGTTTGATTTGCCTTCAGTAGCCTTGTTAGTTGGTTATTAGGAATAAAAGCTCTCGTGGGCTTTTGTCTTAATCGTGACTCTGAGCAGAAGTTTAATCTCTGAAGTATACAGAGACATTGTGGTCTCTCAGACAGCAAGGGCAAATTCTTGAGAGAAAAATGGCACAAACCTTTATTGGTGCCAGATAGGTTTGCATGTAAAGCTCATTCAGCAAATTATAAATCAGCAACCGAGGCAGCTAAGAGGAGTGATTTCCCTACTTAGATTGCTGTAGATAAAATTTCTACCAAGGGACATGTTTGATAGCTAAGAATCTCTTGGCTGCTCCTTCTGAAATGGACATCCCTAAAGTTTCAGTAGTGCACCGCAGTGAGTTTGCTAAGGATATTTTTTGGACAGATTGCTGTAATTTGTAAGGTTCTGAGTAATAAGGTTGTCCTTGGCTCTGGCATTTCTCCAGTCCAACTTCCGAAGGAGCACAGAAAAACATTCTGCGGTTTTTTTGTTTCTCATTTTGGTTTGTTTTATTTAATTGAAATAAATAAACACAAAAGTGAGAACATAATCATCTAGGGAAAAAGAAAGAAAAGGAAGGGGCCAGGTTCCACCTCCCCCTGCCGATACCCCCCTTGGCGCTGCCATAATTAAAAAAAACATTTACCCACTCTGGGCCTTCCCCACCCTCCCTGAATCTATCTTACCTCATCTGTGTAGAAGTCAAAATCTCCAGTTACTCCTTCTCTGCTGGATCCTATTTTCAAAATGACGACAACTGACCTTGAGGCCAGTGCCATTCAGTTTTATGGCCATACAAGAAAATGGTGCTGGCTGGCGCCATTTTGATAATGGGGCCCAAGGTTGGCAGGAGTGATTGGCAATTGCTCCTGCCCCATTTCTACAACCCCACAGATGGCGTAGGATGGGTAAGGGAAGAGTGGAGGCATAGGGAAGGTCTGGTGTGGGGGGAGAGTATTATTAAGCAATTTGGAATTGGGTTTCATATTTCTACAGATGATTTGCAGCTATTTTTTTCCTCTTCCTGAATGTTAGGATTGCAAAGATGAATTGTTGTTCAGATGCAGGTGTTCAATGATTGCATGCCGATAAGTTGAAATTTGAACCCCTGAAATCTGAAACCTTGGTGGTTAAATCATGAAGGCTGAAGCCAACTACATGCATTATGCTTGATAGTAATTGGTTGCCTTTTTCTGAACAGGTTCACAGACTTGGTGTATTTCTTGACACCAATGTTAACAATGAAAAAGCAAATTTATGAAGTGGCTAAGAATGCTGTCTTCACTAAGAATATGGACTTCTAAGGTTTTATTTTTGGTGGTTTGAATGGTTACATTTTATATTTCGTTTTTAATTATTTTGATACCTTGTTTATTTATGACTGTGTTTTATTGTCATTTGTACCTTGTGTATATTGTTCCCTGCCATAAGCCCTTTTGGGAAAGGTGGGAAAAAATTAAAAATTGGATTTGTTTTTATTTTATTCTCTTGCTTACAACTAATGGATGAATACATGGATTTAATTATATCATAGATTTTTACCCCAATTCCAGTTTGTAGTAGATTAAGTGAGGCCAGGATGCCAGATAGAATCCAAATTTTTTCTAAAGTCAATAAAACATTAAATACTCTATCCAAGAGAGTGGGTTGTTTTGTTTTTTTAAAATATGATTGTTAGTCTCTCTCTCTCTCTCTCTCTTTCTCTCCCAGCTTTCATTGGGGTTCAGTTCACTCCTTCTTTAGTTGACAACTGATTCCTTATCACTCCAGAGAAGCCTGAGCATCATTCTCTCTCTCTCTCTCTTTATACAGGGCGTTGGGATACAATAGGAATGAATAGGTGCCACATTCCTTCTCATAGAATGTGTTAAATTGCAGGAAAAGCAAAGTCAATTTTTTTTAGTACTTTCTTAAATTTTAAATTGACTTTGCTTTTCCCGCATCCTCACAGCATTAGTGCCTGTCAGCTCTGTACCATTATGCTTTGATAAGAGGATATAGATGCTGTGAGATCCTTGCAAATGGCTTGGTTTGTATGGATTTTGGGTAGAGGCTGTTCAAGTTAAAGACTGAATTTTAGTACAGAGTTTGAGTATTATGCTCTGGTTCTCTACTTCAAACAGCATCTGTATTCCTTTATGTGCTCTCTCGTGCCTTGCTGTTGCATTATCCTCCCAAACCATTAAAGAAACTTGAGCAATGGTGAATACACAAAAAAAGCATGACATGTAATTGCAAATCTTCATAGGTTTTTTTTTTTCTAGTTCTTTTAAAGTAATTTGGCACAATATTCGAGGAATAACATTGTATATCCCGAAGGGAAGTAGAAATAATTATACCCTTGAGATTTTACAAAGCGTAACAGCCCAGGTAATAACGCCCCTTACCCTGTGATTAGCAGAGCTCTAGTTTTCTGATTGTTATAAAAGGCATTTGTTAATGTAATTACTTTATGTCATTTATGTTAATAAAAAAAAAAGATAAGCACCAAATAGTTCACTTGATTCTTGCAGTTCTTATAAAATAATTGTACTTTGGACATGCTGACTAGTTGGTAAGAATGCTCAGAAAATCAATTAATTTTCTAATTAGATTTGATGTATGTAGCTTCTTAACCATTTGGTTTTCTTATCAGATTTTGCAGGTTTGCACATTGAACAGAGTCAGTTTTCCTTCCTCTGGGTATGAAAAATGTTGCCATGGTTACTAGCTAGAGGCTGAACCAGCGGAGAGAAAGGGAGAGAAAGAGAAGGATAAAGAAAGAGAAGGGGAACAAGAGGGAGAGAAAGAGAAAAAAAAGATGGTGAGAGTGGGGGAGGGAAAGGCAGAGTGTGAAAGGCAAATAACATATGTTTGATTTTATTGACGTATGAGATGTATGTGTTATTTGTACATTGTGCATTTTATAGTGATAATGTGTATGTTTCTTCCAATCTGTGTTGACCTTTGTTGGAAATTGCAGAATACAGGTATGAATAAATAAATAAGAGGGGGGAAGAGAGGGAGAAAGAGAGAGAGAGTGTGTGTGTGTGTGTGTGTGTGTGTGTGTGTGTGTGAGGGAGAGAAGGGGCAGGAGAAATTCTGGGGGAAACGGGAGGATCAGCAGCCAGAGCAGTAGAGCCTCTTGTATCCTGTCACCAGGACCAGAGCCAAGACTGAACATGGCCAGAATCCTGGAATGTCCATTGTGGTGTGGTCTTTTCTGTCATTTGAAATTTTATTATAACTATAAATGTTACACTTTTCATTCAACCAGGCATCAAAAACATTTACAACAGAGATACAGAATTGCAGATTGATTCAGTGGCATCTGGTCTGAGTTTATAATTTCTATCAGTTGGAATGGATACACAACCACTCCATATTCAGAGGAATAAACTGGTCCTGAGTGCGCGGGCCGCTCCCAAATTAGGTCTTATCCCAGAGATCAAGGCATGGGGAAGCTAAGTTTCTCCTCCACTGTTGTGTCTGCCAGAAGTCCAACAGAGGAATATGTTTCCAATGATAAGCAATCATAAAGCTCTCAGCCTGTACTAAGTGATTTATCAATTTTTTATTCCATGCAGAGAGAAAGAGATAGTAACTTCCATCCTCTCAGTAATCATAAGAAAGGACTAGTGATCAGTAAAATTTTGGACTCTTCCAAAAACCTAAGGGGTTGATTTTAAAACGTTACACGCGCGCGTCCATGTGCGATTTTATAACATGTGCGTGCTGGCGTGCGCATGTTATAAAATACCAGGTCAGCGCGTGCAAGGGGGGGAACAGATCTGCAAGTACATGCTGACTGGGAGGGAACTTCCCACCCCCTAGCCTAACCTCCCTTCCCCTTCCCCTATCCTGCCCTCCCCCTGTCCCTATCCTAAATACCCCCAAATTTGTTATCCTACCTTTTGCTCCTGCTTGGTTCTTGGAGGAGAAGTCCATTACCTGCTATTAAGTTCACTTAGAGAATAGCCACTGCCATTAGCAATGGTTACATGGAATAGACTTAGTTTTTGGGTACTTGCCAGGTTCTTATGGCCTGGATTGGCCACTGTTGGAAACAGGATGCTGGGCTTGATGGACCCTTGGCCTGACCCAGTATGGCATTTTCTTATGTTCTTATGTTCTTCCGAGCAGGAGCAAGTTGCGCGCGCCGGCACTGCAGAAAATGGCCGCAGTGCCGTGCACCTCTAGCCCCGCCCTCGGACCGCCCCGCCCCCCCTGGACTGCCCCTTTGGTTAGCCCCAGGACTTATACACGTCCCGGAGGTTTACGCACAGGCCGGGCCCTTTGAAAATTGGCCCGGCATGTGTAAGGCCCATCCACACGCATAAACCCCTAGATTTTACGCGCGTAAGCTTTGAAAATCCGGCCGTAAATATATACACTACCTATAATTCCAGCACGTGTGAATATATGCCCCCCCCTCAAAACATACGCACGCCCACACACACACTCTCTGCAGCACAGTGACCTAGAATTAGAAAACCTAGAAAAAACCAAAATCTTATATAATTGCTCCCTTCTTTACAACCTGGGGCAATCCTTAGAGGCCTCTTTTGAGATGCCTCCACCAATTGTCCTGATTCAAGTTAATATTCCATTAATTGATTATTGTAGTAAAGATTGTGTATTCAGGCATCTGGATGCAGAGAGAGAGAGAGACTGACTAGCTATAATGCCCTCACCCTAGACAGGTATTTATATCTCTATGGGAGGCCCACCTAGTAACTCGAGGTGAGGTTTAGGTATTAGTGTAGGGGTTAGGGGCCACTTTGACTTTCAAAGTGAGACGTACAAACAGAACAGTGCTCACGTGAAGATTTGATGACCCTCGGAGTGAGGAAACTCACCCAAAGATGAGATTTGTGCAATGTTCTCTCAACCTAGCTTGATGTTACCCAGGTAGAGAGTCCATCAAGCTAGGTTGAGAGAACATCGCACAAATATTATCTTTGAGTGAGTTTCCTCACTCCGAGGGTCATCAAATCTTCACAAGAGAGCTGTTCGTACATCTCACTTTGAATGTCAAAGTGGCCTCACCTCACCTCAAGTTACTAGGTGGGCCTTCTATAGAGATATAAATACCTATCTAGGGTGAGGGCATTATGGCTAGTCTCTCTCTCTCTCTCCCTCTCCCTCTCCCCCCAGTGGTTGTATGTAGGAAATACCACATTCTGGCACTTATCTCAAAGTGCAAAAATGTTATCACAATTTGCAGTAACTTAGCTTTTCACATAGGTATTATTGCAATTAACTGCCTATTATCATAAAACACACCCTTTTTTCTATCACCACTCTCACTTGCATAGGATTTCCATGCCAGGGTGCTAAAGAGCACTCACAGCTTCAAATGCTCATTTTGTGCTGCTGCTTGCACTCAAAAAAGGAGCATTCAAGTGTGAGTTATGAAAGCACATCATCAAGCAATGTGGAAGTTCTTCTTTGGCAACTCGCCCAATAAGCTCTGATTTTGAAGAATTAATTCTGTATCCCGAAGTTTGACTGTACCCGAACAAAATTTTCCCCAAGAACAGGAACTGATGTTCTACCATCTGTGAAGATTAAGAACGCATGGGTTGGTGTGCAGCCAGATTTTTTAAAATTTTTATTTAAATTTAGATTTTTATATTCTGCTTTTTATTTATTTATATAGAATTTTTATATACCGACATTCTCGATTCACATATCAAATCAGGTCGGTTTCCATTGAACAAAACAGTCGCGGTTAAGGCGTTACATTAAACAGAGTTTCTGAACATAAGAACGTAAATATTAAACAGAGTTTCTGAACATAAGAACGTAAATATTAAATAGACATCATTAACACGTCAAACAGCGTTCAAAAGACGTAAAAAAACAAAAATATTTACAATAAATAAATTGCACTTTTTTTTTTTCAGCACTTCAAAGCAGATTACATTCAGGTACTAATAGACCAGGAAAGCTAAATCTTGATCTTTATTATCTCCATTTATTTATTTAGAATTTTTTGTAACCCACCTATCACAGTTAAAAACCATCCTAAGCGAGTAACAAGGTTAACATCAAAACATAAATATAATTACTGCAGCAAAATTAAAAACAGTCAGACAATGCAAACTTTACAGATCATGGTTAAATGCCAGAGTGAACACGTGAAATTGCAGGGTTTTTTTTTTAATGAAAGGACTGGAAATCTGCTGCAGCTCAGAGATGCCCAGGTAAATCATTCCATAACATAGGTCCGGCCAGAAAGAGGGCTCACCTGCTAGGGGACCAGAGGCTCTCTTCTCTCGCCAAGGCTACTAAAAGCAAGTCTTGGCCTTGAGAGCCTAATGAACGCCCAGGAACAGAACAATGAAGGAGGACCTTTAAATACTGAGGTTTCCCCATATAAACAGATTTACAAACTAAAACAAAGACCTTATAGGTAACCCTATGGGGAAGTGGTAACTAGTGAAGCTGTTTTAAGGTTGGCGTGGATCGCTTCAGGCGGGCTGCAGCATTTTGGATATTTGTGTTGATTTACTGATCCCGTTCACTGGGGGCCTCTCCTGCTAAACCGAATGGCAAGAATGAAATCCTTAACCCCTAAAATGAACTTGTATATGAAATACTGATTTATAAATTCTCCTTTTTTTATATATATAAATATATAAAGATGGACAGGTGGTAGTTTCATATATTTATTAACCAAGGTGCCAACCTGGTTGCCTAGTAGTCAATGTTTTATAATCATTAACTGACCACCGAGCACCATTATTTAATCAATGCAGTTTCACAAACTGATTTTTTAGAAAAAATTTTTAAATATTTATTATGCATGAGTGTGTCTCCTAAAATCAAGTCAATGTATAATTTAATCCTATGTCGTACTTGTGTCCCCAATATATCTGTATTCTTTCTCACTCATGCCAGTCTAAGTAGCAATTAAAGAACTCTTTATACATCTTTGCTTAACCTCTGATTACTTAGCTTATTGACACCTGACATGGCCAAGTTTTGGAGATCTTCCTTCGTCAGGGGAACAGTCTGTCAAGTTTGCACTGCAAATTTCTGGCGGCTTGAACCTTTTTCAAAAATGGTGTAGGAAAACTGTTTCAAACACTTAAAGTATTTATATACTACCATGTGACTTGGAAGCTACCAATCGAATACTAAACGGACGTCATCAAACCAGCAATAGCCAATCAAGTTCTGTATTTAAACCCCTCGAGATTCAGTTTGTAATGTGTAGATCCAAAACTGCTCTTGATAATCCAATCGCGACGGATAATTACCACCGCGAATAGTATGTTCAGTTTGCTCTATAATGGTCTATTGCAGTTGACTAAAAGTATGTTGTTTATCTAACCGAATGACAAAGCAGGCAAAGGCCAACCTTGCCTCATACCTCGCCCAACAGAAAATAAAGGGGAAAGTAAACCAGTAGAAAAAACAATCTGAGTCTGAGTCTTGAAGTGAAATTCCTGAACCCATGTTATCAAATTAACCCAAAAGCCATATTTACTAATTTGTCTGAATTGTGTATAGAACTGGCCCAGCTAGCACCGCCCAACAGGCTGTGTTCAGCTATTGGACTGCTGTGGTGCAGCTTTAATAACCTTGCAAACATAAGATGCAGATAGGTAAAGCAGAATTATTGTCCATGTGCAAACATTGTTTACCTGCGTTGATAAAAGCCAGGTCATTAGCTTAGATTGGTTGTTTTCTCTTTTGGGACTTGCTGAACTGAAGCTTTTCTCTTGCGTCTATGGGGAAAAAAGACTTAATGCATCGGGGCTGTTGATTAATTTTTTATGCAACTTGGTGATTATTTCCAGCATATCCGGTATGTAAAAACATCTCATTGCAAACGGTTGCAAGTAATGATATGGTTACTGCTGAAAGTATGTGAAATGCCCAGGAGAAATATCCTGCAAATTACCAAGTAACCCTGAAGCAGAAGTCTCTGTTACAGTACGCAGGGACCTAGTATTCAGTATGTGGGATACCAGCCATGTTTTTAGCTGTTCAGGTCTGCCTACCAGATCTTCGTTTTCTGCAGCTTCCTAGCTCATAATTTCTTATCTACTGGATTTCTCAGTCCATTTATATACTTTGTTGATGTCACGATTGCTTTACAACATAAGATCATAAGAACATGCCATACTGGGTCAGACCAAGGGTCCATCAAGCCCAACATCCTGTTTTCAACAGTGGCCAATCCAGGCAATAAGAACCTGGCAAGTACCCCAAAACTAAGTCTATTCCATGTTACCGTTGCTAGTAATAGCAGTGGCTATTTTCTAAGTCAATTTAATTAATAGCAGGTAATGGACTTCTCCTCCAAGAACTTATCCAATCCTTTTTTAAACACAGCTATACTTTCTCATACTGCCTTAGCTCACATTAGCAGTGAGCTAATGTGAGCTAAGGCAGTCCTCCTTAGTGCAAAGTGATACACATCAGGAAAAATAATCCTAGCTATGTATGCATCATGCTGGGTTCCATATTAGGAGTTACCACCCAGGAAGAGGACCTGGGGGACATATGGACAACATGTTGAAATCTTCAGCAAAGGGTGTGGTGGTAGCAGCCAAAAAACCAAATAGAATGTTCGGAAATCTTTGGAAAGAAATAGAAAACAAAATGGGAATATAATAATAATACCTCTCTATCAAACCATACTGTGGCCACACATTGAGCACGGTGTGCAATTCTGATCATCACGCCTCAAAACCGATAGGGGAGAACCAGAAAACGTTTGGAGAAAGGCAACAAAAATGATTACGGGGATGGATCAGTTCCCTTATGAAGAAAGGCTAAACAGGTTAGGGCTCCTCAGTTGGAGAAGAGGAGGCCCATATTCAAAAGCCATTTAGATGGATAACTCAAATGTTATCCATCTAAATGGCAAAACAGGCATATTAAAAGACTTATGCACATACATTCTAGTTGTATAACAGTGGCATACTAAGGGGGGGGGGGTGGCGAGGGGGGTGGTCCCAGGTGACAACAGGGGGAGGGGTGCCATTGCCACCAGCAGGTAGGTCCTGTGGCGGTGCGGAGCTGTGGTGTGCTAGTGGGGTTCTCATTCCCCACCAGCAAAAGTAAGCTCCTGCGGAAGCAGAGGCCAGTGGCAGAAGACAAGGCCCTGCGGTGCCATCAGTTCCTAGTAACCCGCCAACAGAAGAGGCTTGCTGTGTAGCCAGCGGCCGAAGAAGAGCTCCAAAGCATGTGTGAGAGAGGAGACAATGGCCTTGTGAGAGTAAGTGCCTGTGTATAAGAGGGTGCCTGTTTGTGTGCAGGGGTAGGGGTGAGAGAAAGGAAGCATGTGTGTGTGTGTGTGCATGTGTGAGACAAGAATTGTGTATGAGAAATACAGAGGAAGCAGGTGTGTGTGTGTGTTTGTGTGTGAGGGAGAGAGAGAGACAGAGGAAACGTATGTCTGTCTTACACACACACATATACTCAAGTTCCCTCTGTCTCTCATCAAGCATGTATGTTTATGTGAAACAGAGGAGCATATTTTGTTTGTGTCTCTGTGTGTGTGTACCCCCAGTTCACAACAATCTCAAGGTGACAGGTATGGAGAGTGGGGGATTTTTAAGTTCCTTATTAGTTTTAATCACTGGGTGTTATTTGATGTCTGCTGTTTTGAAATATTTTATCCATGATTAGGAAATTTTTAAAAATTTGTACAGAAGCTTCTAATTGAATATTATTCTATTCATCAGCTGTTTTGAAATGTATATTTTCAGCATAATTTTACTATTCTGATTGATTTATATTTTTTATTGTATTGTTTTGAGGAATAATGATTCTCTGCTTTTTCATTGTTGCATTGCATACAGAATCTGGCTTGTTGTGGTTTCCAGTTCAATTTTTGTCTGCATGTGTGCGTTTGTGAGAGAGAGAGAGAGACAGAGGAAGCATGTGTGTGTGTATTAGTGTGTGATAAAGACACAGAAGAAGTGTGTGTGTGTGTGTGTGTGTGTGTGTGTGTGAGAGTGAGTGAGAGAGAGAGAGAGAGAGAGAGATGGAGGAAGCATGACACAGAACGACACAGAGAGACACAGAGAAAGTGTGTGTGTGCATGCGTGCCCCTAGTCTACAACAATCTTAGCTTGACATATGGAGAGCGGGAGATTTTTTAAATCCCTATTATTGGGTATTACTTGCTGTGTCTGCTGTTTTGAAATATTTTATTGATGTTTAGGAAATTTTAAAATTATATATTGGGGTGGGGTGCCAAAGAAGTATCCGCCTTGAGTGCCAAATATTTTATGTATGCCACTGCTGGATAATGAGTTATGCAGCTAGAATTTAGGCATATAAGTCAGGGGCGTTCTGGGGGTGGATGGGAGGTGTTTCAAGGAGGAGTGGAGTTAGCTGCATAAGTTAATCAGCTGATATTTGGAGTTAACCAGTTAAACTTATGCAGCTAACTCCGGTCGTGCTGCTGACCTGTCCTAAAGTTTGCTGGATAAACATATCTGATTAACTTTAAGATAGCCAGGTATATTCAGCAACATGAATGCACTGCTGAATATGCCCTGCTAGTTAGCTGGATAGTTTTATTCGGCTAACTAGCCAAGCCATTTGGCAGCTGAATATTGCCCCCAAGATGACTTAGAGGGGATTTGATAGAGGTTAATAGGGAACGGTCATTTACACTATCAAATAGTACTAGGTCTAGGGGACACACCCTGAAGCTAACAGGTAGCAGATTTAAAAACAAATTTAAAAAGTCAAAGCACAATTAAGCTATGGAAGGTGGCAGAAAATGTGGCTAAGCCTAGTAGTACCACTGCAAAGGTTTGGACAGGTTTCTGAATGGTACATCCTTAAATACACGTTGGCTTCTCCACCTCTAAATTATTGGGAAGAGCAACATGAAACCGACTTTCATATTGGGATCTGCTGAGTACTTCCAGGTGACTTGGACTGGCCACCATTGGAGACGGGATGCTGTGTTCAGTGGACCCAGCATGGTATGTCTTATGTTCTTGGAGCAGAAGAGATACCCTTTAATAATACTCCAAGTAAGAGAAACACAGAGAAGGGCTCAGTTTGTAGATCCACCATTTATTTACAGTGCAGGTGCACAGATAACCAGTGTCAACCACACTATTATATCTCAACCTGCTAGAAATATGGAGCCAGAGAACATCACAGCAGATAAGGACTGTAAGCTGCATCAGTCTGCCAAGTTTGTTTCCTTTTGCAGTACCATACACCCCAGTTGGTTGCTGGTTTTGGCTTCATTTCTTCACAGCTAAGCCACTAATGCGTGAGATTTTTGGCACTTTCAGAGGTTTAAAAAGGTGAAGACCTGGAAATTTACCAGGAGGAAAACAGTACAGGTGAACATGTTTCCTTGGAGGACATCGGGGCTCCTGTCCAGTGATGCCCCACCCACCACGGTACCTTCACTCCCTGTAACTGGCTGCAGAGTTTCCTCAGGCATCATCCTCCCTTCCACCAGCAGGAGGCATAAAAGAGCAGCCTCTACTACCACCATCATGACATAGGAAAAGCCCCAGTGAGGGAAGAAGGCTGAGCGCAAGAGAGGCACCACTGGCACTTCACTCCCTCTCTCTTCCCCCTGCTGCCTCCCCACTGGTGCTTTTCTCAGATTTAGATTCAGGAAACTTTATCGGCATGATAACATTTGAACAAATGTTGCCAAAGTAATATTCATACGATCTGGCATCCCTTACTGAACACCTTGGGTTTTTCTTGGACCTCAACCAGGACCAGAACCAGCAGCGCTCTGATCTCTGGTGGGTGAATGCACCCCGCAGAGTGACCCCTCAGTGCATCACATCAAGGCACGGGGCTAATCTACTAATGATGCATGCGATCCCTGATGAAGGGCCAATACACTATGCAGCCTGGGGTCATTGTGGTAGTGCTCAATGGTTTCTGTATGGAAAAAAAAAGGTGCCAGCACTCACAATCAGGATGTGTGTGTTATGACCGTCGGTCGCAGACGGCTGCGACCGCGTCTGCTCACGTCTTGCGTTATTCTTCTTCCCTCTCCTGGTCTGCTCGCAGCGGGGGCTAGCCTCTGCCGCCGCACACCTCAAGGTTCCTCGTGGCAGCCGGGATGCCGCGGCTGCCACCCACACCGACTCTGGGCCTTCCTAGGCGCGCACGCCTGCCACTGGGCCCTCTTTTGAAGATGCTACGGCGGGAATCTCAGGGGTGTCCCCGACTAATGACATCACTCGGTCAGGGTTCTTAAGCACCGCCTCCGCCCCTTGCTAGCTGACTTGGCAACGAGTTTCATTGCTACTCTACTTGCTCCTGACTCCTCAGACCTGTGGTGGCTGTCTCGGACCTGCCTTGGACTCTGGACCCTGGCTCAGGAACCCACTCCTCGGGGGCCTGCTTGCGCTCTCTTCGGAGACCTGGTCTCCTGGCTTCCCCCGCTCCTCAGGCTAGCCTTGCGCCTGCCGGGAGTCCTACCCGCTGGCTTCCCTGCTCCTCGGGGTTGCCTCTGGGAACTGCCTCACCACTTGGGAGACACATTTCCGTGGTTCCCCGCTCCTCGGGACAGTGCCTATGTCCTACACCAAAGACTGTCTGTGCTTCCCCGCTCCTCGGGGCAAGTGCCTACATTCCACACCGGTGACTGTCTGTGCTTCCCCACTCTGAGGTAGTTCCTATGATCTACACCAAAGACTGTCTGTGCTTCCCCGCTCCTCGGGGCAGTGTCTACATTCCACACCGGTGACTGTCTGTGCTTCCCCACTCTGAGGTAGTTTCTATGATCTACACCAAAGACTGTCTGTGCTTCCCCGCTCCTCGGGGCAAGTGCCTACATTCCACACCGGTGACTGTCTGTGCTTCCCCACTCTGGGGTAGTGCCTATGTCCTACACCAAAGACTGTCTGTGCTTCCCCGCTCCTCGGGGCAGTGTCTACATTCCACACTGGAAATTGCCTGTGCCTCCCTGCTCCTCGGGGCAGGGCCTACTTTTGCATCAGTGACTGTACTCGCACCTCCCTGGTTCTCGGGGTGGTGCCTCTATTCCTGTATCAGAGGTTTCACAGTGTGCAGCCATGCTCCTTTGGGTTGCTTATGTCATTACCCGGAGACTCGACTCAGGCTTCCCCGCTCCGCAGGTTAGCCTACGTCATAGCATCAGTGCCTTCCTCACTACACAGCTCCGCCCCTCGGAACTGTCTCAGCAGTATACCTCCTGTACTTCCTGCCTCGTGCTCCCCGCTCCTCGGGCCTGCCCAACGCCCGTCTCTCGGAGGTCTCCGCCCAGGTACTGCTCTCCAGCCCAACCTGTATACTGTGGGGTCCCTCAGTACTGTGTCTCACCCTGCTCCTCGGGAGCTCGCCACAGACTCTCTCCTCGAGCCCCTGCTGCACCTGACCTCGCCTCCTGACGGCGTGGACCTGTGGGGCTCCTCCCCACAGGTGGTAACAACTCTCAGCTCGGGCCAAGGGTCCACGAAGCCTAACAGCATGTTTGTTTTTGTTTATTTTTTGAGGGACCACAGGGCAAATCAAGCAGGTGGAGGAAAAAAGGTGCTGGTATTCAGTACTGGCAGGTATTTCCTGAACAAAAAAAAGTCTCCGTAGTGCATCAAAGGAGACATAAGCCCTTTCCTTTGAAATAAAATATTGAATTCTGCTGCTATAGATTGGATTCCGAAAGATAAAACCTTCTGCTGAATTAAAGAGCAATCGATCTGCCATCCCCTTGGGTCTCTGATAGTGCTGAGAGCTGAAAGACAATTTCAGGAATAGGGCGGGGGGGTGTGTTCCTGATGCAGAGACGATGCGTCTCTGGGAAGAAGAGGGAGCTATGGGGAGAGGCGGAGGGGAGAGATGATTGCTAGTACAAAAGCATTCTGTGCTGGTTCAGTCTCTAGAGAAGCTTTCCTTCCAGGCTTTGGACAGAACTGAAGTTACTCTGAAATCATCCAGGGAAGAAAGGAGGAAACATGGTAAAAGCAGGCGAGCAGCACAAAAGACTGCTCCATCTTTTGGTTCATTAAAGGAAGTGACAGCAGAAGAAAGCAAACATGCTGCTTATTCATTTGCCATGCTTGTTTCTTAATTGGTGTTTGGATTTTTCAAAGAAAGTTTATAGCTGGAGTTGGTGAGTCCTATGCAAATTAGTAGTGGTCTAAGCTAGAGAAGAAATGTAGCAATCTGATAGGACCTTATGTACTAAGCACTTTTCCCATAGATACAAAATGAGAAAGAATCCTTAGTACATCCAACCCATAGTTTGCTATTCTAAGGTGATTGCAAAAGGAATATAGCCCCGTAAGGCGTTATAATGCCTGGATTGTATTAATGGGCAATTTTCAAAGCCACTTAAGGGGCGGATTTTCAGAGCCCTGCTCGCGTAAATCCGCCCAAAACCGGGCGGATTTACGCGAGCAGGGCCCTGCGCGCCGGGAAGCCTATTTTACATAGGCCTCCCGGCGCGCGCAGAGCCCCGGGACTCGCGTAAGTCCTGGGGGTTCTCGGAGGGGGGCGTGTCGGGGGCGTGTCGGGGGGCGGGCCCGGTCGTCGCGGCGTTCCGGGGGCGTGTCGGCAGCGTTTTGGGGGCGGGTACGGGGGCGTGGCTACGGCCCGGGGGCGTGGCCGCGCCCTCCGTACCCGCCCCCAGGTCGCGGCCCGGCGCGCAGCAGGCCCGCTGGCGCGCGGGGATTTACGTCTCCCTCCGGGAGGCGTAAATCCCCCGACAAAGGTAAGGGGGGGGTGTAGACAGGGCCGGGTGGGTGGGTTAGGTAGGGGAAGGGAGGGTAAGGTGAGGGGAGGGCAAAGGAAAGTTCCCTCCGAGGCCGCTCCGATTTCGGAGCGGCCTTGGAGGGAACGGGGGGAGGCAGCGCGGCTCGGCGCGCGCAGGCTATACAAAATCGATAGCCTTGCGCGCGCCGATCCAGGATTTTAGTGTATACGCGCGGCTCCGCGCGTATCTACTAAAATCCAGCGTACTTTTGCTTGAGTCTGATGCGCAAGCAAAAGTAGGCTGATCGCGCTTCTTTTAAAATCTACCCCTAAGTGCATACGTAGTTTTGTGCATGTAAGATGATCTTTGAATGTAGCACTGGTGGGTATGTCCATAAAAGTGTACTTGTAACCCGATTTCATGCGTACTTTTGCACGCATAGGGGTAGATTTTCAGACGAGCGCGAACAGCCTACTTTTGTTTGCGCTCCAGGCGCAAACAAAAGTACGCTGGATTTTAGTAGATACGCGCGTAGTCGCGCGTATCGGCTAAAATCCTGGATCGGCGCGCGCAAGGCTATCGATTTCGTATAGCCTGCGCGCGCCGAGCCGCGCAGCCTACCCCCGTTCCCTCCTAGGCCGCTCCGAAATCGGAGCGGCCTAGAAGGGAACTTTCCTTTGCCCTCCCCTCACCTTCCCCTCCCTTCCCCTACCTAACCCACCCGCCCGGCCCTGTCTAAACCCCCATCCTACCTTTGTCGGGGGATTTACGCCTCCCTCCGGGAGGCGTAAATCCCCGCGCACCAGCGGGCCTCCTGCGCGCCGGGCCGCGACCTGGGGGCGGGTACGGAGGGCGCGGCCACGCCCCCGGGCCGTAGTCACGCCCCCGTACCCGCCCCCAAAACGCTGCCGACACGCCCCCGCAACGCCGCGCGCCCCGGCCCCGCCTCCGGACACGCCCACTCCGAAAACCCCGGGACTTACGCGAGTCCCGGGGTTCTGCGCGCGCCGGTGAGCCTATGTAAAATAGGCTCACCGGCGCGCAGGGCCCTGCTCGCGTAAATCCGCCCGGTTTTGGGCAGATTTACGCGAGCAGGGCTCTGAAAATCCGCCCCTTACTAAATAGGCATTCGGGGGGGTGGGCCGAGTTGGGGCAGAGTTGTGAAGTACCCGCATATCTTTTGATTTTAAGAAGTATGTGCATAAGCCATACAAGTTACGTCCTGCTTGGAGTAGGCTTAGATTTGTGTGTAATAAATGTGTGCACCTACTCGGCCCATTACCTGTGTATTTTCAAAGCGAACTTGTGTGCGTACGACATCCACACAGAGTTTATCGCAGTGCGGGCTGTTTAAAAATTTGCCCTCTGCAGCCATCAGTTTTTCCAGTGTTTGGCTACAATCCCCCTAATTAAGCTAGTTATAATGGGCACATTTCACCTCGATTTTTTTCCCAATATCTCTTTATTTGAGAGCATCAATAACTAATCACAAAAATGAAATAAAGTGCAGTCTCAGTCCAATATCATTGATTACAGCAATCATATAGATTCCAATTTAAGGACATAGGTAACCACATTGTTTTAGGAAGAGTCCCCCCTCCCAGAAGTCATACACAAATGTCAAAAGAAACCAACATTTCAAAACTCACTTTTACATCTTTTTCTCTTCTTTCTCTTGCACTCACACACAAAAGACACCCATCACATTCCTCCCTTCGTTTGTCTCATCCCAGACATTGATCAAACCGAATCTCACTCTTGCATATCAGGAATTGTCACGGGGTGCCAGGCTGGAGTCAGGATATACCCCCACAGAAATGGTACAGAACTGCAAGGCTGGACGTGCTGGTCTTCTGCCTAGCCAACCCCCTCCTCCGCAGGTTGAGCACTTGGGTTCTGGAGGCTGGTAGGGCTTGTCTCTTAGCAAACATCATGGCTGGTCTTGGCTGGAAGCTGGGCTAGTGTTGGGGCTTGGCAGGAGCCTGATACAGACAAGGCTGGAGGCTAAGCTGATACTGAGGGTGGGGCAGGAGCTGGAGACAGGCATGGTTGAATACCGGCTCTGACTGGGGACTGGAGATAGGCTCAGGCTGGGCACTGGATGCAGGCTCTGGCTGGGCCAGGGACAAGGGCAAGGACAGGGAAACAGACAAGGAACTGGACAGGGTGGCACGAGATAGAACAAGCACTGGACAAGGACAGGACTGGACTAGACAAGGACAAGACTGGACTAGACAGAACAGGTAACAATGAAGCCCGACAGGGCACAAGGCTGAGTATGAGAACCTAGCAGGCCCGGAGGCTGTAAGGTTTGGCAGAGAGGTCCAGGGGGCCAGGGAGCAAGGTAAGGAGATCTGGGAGGTCAGAGAGCAAGGCAAGGCAGCCTAGGAGGTCACAGAGTGAGACAGGAAGCCAAGAGAGGACACAGGGCAAGGCAGAAAGCCTGGGTAGACTGCAAAGCAAGACAGGAGGCATGGATGGGCCACAAGGCAAGACGGTAGCCAGAAGATGGCAAAGTCAAGGAGCCGAGGTGACTCGATAAAGAGCTGCTGAGACAGATGGTCAGCGAGGAGGTAGCTCAGATAGCTGGGAGCAGAGCTCACTGGATGCTTCTGCTGATGGGAAGGCATCATAGGTAGAACCAGGGCACAGTGAGGTTTCACAGCAGGCGAAACTGTGACAGGTAGATGGTATAGAGAGGGCTTGATTTTCAGAAGGACTTATGCTCATATAACCTCAGTTTTGTGCATGTCAGTGGCCTTTTGAAAAATCAAGTAAGGATGTATGAAACTTGATTTTCATGCATAGTTTTGTGCATGGCCTCAAAAAGCATTCCCAGGGAGGAGCTGGGATGGGGAAAGGCACAGAGTGGGGCTGTAACTCTGTGCCTGTATGTCAAGGTGCATGTCCGGCCAGTCCAGGAAATTTCAAAGTGGACTTGTGTGCATAAATTTGCTTTGGAAATTTTGGCTAAACTCTGTGGGTAAAAAGGAGCTGCAGACTTAGTCCCACTCACGTTGGTTTAAAACTGCCACTCCCAAAGTCTACCTTCCACTGAAATTCAGCCAGTCTTCTTTATAAAATTCCTCCTATCCAGACCTAATGTAGTAATATAGTTCACCCTCTGAATTTGTCAACATCCCCATCTTTTTCTGGAAATATCACTGACTTGTCCATCATCATCAAACTGATACATAATCTCTTGCCATATTGGCTCATCGGGCACCGCTGGAATTTTCATTTACTTAGGGTTCCCAGCTGGTTCCATATTTTCAGAACAGGCAGAGCCGGTCTTGGTTTTACACCAGTGCATACAGGGGCTCCTAGCACTGTTTTTTCAGTCTAGCATGTGAGAGAAAACCAGAACAGAATCAACCTGAACTGATAAAAAAAAACCAAAAACAATGGAGTCACTTGAAAACCTTAACCTTCTCCTTGACTACTTAGCAATAGTGGGCCCGATATTCGGTGCTGGCCGGCTAAATTACAAGGGATATTCAGCGTCATGGCCGGATAAGTTAAATCCAGCTAAGTTATGTCAGCTCTATGGCTGATCTAACGTATCCGATTAACTTAACCGGATAAGAACGAACATCGCTACTTACCCAGTTAAGTTAACCAGATAAGTAGTGCTGCCCAGATCCACCTGCTGCCCGCCCACAAATTGGATGGCTAAAAGATTTTCAGCGGATCGCTAGATAGCTGGATAGCTATCCAGTGCTAAACACGCTTTCAATATTGGGCCCAGTATAATTTGGCCATAAGCTGTGTTGACTTTGAACAAACCAATTCCCAGTTGTCAGAAAACACTGAAAAAACTCCATTGTGCTGTAATCGTGGGTGTAGTATTGTCATAATTACGGATGTTGATTTCTTGCTTTTCTCAACACAAATATGTGCAATGCTGCAACAGTCAAACCGACCCAGATCACTCAGATCACTTCATAATACATTCTGAAGTTAAACTTAAACAAATTCATAAACCAAAAGACAATGATACAATTTCCATAATCTTTCAACCCCAGATTAAGACAGAGGACCTTCAAAGAGAGTTCGAATACCTAACGCAATACATTAAGTTAGAGGACAATTCAGAAGCCACAAGATTCCCCAAAGATTGCTGACAAAATTTGTCCCATGAGAACTAAAAGCATCAGATCAGATAACAAACATAACCCTTGGTATACCAAGACCATAAAGATAGCAAAAAGATCCCTGAGAAAATTAGAGAGAAACTGGAGAAAAAACAAGAACTTGCTGCCCTTAATCACTATAAGAAAAATATAGATGCTGCAAAAAAGCAATATTTTAAAAATAAAATCCAAAGATTTTGCCACAATCCAAGAACACTCTTTACCATAGTAAAAGATCTAACTAAGCCTCCAACTCAAGTGGATAGTTCTCTACACGAAGACAAATGTAACGAAATAGCCTATTTCTTTAAAAATAAAGTCAAGAACCTAACTTCTAGTACCTCTCCAGTAGCAATTCAAGAAATAAAAATGAAACCTAAAGAAGGGAATACTTGGAGCACATTCAAAACAACCTCACCTTTAGAAATTGAACTCCCAATTGATGCCATCCCTATCTACGTGCCTAAGAATGTTGCCCATGTAATTGCTCCAATTATTGCATCAATAATTAACTTATCCTCAACCGAGGGTCAGGTACCAGAAATGCATAAATGTGCAACAATAAAACCAATTTTGAAAAAAACAAATCTTGATCATACACTTTTAAATAACTACAGGCCTATTTGTAATCTATTGTTGATTGCAAAATTTACAGAAAATGTAATACAGAAACAACTTGTGAACTATCTTGAAACCAACAATATCCTTTTCCCAAATCAATTTGGCTTCAGAAAGCATTTCAATACTGAAACTTTATTGATCGCTCTAGTAGACACTGTGTTAAGAGGTTTTGATAGCGGGCAAAGCTATTTCTTAGTACTCAGATTTATCTGCAGCCTTTGACACAGTAGATCACACAATACTTTGTAATAACCTGACTGAAATAGGGACACTGTATTAAAATGGTTCTCGTCCTTTCTCAGTAATCGTTCTTTCCAAGGATTAAAAATATGATCTCTGATAAAATTCTCCTTGAAACCGGGATCCCACAGGGGTCTGTCCTCTCTGCCACCCTGTTTAATGTATATTTACTTCCAGTATGCCATTTACTTACAGGACTAGGCTTGAATTTTTATATCTATGCGGATGACATCCAATTCCTTGTCCCAATGGAAGATACAATCAAAAAGACTTAACATAATTGTTATTTATCTAAGTGCGCTAAAGCAACTCCTCTCACACAAGAAATTAGCATTAAACATGGAAAAAACTGAAATAATAGTAGAAATGAAGAAATTCATTGGTATTTAGGAATAACATAAAGTTAAAACCGACAGTCTTTGTGCGGGACCTTGGTATAATTTTAGAGACAGACCTTAACTTTAAAAAACATATATCCACTAAACTGAGGGAAGGCTACCATAAACTCATCACTTTACGAAGGTTAAAACCGTTACTGGAAAAAAACGACTTTAGAACTGTTGCGTCCGTCGGTCTCAGATGGCTTCGATCCTTGTGCCTCACCTTTTTCTCTGCTCTCCCCTCTAGCCTTGGGAAGATGGCTACCGCCGCATCTGCAAGCCGCGCTCTCCGGCGTCCCCAGAATGGCTATGACAAAGCCTCACGACATGTTTCTCCTAAGGACCTCCTAGTGTGCACGCGCACACCTCACGCCAGCCGGGTATTTAGCCTATGCTTGTTTGCTAGCTCATTGAGTTAGCAAGGATTGGACTCGTCTGGTCTAAGCTACTCTGCCGTTTCCGTGGTGCCGCTGGAAGCTCTCTCTGCCCTTCGGGGTATTCTCTAACCTGGGTACCCGCTCCTCGGGGGCCCTTTGCTTTCTTTCAGGTGCCTTACTGGGATCAGGTACTCGCTCCTCAAGGGCCTGCTCTCCCTGCCTCAGTGCCTGTAACCATCTACTTCTGCCTGGTGGAATCATCAACCTTACAGTTACCATCTAGTGAGTAATCTAATTCTCAGTCTGTCTCATCTATAGCTTTGCCGTGCTGGGAAACCTACACCTGGATCTCCCTATCCCAACTTGCTGAGACGGATTCCCTCTGCCGAGGGTCCCTGGACTGCTACCTCTGGATCACCTCACTACTGCCACCTCTGGTGGTATACATTAGCTGTACAACAAAAGACATAACTCTGTTTGTGTGTCCTGAGACTAGCCCAGTACTGTGGCTCCCCATGGGGCTCCTCCCCGAGGGCATGGTCATCTGCCACAGTACCCAAGAATCCAGCCAAACACCTCTAAACCATAACAGATTGCTAACTTCATGGATTCGGCTCAGCTCACCGCACTGCAGGCCATTCCAGCCTGGCCCAGCGAATCTCCGAACAGCAGAACGCGCTGGAGAATTTGACTGCTGCATTTAACCAACTGCACGCACAGATGAACTCACCAACCACCACAGGTAAAGAAGTTACACCGCCAGAAGTGATGGTCAAGACAATTGTACCTCTATCTGCTCCAACACGCTTCTCAGGGGAAGTTTGGAAAAGTAGAGGATTTATCAACCAATGTTGCATGCACTTTTCCCTGCAACCTAATCATTTTCCTACAGCCTATGCCAAGACCACCTACATCTTGTCTTATCTGGACGGAAGAGTGTTGGCTTGGGCCTCTTCGCTGTGGGAGCGCGATGATCCTATCCTACATGATTTTGCCGGGTTCTTTGAATTGTTCAGATCAGTTTTTGATGACCCTGCCTGGCACACAACTGTAGGATCTTCGTTGGTTCACCTGAAGCAAGGTAATAAACCTTTATCACACTTCACCATAGAATTCAAGACACTGGCGTCTGAATTACATCGGGACCCTAAATGCCTGAGGACCCTCTTTTTTGAAGGACTGAACTCTTGTTTGAAAGACAAGCTGGCCGCTCGTGAGATGCCTGAGACCTTGGATGAACTGGTGAAGTTGGCAACAAGGATTGATCGCCGACATCGTGACAAGGTTCAAGAGACCAAGACTCCCAGAAGACCCCTTCAGGTCGAAACTCGAGTTAAGTCTACACCCAGGCTTGTTCCCTCGGGTCCAGTTGCTGGTGAAGAAGAACCAATGCAATTAGGCCATAGCCACCTGACATCAAAAGATAGAAGAACGCGGAAGAAGTTGGGATTATGCACGTATTGTGGACAAGCTGGCCATGCTGTACAAATATGCCCTATATATCCGGGAAATTGGCAGACCTAAGTCCTGTGAGAGGACTCTTCTTAGTTCTAACTGCACCCTCTCCTTCACTCTCTCTTCCTGTATCCTTAATCTGCGGACCCTAGTGGACTCAGGGGCAGGAGGCAATTTCATTTTGAAATGATTAGTGGAGGACTTGCGGATTCCCACCACCACCATGACGTCTCCAATATTCCTATCTTCAATTCACGGGGAGCCCTTACCGGGCGAAGTGACCCAGCTCACCGAACCAGTGAGTTTACGGACCAGTGCTCTCCATTCTGAAACTATCTCCTTCTTTGTACTAGAGAAGGCCATGCACCCTATTGTACTGGGGCTACCGTGGCTGCAGCAGCATATGTCTCAATTCAGTTGGGCCACTCTGGAGCTTTCATGTTGGGGTCCAGATTGCCATGGTAAATGTCTGATGGAGGTCTCTCCTATACCCTGCATGCCAACTACCCCATTGATGCCTGGGTTGCCACCTCAATATGCATCTTTTCAAGATGTATTTTCCAAAGAAGCCACACAGATCCTACGACTGCGCCATCAATTTGAAGCCTAACCACCCAAAGGAAAGGTTTGCCCTCTCTCCGTGGTAGAAAATAAAGCCATGTCTGAATACATACAGGAGAACCTACAAAAAGGCTTCATAAGACCCTCCAAGTCTCCTGCCGGCGCAGGCTTCTTCTTTGTGGGGAAGAAGGATGGAACGTTGCATCCATGCATTGATTACAGAGGTCTAAATGAGATCACTGTGAAAGACCACTATCCCTTACCACTCATCTCAGAGCTATTTGATAGACTACAGGGAGCCAAGATATTCTCCAAGCTTGATCTCAAGGGAGCCTATAACTTAGTTCGCATCCGCTCTGACAATGAATGGAAGACAGCCTTCAATATCCGGGATGGGCACTTTGAATATCTAGTGATGCCCTTTGGCCTGTGCAATGCCCCGGCTGTCTTCCAAAACATGATTAACGACATTCTGCGTGATCTACTCTACAAATGTGTCGTTGTGTACTTAAATGACATCTTGATATTTTCCCAGGACATGAACACTCATCTGGAGGATGTCAAAAGAGTGCTACAAAGACTCCACGAGAACCGCCTATACACCAAGTTGCCTAAGTGT
Source organism: Rhinatrema bivittatum (assembly GCF_901001135.1). Classification (NCBI taxonomy): domain Eukaryota; kingdom Metazoa; phylum Chordata; class Amphibia; order Gymnophiona; family Rhinatrematidae; genus Rhinatrema; species Rhinatrema bivittatum. Next base: position 235,914,658 of record NC_042623.1, read on the forward strand.
GAGTTCCACAAGGAATCAATGCCTTTCTTAGGGTACATTGTTTCCAACCAAGGTTTCCAGATGGACCCACAGAAGCTGGAGAGCATTCAGAAATGGACACAACCCACAGGTCTAAAGGTTCTTAGACGATTTCTGGGATTTACCAACTACTACAGAACATTCATCAAGAACTACTCCTCACTAATTGTTCCACTTACAGCACTGACTAAGAAAGGTGCCTACGTCACCAATTGGTCTACGGAGGCAGTAACAGCATTCCGGAAACTGAAAGATGCTTTCTCGAGCAAGCCATGCCTCCGTCATCCGGATCCAACTTGGCCCTTCATCATAGAGGTCGATGCCTCAAACGTGGGTGTAGGGGCCCTGCTAAGCCAGGCCGGTGACTCTAAGACCTTACACCCATGTTCTTTTTTCTCCCGATGCTACTTGCCAGCAGAGAAGAACTATGGCATAGGAGATAAAGAATTACTGGCAATAATGATGGCATTCGACGAGTGGCGCCCCTGGCTTGAAAGTGCACAACATCAGATCACAGTCTTCACGGATCACAAAAATCTGGAGTAACTCTGCCACGCTCAGTGCCTAAACCATAGGCAGGTGGGATGGCTATGATGCATACCACCTCTGGTGGTATACATCAACTGTACAATAAAAGACATAACTCTGTGTTTGTGCGTCCTGAGACTAGCCCAGTACTGTGGCTCCCCACGGGGCTCCTCCCCGTGGGCGTGGTCATCTGCCACAGTACCCAAGAATCCACTCAAACACCTCTAAACCATAACAAGAACAATATTACAATCACTGATTTTTTCCAATATCGACTATTGCAATTCACTGCTACTGGGATGTTACGATTCCTCCTGTAGCTGTGCCACAGGAGGCCTCTCACCTTTTCTCTGGAGGCCGCACCGAAGCCGGAGCCTTGCCTGGACAGTCTATCCCAGTTTTGCTCCATGGCCTGGGAGGCCTTCGTTGCCATCTGGGCCTGCCTGAGGCCTGCTCTGCTTCCTCCTGGACTCTCTAGTTTGGGCCTTTCCCCTTCTTCCTAAGGGGCTGGCATGCAGCTCTTCTCTCTAGTTATAGGGCCTACTGGGTGTGGCCCATCTAAACTCCTCCCAGGGAGTTGCCTGCTTCCTGCACTATAAAAGGACTTCTCTTTCAGTTCTGCTTTGCCTTGCATTGGAGTTACTTGCTCCTGGATGTCTCACCTTCCAGCGCTCCGTCAGGCCTTCGTTCTTCGTTGGAGCTCCATGTCTTGTCTTGATGTCAGTGATCCTGTCCTGATGTTCCTCGCCTGTTCCTGATGTCCTGTATCTCAGGTTCCTCATCGCCTCCTTTCCTGGCGTGCCATGTCGTGGTCCGTGACCAGCCCATGGGTAGTGGCTGTGTAGGGCGCCCATGGTACAAGGCCATCTTCATCTGTGCAGTACAAGCCTCCGGAAGACTTCTGCTTCAGTCCTGAGTTGTCTTTGAATCCTTGCTTGCTTCCGTCCCGGTCTTCGGAATTCCTTCCATTGCGTCCATCCATGCCAAAGACTCTGACTGAACCTGTGCCATTCCAGCATGGTCCGTGACCAGCCTAGAATGGGCTGTGTAGGGCGCGTCTTGGTACAGGCTTCTACCGAATCTTCACCATGTTCCAGTTTTCATCTATTCCACACCTCGTCTAGAGCCTGCTTCACATTCAAGCGTGGTCCGCGACCAGCCCATGGGTAGTGGCTGTGTAGGGCGCGCTGCGTCGCAGTCTCAACCCAGTACTTGATCTTGCTCCTGAATAGGGATGTGAATCGTTTTAGGACGATTAAAATTATCGTCCGATAATTTTAATATCGTCTTAAACCGTTATGGAACACAATACAATACAGATTCTAACGATTTATCGTTATAAATCGTTAGAATCGTGAGCCGGCACACTAAAACCCCCTAAAACCCACCCCCGACCCTTTAAATTAAATCCCCCACCCTCCCGAACCCCCCCCCCCAATAACTTAAATAGCCTGCGGGTCCAGCGGCGGTCCGGAACGGCAGCGGTCCGGAACGGGCTCCTGCTCCTGAATCTTGTCGTCTTCAGCCGGCGCCATTTTCCAAAATGGTGCCGAAAAATGGCGGCGGCCATAGACGAAAAAGATTGGACGGCAGGAGGTCCTTCCGGACCCCCGCTGGACTTTTGGCAAGTCTCGTGGGGGTCAGGAGGCCCCCCACAAGCTGGCCAAAAGTTCCTGGAGGTCCAGCGGGGGTCAGGGAGCGATTTCCCGCCGCGAATCGTTTTCGTACGGAAAATGGCGCCGGCAGGAGATCGACTGCAGGAAGTCGTTCAGCGAGGGTTCCGGCGCCTCGCTGAACGACCTCCTGCAGTCGATCTCCTGCCGGCGCCATTTTCCGTACGAAAACGATTCGCGGCGGGAAATCGCTCCCTGACCCCCGCTGGACCTCCAGGAACTTTTGGCCAGCTTGTGGGGGGCCTCCTGACCCCCACGAGACTTGCCAAAAGTCCAGCGGGGGTCCGGAAGGACCTCCTGCCGTCCAATCTTTTTCGTCTATGGCCGCCGCCATTTTTCGGCGCCATTTTGGAAAATGGCACCGGCTGAAGACGACAAGATTCAGGAGCAGGAGCCCGTTCCGGACCGCCGCTGGACCCGCAGGTTATTTAAGTTATTTGGGGGGGGGTTCGGGAGGGTGGGGGATTTAATTTAAAGGGTCGGGGGTGGGTTTTAGGGGGTTTTAATGTGCCGGTTTTTCGATTTTTCGATTTTTAACGATTTTTCACGATATTTTACCCCCCCAAACGGCAACAATACGATTCCCTCCCCCTCCCAGCCGAAATCGATCGTTAAGACGATCGAGGACACGATTCACATCCCTACTCCTGAATACCTTTGCCTGCAGTACCTTGCTTCTGAACCTTTGTCCAAAGTCCTTGCACGAGTCTTTGTCTGTGCACCCAAGTGAGTCTTCGTCTGTACCTCCAAGTTCCTCATCTATGTCTAGAGTCTCTATGTTCCAGAGCCTTCATCTGCCCTTGTCCGTAGTCCGGCCTGCTGCTTCTTGTCATTCCTTGTGGCAGGTCCGAAAGGGCTGGAAACGGTCGGAGGACTGTTCAATAACCAACACCATTGTGTTACCTCCAGAAGCATGCAGGTCTGGCAGAGGGTCAGACCGTCCGTCTCCACCCGTGCTGGGACACGCCTCGCCTACCCTCGGTGTTGCCTTGTTCTCTGGGGTCGTGCCGAGGCCCAAGGGCACACAATTCCCTCAAGATGGGATTGCTTTCCTAGCGCTCCCCCGTCAGTAACATGGGACTTCCTTATTCCACTATCTGATCTCTACAAGTATTACAGAATGCAGCCTCTAGAATTCTGACAGGAAGCAAAAAATGCGATCATATTACACTGATTTTAACCTCATTGCATTGGCTCCCAATTGAATACTGTTCACAATATAATACGTTACCAGCTGAGATCAGATTACAAGCAGATATAAAAAAATTTAAGTCCAATCTTAAAACATGGCTTTATGGATGTGCCTACACAGAATCTAATTAAATGACCTTTTATTTGTTGTTTTATCTAGAAGCTGTTTATATTTTCTCTGCTTTTATTCATCTTATTGTACTTAATTTTACCTTGCATTCACTTATGCTTTAAATTTTGTATTTGCTCTTAACTATTTCTAATTTTAGAACTATATATCATTTATTAATTTGTTTTTATTGACGATTTATTGTATTTTATTTCTTTTTATTATAAACTGTTGTGATGGACCTTCCAATACGACGGTATATAAAACCTAACAAACTAGAAACTAGGATCTTTCTGATCTGCTAGGATATGTTCTGAGTCCAGATATGCATCGCACATCTCTCTTATGCCAGCCGAATGGAAACAGCTTCCCCGACAGGAACATGAAGCTGTGGAGTGTGTGTGTGTGTGTGTGGGGGGGGGAGTAAGAAGTAAGGAAAAAAATGTTTAAGAGAACTGTGATCCCTGCTGCAGTTCTCCTCAGTCTTTCAGAGAAAGAGGGAGGAGAACTTTTTACAGCACCCGCACAGCTGTCATTCATAGGTGCTATAGGAGGGTTTGCGTCTTCTAAAATAATAAAGAAGTCATGGAGGGGAAAGTAACTCCCTTACCCGGTGCAGTAGGTTGGTGGGGAGTAGGTGGCATCAATCCTTTAGAGGCCCTGTTGGAAAGGGAACCATGGCTCTTCTTTGGCCCTGTGGCTGCATCGGGAGAGGGCGCTGGTACCCCCTACACAGGTGCTTGGTGCCCTCTGTGAATGCACAGACCGCACAGTCCAAAATCTGTCTCTGCTGGGAGTAATTTTTAGAAACTGATCTAAGATTAAGTGACAATATCCTTACTCTTCAGTCTACTTCAGGTCTTTATCTTAGTCGACTGAAAAAAAAAAAAAGGTTATTTTCTCTTCTTGATTTCTTCTTTTACTCCATGACAGGTTACCAGAAAGGATATAATCAGAGCGTGACGACTGGCACCTATTAGATACAAGTGCTCTGAATGTCAGGTTTACAGATGTGGGCCATTATCAGAGAAGAAACAGTCAACTACAAACAGCTCATCAAAATGCATGAGTCACATCTCAGAAATTAAATGCATCTGGGAGCTTTCTAATATGTTCACTGAACAGAATGAGAACCCAGGGCAGAGAAATCTGAGAAGCCCTGTTTGGTTTCTAAAAGATTTTGAAATGTAGATTTGTATTCAGGTTTGTTTTAGAAAATGGTCTGTTTTTGTGATTTAGGGAGAGTGTGAGGTAGGATCCTCCAGTTAAGCTGCCCATGTCTGCTTTATTTATTTCAGAGTTTGTTGAATCATCTAAGAGAATCAAATGGCAACATTAACTCAGTATAGATAATGTTGCTTTACCCCCATTGCGTGCATGGATTAGTAATTCTTAGCAGAAATTAATGGGAAAAAGAAATCAGACCTGACTCCTTGCAATGCAATGCAATGGGGTTAGAATCAAGACTGCGTTGGCCTGACGGCACCTTAGAGCCAACAGTCATGCAGAGGTCTAGTAGCCAATTTGGTCCTGGAGAAAACTGGAATCCTGGCAGGTTATGATGGCCTTTATTGGGCTGGGATAAGATTTATTCAGAGGCGATGTCGTGTATGAGCTGTGGAGGCCAGAAGCCACACAGAAAGGACCAACATGGGCTTGAAAACTGGTGCACATTACCTGGTACGCACACTGTCTTGCCTTGACTTTTTAAGACTCCAAAAATGACCATATAAGCAGTTTATCAAATGTAAATAGTATCAGATTTGAATTTTACATTCTTTTTTTTTTGTAGGACAATAAATGAATAGTAGAATGGAAGGGAAGAGAAGTAGATACAGCCAATAAGCTTATGGTGATCAGTGTTAAGCTTTCTGAATGTTAAAGTGACTCTGAGTGAAGTGGCATCCTCTTTCACTATGCTGCATCTTTAAAGAGGGACTGGAGAATCTTTGGTTGGGGAGATCCTCTCCCTGGCTCCTGTATCCTCGGGAAGGACCTGTGCCTAAGGGTGCCCAAAAGATAAATGTGACCCTGCTTGCTTTCTAACCAAAATGTGCATATTTGAATCAAAATCAGTTCCACTAATAGGAAAAGACCAATGAGAACAGACTGTGGAGCATAAATGCTAATGTGAGGCAAGAGAATGAGATGTTAACAAGAGCCAGAACCTGTTATAATTGATCACAGTGATGATTTTTTACATTCGTGTTAATTCAGCCATCATCCTGAACATTGTCGTGTGGGGCAAATATCTGTGATGCACTTTGCTGTTGTTACGATGCTGCTCGCGGAGCCCATCCCACAAGCAGCCTCTCATCTGCCCCGGCCCAACGCCTCCATTGCGACCACTGGACCTTGCTTCAGAGTGGCCTGGACTGCCGCGCTGCTTCCATCCCGGACCGCCACTGCTGCCAGCTGCTCCTATGCGGTCCGAATGCCCCGACATCGATTCCTCTTCGCGGCGGAGTGCTGCCTCCGTCTTTATTCTCCTGCGTGGCCCAGATGCCCTGATGCTGGGATCTTTCCATGCGCAGGAAGCCGCCGCTGACTGTTTCATCTTCGTGGCCCTGGTGCCACCGCCGGGAGGCCTCTTCATGCGGCCCTGGTGCCACCGCCATTGCTCCTTTATGCGGCAGGGACACCGCTGCCTGTTCCTGTTCCGGGCTCTGCATAGCCGCACGCGCCTCTTCACACTATTTAAAGGGCCAGCAGCGGGAAAAGCCTTCGGCCCCAATGGATGACCTCATCAGTCTGCTCCTCATCCAGCCCTATAAAAGGACTCTCTTCCATTTCCTCGGGGCCTTTAAATCGAACTTCACAGTGGTCTATGGTCTTCTTTCGGTCAAGGTCCTCCGTGGTCTTTGCTTGTCTAGATGGCTCTTTGTTTGATCTTCCAGATGTTCCTGATGTTCCTGTATGTTCCTGTATGTCACTGCATGTCTTCATTAGAAAGCAGGATTCCCTAACACTGAATACTCATAGCACTAGGTAAAACTACAGCATACAATTAATTTTAAAGTGTATACAAGTTGCTAAATCTATGTTATGACTCACAATCTCATCACATGACACCACCACCGACCATGAAGCATTCATATGATTTCCTGCAGGTTATACACGAACCATCAATAAAGACTAGATGTATCAATATACTAAAACTATTATATACAGAACAAGAAAGAAACTCAATTGTCTACTAGAATTTTTTCTAAGTGATTTGGGTGAATTGAACCCCATGTAAGTAGCATGTAAATGAAAAAAAAAAATCAATGGGACATTATATCCACAATATATGACAATGAAAATAAATTATCTCACCCTAGCGAGATGGTACTCTGTTATAGAATCATCAAGCTAGGATGAGAGAACATAGTAGAAATGTCATCTTTTTGAGACTTTCCTCACTCCAAATGACGTCAAATTGTCTCCAAGGTGTACTGTGCTGTTCGTATGTCTCTCGCTACATGCAAAACTGGCCCCCAAACCCTAAGTTACCGCCACCTCATCACCTTGACCTATTCGAGGGCCCTCCGATAGATATAAATACTATTCTCTCTCTCTCTCTCTCTTTTTCCAAATTAGAAATACACCCCTGTTTGTTATCCATGCGTTAACTGTGTTTTCATTAATCTGCATCCTGTAACTTTACCCTGCCCTCTGAATGCATCTCGCAAACTGTTAGCAGGATAATGAGTCTTCGAATTTAAATTGAGCCAGATAGGTGCCCCCAATATTGATAATCAGCATTTAGTGGGATCTCACAAGTTACCCGGCTAAAAGGTGAATTTTAATTCCTGTGAGCAGGCTTCCATGTGCACGTGGTTCCCAGCGTCCGCACATGGACACACCAATTTTATAACATGCGCGCATTGATGTGTGCATGTGCATGCAAGTGCCCACTCATGTGCACAAGTGGGGCGATTTTATTACATGCACGTGGCAATGCGATAGGGCCTTTTGCCAGTTCCCTCCCAGTCTGCTCCATTAAAGGGAACTTCCTAAACCCCCTACCTAACCTGTGCCTTTTCCCCTATCTCCCCGACCCTAAAACCTTTCTACCTAGATTTTTTTTATTGCGATATTTACCTGCTCTCCAGAGCAGTAGTAGGTTGTGTGGGCCGCCCATACCCCACTCCTGGTCCTCCCCTGGCCCACCCCTTTTTTCAATGCCGACTCTTCCGCATGTACTGGAAGATACGCACGTGGCTGGGGGCCTTTGAAAATACCAGCACCCCGTGCACAGCCTGGCCACATGCGTATTTCCCATTTTTTACGTGCGCCATTTAAAAATGTGCCTGTGTCTAAAAATTGACCTCTGTGTTATTATGAAGCACTCAAATAGGAATCAAATAAACCCGAGTTTGATTTTATGAGCAAGATCAACTCTCTGGTTACCTGCTTAGCAAAATAATCACCTAGGCACATTTAAGTAATGTTGTTTCCATGCCAATTAGATAGGAAAATAAACTACAGTACTGTAGAGATTTGATTGCTGTTTTCCTACACAATACATGATAACAGTTGAAAAAAAAAAAAAAGGCCTTACACACCAGTAGCTGAGCTGAGAAAGCAGCGTGAGAAGTCAGTAGCATAAAGCCACAGAACTGTTATTATCTCAGTGCATGAGTGAATTCATACAGGAAACGTCCTAAACGCTCAAGTAATATGACACATTACATTTCCTATTTGTTCCATTCATTCACTGCATTCAGCAGCTGGATTTTCCTGCAAGATCCTGAAGCAGGAAGCATCTTATCCCGGGGTAGTGAGCAAGGATCTGATGCCAGAACATGAAAAAGGCGCCTTGTTATTTGTATCAATGTGGTCTCAAGTCCTCCATGTGATCCCTCGGCTGGCTTCTCCCTGTAAAAAAAAAAAAAAAATATCTCCCTTCCGCAAAGGGAAGTCCTTTCTTCTAAACTCCAAAGAACCCCCCCCCCCCCCCCCCGTTGCTTTGATCGGGGACATGACATGGCTCTGCTGGCCGCTGGCAGGCGACGACGCGGAGTGGCTGAACCTCGTAAGGCGGACAGGTCAGCGGTGGTGGGGGAGGGGGGGGGGCGCTGTCCCACACCTGAGGGCAGGGAGGGGTGAGGCGCTGAGAGAAGCAGCGGAGCCTCCCGTCCTCCAGCAGAGGACGGGAGGCTCCGCTGCAAAACCAGAGGAGCTCTGGTTTTGCAAAGTTAAGAGAGTCTGCAGGCTTATTTGTCGGCTCTCTCTGAAGTCAGCCTTGTAGCTGCGGGAAATGACCCTCTGAAGGTTTTCCCAGCTTTTTACTTCTTCAAGCTAAATAGCTCCCTGTCTTGGACAAATCATGCATCCTTAAAAACGTTGTAATTCTATTTCTAGGGAGGCCACGCGCTGACCCTGCCATTATTTTGTAGGTGTTTTTTTTTCCCTTTAAAACTAAGAGATACTTGTTCCTACATGGAGACATTTTTAGTAACATGGGATTCTATGCAGACCCCATTAGCCTATTTTCACTCTGGAATGCTTTTGTTTTATTTATTATTTATTCTGCCGTTAATGGGGCAAAGCAAAAAGCAGGGGGGAGGGGAAAGCCTGACAGGAAAAACTTTGCAGGAGAACAGAATTTGGCATTTCTGTTTTTAACTTAAGCTACGCATTTACAGAAACAGCAAGCAGCTCCTCGCTGAGTTACCGTGGCCCAGGTTGTTTTCACACGAACCCCAAAATGATCCGCAAACAGTGCTCTGGCTGGACCCGAAGGAAAAGTTAGATCGAGCTGATGATGGCCCGGGGTGGGGGTTTGGGGGGAATTTCTATAGAAATGTATTCACAAGCAGCAACCACCCTCCCCCGTTAAACCGAAGCTCTGGGCACTTGTAGGATCTGCTCGGAAAAGCTCAAGACGCGGTCTATCCTCCTGAAGAAAAAAAAAAAAAAAGAAGCGGTGAGACTGGAAAAAATGAGCTTTTTTATTCCACAAAAGAGAAGCCTCTGCCAAAGTATGGACCCAGCTGGCAAGCGAGGCGAGCTGAAGACCTGAGCGAAGCAGATTGCGGGCAGGGGCAGGAAACCTGGGCAGATCGGCACGTGCTCCGGGCGAACAGATGTGGCACGATGACCTCTGTAAGAGGGGGCAAGCAGGGCTCTTCCTTCCTGCTCAGCTTGACGGGAGCTCCTTAGCACCGCTGCATCTTTTGAGTCAGCCAGCAGGTGGCACCCTTGAGCTCAATGACAGAATAACAAAGAAGCCCCGAGGTTGTCTTTCAGTCACTGCTTACAGTGATGCCTTTCACTCAAACCCCTGCCTCTGCCTGACCTCACCCCCCTCTAACCCTTCGGTCCTTATTCACAAGGCTCAGAGGAAAAGCTGGGCGAGGGTCCCTCCTGCTTTTCCACCCTTCAGTTGGTTGCTGATACTATTCAGTTCTTAAGAGCCCCAAGGACCTCTCTGCCTGCCTTGTTTATGATCATAAATCGGAACTGCAGTGAGATGGAGTGATTCATGCCTGATCTCAGACTGGTTAAAGAAACAATAGACAGCACTAGGCAGGTTTCCTCATGGACTACAGGAACAGAAGAAAACAGTATTATATTTTAATCAAGAAGCAAAATGTATTAATGTTGAAAAGGTACATTTTTAGTGCTTTTCAACTCATGTAATAGAAGTGCCTAGGGACGGGTTCAATCCATCTATCCGTCTGTCTGTCTGGGGGCATGATAGTTTCCATGAAAATTCTTTGGGTAGAAACATGGTCGACCTCTACCTCTACCTCAGTCCCATAAGAATGAGCTCATGTTCTGTTCAATACTGTCAAAGCTGAAGAAAATCCATGAATAAGCAAGGTTTTTAATTCCTTCCTTGTCTATACTTACTGTTCAGTAAAATGTTTCCAGATGCAGTTAATGTGCAGAATACAATCCAATACTGTAGTCTATCTGTAATTTCACTAATGAGGATCCTGTTTGGTCTAAATAAGAAGACTTTGCTGTTCTTTAAGGAAGTAAAATGCCTAGAATGAGCTGTTAGGGAAAAATATACAAAATAAAAGGTATATGGGAGCATTTTAATAATGTTGCAGTTTAGTTATTTTAATGCAAATGAAGGGTAAAGACATGACTGTCTGGTTCCTAACTGCAGTGTCTGTTGTAGAGAAAAACACTGCTATGGTATAGTGCAGGGGTCAGGAACCTATGGCTCGGGAGCCAGATATGGCTCTTTTGATGGCTGCATCTGGCTCGCAGACAAATCTTTAATAAAAAAGTAAAAATCTAACAAAATCCCCCACCCTCCTGACCCCCCCAAGACCTGTCAAAAGTCCCTAGTGGTCCAGTGGGGGTCCAGGAGCAGTCCAGGAGCGATCTCCTGGACTTGGGCTGTCGGCTGCCAGTAGTCAAAATGGCGCTGACAGCCCTTTGCCCTCACTATGTCACTGGGATCGACCAATGGCGGCGGTAGCCCCTGTGACATAGTAAGGGCAAAGGGCCGTCGGCTGCCAGTAATCAAAATGGCGTTGACGGCCCTTTGCCCTTACTATGTCACAGGGGCTACCGCCGCCATTGGTCGACCCCAGTGACATAGTGAGGGCAAAGGGCCGTCTGCGCCATTTTGACTACTGGCAGCCGACAGCCCAAGTCCAGGAGATCACTCCCGGACCCCCGCTGGACAACCAGGGACTTTTGGCAGGTCTTGGGGGGGTCAGGAGGGTGAGGATTGTAGTAAATTAATTTTGGAGGTCTTGGGGGCATCAGGAGGGTGGGGGGTTGTAGTAAATTAATTTGGCAGGTCTTGGGGGCGTCAGGAGAGTAGGGGGTTGTAATAAATTAATTTGGTAGGTCTTGGGGGAGTCAGGAGAGTGGGGGGTTGTAGTTAGTATGGCTCTCACGGAATTACATTTTAAAATATGTGGCGTTCATGGCTCTCTCAGCCAAAAAGGTTCCCGACCCCTGGTATAGTGTTTTTGTTCTGCTTTTTTCATTTCAGACTGGACCACAGAGAGAGACACAGATCGGTTGGCACTGGTCAGGACCTTTTGACCATTAGTGTCTCTTTGTAGTAAGCTATTGTCCCTGTTTCCTTCAGTATGTTTTTGGATGATTGTACAGACCTTGGTCCTAAACCACCTGGATTATTGTGGTGCATTATACATCGGTCTTCCAGAAAGGCTGATGCATGCAATGCAGTTGGCACAGAATGTGACTGCTTGAGTTATAACTGGGGCATCTAGAAAGGAGCATATAACCCCAGTTTTGAGGAACCTACATTGGCTCCCAGTTAAATGGAGGGTCAGATTTAGATTGACCATTATTTTCAAACTTTTGAGGAATTCCTCTCCTTGTGTGTTGAGAGATTATATTGAATTCAATATCCCAGGTTGTGCATTGAGGTGAGAGGGTGTCCAATTATTAGCTATTCCCCCAGTCAGGTTCAGATGGGCCCAAACCAGGATCCAATTTTTTTTCTTCTGTAACAGTTAATGAGTGGAATAAATTGCCTGCGGAGCTTAGACAGCAGCAGGATTTTAAAGTGTTTAGAAAGGCATTAAAGACAGTGCTCTTTGAGGAGGCATTTGGATGAAGCAGCATGACTTAATTTCAATTATATTAAATATTATTTTTAGGTATAATTATATGAATGTAATGTCTATTGTATATATAACTATTTTTGTACTATGATGATTTTATACTATGATGATTTTATGATTGTTTTATTGTAATCCGCGCTGAACAGATCCTAGGAAGTAGCGGAATGTATTTTTAAATAAATAAATAAATGAAAAAAGGCCATTGCCATAATATATATAAAAGTATGTGGCAAGCTTGTTTCTTCTATGATGATCGATGATACACCCAGAAGATCTCTTTCCTTCCAGGGGATTCCCCAGCATCATACACTGCAGATCCTGCAGGAAGTCTAGTTAAGAGTGTTAATGAAATAATAATTTCCATGGAACATAATGAGTTTTCCCCTGGACCAATAATAGAAATACTGTCCTGCTGCCTACCTCTGCCAAGCGTATGGCAGGGATAACAGCTCTGTAAACCACGGGACAGCCAAAACGGTAAAAACATAATGCATGAGTTTTCCCCTGGACCAATAATAGAAATACTGTCCTGCTGCCTACCTCTGCCAAGCGTATGGCAGGGATAACAGCTCTGTATACCATGGGACAGTGTTAAAGCTTACTCTATGCTTATGGCCAGGGACACAAGAACACTTAGACTCAGTAAAAAGTATAATGTATTTTTATTAGTCAATATAAGTGTTCTCGGGAGATGCTGGGTACTGGGTGCCCTTCGTCTTACAAACTGACCAGCATCTCCTTGTATACAGAAAGTGATCCTTGTTTTATAGGTAACATTCAAATACAGGGTAGAAGGTTCTAGAGACTTGCATGACTGCCCAAAGGATCATTTACATAAGTTGTGATGTCAACTGCATGATTAAATCATCGCTAACTATCCTGATTGGCTTCCCAGGATGTGTAGCCCATTTCCCATGACTTTCTTTGTTCTGGTAAACTCTTACTGGTCAAGTCAATCAACACGTCTGTAACTGTGTGGATTACAAACTCCTGAGAATAGTGCCTGAAGCTCCCCTGTGGTTTCTTCTTTGTGACTCTATGAATAGACATCACTTGTCTGGTGCCAGCTTGCCTCCACAGATATCCAGGGACATTCTGTATGTCACTCAGAGTCCATTCAGCCCAGGCAGGCCAAAGACAGGCAGAGGCCTCTGGGAATTTCCTTCTCCATTTTGGTCTTCTGTTCAGGCATACTTCTCAACAGCCAAAACGGTAAAAACATAATGCATGAGTTTTCCCCTGGACCAATAATAGAAATACCGTCCTGCTGCCTATCTCTGCCAGGAGAAAAGAAAAATTGACATTGAGGTAGGGATTTCAAACTGTGGGTCAGGACCCCAAATGGGGGTCGCAGAACCTTCAACTGGGGTCAGAGGTGCCTCGAATGGTAGCCTTCTTTAGGCACCAGCAGCAGCAGCATTAATAGTGGAAGTTGGGGGATCGGTGGGGGAGGGTTGTGAGCCAGCACACACTTATAGGCCCTGCAGTGGTCCTGCCTTCACATGTTTCAGTGGAAGCCCTATACAAGGAGAGGTTGGGGATGCTGCTTCAGGGACCGTGAGCTTGCGTTGGCTCTCACAGGCCCCCACACTGACCTTCATGACTAATGCTGCTGCTGCTGCTGCCCCCTGCAGATTACTGTCGGGCTTAGGACCATCCATGAAGGGAGGGGAGGGCCGTGCCTGCACCGGTTGAGACTGCCACAGCTCCTCGCTCATCACACCACCATTGAAATTACCCAAGAAAAAAAAGGTTGCCCTCCCATGTCATCCACCTTTGGCCTGGGACCCAAAGGAAAATATCGCCACTGACCCTGACCAGGATATGGTTTAAAGAAAGGACTGTTTGAAGGAAGGGATCAGCGCTGCGTATGTCGTGTAGCGCTATAGAAATGTTAAGTAGTAGTAGATGCAGAAGGGGTTTGAGAGTTGGATCAGCTGGAGAGGGTTTGGTTATGGAGGGGTGAGATAAGGAGAATATCTTATCTTGGGATAAGCAGCATGGAATCTGTCTCCCCCTTGGGATCCTGCCAGGTACTTGTGACCTGGCTTTGACACTGTTGGAAATAGGTTACTGGGTTAATGGATCCCTGGTCTGAGCCAGTATGGCAAGCCTTATGTTTCTTTTATGAGAATGAAAGGAGAGTGACGGGATGTCAAGAGGAACTGGGGAGGGCGAGAGGGGAGCAGCAGGGGGCATTGTGAGAGAAGGCTTGGAGGTGAGGCTGGGAGTTGAAAGAAGGGATGGGGAGCGAGGGAGGGAATAACCTGATCAGCTGGGGGGGTTATAAGGCATGGGGGTGAAAAAGGATCAGCAGGGGGATGCAAAAAAGGCTGAAGCAAAGGAGAGAGAGCTGCGCTGGGGAGGTTAGAGGAGCTGGGGGATGTAAGAGGGTATCAGTTGGAGGGGCAAAGATTGAGGGAGGGGAGGAGGTTAAGAGATGAGTGGCTCTTGAGGGGGTGGAGGTAGAGACAGGAGGTCAGCTGGAGTGGTGAGGGTAAGTGTGAGAGTGGAGTGATTGTTGGAGGGGGGACCACGCCCCTGCTAATTTGTTTTGGTTGTTCTCTAGGGCCCTGTGAATTTTCAGGGGCTAAAATGGAGTCATATTGGCTAAAGTTTGGGAAGCCCTTCCTTAATTAACCTATAAAAATAGAAAAAAAAATGGTAGGAGGCCTTCTCTTTAAAGTTCCCTGTTTGGCCTTCCTGGTGTGCCTGAGAGGGTTTGTTTGGGTTTTGCAGTGACCTATCTCTAGCTGCTTATGGTTCCTTTCTTCAAACGAAAGGAAGACACTGAGGTTCCTTATTTCCTTTTTGTAGGGATTTAAAGTCAGATGCAGAGGAAGCTCCAGGTCTGTGTTCTAGCTTAGATTGCCTTGAAGGTCCAAGGAGGAAGCAGATAATTCTTCTGAAAACCTAGCCCTGAAGAATTAAACACTGAAAACCCCCCCCAAAACATTACTTTAGACAAACTTGTGATAGAAGATCATTGGCTGCCTTATAAAAACATCTCTGTAAGAGGACGTAAAATAATATACAATTTAGAAAGATCTGAGATGGAACTTTTTCCAAGCAACTGTGCTTGAAAGGCGATCTGACTTACAATCTGAGCTAATGATTATGCCAGGCTCCTAACTTCTAAGTGTTTGGGGGGTGCTGTAATAGCTCTTTACTCTTGAAGGGGCTTTGAGAATGTATCTTGAATTGCAGCATATCAGGTTCAATAAATAATAACACAGTGCTTTTATTTTTTTCCCCCTCCATTCCTGCAGATGAAATCATGCAGCAGGAGATCAGGCCCCTGGTAGCAGTGGATATAATAGAACAGCTTCACAGGCAGTTTGCTACCTTGCCAGGTAAGATTTGAGATTGCCAAGCTGTTCCTGAATTGCTGATGGGGTAGAGCATGCACACTGGTTTTATTGTACCCACCGTACGACATGCGACTGCATCAGCAGCATTAAGTGATGCATTTTTTCCATCTAATAAAACCTATTTATAAAGTCCCTTTAAGCGAATAAAAGTCTCTCCGTTCAATGTGTGTCTGCTGTGGAACTCCCAGCCCACATTTGCTTGATTTACAACATTTAAAATGACATTTTAAACTCTGAATTCCTCCTCACTGCTCTCATCAGACAACGACCACGAACTCCTAGAAATTGGATATGGCGCATTTCATAGGTCCCATTTTGTGTTCATTTTCCTTAAACACTGGGGGTCAGTTTTCAAAAAAAAATTCAACTCTTCACTTTGATCCCTAGGTTTTAGGATGTGAAATTAGGGACAAGTTTTTAGTTGGAAGGATTCGCTAAATTGAGGAGCCTTAAACTTAGGGCCCTAAGTTTAAGGCTCACAGTACTCCTGGTGTGGCCCTCACCATGGATCAATGCAGAGGCACTATGAGAACCTCTGTTTTATTTTCTCTTCCTTTCTAATCATTCCCAACATTCTATTTGCTATTTCATGAATGCTGCTGCTCGCTGGGCTAAGGATTTCAAAGTAGTGTGCAGAGTGACTCCAAGGGCCTTTTACTGATGCTTGGTGTCATGGCAAGATAAAGGGGAAAAGGAAAAGCGAGACCAAGGGCATGGCATGACAGACAGGAGGAGGAAGTGGGAGACTAAAGACCTGGCAAGGTGCAAACCTGTCACAGAGAAGAGGACAAAGACCATGACTTGGCAAGACAGAGAGGAGGCAGACAGAGAGTGCAGCCATTGGCATGGCAAGATAAAGCAGAGAAGGGAGACTGCAGGCATGACAAGATAAGAGAAGGATTTTTTTTTCTGCATAGAAGAGGCACAGTTATTCTAAGAGGAAAATACTTCATGATATTGGTTAAAGAGAAATCTAATTGTTAACCATCAGAAGGGAACACTGATACAGACAGCAGATCTATAAATAGTGATTTTCCTTACTGTATGTTGGAGACTGGCAATGGGCCTCATTCACTAAGCATTTTCCCCATAGACACAGAATGGGAGAAAAGCCTTAGTAAATCAGGCCTTGCATTTGTTATCTGCACCTTTATAAATTATTTAGTTGTAACAATCCTCACAATCACCCAATCCCAATAAATGTCATGTTTCTAAACTCATGCTGATTCACTTTATTGATATGAGTGAACACTGATTCCCGCAAAGTTATACAAAGCATGTATTCACAAGGCTGAGGCAGCAAGGAGAGAGAATAGATCCAGTCAAAGTTCATATACATGAGTCATAATAAACTGATTCGCCTGTTTTTAGCAACCTCTTTCTATGCTATATATATTACAGTCAACCAGATGAGTCATTAAGGACTATGAAGAATTATTTCAGTGTCAATCCTTTTATTATCTGGCTACATTCAGCAAAATTACTTAGTATGTATTCAATAGGAAGAGAATAGAGGTCATGCCCAGTGCTTAGCAGTCAATAGTCTGTGTTGTCAAGATGTCCTCTTGGGAATGATTTCTATCCCAATCCCTGCTCTTTTGACTGATTGTAGAAACTCTTGCAGTTAAGTGCTGCTCTTGGGGCAAAGTCTGGTCGTGGTTGTCCAGCCTTCTGCACTGGGAGTATTCTGCTCACCTTTCCCAGGTCACTTTATGTACATGGGAGGGGATGTGAGAGAAAATGGATAATGCACAAACTTGGGCAAACAGCAGCTTCCTATGGATAGCTGGAAGGAAATGGGCAGGGTGTGAAGCCAATGTTAGGCAGCTGTTGCTAATAGGTTCTCATTTTCAGCAGGGCTGAAATGAAACATAGAAACATGTCGGCAGAAAAAGATATGGATTATCTAGACTGCCCATCTACACCAACTGCTCACTAGCAGTAACCAATAATGAGAAACAGCGTCTCATGGAACATCTAGACAAGGGACAAGAGCTGGCCCTGCCTTGTTACACTTTATTCCATGATGTTTCAGATTCTAATGAAATACTTTGACCATCTGTTATACAACAGAAGACAATACAGAGGTTTTCATTGTTCACAGTTCTTGTCAGAAGCAAGTATTGTTTATTTTCACCTAATATTGTCATGATTTATTTGTTTCATGCTTTTCCAGCAAGAGAGTTCAAAGCGCGTTAACGGTAGGATAAAGCTGCAGTCCAATCTTCACGTAATAGGGAGTTTGACAATGGTAATAGTCATTCCTTGGTCCTGGAGAGATGAGTTAGCGATCTGAGTTCAGTTGCTAGTGGACAAATCTGCATATCGCAACTCCCCCTTCCCTTATTAATACCAGGTGGTACCCACCCCCCTGACCTGGCATTCTCAGCAGTGTCCAAAGCTTAAGTAGACATGGGGAGGACAATTTATTCAAAACAATCTATCTGCACAGAAAAGGATTTGCACGGCTTCATTGCCTTTTTTGAAAATTTCTCCCCCTAAAATTTGACTACCCTTTCACCCCTAGAGATGGTTCCTGCTCAAACACGTTGGGCTCACTCTGCGGCTGGTTGAAGAGTTTAACTCTGCATTGTATTATGCGCCACACCATTTATTATGACGCTTATATATCCAGGGATACAAGAACACTTAGATTTTTGTAGAAAGCATAATTTTTTATTGTTCAGTATAAGTATTCTTGGGAGTTGCTGATGCCATGTCTCTGACAAACTGACTACCAGTATCTCATCGTATACAGGAAGTGATCCTTCTTTTATAGATAACATACAATATTGTACTGGATCAGAAGATTCTAGAGTGCGTGACTGCCTTAGAGAATAAATTATATAAGTTGTCATGACAACAGCATGATAAGATCATCCCTAGCTACCCCTGAGTATTTCTCCAAGGTGGGGCCCATTTACCATCACTCTTTGGATAGTCTTTTGTTCTGTTAGAATCTTGCTGGTCAGGGCAATTAACACATCTGAGGCTGTGTTTACAGAAACCCCTGAGAAAGAGTGCTCCATTGTGACAGTGTAGCCTGAAGTTCCCTCCTTTGGCTTCTGCTTTGTGTGACCCTATGATTAGGCATCACTTTATGGAGCCAGCTTGACTGCCTGTCCAGATGTCCTAGGAATTCTGCAAGTCATTCTCAATAAGTCACTTAGAGTTCATACAGCCAAGGCAGGCTAAGAAAAAACAAAGGATTCTGGGTCAATTTCCTTTCTCCATGTTGGTTTTCTGTTCAGGCACACTCCTCAATTGTTCATTGGGTAATTTGCTTGAACACTAAATCTGCCCATGAATGCAGCAAAGCTCAGCCACATAGCATGTTTACTCAGAATATTTATTTAATATAGGAATTTGCTGTCTTGGCTGCATGAGCTGAGTGGAGGAGTAGCCTAGTGGTTAGAGCAGTGGGCTACAAACTGTGGAGATCAGCATTCAAGTTCCACTGTTGCTCCTTGTGACCTTGGACAAGTCACTTTACCCTCCTTTGCCTCACCTACAAACTTACAGGGTCATTCATTAAAATGTGCTAGTGCCCTAATGCATGTGTTATTTGTTGTGTGACATGAATGCAAATTCTGAAAATTTATTCAAAGGGGAGGAGTTTGGGCAGGGTCTATGAAAATGAGGGGTAATAACACAGCATGTAATACATGTTTTTAATGCCGGAAATAACTACACCTTTTTTCCTGACGTTAAGCTGTGTGATATGCCTGAAACAGAATTTGCAATAAATATTGCAAATTCTGTTGAGAGAGAGAACCTCTGGGAGTGGCACACATAATTGTTATCTATATATACCACTATAGGAGGGTGATTTAGTAACTCGAGGTGAGGTTTTGGTGGCGGACTAGGGTTTTGGGGCTAGTTTACAAGCAACAGTCAGAAGTACGAACAGCACAGTACACATCAGTGTGTTGTGCTGGTGATGGACCCTTGGCCCGAGGTGGGGTTGACGCTACTCATAGATGCCTCACCTTCAGGAGGCGGAGCTAACTAGGAGACAGAGGCCAACTGGAGCTTTGCCAATACCAGCCCTTGTTCCCCGCAGGTTGAGCCCTTGGATGCCGGGGCCGGCTGATCTTAGGCAGGCCTCCGTGTGATGACTCCCAGTAGATGAGAAACAAGAGTTTGCCAGGGACTAGCAGAGGTATTGGAGGACCGAGGTCGGTTTGGACGAAGCAGGGATCCAGAGACCCGGGAGCCTTCAGGAACAGGGCAAAGACAGGAGGTGCCCAGGTAGCAAGAGGCCGAAGCCTGAAAGGCCAAGTCCGGGGAGATACCGCAGACGAGATCAGGGCAAGCTGGTGTCTGGGCAGGCAGCTGAGCAAGCAAGGTACCAGGATGCAGAGCAAGAGTCAAAGCTGGAGAATCAGTCCAAGCGTAGTCAAACAAAGCAGGGGTCAAAGCCAGAGGATCAGTCCAAGCGTAGTCCAACGAAGTAAAGGTCGAAGCCAGAGAATCAGTCCAAGCAACAAGGAAGGGACCAAGGAGCAATCAGGGACAGGAGCCGGAGTCAGGAACAGGTCGTGGAGACCTGTTGCCAAGACAGGGAACAAGTGGCTGGGCCCTGCCTTAAAAACTAAGGCCCAGTGAAGTCATCATCCAAGGCCACGGGCTATTTTACCACCACGGCTCCTTTAAGAGAATGGGAGTTGCGCGCACGCGCGCACTCACACCTAAGCCACAACCCAGAGGAGGCTAGACGGCGGCGTCTCTCCGCGGCCCACGTGAGGAGACCCGCTGTGCGCAGGGAGGAACCACGGAGGAATTGGAAGCAGCAGAGGAGACTGCTGGGGGCGGAAGTGGCTGCCCACCGCCA
The DNA here is from genome assembly GCF_901001135.1 of Rhinatrema bivittatum. Classification (NCBI taxonomy): domain Eukaryota; kingdom Metazoa; phylum Chordata; class Amphibia; order Gymnophiona; family Rhinatrematidae; genus Rhinatrema; species Rhinatrema bivittatum. The sequence goes on from NC_042623.1 coordinate 235,934,934, forward strand.
AGAGTGAAGGTGATCCGAATCCAGAAGCTGGGTTACCGGGGTGAGTAGGCCTGGACACATAACAGTACCCCTACTTTACGCCCCCGTTTTGGAGGTCTGGGTTTGCCCAGATGGGTACGATGAAATTGGAGGAGGAGTCCTTTGTCCAAGATATTACTTGCCGGTTCCCAGGAGTTCTCCTCAGGACCATAGCCTTCCCAGGAGAGAAAATACTCCCAATGGCGGCCTCTTCTCCGGACATCAAGCACTTCTTGAACATGATAGGTAGTATTGGTCTCGGTGGAAACTTGGGAAGGAACAGGAGCTCTATGAGAGGGCCAAGAAAGTACCACCAGTTTGAGCAGAGATACATGAAAGAAGTTGTGTATACCCAAGGTAGATTGTAACCGGAGTTGGTACTTAACCGGCCCAATACACCGGGTCACAGGAAATGGGCCAATGTACCTTGGCGCAAACCTCTGAGAAGGTAACTTTAGACGAATATAACAGGTGCTCATCCAAACCTTTTGGCCTGGCTGGAACTATGGACTGGTCGACGGTGAGCATCAGCAGATTTCTTTGCACGTGCTGTGGCCTGACGGAGACGTTGATTCGTCTGAGTCCAAAGCGTTTGTAGAGCATTAGCTGTGGCCTGGGCTGTTGGTGAGGGCACCGACAGTGGAATTGCCAGTGGGAGCCGAGGTTGTCTGCTGTAGATGATGGAAAACATAGAGACTCCGGTAGCTGCTGCAACGTGGGCATTGTGAGAAAATTCTGCCCAGGGCAATAGTTCCGCCCAGTTGCCCTACTGGTCATTGGAGTAGGCGCGAAGGAAATTTTTGATGGAGCGGATAGTAAGCTCAGCCTGGCCATTGGCTTGCAGATGGTATGCAATCGTCAAACTGATGGTGATTCCAGACGTTTTACATAAAGAGCGCCAATAGCGAGCGACAAACTGGGGACCCATGTCTGAGGCAATATCCATGGGCAGGCCATGAAGGTAACATGTTGAAAAAGAGGCGTGCAAGCTCCGGGGCCGATGGTAAGGCAAGTAAAAGAACAAAATGAGCCATTTTGGAAAATAGGTCCACGATGACCCAGATGACCGTATTCCCCTTGGTTGGTAGTAAGTCCACCGCAGTCTGTGAATAGATGAGTCTAGGGCTCTTCTGGTGCAGGCAAAGGCTGGAGGAGGCCCCAAGGTTGGCCTACTGATGGCTTCTGCTGGGCGCAGGTAGAACATGAGTCCACATAGGCGCGGGTATCTGAAACCATGGTGGGCTACCAATAGTAACGATAGAGTAACCCTAGGGGTTCGGGCACATCCTGGATGACCGGCAAGTTTGGAGTCATGTGCCCAGCGCAAGACCCTTTCTCGGAGCCGGCGAGGCACAAAGTTTGCAGAAAAGCCATGGCAGCCTTCACCATGTCAAACGTGATTTTTTCTTGATAAAGAACTAGAAGTTTTCAGGATATTGCATCATGATACACATCTGCTTCTTAACCAGTTTTGCACATATAGAGCCCAAAGCTCTTTTCTTCCCCTGAGACCACTGCTGAATAGTCCTGAAAAGTTAGTATTCCTTGACCCTTGTAAGAAAGCTCAGGCATTTGCCTGCATGCTCGTAAAATCTCTCCTTTATGCACAAAATTAAGCACTTTAGCTCTCACAACTCAAAGGTAGTTAGGAATAATCGCATGGAGTCCCAGCCTATGGGCCTGTTCCAGTCTTAAGATTCATGTTTAGTCGACAAAGCCAATGTCTTGTTTCTAGAAAGTTCAACTTCTGCAATAGACTCTGGGAAACTTCTAAAACACAAATTATTGTGTATAAACTGGTTTTCCAAGTTCTCCAATATATCCGAAGTAGCAGCTTGAAAGTTGCACAGTTCAGCTAGCTCCTTTTGCATCATACTCACAGTGTCCTCTGCATTCGAGATTCTATGTTCATTGTCCTGAAGGTGCTTTGCAGTGTCTGCAAGCTTCAGGGAAATAGTTTCAATCTTTCATACAGTTTCTCAAACTCCCCGCTTAAAGCAGCTACCACTGCAGCTGCAAAAGCAACCAACTTGTGAATTGTACACATCTGAAGTTGGACCTTTGTCCACCGCATCGGCCATCTTGGGCTCCAAAACCTTGCCTCTTTTCCTTGTTTTTTCTCATTGGCTTAGTCAACATTGCTGGACACAATTCAAGCTGTTTGTATATAAAACAAAAGGGGAATGTTGCTAGCAGTATTTTGATTACTGTAGCTTGTGTTACGGTTCTACCCGTGGTGAGCCACAGGCAGCCCCTCCACCCACCTGCTTTTCTTCACAGCAGTCTGCCGCTACTGCCATCCCCCGCAGCCCAGAGGCCGTGGCAGTTTCCTGCCCTGCTCGGCAGGGCTGTACCCGCGCTGGGAGCCTCCGTGGCGGGCCGCCGCCAATGCCATCCGCATGCAGCCTGGAGGCCGCACCCACCTGCTTCTCTCCGTGGCCTGGACCCGCCACCAAGGTCTTCTTCGAGTGGCAGGGGAAGCCGCTGCCATCCCAACATCAGCTTGCGGCCTGGAGGCTGCCCCGAAGCCTGCTTGCTCCTTAGCTCTGCGTGCAGGAAGACACTGCCGTCCATGGTCCTGCTTCCTCCAGGGCCCTCCTCTAGGTGCCAGCACGCACCTCTTCAATGTATTTAAAGGGCCAGTAGCAGGAAGTGCTCCTGGCCCCACCGGAATCCAGCTGGTCTTCATTTCCTGGTTCAGCCCTAAATAAGGGCCTCTCTTCAGTCACTCCTGGCCTTCGGATCGGGTTCCACAGTTGTCTGTGTCTTCTCTTCGGTCCAGGTCCTCCGTGGTCTTCTCCTGCTTTGACGGCTTCGTCTTCATGTTCCTGATGTCCTTCGTCCGTGCCTCCAGTTGTCTTCATGTTCCTGATGCCCTTCGTCCGGGCCTCCAGATGTCTTCAGGTTCCTGATGTCCTTCGTCCATGCTTCCAAATGTCTTCATGTTCCTGGTGTCCTTCGTTCGTACCTCCGGATGTCCGATGTCCTTCCTGATGCCTTCGCCTCTGCCTCCATGCCTTGGTTCCATGATGTCCACTTTCCCGGCGTGCCGTTGTCGTGGTCCACGACAAGCCCACAGGTGGGCTGTGTAGGGCGCTTCACGGTACAAGGCCATCTTCTCCTGCGCAGTGCAAGCCTCCAGAAGACTTCTGCTTGTCTCCCGAAGTTTTGAATCCCGAGTTGTCTGAAGAATCATGTATTTTGAATCCTGTGCTTGAATCTTGTCCCGGTCTTCGGAGCTCCTTGCATTTGCGTCCGTCCATGCCAAAGACTCTGTTCGAACCTGCTCCGCTCCAGCATGGTCCGCGACCAGTCCCGCGGGTGGACTGTGTAGGGCACGTGCCGGTGAAGGCCTCTTCAGTATCTTTGCCATGTTCCAGCTTCAGCCTCCATTATCTCTCCTAGAGTTTGCTTTGAGTCCAGCATGGTCCGCGACCAGTCCCGTGGGTGGACTGTGTAGGGTGCGCTGCGTCGCAGTCTCGACCCAGAACTTTGATCCTATGCCTTGAGTCCTCGTCTACAGTGCCTTGATACTATGACTTGAGCCTATGTCTACAGTGTCTTGATCCTTGCCTTCGTATCCACGTCCTCGCCTGAGTCTCCGTCTACAGTGTCCTTGCCTGAGTCTCTGTATACAGTGTCCTCACCTGAGTCTTCGTCCAAAGTCTTCCATGTTCCAAGGACTCCGCCTGCCCTCGTCCTCTGTCTGGCCTGCCGCCTATTGCCATTACCCAGCGGCAGGTCTGAAAGAGCTTGGAACGGTCGGAGGATTGTTCATTGATCAACATTGTGTTGTTGGTCATCCTGGGGCATGCAGGTCCAGTAGAGGGTCAGACCTTCCGTCTCCTTGTCTTCACTTCAGCCTTGTCCTGCTCCCTGTTACCTGTGCTCGCACCAGCTCACCTCACGCGGTGTGTCTTGGGGCTCCTCCCTGAGTTGTGCCATGGCCCAAGGGCTCACAACACCCATTCCAGAAACGGCCGCGCCTCCGCGGTCACTTGATTTTGATTATAAACATTACTACCCTTAATGTAAGGCTTGGGGATAACCAGCATGGTGCGGCAATTACTAACCTTAACATAAGGCTTGGGGAATTCCTCATGGAGCGGCAATTACTACCCTTAACATAAGGCTTGGGGTGACCTATATGGTGCAGCAGTTGCTACCCTAACAGAATAGGGGTAACCTGCATAGAGCGGCAGTTGATGTCCCTGCTAGAGGGCTTGGGGGTGGTTTGCAAGAAACAGCATTTGCCAACATATGCAGTTTACTGGATGGACCATTTGGCTTCTTCTGCTGATTGTTGCAATGTAATCACTCACAATCCGAAAAAGAAAATCCAGGAGGGTTAGTTGCAAAGATAACCCCCCCAAAAAAATTAAATCAGGGAGAGGAGGCCTCCAAAGTGACTAAAAACACGTCTTAGCCCTCACATGGTACCATGTGAACCCCTCCATCCTCCGATCTGTGTGGTTTTATAAGAAGTTGAGCATGATGTTATGAAGCATAGGGGAATCTTCCTGGTGATTATGCTTTAAAACAATAATGAGGTCCATATTCAGCCATTTATCCAGTGGCACAGATGCACTGCTAACTTTAGGACAGATGTACAGGCCAACCAGAGTAGCTGGATAAGTTATTCAGCTAACTCAACTCCTCCCAGTTAAGCCCCCAGAATGCTCCTGACTTTTCCAGCTATTATCTGGCTAGAATTTAGGAAGATAAGTGCCCAGATCTTCATTTATCTGGATAACTGCTGAGCTATCCAGCTAAATGTTTGTGAATATGGACTTCAATATTTCTTTTTGTGTACATGATTTTAAAAAATGCACCTAGAAATGTAAGGAAAAAAAGAGGAAAGAAAATTATCCCTCATCCTCCAAAGAAATAGAATTAGAATTTTCATCTGAGAAGAATCAGGATTATTGGAATCTCTCCTGCTGCTTCAATCCAGAGTTCATTTCATTTTATGAACGACAGCATACGGTAGGCTGTGGAGGTAGTAGTGATCCCACCGCTCATATGGCTGAAATTGTTTACACACGATTCACTCTAATTAGAGTAATTTCCCCAGTCGCTGTGTCCACTCACTCACTCTCAATGTTCTGTGGTGCAAATGGTTTTCCTAAGTGTTTTCTATAAGGCTTCAAGGAAAACACATTAGGAAAAAAAAACCCTCATGTTTTATTTATGCCCTTTCTTTGAAAAAGTACTCCAGAGGAAAAGCGAGTAGGTTCCAAGTGGAGTCCCATCCTACTATAAAACACAATGCAATACGCTGTTAGCTTGGGTCTTTAAAATCATGAGAGGTCTAGAATGGGTAAATGTGAATCGGTTATTTACTGTTTTGGATAATGGAAGGACTAGGGGGCACTCCTTGAAGTTAGCATGGGGCACATTTAAAACTAATCATAGAAAATTCTTTTTCACTCAATGCACAATTAACCTTTGGAATTTGTTGCCAAGGGATGTGGTTAGTGCAGTTAGTGTAGCTGAGTTTAAAAAAGGTTTGGAGAAGTTCTTGGATAAGTCCATTACCTGCTATTAATCAAGTTGATAGAAAATAGCCACTGCTACTATTACTAGCATCAATAGCATGGGATATACTTAATTTTTGGGTACTTGCCAGGTACTTGTAACCTGGATTGGCCACTGTTGGAAACAGGAGGGGGGGGGGGTACTGTTATGCTTACCCCTCAGGCCGGTTCCTCCGTCCACGGTGTTCCCCAAGGCCGGAGGGCCTCCGCAGCTGCTGACGCCAGCGTGGCCTGCAAAATGCCGCCGGCGCCGCCCCCAGCCACTTCCGGCTCTAGGCGCGTGCGCGTGCCTCAGCAACAGATTTAAAGGGCCTACGGCAGGAAGCCGCTGCCGGCCCCTCCTCTGGACGCCAGGGTGCTGCCCTATAAAAGACCTCACAGGACACTTCCCTGGCGACTTGGTAACAAGTCTGGCGTTGTTTTGGTGCCGTGCTTGCTTCAGAGTTCCTGCTTCCTGAGTTCCTGTTCCTGTGCCCCGTGCTCCGCTTCCTGCCTTCCTCGGACCTGCTCCTGTCTTCCTGCCTGGTTCCAGCTCCTGCTCCTTCTCCCTTGGATGGATCTTCTGGCTTCTGACTTTAGACCGACTTCTGATCACTCTTCTGGCTTCTGACCCTGGACCGGCTTTTGACGACTCTGGCTTCTGACCCCGGACCGGCTTCCAACGACTCTCAGGCTTCCAATCTTGGACCGGCTATTGGCAACCCTCAGACTTCTGACATCGGACTGATCATCGACCTTCTACTGTCTTCACGGGGGCCCACCTAAGACCAGCTGGCCCCACGCACCCAAAGGCTCAATCCGCGGGGAACGGGATTGGTATTGGTGAAGCTCCAGCCGGCCCCTGCATCAGTCAGCCTCGCCTCCCGACAGAGGGAACCTGCAGAGGTTCGCCCTCTCAGGTAGTGCCAACTCCTCCTCAGGCAAGGGGTCCACACTTTCACTCATTAGCGTAACAGGGCCATAATAGCTGTGTTCACCCCTTTCGGATTGCTACAGATCTGTGAATTATGTGGGGCACTTCATCACTGATTTGTGGCAAGGACAGCAAGCCAAATTTTTATTAATTTGTGTTTTTATTATTATGGGGGCGATGATGGTGTTTATGGTAAATAAAAGCTCTGGTTGGGTGTAGTTTTAGTTTTTTAAGCTGCTGTAAATGTTGAGTGCTCTATCTAACTGTACTAATGCCTTCCATGCCACCATTTTAACTGCTCTGTCTGCCATGTCTTCCTCTTACCCACGAGATGGCAGCACCTGCTCATTGTTCACAAACACCAGCTCTGTATTGGACTGGTTAAGCCATCCTTAGCCACCCTAAGGCTTTACCTTAGTGATACAGCATTGTTTCAGTTTAGTGCCATCAAAGAAATAGAAAGACATTTGAGAATTTTATACATGTATAATTAATATCATTAATATTGTAGAAAATCATAGCAGACATGAACATTATTAAGCTGTCTCACCATGGATCTGAAGTGTCCCACTCTCACCTCCACTTCAGGGCCTTTTTTGCACCCTCCTGAACTTACATTTATTAAAGCTGCAAAAAATGTTTAGGTCCTTGCATACTTTAACATTTTCTGATATTATAAGCCCTCTGGGGACAGGGAAATACCTATACTACCTGAATGTAATCCACTTTGCAGTGGCTAACCAGTTATGAAAGGCAGAATATAAATAAAAAATGTAATTCAATTAAATAATTTCTTCATGCCTAGTGAAAGTTTTAAGAATATAAGAACATAAAATATGCTATACTGAGGGTCCATCAAGCCCAGCATCCTGCTTCCAACAGTGGCCAGTCTAGGTTACAAGTACCTGGCAAGTACCAGAACATTAAATAGTCCCATGCTACTAATGCCAGTAATAGCAGTGGCTATTCATTAAGTCAGCTTCATTAATAGCAGTTAATGGACTTTTCCTCCAGGAATTTATCCAAACCTTTTTTAAACCCAGCTGCACTAACTGCCCTAACCACATCCTCTGGCAACAAATTCCAGAGCTTAATTGTGCGTTGAGTGAAAAATAATTTTTTACGATTTGTTTTAAATGTGCTACTTTCTAATTTCATGGAGTGCCCTCTAGGCCTTCTATTATCTGAAAGAGTAAATAACCGAGTCACATTTAACCCTTCTAGACCTCTCATGATTTTAAAGACCTCTATCATATCCCCCTCAGCTGTCTTTTCCAAGTTGAACAGCCTGTTGCGTTCGTGCCTGCTCTTGCCCTCGCTCCACCCTTTCTACCTCTGAGGCGAATCCCTTCAGGTCTGATGGACAGTTGCTGCCGCGGCTTCTCCTCGCCATTTCTTCCCAGAGTCCCCGGGCTGGCCTGACACTGCGTATCCGCCATGTTCATGATGACGAAGGGCGCGAACCTCGGGGGCGTCCCCCCGTAGTGACGTCATCCGCTTCCAACATAAAAGGTCTTTGCTTACCTTACGAATCGAGTTAGCAAGGGATTGATTGCGGGGATCATCTCGACCCGCTTCATTCTCCGCTGCTCTGCCTCTTCAAACTTACCAGGGGTACCCTCTCCTCGGGGGCCCCGCTCTCCCTTCTTGTTTTCAGATTGCTAAGATGGGATCCGGTACTCGCTCCTCGAGGGTCTATGTCCCTGAACGCTCAGAAGACTCCCTATTGCCTGGAAGCGATCGCAGACATGAACATTGTGAGTTTCTATTACAGATAGGAACCGGTACTTGCTTCGAGCGCCCATGTTCCTAGAACTCTGAAGATTCTCTTCTGTCTAAGATGCTATCGCAGGTACGAAGATCGTGAGTTATTATTAGAGATTGCAGATAGGAACCAGTACTCCCTCCTCAAGGGCCCATGTTCCTAAAACCTTCGAAGACTCTCTTCTATTTCAGAAACTATTTCATATACAGATATTGTGAGTTCTTATTTCAGTTTGCATATAGGAACCAGTATTCGCCTAGAGGCTCCTGTTCCTGAATATACTAACTATTCTCTATTGCCTAAGAAACCATTACAGAGATAGATAACTGTGAGTTACCATCACTCTCTCTGAGCTGTCCCTGGAACCAGGTACTCGCTCCTCGAGGGCCTAACTCTCTCCAGCTACTGAGCCTTCTTATTAATCTATGTGAGTGTATCATCTACTTCTGGTTATGTATCCAGCTTACCCTGTCTACTCACTATGAGTCTCTCTCTACAGCTCAGCAAACCCGGAGATAGAAGTTCCAGGATCTGAAGGACTTCAGCCCTGCCGGGCACATCAGCTCACTACTGCCACCTCTGGTGGTTCTACTACCTGTCTAATAGAGAACTATCTGTGACTGTCTCCATACTCCAGCCTAGCCGGTGGTCCCTCTCATGATATCCTCCTGGGGGCGCTGTCATCTGCCATCAGCCCAAGGATTCACCATTCTACATTAGAGTGCTCATCTCTCACACTTCAAGAGCTGAGTACAACAAACTGCTACCTTGCAGCCTAACCCTCAACTATTGCTAACATCTCCTTCCTCAGGAACTGTATCATAACCAATTGCTACTTCTTAGTAGGAACCATACAGATGGCCAACATTTCCCTTCAGGGGAACTCTCGTATATCAGGTTGCCACTCTGTACGGAGGTCCATAACAGATACTAACTCCTCCCCTCTGGAAGAACAGATCTTATATGGTTGCTGACCTCTCCCCTCTGGGGAGCAACTCTATAACAGTTTGCCAACAGACTGCTAACCCTAGCAGAGTCACTAACAGATTGCTGGCTCCTCCCCTCTGGGGGAGGAAAGCTCAACAGGATTGCTAACTCCTCACGGAGATTCCTAACAGACTGCTAACTCCTCCCCTAGGGAGGAGCAACCCTAACAGATTGCTAACTCCGAGCAGCAAACCTTAACACAGCCCTATCCTCTTTAGCTTTTCCTCATAGGGGAGCCATTCAATCCCCTTTATCATTTTGTTCGCCTTTCTCCAGTGCAACTATATCTTTTTTGAGATGCTGCAACCAGAATTGTACACAGCACTCAAGGTGAGGTCTCATCATGGAGCGATACAGAAGCATTATGACATTTTCCGTTTTATTCATCATTCCCTTCCTAATAATTCCTAACATTCTGTTTGCTTTTTTGACTGCCGCAGCACACCGAACCGACGATTTCAAAATATTATCAACTATGATGCCTAAATCTTTTTCCTGAGTGGTAGCTCCTAATATGGAGCCTAACATTGTGTAACTATAGCCTGGGTTATTTTTCCTTATATGCATCACCTTGCACTTGTCCACATTAAATTTCATCTGCCATTTGGATGCCTAATCTTCCAGTTTCGCAATGTTCTCCTGCAATTTATCACAATCCGCATGTGATTTAACTACTCTGAATGATTTTGTATCATCTGCAAATTTGATCACTCACTCATCGTATCCCTTTCAAGATCATTTATAAATATATCGAAAATCATCGGTCCAAGTACAGATCCCTGAGGCACTCCACTGCTTACCTTTTTCCACAGAGAAAATTGACCATTTAATCATGTCTTTTAACCAGTTTGTAATCCACAAAAGGACATTGCCTCCTATGCCATGAATTTTTAGTTTTCTTAGAAGCCTCTCACAAGGGACTTTGTCAAATATTGTCTGAAAATCCAAATACACTACATCTACTGGTTCATCTTTATCCACATGTTTATTAACCCCTTCAAAAAAATGAATCAGATTTGTGAGGCAAGACTTCCATTGGGTAAATCCATGCTGGCTGTGTTCCATTAAACCATGTCTTTCTATATGCTCTACGATTTTGATCTTTAGAATAGTTTACACTATTTTTCCCGGCACTGAAGTCAGGCTCATCGGTCTATAGTTTCCCTGATCATCACTGGAGCCCTTTTTAAATATTGGGGTTACATTGGCCCCCCTCTAGTCTTCAGGCACAGTGAATGATTTTAATGATAGGTTATACATTTTTATTAATAGATCTGAAATATCATTTTTTAGTTCCTTCAGAACTCTGGGGTGCATACCATCAGGTCCAGGTGATTTGCTGCTCTTTAATTTGTCAATCTGGCTTATTATATCTTCCAGGTTTACCATGATTTGGTTCAGTTCATCTGACTCCTCATCCTTGAAAACCATCTTTGGGACTGGTATCTCCCCAACATCCTCATAGTAAACATAGAAGCAAAGAATTCATTTAGTCTTTCTGTGATGGCCTTATCTTCCCTAGGAGTCCCTTTAACCCCTCAGTCATCTAACGGTCCAACCGACTCCTTCACAGGTTTCCTGCTTCGGATATATTTTAAAAGTTTTTATTATGAGTTTTTGCAGTTGTACAGTCAACTTCATTTCTAACTCTCTCTCAGCCTGCGTTATCAATGTTTTGCATTTAACTTGACAATGCTTATGCTTTTTCCTATTTTCTTCAGATGGATCCTTCTTCCAATTTTTGAAGGATTTCTTTTTTTGTTAAAATAGCCTCTTTCTCCTTACCTTTTAACCATGCCAGTAATCATTTGGCCTTCCTTCCACCTTTCTTAATGCATGGAATATATCTAGACTACACTTCTAAAATGGTGTTTTCAAACAAAGTCCACGCCTGTTGTACACTTTTAACCTTTGCAGCTGCACCCTTCAGTTTTTTGTAACTATTTCCCTCATTTTATCAAAGTTTGCCTTTTGAAAATTTAGAGCTGTAGATTTACATATTGTCCCCCTTCCAGTCATTAGTTCAAATTTGATCATGTTATGATCACTATTGCCAAGTGGCCCCACCACCATTACCTCTCTCACCAAATCCTGCTTCCCACTAAGAATTAAATCTAAAATAGCTCCCGCTCTCATTGGTTCCTGAACCAATTGCTCCATGAAACAGTCGTTTATTACGTCCAGGAAATTTTTCGTCTCTAGCATGTCCTGATGTTACACAGGCTGGTGCTAGCTTTTTTGCTGCCCTATGCAAATAATTACTATGCTGTCGTCCCCCCCCCCCCCCCCCCCACCCCATTTATTCAGTCTGTATCCTGAGCCTAACAAATAAAGCCCAGCTCCCTCTAATGATATAAACTTTAAAAACTGACACCTTCCCCCTGCCCCAGCATCCATGGCCAGTGCAAGGATATTAGTTGCCCTAGGCAAACCATATAGCTTTGCACAACGCGCATACACACACAAGCCCGCCCTCTATTCACACATAGTTAAGTTTTACATTTATATTAACATTTTACATAAAAATTTACATTATTTTGAGATAAAAATATCACTTACATTATATTTACATTCACTGCTGGGATGCCAACCAGAAATCCCTGCAAGAAAGACACTTGGAACCCATGTGGTGTTAAGCCTGTTGTGATGTGTGTTGGGTGTGGGCTTAACCCTCCAAAAGCCATATAACACTAAATTGTTTCCTATTAGAATACCTCACCTCAGTCACACATGCAGAACATAAACAGACCATCACACACACACACACACACACACAGAACATAAACAGACCATCACACACACACACACACACACGCAGAACATAAACAGACCATCACACACACACACACACATGCAACCCAGGCAGCCTCTCATTCACACACACACACACACACGCATCCAGGCAAGCAGGGACCATGGGGCCTTTTATTTCTCCTCCACTGCTGCTGCCCCTCTCTACTGCCCAAAGCTGTTACTCTGCTGCCTTCTTCCTCTTTGCTGCTTGCTGCATCCCCCAGCCCCATGCAGACGGATACAGTGCAGGATGATGCAGCTTTCCTTCCTCTTCTGACCAGCTCCTCCCCACCTCAAAGCTTCTGCTGCTGCTCCTTCTGCTTGCTTCTGGCTGGCCACAGCACAGATGGAGCAGTAATTAAAAAAAAAAAATGAAGTAAGATGGGAGAATTAGAGTATATAGCAATGAAGGATGAATAGACTTAATTGGCATCTCAGAGACGTGGTGGAACGTGGATAACCAATGCAATAGTGCTATACCAGGATACAAATTATATCGCAATGACAGAGATAAGCATCTTGGTGGCGGGGTGGCACTTTATGTCTGGGATGGCATAGAATCCAACAGGATAAAGATCCTGCATGAGACTATATGCACAATCGAATCTTTATGGGTAGAAATCCCTTGTGTGTTGGGAAAGAGTATAGTGATAGGAGTATACTATTGTCCACCTGGTTAAAATGGTGAGAAGATCACTGAAATTCTAAGAGAAATTAGGAAAGCTAACCAAACTGGTAGTGCAGTAATAATGGGAGATTTTAATTACTCCAGTATTGACTGGGTAAGTGAAACATCAGGGCATGCTAGAGAGATAAAGTTCCAGGATAGAATAAAAGACAGTTTTATGGAGCAATTGGTTCAGGAACCGACGAGAGAGGGAGAAATTTTAGATCTAATTCTCAGTGGAGTGCAGGATTTGGTGAGAGAGGTAACGGTAGTGGGGCTGCTTGGCAATAGTGATCATAATATGATCAAATTTTAATTAATGACTGGAAGGGGGACTATGTAAATCCATGGCTCTAGTGCTAAACCTTCAAAAGGGAAACTTTGATAAAATGAGAAAATAGAAAAAAACTAAAAGTAGCAGCTACAAAGGTAAAAAGTGTGCAAGAGACATGGACATTGTTAAATAATACCATCTTAGAAGTGCAGTCCACACATTAAGAAAGGTGGAAGGAAGGCAAAACGATTACTGGCATGGTTAAAAGGTGAGATGAAAGAGGCTATTTTAGCCAAAAGATCTTCATTCAAAAATTGGAAGAAAGATCCATCAGAAGAAAATAGGATAAAACATAAACATTGGCAAGTTAAATGTAAGATATTGATAAGACAGGCTAAGAGAGAATTTGAAAAGAAGTTGGCCATAGAGGCAAAAAAGCACAATAAAACATTTTTTAAATATGTCAGATGTAGAAATCCTGCAAGGGAGTCGGTGGGACCATTGGATGATCAAGGGATTAAAGCGGCACTTAGAAAAGACAAGGCCATTGCAGAAAGATTAACGATTTCTTTGCTTCAGTGTTTACTGTAGAGGATAGTGGAGAGAGGTCCATTCCAGAGAGGGTTTTCATGGGTGATGATTCAAATCAACTGAATCAAATCATGGTGAACCTGGAAGATGTGGTAGGCCTGATTGACAAACCTAAGGGGCGGATCTTCAAAACTCCGCGAATAGCTTACTTTTGTTTGCGCTCCAGGCGCAAACAAAAGTAAGCTGGATTTTAGTAGATACGCGCCGGGCCGCGACCTGGGGGCGGGTACGGAGGGCGCGGCCACGCCCCCGGACCGCCCAGGGCCGTAGCCATGCCCCCGTACCCGCCCCCCAAAACGCTGCCGACACGCCCCCAAAACGGCGCGCCGACAGGGACCGCCCCCCGACACGCCCCCGACACGCCCCCCTCGGAGAACCCCGGGACTTACGCGAGTCCCGGGGCTCTGCGCGCGCCGGTGGGCCTATGTAAAATAGGCGCACCGGCGCGCAGGGCCCTGCTCGTGTAAATCCGGGCGGATTTACGCGAGCAGGGCTCTGAAAATCCGCCCCTAAGAGTTGTAAATCACCTGGACCAGATGGTATACACCCCAGGATTCTGAAAGAAATTTCAGACCTATTAGTAAAAATTTGTAACCTATCATTAAAATCATCCGATCTACTTGAAGATTGGAAGATGGCGAATGTAACCTCTATATTTAAAAAGGGATCCTGGGTGATCTGGGAAACTATAGACCGGTGAGCCTGACTTTAGGAAAAATCGTGGAAACTGTTATAAAGAATAACATCACAAAACATTTATATAGATATGGTTTGATGGGACATAGCCAGCATGGATTTACCCAAGGGAAGTCATACCTCACAAATCTACATTTTTTTGAAGGAGTGAATAAACATGTGGACAGAGGTGAACCGGTAGATGTGGTGTATTTGGATTTTCAGAAGGCATTTGACAAAGTCATGGGATAGGAAGTGATGTCTTTTTGTGGATTGCAAGTTGGTTAAAAGACAGGAAACAGAGAGTAGGATTAAATGGTCTGTGCCTAGACTAAATTGGAAAGGAGGAGGGGTATTAGCAATAATTAAATCAACGCTTTGCCCGACACAAAAACCGCTTTCTGCTACTGAACCATTTGAATTTTTAATTATAACTATGCCATCGTTAAATTTAGTATTGCTATACTGTCCCCCTAAAGTAATAGAGTCTAATATAGCCACTCTTTTGTAAAATATTACATCACTGCCTTTAAATTTAAACGAAACAATCATAATGGGCTATTTTAATTTACATGTAAACACGACAAACCCCTCCACGATTACTACTGCCTTACTAGATGCTATGGCAGGTCTAGGTTGGCACCAGTTAATTAAAGAGCCTATCCATTCACGAGGAAAAACTTTAATGTTTTTTAACTCTTCATATATAACATTATTTATTTATTTATTTATTTATTTATTAAAGGCTTTTATATACCGACTTTCTTGATACAAATCAAATCAACTCGGTTTACATCGAACTAAGCAGTAACTAAAACCAACCAATCAACAAGAGATATATTAAAAGGAGCATAAAGTTACATTATAACAAGGAAGCCTTAACTGGGAGTAGGAAAAAAAGAGAGGGAGAACGAAGATATAGTACTATATACAATAGAGTATGGAAGGGAGGCAAGGAGCCGACCTCAAGATGACTTGTGAGCGTAATTAGCGTTTGTTTATTTACATAAGTGATGGAACAGTTCTAGGTCAGGCTGTTGGGCTAGTGGCGGGGAAGGCATGGCAGAGCAGCCATGTCTTTAGTTTCTTTTTGAAAGTTAGAAGACAAGTTTCCTGCCTGAGGTCCGGAGGCATGGCGTTCCAGATGGAGGGACCTGTGATAGAGAATATCCTGTCTCTGATATTTGAGTAGTGTACAATTTTGATTGGAGGAACATGTAAGGATCCCTTGTAGGCATCCCTTAAGGGTCTGGCCGTCGAGTGCAATTTGAGAGGGAGTAGAAGATCGAGTGGGATCTGATGGTGAATATTTTTGTGGATAATTGTCAGTGATTTATGGAGAATCCTGAAGTTTACTGGGAGCCAGTGAAGATCTTTTAGAATGGGAGAGATATGCGCTCTCCGATTAGTATTCGTCAAAATTCTCGCCGCTGCATTTTGGAGCAGCTGGAGGGGTTTTATAGTAGAAGCCGGGAGACCTTGCAAGATGGAATTGCAGTAGTCAATCTTGGAGAACAGAATGGCTTGGAGGACAGATCTGCAATCGTAATGAAAAAGGAGCAGTTTGAGTTTTTTAAGTACTTGTAGCTTGTAGAAGCACTCCTTTGTGGTGTGTTTTATAAATTGCTTTAGGTTCAAGTGACTATCAATTATGACTCCAAGATCTCTAGCGTGGGATATTTGTATGTTAGATTGCAGTTGGTGATGGAAGGGACTGCCTTCTGGGGTAATTAGCAATAGATCTGTCTTGGAAGTGTTGAGCACCAGGTTGAGGCTTGAAAGGTGATGGTTGATCGTTTGCAGGTGAGAGTTCCATAATTTGAGTGTTGAGTCCAGTGACTTGGATATGGGGATTAAAATTTGAACATCGTCTGCGTATATATAGAACTTAAGTTTTAGATTTGAGAGTACGTGGCAGAGAGGGAGTATGTAGATGTTAAACAGGGTGGGCGATAAGGAGGAGCCCTGCGGGACTCCGAATGGGGCGTTAGTGTGAGAGGATTCCTTGTTATTGATTTTAACCTTATAGCCTCTATTGCTAAGGAAGGAGTCGAACCATCTATGAGCTTCTGGGGTAATTAGCAATAGATCTGTCTTGGAAGTGTTGAGCACCAGGTTGAGGCTTGAAAGGTGATGGTTGATCGTTTGCAGGTGAGAGTTCCATAATTTGAGTGTTGAGTCCAGTGACTTGGATATGGGGATTAAAATTTGAACATCGTCTGCGTATATATAGAACTTAAGTTTTAGATTTGAGAGTACGTGGCAGAGAGGGAGTATGTAGATGTTAAACAGGGTGGGCGATAAGGAGGAGCCCTGCGGGACTCCGAATGGGGCGTTAGTGTGAGAGGATTCCTTGTTATTGATTTTAACCTTATAGCCTCTATTGCTAAGGAAGGAGTCGAACCATCTATGAGCTGATCCTGTAATTCCTATGTCTGATAGCTGGTTTAGAAGGGTATTATGATTTACAGTATCGAAAGCTGCAGAGATGTCGAGAAGGGCTAGGAGGAACGATTGCCCTTTATCAAAGCCAATGTAAATTTGATCAAGGAGTGAGATGAGGAGGGTTTCGGTATTGTGTTCTTTACAGAAACCGTATTGTGACAGGTGTAGAATATTATGGTCTTCTAGGTAATTTGAAAGTTGCTTATTTACGATTTTCTCCATGATCTTTGCTGCAAATGACAGATTTGAAATGGGGCGGTAATTGTTGAGGTCGTTCGGGTCTAGGTTCGGTTTTTTGAGTATAGGTTTGAGGGTAGCCGATTTGAGAGCATCTGGGAATATTCCTTGTGAAAGGGAACAATTGATAATATCGGCTAGATATTTGGAGATGTATTCTGGTATGAGAATCAGAAATTTGGAGGGAATTTGGTCCAGAGGGAGGGTGGAAGGTTTCATTCTTTTTATCAGATTTTCCACCTCTATAGTGTGAGTAGGATCAAAGGATTCCAAGCTTATGTCTGTGTTTGGTAGGTGGAGGGTATCCAGAGACAGTGAGTTTGGGCTGGTAGGTAATCTAGCCAGGGTGTTTGAGATTTTGTTCTGAAAGAATAAGGCCAGATCATTGGCTTTCGATTGGGCTGTATCATCTGGGATAGTAGGGGGAGCAGTTTTGGTGAGTTCCGATACGTACGAGAAAAGAGCCTTCGCGTCGAATATCATATCGTGGATACGGAGGGCATAGAAATCTCTTTTTGTTTGAAGCGTTGTCGTTCTGTAATGGTGGAGGGCGGCTTTGTATATGGTTAGAGAATGGGGATTGGGGTTCTTCCTCCATTCTTTTTCTTTCCGTCTTAGGTTTTGCGTCAGGGTACGGAGCTCCTTAGAGAACCATGGCTGCTTATTTTTTCGAGAAGGATCTATGGTTTTTTTAGACAGTGGGCATAAGTTTTTGGCTATCATTACAATACCATCAGAAGAGCTTTTTATCCAACCAATTCTTTGGTCTGACCATTATTTGATATCTATTTCAATTCATTTTATAGAACCCAAAAGTAATAATAATACAGTTGCTTACATAAAAGGAAATCTGTAAAAACAGAAGACTTTATTAATGAATTGGCTCCAAAATTACCTATCTCACTGTCTTGAGGATATAAATAAATCTATAGATCAATGGAATCAGACTCTGACAAATACCTTAGTTCACATTGCTCCTATGAAATTAATTCCTGTTAGGAATAAATCTAATACATCATGGTATACTAGTAAATTACATCAATTGAAATCCATACTTAGGAGGAAAGAACGCATATGGCGGAAAAATAAAAATGACAACACAAAAAATTCCTATTATGGTTTACTATGGATATATAAACAAGAAGTGAACAAGGTAAAGAAAAGTTTTTATGCAAATAAAATGTTATTAGCAAAAAATAATCCGGCCACACTATTTAATATTGTAAAATCTTTAATTACACCGGTCCAAAATAAAAATCAAAACATAGATAACACTATGGGGTAGATTTTTAAAAAATGCGCGTTTGCGTACTTTTAGAAGATACGCGTAGCCGCGCGTATCTTCTAAAATCCTGGATCGGCGCGCGCAAGGCTGCCGATTTTGGGCAGCCGGCACGCGCCGAGCCGCGCAGCCTGTCTCCGTTCCCTCCGAGGCCGCTCCGAAATCGGAGCGGCCTCGGAGGGAACTCTCTTTCGCCCTCCCCTCACCTTCCCCTCCCTTCCTCTACCTAATCCACCCCCCCGGCCCTCTCTAACCCCCCCCCTTACCTTTGTCCGTAAATTTACGCCTGCGAGAAGCAGACGTAAATCTACGACCCGGGGGCTGGTCCGAAGGCCTGGACCATGCCCCCGGGCCGGCGCCACGCCCCCGGTCCCGCCCCCGAAACGCTGTGCCCCGCCCCTGAAACACCGCATCATCGGGTCCCGCCCCCGACACGCCCCCTTCCGAAAACCCCGGGACCTACGCGCGTCCCGGGGTTCTGCGCGCACCGGCGGCCTATGGAAAATAGGCGCGCCAGCGCGCAAGGCCCTGCTCGCGTAAATCCGGGCGGATTTACGCGAGCAGTGCTTTGAAAATCCGCCCGTATGTGTAATCAAATTGCAATATATTTTCAAAGTAAAGTAGAAAAAATAACTCAAGAATTTTCGCATTTATCTTATCCAAATTATAAAGAATAAACTCCAGTTATTAATTAGTCGTCCTTTTCAAAAATTGCTGTGAAACTAATTTTAAGCAAACAAAAAATATCTAACTCACCATTGAATTCCTGTTCAGGGTTAATTTTTAAAGGTTTAGCAGAAATCTGTTCAGATCACATCTTTAAAATGATAAATCAATAGCTGGAGACAGGTGTATTTCCAGATTGCTTAAAACAAACGTCAATACTTCCCATACAAAAAAATAAAACATCTGCATTCACAGAGTTTTCAAATCTCCGTCCAATAGCCTCCTTAACCTCATTATCAAAATCCTTAGAATCAGTCGTTTTGCATCAATTAAACAAATTTCTCTCAGATCATGAAATATTACATCCAAATCAACACGGTTTTCGGGAGGGACACTCAACAGAAACCCTTTTGTTGTCCTCTTTTGACTCTTAAGAAGTTTTGACTCTAATACAGATTTTATACTGATTCTTTTAGACAGTTCTGCAGCGTTTGATTCGCTAGACTATATTATTCTACTGTCCAGTCTTCAGTCCATTGGAATTCAATCCACAGTATTAGAATGGTTCAATAGTTTTCTTACTAACCGTTCCTGTCAAATAAATATAGGATCACACTGTTATGCTCAGGCTTGTGAACCCTTGGGCCGATGGGAGGATGGTGGGCCCTTGGAGACGATGGTCAAGAGGAAGTCCAAGGTCAAGAGCCAGAGGGTCGTCCCTTGCCAGTCCGAAGTCACACACCAGGAATCACCGCTAGCAAATCTAAAGTCACACACCAGGAATCACCGGTAGCCAATCTGAAGTCAGGAACCAGGAACACCAAGACAAGACAGGAACAAGGATCCGAAGTAGAAGAACTCACCGAAGTAAGCAGACCTGACTAACCCAAAAGTTGCCAAGTCAAAGAATGACTGTGGAGAGCCTCCTTATATACGTCCCTGTGCCTGGCCCATCAGGCACAGGTAAAGTCGATTTAAAGGACGAGGCCCCTTTAAATTCATTGAGGAGCCGCGGCCTTGCGCCTATGGATCCGGGCCGTGGAGGAGGCATCCCGACGCCGTGAGGGGAGAGCAAGGTGCTTCCCCTGCCGACAGCCACCACAGAGGCCCGCGCTGGCTCGAGGGCGAGATGGCCTTGACTCCCCCAGCTTCCTCGATGCCGCCGGTGGCGGCCCGCCACAGTGGGTGAGGTAGGGGGTGTGGCCACGGCCGTCTGCGGCTGCGGGACACAACACACACTCGTCATCATATTCAATGCCTACAGGGGTTCCCCAAGGTTCTTCACTCTCTCCAATATTGTTCAATACATACTTATTTCCATTATGTAACATTCTATCTGCATTAAATATTTAATTTAAAATATATGCGGATGATATTCAGCTTTTTGTCCCATATAAATCATCCTGGTCAGAAACCCTTTCGTTGGTACAAATTTACATTAAAACTATAGAAAAATGGATGGCTCACAGCCGCCTGAAATTAAACACGAAAAAAAACAGAAGTTGTACTCTTAATTTTGTTGAAAAACCCAATTAACAGTCCACTGTCACATATTATGATCGATAATGAATGTATTCCAATCACCAAACAAGCTTGTAGCTTAGGAGTCACATTAGATTCAAACCTTTCCCTATCATGTCATATTTCAAAAACTGTCAAAAATGCCTTTTTTAAATTACATTTACTAAAATGTTTAAAACCATTGCTGTTTGCTCAAGATTTTCACTCTGTACTCCAGTCATTATTATTTTCAGGCCTGGATTATTGTAATGGTCTATATTTAGGTTTACCGGATTCAACAATCAAATCACTACAGTTTACAAAATAGAGCAGCTCGTATTCTCAGCGGTACATCGATAAAACAGCATATCATCCCCATGCTATATAAATTGCACTGGTTACCCATCAAATATCGAATTTTGTATAAAATATTGATCATAATCCATTAATTACTAAATAACCCAAACTCCTCATGGCTTTGTTCCATATTAAGAATTTAAAAACCATCAAGAGAATTACGATCCTCAAACATGAGTCTTTTGGATATTCCATCTATAAGACTAGCAAGACTAGAGCATTCTCGGTTGCAAGGACTTATACATTGGAATGCCTTACCAAATTCAATACGTCAAATTTCTAACAGTAAGGATTTTAAGAAAACATTAAAAACACACCTTTTCAGAGAAACATTTAGAATTACTGATTAAGAGGCCAGGTAACTCTTCATTTTCCGTTTTGTATTATAATTATGTCTTATTTTTTCTTCACTCTTTCTTGTTTTTAAATTAAATTTAAAGTAAAATTTAATTTTCTAAAGTTATAATATTATTAGTTTATATTGATACAAACACTATTGTAGTTTTTTTCAAACTTTATTATTATTTTAATGTTTTACTTTATTTTAATTTGTTTATTTAAGTTTTATTTCTGAGGAACAATTGTAAACCGTTTTGTTCAAATTTTATTTGCCAAGACGGTATAGAAACGTTTTTAAATAAATAAATAAAAGGTCAGTTTTCACAGTGGAAAAAGGTAAACAGTGGAGTGCCTCAGAGATCTGTACTTGGACTGGTGCTTTTTAATATATTTATAAATGATCTGGAAAGGGCTACAACGAGTGAGGTGATCAAATTTGCGGATGACACAAAATTATGCAGAGTAGTTAAATCTCAAGCTGAAATGTTTACTACCTGGTGATTACTACCCTTACTCAAAAAAATCCCTTGCACGGTTATTGCAACGCCAACATTGCTCTCTGCTTCAACAGCAAAGGGAAATGTGGAAAAGAGGATTTGCATTCAGATAACAACCAAATAGGACTGAACTACACAATCTGGGTAAATAAATAAACATGGGGGTAGCTTGCTTATTACGGCGGTTACTACCGTAAACCAATTAAGCCTGATACATTACTCGAATGCATACACAGCGTTGCTCTCTGCTTCTACGGCAGGGGATAATGTGGAAAAGAGGATTAGCATTCAGACAACAACCAACAAGGACTAAACTTCATAATCTGGGTAAACAAATAAGCGTGGGGGTAGCTTGCTTATTACGCTGGTTACTACCCTAAACCAATTAAGCCTGATACATTACTTTGAATACATATACAGTGCTGCTCTCTGCTTCTATGGCAGGGGGGAAAAATAGAAAACAGGATTTACATTCAGGCAACAATCAACAAGGACTGAACTTCACAATCTGGGTAAACAATCATGGGGGTAGCTGCTTATTCCGGTGGTTATACCCTAAACCAATTAAGCCTGATATATCACTTTGAAAGCATATACAGCGTTGCTATCTGCTTCAACGGTAGGGGGAAGCGAGGAAAACAGGATTTGCATTCAGTTATCATCCAACAAGGCATCGATCTGTGCAGTCTGGGTGAACAAGCAGCGGGGTAGATTGCTTGATGCGGTGGTTACAACCCTTAAACATAAGCCTTATGCTCAGCTTTGATGCAACTCCAACATTACAACATTACTCCAACATTACAACATTACTCCAACATTATTCTCTGCATCAATGACAGGAGGTGGCAGGAAATTTGAATCAAACAGTTACCAAAAAGAGCCCTGAAGTTGGTGGTTGGTGAAACAGATAAGCATGGGAAAATAAGAGTCGAAGCTTGCTGGGCAGACTGGATGGGCTGATGTTTCTATTGTGATGAATTGCAGGAGGACCTTGCGAGACTGGAAGATTGGGCTTCCAAATGGCAGATGAATTTTATCGTGGACAAGTGCAAAGTGATGCATATAGGAAAAAATAACCTTTGCTGTAGTTACAAATGTTAGGTTCTATCTTAGAAGTTACCACCCAGGAAAGAGATCTAGGTGTTATAGTGGATAATACATTGAAATCGTCAGCCCAGTGAGCTGTGGCAATCAAAAAAGCAAACAGAAGTTAGGAATTATTAAGAAGGGAATGAAAATAAAACGGAGGATGTCATAATGCCTCTGTATCGCTCCATGGTGAGATTGCACCTTGAATACTGTGTGTTCTGGTCACCGCATCTCAAAAAGGATATAACTGCACTGGAGAAAGTGCAGAGAAGGGCGACCAAAATGATAAGGGGCATGGAATGGCTGTCCTATGAGGAAAGGCTAAAGAAGTTAGGGCTGTTCAGTTTGGAGAAGAGAAGACTGGGGGGGATATGATAGAAGTATTCAAAATTATGAAAGGACTTGAACAAGTTAATGTAAATAAGTTATTTACTCTCTCAGATAATAGAAGGACTAGGGGGCACTCCATGAAGTTAACAAGTAGCTCATTTAAAACAAATCGAAGAAAATTCTTTTTCACTCAGTGCATAGTTAAAACTCTGGAGTTCATTGCCAAAGGATGTGGTTACAGCAGTTAGTGTAACTGGGTTTAAAAAAGGTTTAATTAAGTTCCTAGAGGATAAATTCATAAACTGCTATGACAGTAATTAATAAGCAATAGTAGCTTGTGATCTATCTAATGTTTGGGTACTTGCCAGGTACTTGTGACTTGGATTGTTCACTGTTGGAAACAGGATATTGGGCTTGGTCTGACCCAGTATGGCAAATCTTATGTTCTTATATAAACTATCTGTCAGGACCCGCGCCTCCGTCCATCAATGCTCTGCAGTTTGTTCCCTGCCCTGTGCCCCCTCCCTCAATGTCCTTCACAATTTTTTCTCTGCCTGTTCCTCTGCTTAATTCCCTGACCAATTTGTTCCCTGCCCCATGCCTCCCCCTCTGCTCAATGCTCTGCCCCCTCCCTCCCTCCACGCCCTGCACAGTGTTTTCCCTGCCCGTGACCCCTTCCTCTGCTCAGTGCCCTGCAGTTTTTTTCCCTGTCCCTTGCCCCCTCCCTCCCTCCCTCCACTCAGTGCCCTGCACAGTTTGCTCCCAACTCCCTCCTTTCCTCCTGCAATGCCCTGCAGTTTGCTCCCTGCCCTGTGTCCCTTCCCTCTGCTCATTGTCTTGTCCAGTTTTTTTCCCTACCCTCTTTCCTCCCTCAGCTGAATACCTCGTTTGCTTCAGATTACCTCTTCCAGCTCCAATAAGGCTAACACTGTCCTCTGTCCCTCTCTTCTGCCCAAAGCTGCTGCTCTGCTGCCTTCTTCCTCTTTGCTGCTTGCTGCATCCTCCCGCCCCAGGCAGACTGACACAGTGCAGGACGATGCAGCCTTCCTTCCTCTTTCACCAACTCCTCCCCACCTTGAAGCTTCTGCTCCTCCTCCTCCTGTGCTTCTGGCCGGCCTCTGCGTAGATTAATTATGCCCCCCCCCCCCCCCACTACATGGGCCAGCCACAGCTCAGAACTGGATGGAGCAGTAATTACAAAAACAAAAAAAGCTGGCTGTGGGGACCCTCCCTCTCTGCCAGTGTATTCTAAGCCATGGTTTCATCTGCCAGCTGCCAGCGCTACTGAGAAAAGCTTTTTTTTTTTTTTTTAAAGCTGTGCCGGTGTGGCACAAATCCCTCCTCTCCCTGAATCAATTTTTTACTATCTACCACCGGCATCGCATGCATTACCCGCAACTGGCTCCATTTCCAGCTACTCCCAGCGTTCCAGCTGACCTGGTGTCTGCGTGCTGTAGCCGCCACCCCCCTAAATGTGCCGCCCCGTGCAAATGCACGGTATGCACACCCTGCGACGCTGGTTCTGATGTTACATTTAGCCAGTCAATATTGGGGCAATTGAAATCTCCCATTATTACTGCGCTGCCAAATTGATTAGCCTCCCAGATTTCTACCCATATAGATTCTATTGTGCATCTAGTCTCTTTATCTTTATCCTGTTGAACTCTATGCCCGCCCAGACATAAAGCGCTATACCCCCACCAAGATCCTCCTCTCTGTCGTTGGGATATAATTTGTACCCCAGTACAGCACTGTCCCATTGGTTATCCTCGTTCCACCATGTTTCTGAGATGCCAATTACGTCTATGTCATCATTCACTGCTACACACTCTAACTCTCCCATCTTATTTTTTACACTTCTGACATTGGCATACAGACATTTCAAAGTGTGTTTTTTGTTTGTATTAACAACCTGCTTTTCAGTTGATAGAGATCATTTGTTTTAATTTTAGGAGGAAGAGGGAAAGATGGGGCCCCAATCATCACCTTCCCAGAGTTTCCTGGCTTCAGTGAAATCCCCGATGAAGATTTTCTGAACGTTGTGACGTATTTAACCAGCATTCCCAGGTAAGCCAAACCCAGCCTGCATTTCTTGTGTTATTTCTGACCCATCATTCCAGTGGGATTGCAAATAATTTGTGTTTCAGTATCAGAGGAGAAAGGAAGGGGTTTACTAATTGGAGTAATGGGCTGGGGCCCAGGAGATCTGAGTCCAAGTTCTGCTTCTGCCGCTGCCGCTTGATGTGACCTTGGCAAGCCTGGCTCCCCCTTACACTTAGTCCTTCAAAGCAGGAAGTTGTGAGCATCGCTTCTTTATGTGGTGCCCTAGATTAACATCATAAAACATTCTAGGACCCAAAGGTACCTCTAGGAAATCATGCATATTAGGACTTCCAGTCAAAACTGGATCTCTTCCTTTCAACTAAGAGAGAATAATTGCACAGCGTTTTATTCATGTTTGTTGTAGTTTTATTGGTTCTGTTTTCTGGATGGTGGCAGAGGCCATGTCAGGGTAAGACACGGGAGATGACTCCAGTCGAGTATGCTGGAGACCGGGTTGGGGTAGCTGTAAATTCTGCTGGCTGTTGTCATTAGAGAGAAACACAGAAGGAACAATATGTCCTGCACACACACAATACAAGTGCCTGAAGCTTTTGTATCAGCCAAAATCTGTAAATATTATAGATCTTTGCTATAGATATTATATCCTAGGGTTCTTGTTTCACTTTTTTTAATTCAAAGTTTGCATTGAAAAAATAACCCGCCTCCATAGTATATAATCCATCTCTACATTGTACAACAGGCAGAACCCCGTCAGCCCCAAAGTACAAATACTGTATGCTGTCTCTGGCTGAAAAGTTGATTCCAGCGTACGACAAAGGCCAACAAAGATTTAGAAGGAGCTCAATGGAGGATGAAATCAGGTCACGCTGACCTTATCCGCCCTTGTTTCACTGGGGTAATCAGCAGCTTGGACAAACTCAGCCTGACAAACTCAGCCTGGCTCTTACTATACCAGCAGTCCAACCTAATAAAACGGTGCAATAAACAAACTCTTCTGCTTTACAGTTCTGTTGATTATGATATTCATTGCTCAAAAATTCTAAATCAGAAGATAGTTGCACATGGTATCAAAGATTTTAAGGTATATGCGGCAGTAATCTGCAATCTCTGGCCTGCAGAGGGCTACAGATAGAAGAATCAGGTGAAGCACCAAAATTCATATCGTTTACAACTTCTGCAAAGGCTTTTTGGTTTTGTTTTTTAAATGTCAGATTGTGCTTTTGAGGAAATAAACATAGAGGTACTTATTTAACATGAAAAAACTTTTTGCTGCTCTCCACACACAATTTCAAATTATGCATTTACAATAAAAGATTTTACATGAAAAAGGACACTCAGTCTTTTGAAATAAAAATATCACAACAGCATGCATATTATATTGACATGCACTGCTGTGGTGTCAACCAGAAAATCCTGCATAAAAGCTAAACAAACACTTGGAACACATATAGTATTAGGTCTGTTATAACGCATGTTGGGTGTGGGCTTGGTCCTCAGAAAGCCATAAAATGAGCAAACTAAATTACAATTACAATATAATAAATCTCACATTCCAAAACAGCACTAACTGCCAGCACTCAAACAGTTATAACCCTATGAAAAGGTTACCCTGTAAACATTACACCAGGCCCTAAAACATCAATATACCTCTTATTAGGAAAACAGAACAAACCAAGCTTCTATAGATCCCTGCACAGAAATGAAACATTAGCAGAATACTTAACTTCAATCACACAAGCAGAACACAGGCAGACCCTCACCAAACACAGAATAAAGTGCCATAAAGTATAAATGGAAAGTGCAGTCATAAAGTGAACTGAAAACCACAAGTTAGACTCTGTATGTAGTATACCAATGGAAAAACAAAAGCACCATCTTTCCTTAGAAAACATCAAACAATAAAATCAATAAATATAAAGCATCAATCAAAATATTAAAATCATACTAATAAAAATAATTATTTCAAAACAGCAGATGAGCTGAATAACATCCAATAATTAAAAACTCATATTTTTTTTAATTTCCTAAACACCAATACAATACTTCAAAACAGTATACACATCAAATAACACCAGTTTAATTAAAATCAATAAAGATTAAAAAAAAATCACTCACTCTCCATAACTGGGAACTTTTGACTTCTGGTCAACTTGAGATTGTTGTGGAGTAGTGGGAAAGATAGGGAGGTGCACAAACTTTCTCCTTCCTTATATACACACAAATTCATCCTCATGCTCACACAGGCACACACACTCTTTCAAAACTCACACACATTCACAGACTTACATAAGCTGGCTGGCTTCTTCTCTGTCAGGCTCACATTCACAGCGGCTTACTCTCTCTCAGGCACATGCATGCTGGCTCCACTCACACACACACACACACACAGGCTCCCTTCCCTCTCCTTCACACACACTCGCTGGCTCCACCCCTCTCCTCCACACGCACACACGCTGGCTCTACTTTCTCCCCTATACACACATGCGCGCACAAGGGCTCTGGCTCTGGCTCCAGTCTCTCTCCTTCAGTTGGGCCTCGGGCCTTCTCCACCTGTGTCACTGGGTGAGATGGGCTCCCCTGGTGGCTGCAGGCCTCCTCTTCTGCCACCAGGCGGGATGGGCTGCCCCAGGAGCCACAGGCCTCCTCCACCTCTGCTACTAGGTGGGATGGGCTCCCCTGGTGGCCACAGCAGGGACGGTGCAAGGGTATTAGGCGCCCTAGGCAAATCTTACATGATGGCACAAAAAGACAGTATGGTCTATCTAGTTTGCCCACCTACCCAACTAATTTAGCTTTACAAATCCCATCACTCCCTCAGAGATCGCCTATGTTTATCCCATGCTTTCTTATTTATTTATTTAGATTTATTTATTTAGATTTTTATATTCTGCTTTTCACACTTTTTTTTTCAGCACTTCAAAGCAGATTATATTCAGGTACTGTAGGTATTTCTTGAATTCAGATACTGTTTTTGTCTTCATTACCTCCATTGAAAAGCTATTCCATGCATTCACTACACTCTCTGTAATGACATATTTCCTAAGATTACTCCTGAGTCTACCCTCTTTCACCTCATCCATGATCCCTCATTCTAAAGCCGTCTTTCCATTGAAAGAGGCTCTCCTCCTTTGCATGGAAACCTTAGAGATATTTAAATACTTCTATCATATCTCCCCTATCTTGCCTTTCATCTAGGGTATTTAGATCTTTGAGTTTTCCCCATATGCATTAGAACAAAGACCATTAATCATTTTAATAGCCATCCTCTGGACCAATTCCAACTGGTTAATATCCTTTTGAAGGTGTGATTTCTAGACTTGTACAAAGTATTCCAAATTAAGTCTCACAGGGACTTAAACAGGGGCAATATCACCTCCCTTTTTCTGCTGACCATTCCTCTACATATGCAGCCAAGCATTTTTCGGGCTTTTCCAAATGGAACTAGTAATTAATATTGAAAAAACAGAATTCATACACCTTGAACTAAAAACCACTGAATTAATCCAGAATCCCATCAAACTTAAAAACGATCAGATAGTGGAACTAACCGAAAAAGCTCGAAACCTAGGAGTAATAATTGACAATGAAATCAACCTCAAACAACACATATCATTGAAAGTCAAAGAGGGCTACACCAAACTAATGGTCCTTAGAAAACTAAAACCCCTATTAACCCAAGTACACTTTCGAACTGTTCTACAAGCACTTATATTCACTAGCACAGACTATTGTAACACACTCTTCCTTGGATTACCATATACAACACTAAAACCACTACAAATCTTACAGAACTCTGGCAGCCAGAATTGTAACTGGAAAAAGCAGAAGGAATCACATCACTCAAACACTTGCCGAATTACACTGGCTGCCAATCGAACAAAGAGTACAATTTAAAACACTATGCAAAATTCCACAAGCTAATCAATGAAGAAAATACTGATTGGTTAAACACTGCATTACGACTACATGTTCCCCAAAGAAATCTCCGATCAGCAAATAAAGCTCTACTGACCATACCCTCTGTAAAGACAGCTAAACTGACACAAGTAAGGGAGAGAGCACTATCATTAGCCGGCCCAACATTATGGAACTCAATGCCAGCCGAAATAAGATTGAGAGATTTAAAACTCTTCAAAATAAGCTTAAAAACATGGCTTTTCAAAAAAGCTTTTCAAAGTGAGAATGGGGAATAGGTAGTACTAAGAAACAAGAAAAGGACTCATACACACAGGCAAACAAAAAGTCACCAGAGAACATATATGCGTTCTTTTTTATTTTTATCATACTTAAGTATTGTTAAAGAATTACAGTATATCGCATATATGGATAGTCCATAAATGGAATTACAATACACACTCCATATAGCATATAGTATTTGAATCATGTATCTGAACAATTTCGGTACCTACTAGTTAAATTACAATCTATTTCGAATTTATTCATGTGCCTATTTGTAAACCGTTGTGATGGTATATCACTGAACGACGGTATAGAAAAGGTTTTAAATAAATAAATATGCTTTATCCACCTGTTTGGCCACCTTAAGATCATGAGACACAATCACCCCCAGATTCTACTCTTCTTTCATGCGTAGAAGAATTTTATCCCCAATAATGTTCCTCTTCCTTGGGTTTTTGCAGCCTAAGAGGGCATTTTTAAAATGAGCACCCATGTGCCCGTACATGTGTATTGGCATGCAAGCAATACACTAGAATTTTTAATCGTGCACGCACTTATGAGTTTATGTTTTAAAATTCACCAACCGTGCATTAAGACTGCTCCTAATTTTAAGAGGTTACTCGAATACAGCTAGCGCATCCGTGTTTTCAATAGGACCATTTCGGCTTTTACCCATGTATGCCAGCAAATTTTAAAACATGTTTGCATGAGGCACACTCCCAGTTTTCCAATTAATCCACCAGTTTGTCCACTTAATAGCAAGGTCTTTCAGACCTTCTGGTTCTTCATTCTGCACGCTGCCCAGTTGACCTGGATCCCTCACTCTGTCCTATAAGCCCTAAAACGTGAGATCTACAGACTTGCTCCTCATTGGGAGCAGCAGTAAAATTGCATGGATATCTAGCGTATACGCGCTGTGGGTATCGTTTTAAAAATTTGGAGTTACACGGGTAAGTCTTGGCCTTGCCCCGGAGTGCCCATGCCTCATCCCTTTTCAGCCCCCTTATTCCTCCCGCGCGCATGGGTACATACATGTGTATTTTGAGGCTTTTTAAAATCTGCATTGCTTGCGCGCAGCCCACATACATGCATATGTATGCATTGTTAAACAAGCAGTGCTTTTAAAATAGACCTGAAAATGCATAACTCTGCAGTTTTTATCATTAAATCTTAACTTTCAGACCCTATACCATTCCTCAAGCTTCACTAGATCCCCCCTCATATTTTCTACACCTTCTACCCTGTTTCAGATTTTGGTATCACCTGCAAACTGACAACAATCCTTCTGCAGTGTCGCTCATGAAAAGAACCAGTCCAAGGACTGATCCCTAAGGCACACAATAAGTACCACCCCTTCCTTGGAGGGAACTCCATTTACCACTATCCTTTGTCACATCACTCTCGACCATTTTCTAACCCAGTCAGTCACTCAAGGATCCATATCAATGGTGCTCAATGCATTTATAAGTCAATGCAGAACTGTGTCAAAAGCCTTACTGAAAGCCAACTGTATTACATCTAGAGCTTTCCTTTGATCCAACTCACTGGTCACCCAATCAAAGAAATTGATCAGGTTCATCTAACAAGATCTAAAAAATCATGTGGCCTCGGATCTTGCAATCTGTTGGATTCCAAAAACTGTACTATCCTCAGTTTCAGCAGTGATTCCATTAATTTGCTTACCACAGTGATCAGATTAACTAACCAGCCTGTAGTTCCCAGGGATGTGGTGCTCATAGGCCCCATCATAGGCATGACTTGGAAAGTAGTGAAGAAGCAGTGAAACACTTTTTGCTTTTTGAGATGTCACACAAGAAGTCATTATTCTTGTTCTGCTAAGGTTTTTTTATTTTTATCATAAATAGCTTTACAATTATTAGCAAGATTCTATAACATTTTTGCTTCAGTCTTGTGCTTGTTTTGCTAGACAAGCAGATGCTGCAAGCTAGATATAGAGTATTAACAGAAAAAACTGGACCACAGGGTCATAGAAGCATATTTAGAATAGATACAAGGCTATGCTGAGATTGCAACTAGTTGTGAGCCTAAAAATAATATTTACATATGAAGTGAGGATTAATTAGAATGGAGAGTGAGAGCAAATCTATTCATTCATTCATTCATTCATTCATTTAATTAAAGGTTTTTCTATACCGATAACCATTTGCACATCGTATTGGTTTACATGGAACAATTTAGTTAAATAATAACGAGTAACAGTTACATAGAACAATTTGGTTGCATAACCTATTTTCCTGCATACTCTGTTTTTAATGTAAACCGGTATGATTTGTATCTGATACAAGAATGTCGGTATATAAAAATGCAAAATAAATAAATAAATAACATGATAAGAAAAAAAGGTATATCAGAATTGGTATAGTAGTAACTATAAACATAGTAATCTATATAAATAAAAATGTTAAATAGTTTGTACGTCATCGCTAATCTCGCCAACCGCTTAACCGAATGCATTCAAATTTGCACACAACATTCACTTCCCATATGGGAAGGATCTTATACACTTACATTACATATAGGTCACACCTGTGACAGGTAATACAAGTTTAAAAATTGCTTACACAAAACAGCAACATCTGGTGGCCGTCAGCGCAAGCGCAACCTCTTACACCTTTCACACACACTCACACACCACCCCCCACCCCCACACAGGGCTATTGTCTTTCATTCACACTCCCTCATAACACACAGAAATCCACACTCATCACACCACACACCCCCACCCACACGCCTGCCAATGTCACTTACTTCACCCACCCTCCCAAAACACACCAAAACACGGATTCCTGGCTGCTACATTGGGAAGCCACGCATTTCACACACCCTCCGAATTTAAATTAAAGTAGCCTCTTCCACCCACCCACGCACTGCACTCCGATCACACACTACACCTGATACAAGTCCATGCTTCTCCGCCGGCACCACAGGAACGGTCCGGGACACATCGCATTCTGTAGGGCCGTCGGATGCCAGCAACCAAAATGGCGCCGGCGGACCTTGCCCTTACTATGCTATACGGAGACAACAATGACGTCGGTACACCATGTGACATAGTAAGGGCAACAGCCCGTCGGCGCCATATCCTCAGCGGACATTTGCCCTTACTAGGTCAGGAATCCTGACGCACCACTTTCACCGGTGAAGTTCTGCGACATGGCAGCCGGCGGAACAAATCCTATCACACACCCTCGCCACCGGCTGGCAGTTTACACATGTAGCCGGGGAGGAGCACGGTGGGGGACCGTTCTTATTTTCCGCCGCGCGTTTTTCACAGGGGGGGGCCACTGATTCTCCACATCTCCCGAGAGGGGGGCTGTAGCGTGGGTTGCTCTATTTCACAGGGTTGGGGGGGGGGGGCCAGGAAGGCGTGCTTGCATATTTAAACTATTCTTTGCTGGTGCTGTTCATTTGGGGTAAAAAAAACCAAAAAAACCACAAACTGTAACCTTTACTGCTCTGTTCTGTTTTTTCAACTTAACCAGGCTCAGCTACTGCACCAATTGCTTTCAAATTTGGACACAACCTTGCTTTCACTTTCGGCAAGGTTCTTCTCTATCTAGATTACATAGATGTCACATGGTTACAGAAAAAAACGTGTTTTTACATGTGTGTGGGGAAAACAGTGACATCTGTTGGACAGACATGCAACACACGCTATCTACCTTGGGAAATGAAGCTGCTGTACTGCGCATGTGCGGGCGGGAGCGCACGTCGGGCACAGCGGGACCAACATGGTGCTGGGAGGGGCAGCAGCGGTGCACGTCGCGCACAGCGGGACCAACATGGCGCCGGGAGGAGCAGCAGCGGCGGACCGGAGGCAATATCGGGCGTGGTGGTGTCGGCCGGCCGAAATTCGACACCTGGGAGGAGCTGCGGCGGCGATCTGGTACGGCTCACGTGCACGACAGGGAGGGATCCTCGCTGACCTCGCGCCTTCAGGAGCGGGCCACGCAGAACAGCACAAGAGGGAGAGGGGGGGGGCAGCTGGGAGGGCATTGCGAGCCGGAGGGGATCAGAATCAGGGAAGGAGATTGAGAGAGGGTGCGGCATCACTGACAAAAGGGTAGGGAGTAGGCGGGGAGAGGTGACAGTGAGGGGAGGGTG
Organism: Rhinatrema bivittatum; assembly: GCF_901001135.1. Taxonomy (NCBI): domain Eukaryota; kingdom Metazoa; phylum Chordata; class Amphibia; order Gymnophiona; family Rhinatrematidae; genus Rhinatrema; species Rhinatrema bivittatum. Next base: position 235,968,264 of record NC_042623.1, read on the forward strand.
AATGAAGGGGGTAGTGAGTGTCAGTGGAGAGACACAGAGGGGAGAGGTAAGTGTGAGAGGTGAGAGTTGGAGTGGGGACAGAGGAGTGAAGGGGGGGGTTAGTGACCGAAGGGGGAAGGGTGAGTGTGAGGGGAGAGAGCTGGAGTAGGGACAGGGGAGGAAAGGGGGGGGGGGGTGAGTGACCAAGGGGGAGGACGATGTGTGACTGAGGTATATGAGCAAGGAGAAGGGGGAGTGGGGGAAAAGAACCTGACTCTGCCACTGCAACGCGTGGCCGGGCACAGCTAGTAACTAATAACTCTTAACTCATAACTCTGGACATAGTGCTAAATTAGCGTGTAAGATATCGAAGTTTCCAGTGCAGAACAATTAGCAGTTAACATGAAGGGGATTGAGGGCAGAGTACAAATAGATTAAGAAGTATTAAGGAGGGAGGAAACTATGGATGGCAGGGAGGCATGAGATCAGTGTAAAGGAGGTGGGGTGAGGGGGAGAGGGAGGGCATGGATGGGAGGAGGGGTGCCGAGAGGGGGTGGGGGGGGCCTTAGGGGTAGGCTAGTTTGAAGAGCCACGTTTTTAATTTTTCTTTTTAATTTTTGTGTGCAAGGTTCAATGCGGAGGTCAGGCGGCATTGAGTTCCAGTTTATGGGACCTGCTATTGAGAGTGCTCTGTCCCTAGTGGAGGAGCGTTGTGTGATTTTAGGAGAGGGTATGCAAAGGGTTCCTTTACAGGCAGCTCTGGTTGGTCTGTTGGATGTATTGGAGTGGAGTGAGTCGTTTAGCCACTTGATGTTCTGGTTGTGTATGGTCTTGTGTATAAGGGAGAGGGTCTTGTAGAGAATTCTGGAGGAGATAGGGAGCCAGTGGAGGTCTCTTAGGATGGGCGTGATGTGGTCTTTTCTACGTGTTGGTGAGAATTCTGGTGGCCACATTCTGTAACATTTGGAGGGGTTTGATAGTAGCGGAGGGGAGGCCTAGGAGGAGGGAATTACAGTATTCGATCTTAGAGAAAATTATGGTTTGAAGGGCGAAAGTCATTGAAATGTAAGAGGGGTCTTAGTTTCTTTAAAACATGGAGTAGCATTCCTTCAAGGTGGATTTTATGAAAGTTTTTAAGTTCAATTGGTGGTCGATGGTGACGCCAAGATTTCGTACATGTTGGGGGATGGGAGATGGAAGGGGCAAGGTGTTAAGAGAGTGTAGGGTTATAAGTGGGTGGATTGTGAGAAATGATGAGGAGTTCTGTTTTGGTGGTGTTGAGTGAGAGATTAAGGGGTAGATTTTCAAATAGCGCGATTTGGCGTACTTTTGTTGGCGCATCAGGCGCAAACAAAAGTACGCTGGATTTTAGTAGATACGCGCGTAGCTGCGCGTATCCGCTAAAATCCGGGATCAGCGCGCGCAAGGCTATCGATTCCGTATAGCCGGCGCGCGCCGAGCCGCGCAGCCTACCTCCGTTCCCTCCGAGGCCGCTCTGATTTCGGAGCGGCCTCGGAGGGAACTTTCTTTTGCCCTCCCCTCACCTTCCCCACCCGCCCGGCCCTGTCTAAACTCCCCCCCCCTTACCTTTGTCGGGGGATTTACGCCTCCCGGAGGGAGACTTAAATCCCCGCGCGCCAGCGGGCCGCTAGCGCATCGGGACGCAACCTGGGGGCGGGTCCGGAGGGCGCGGCCACGCCCCTGGACCGCCCCAGGCTGTAACCACGCCCCCGGCCCGCCCCAGAAACGCTCCCGACACGCCCCGAAAACGCCGCGCGGATTGGGCCCGCCCCCAACACGCCCCCTCTGAAAACCCCGGGACTTACGCGAGCCCCGGGGCTCTGCGTGCGCCGGTAGGCCTATGTAAAATAGGCGCACCGGCACGCAGGGCCCTGCTCGCCTAAATCCGCCCGGATTTAGGCGGATTTAGGCGAGCAGGGCTCTTAAAATCCGCCCCTAAGGTTAGTGAGGAGATGGTTGATCGAGTTGATGCTGTTGTCCCAGATCTTTAAGGAATTGACTAGTGAGTCAGTGATAGGGATGATAATTTGGACGTCGGTCGCGAATATGAAATGGATGATGCCTAAGTTAGATAGGAGATGGCAGAGGGGTAACAAGTATATATTGAAGAGGGTAGATGATACAGCGGAGCCTTGGGGTACACCTCGGGTTAGGTTGATAGGTTTCTTATGATCAGATTCACTGTTGCCCAATTTGACCTTGAAGTGTCTGTTTTCAAGGTAAGATTCAAACCAGCGGAATGCAGTTCCAGTAATACCTTTATTATTGAGTTGGTTTAGTAGAATTTTGTGACTGATAGTGTCGAAAGCGGATGAGATGTCGAGAATTGCAAGGAGGTAGGAGTGTCTGATGTCCATGCCTTTGAGTAATATGTCTGTAAGAGATATTAGGAGTGTTTCTGTACTGAAGAATTTATGGAAGCCAAACTGAGACGGGGATAGAATATTGTGTGTATCTAAGTATTCTGAGAGGCAGAGGTTGACTACCTTTTCTGTGATTTTGGCTAGGAAAGGGAGGTTTGAAATTGGGCGATAGAGAGTTCTAATGGGTTGAGATTGAGTTTCTTTACGATGGGTTTCCACAATTGCTTGTTTGAGGGCGGTGGGGACATTACCATGGGTGAGGGAGCAGTTGATGATCTCGGAGAGAGTTTTGGCTATTATATTGGGAATGGTTAATAGTATTTTAATCGGGATGGTGTCCGAAGGGTGTGCAGAGGGTTTGATTTTCTTTAATAGGGATTCTATTTCGGATGATGATGTGGTTTTGAGGCAGTCAAGGCTGGCCATAGTGTTTGTGGGGAAGGCACTGGAGAAGGAGGTGTCAGTGGGAAAATTTACTGTGAGCTTGGAGATTTTATTGTGGAAGAACAATGCTAGATCATCACATTTGCTTTTGGAGTCAGATATTGAACTGTGTGAGGGGGCAGTTTTGGTTAGATTGGATATGAGTGAGAAGAGAGCCTTGGCATTGGACTGAACGTCGTGAATTTTGAGGGTGTATAAGTCACGTTTTGTTTCTGGTCACCACATCTCAAAAAAGATATAGTTGCGATGGAGAAGGTACAGAGAAGGGCAATCAAAATGATAAAGGGGATGGAACAGCTCCCCTATGAGGAAAGGCTGAAGAGGTTAGGGCTGTTCAGCTTGGAGAAGAGACGGCTGAGGGGGGATATGATAGAGGTCTTTAAGATCATGAGAGGTCTTGAACGAGTAGATGTGACTCGGTTATTTACACTTTCGAATAATAGAAGGACTAGGGAGCATTCCATGAAGTTAGCAAGTAGCACATTTAAGACTAATCAGAGAAAATTCTTTTTCGCTCAACACACAATAAAGCTCTGGAATTTGTTGCCAGAGGATGTGGTTAGTGCAGTTAGTGTAGCTGGGTTCAAAAAAGGTTTGGATAAGTTCTTGGAGGAAAAGTCCATTAACGGCTATTAATCAAGTTTACTTAGGGAATAGCCACTGCTATTAATTGCATCAGTAGCATGGGATCTTCTTAGTGTTTGGATAATTGCCAGGTTCTTGTGGCCTGGTTTGGCCTCTGTTGGAAACAGGATGCTGGGCTTGATGGACCCTTGGTCTGACCCAGCATGGCAATTTCTTATGTTCTTATGTTTTGAGGATAGTAATTCTATATTCATGCATGGATGTCTTGCATGAGGCAAGCAATGAGGGGGATATTTTCGCTATTTTCTTTCTTTGATTCTCAGGTCATTTTTGAGTTTTTTTAGTTCAGGTGAGAACCATGCTTTTTTGTTGCTATGGGAGGGGTTTACATTTTTTGTTGTGAGTGGGCATATTTTGTTGGCAATGTCTTTAGTGGTACTGTATACTTCAAAACCAACTACTAATTTCCCAATCCTCAGAACAATATGTTGATGCTTACAAAATGACCATCATAATAGGCATTATTGTGTATTGCTATCAGCTTTGTTTCCACTCTGCCTTACATTTAATCATCGGTCAGTCCCAAAATATAAACAAAACTATTTTTTAATATTTTTTTAAAAAAAATTTTCTGTGCTCCGTGAGTACTTTATCCGTGGGATTAAAATAATCATCAATTTTCCTTATCATTTCATTTCAATTCATGAATAAATGGTGACTTATCTGAAAAATTGTCTGTATATTATTCCACAGGAAAGTTATCTGTGTCTCGTTTCACATGAAGCTGTCAGCCACTTGTGGTTTCCATGCCCAAGTTTTTCATGCTGTTAGCCGGTTGTGGTCTCTCTGCCTGACACGGTACTGTGTTTCGGACTCTATATACGTCCTTTATCAAGGGCTCTTTTATAACAACGGCATGGCGAATCTCGGCGTTTTTTCACACGTGTGAAAATTGATGGCCAGAAGAGAGAAAGCAGTGGCATGGGGAGACAGGGGGGTATCAGTGGGGGTTAGAGAGTTGTTATGAGAGGCTGTTGGTACAGCTCTTGTCAGGAGGGATAGACAGTACACAGTGAACAAGAGTGTTGCAGGGTTGAGGAGGTGATTGAGGCTATGTTGCCAAAGGTGAAAGTCGGGCAGCACTTACGTGGCGGCACTAAGGGGCGCACAAAGGGGCAGACTGCCCGGAGCTGTTGCTGTCCCTCCACCAGGGCTTGCAGTAACTGTTCCATTTCTCCGGGAGGTTCCTGCTCCTTCAAGGTCGGAAACCTTTCTCCTTCTTTCAAGAAAATAACCAAATAAAAGAAAAGCCTGCTTCTCCAGCTCTGACTCATTTCTTCTGTTCCCTCCCTCCAGTGGAGCTTCTCTCCTAGCCGGTACCAATAACAAAAAAAAATCCTGTGTGGCTGCCGTTGCAGCTAGGCCCCCCCCCCAAAAAAAAAAAAGTTGTTTTTTTTTCTAATGTGGGTCCCTGTCTGTGCAGACGCTTAGAATAGGAAATCCCACTTCTACTACCATATGTGATGCCCTTGTAGCAGTCTATGGCGGGGGAAGGCCGCAGAACAGACCAGGCTGGAGAATGGTCTGCTTTTCTTAGTTTATTTTCAAAAGTACATAACAGAAGAGGAGCAAAATGGCTTCTTACCTCAGCAGACTGACAAGCAACAAAAATGTCCAGAACAAACACAGCATTGGATTACAGCTTCCGTCTTCTCCCTGGGGCCTCTCTAACTCTCTCAGGGCCTCACCTTTGTATCCCTTACCTCAGGGAAATGCCCCCACCCGAGGATCCCTTTCCTGTCTGTCTTAAGGTGGACCGGGACAGATAGCTGGAGCCGGTCCGTTAAGGCAGTCTGAGGCTTTCTATCATATACTCTATTACAAGGCCGTACAACAACTGCGACCTGGAATGGGATGCTCCAGAGGCCACCTTTAAGGGAGGGCGAGCCCTAGAAGCTCTCTACCCCTTGGACCCCGCAACGAAGGAACTCCTGAGGTTTCCCAAGGTCAACGCCCTAGTCTGCGCCACCAGAAAGTGCACTCCCATACCAGTCGAGGGAGGAACTTCACTCAAGGATGCCAATGACAGATGGCAGGAATCCATCCTCAAGCAGTCTCACGATGTATCAGCTTTGACCTTACAGATCGCTGCCTGCTGCGCCGTGGTATCACGTGCCTGCCTGGCTATGGCCAGGGACTCAATTACGCCAATCGAGGCATTAGACCCGGCAATATCATTCCTCACAGATGCGACCTCAGACCTGGTACACACCTCAGCCAGGAGCCTCTCGTCCATAGTGGCAGCCAGAAGACAGCTCTGGCTCCGAAGCTGGTCAGCCGACGCAACCTCTAAGACGAAGCTCACGAGAATGCCCTTTAGAGGAACACTCCTGTTCAGAAGCAAACTGGACAAATTAGTGAACAAATGGGGCGAGTCCCCAGTACCCCGTCTACCGGAGGACAGAAACAAGAGGAACCAACACCCCTTTCCCCGGGCACCCAAGGGCAGAGGATCCCAGCGTTTTAGACCATACAAAACACTTACCAAGCCCCTCACTCCACCAGCAGGGGACAGTCCTTTCAGAACAGACACAACGAAAGAGGAGCCAGCTCGGGACCAGGCCCCAGCCTCAACATGCAATGAGAATCAGCAGACCCATCTACAGGAAGAGATCATAGGGGGCAGACTCATCCTATTCTAACAAAGATGGGTTGAAATAACGTCGGATAATTGGGTCCTATCCATCATCCGAGAGGGTTACTACCTGCATCCCCCCGGACAAGTTTGTGATTTCTCCGTGCCACGGCCCCTCCAAGAGGAAGGCAGTGGAACTACACTATCAAAACTTTTCTCCCTAAAGGCAATAACACTAGTGCCCACGCACCAACAAAGTTCTGGGCACTATTCCATCTACTTCATCGTGCCCAAGAAAGAGGGAACATTCCGGCCCATACTGGACCTCAAGACCGTCAATCACTACCTGAAGGTACCCCACTTCCACATGGAAACCCTGCGTTTGGTCATAAAGGTGGTACAACCAGGAGAATTCCTGACCTCCCTGGATCTGTCAGAAGCCTATCTCCACATACCGATCCATCGCATCCATCAGCGTTTCCTACACTTCTCGATATTGGGCCATCACTACCAGTTCCAGGCCCTACCATTCGGGCTAGCTACGGCTCCCCGAACGTTCACCGAGATCATGGTGGTAGTAGCAGCGACACTGAGGAAAGAAGGAATCCTCGTGCACCCATACCTGGACAATTGGCTGATCAGAGCAAAATCGCCAGAGGAAAGCCATCAAGCAACCGCCAGAGTCAAGGAACTACTGCAGAGCCTCGGATGGGTCGTCAATACACCCAAGAGCCACCTGCAGCCCTCCCAATCCCTAGAGTACCTGGGAGTCCAGTTCAACACCAAATGGAACAAAGTCTCCCTTCCCCCTATAAGGAGAAAGAGATTGATGGAACAACTACAAGCATTGTTGAACTCTACCTTTCCCACGGCATGGGACTAACTCCAAGTCCGCGGACTCATGGCATCAACCATAGAAATTGTCCCGTGGGCAAGGGCCCACATGTGGCCCCTACAACATTCCTTACTGTCACGATGGAACCCGATGTCTCAAAACTACTCCGCCCCCCTCCGGCTACTGGCGAAGGTTCGGAACCAGCTACAATGGTGGCTACAAGAAGACCATCTGAGCGAGGGAACAAGCCTATCCACACCGGAATGGACCTTGCTCACCACGGATGCGAGCCTGCGAGGATGGGGAGTCCACTTCCAGGAGCTAACGGCTCAAGGGCAATGGGACAAAGAAGAGTCGGCATAGAACGTAAACCGACTGGAAGCCCGAGCAGTCAGACTAGCCTGCCTACGTTTCAGTCACAGACTCCGGGGAAAATCAGTCAGAGTCATGTCGGACAATGCCACAACAGTGGCTTACATCAACCGCCAGGGGGGGAACCAGAAGCCAGCAGGTGTGTCTGGAAATAGAGCCCCTAATGACGTGGGCAGAATCAAACCTACAAGGGATATCAGCTGCCCACATCGCGGAAAAAGACAACATCACTGTGGACTACCTCAGCAGAGAGAGTCTGGATCCGGGGGAATGGACACTGTCTACAGCAGCCTTCCAGCAAATAGTAAACCATTGGGGAACCCCAGCCATGGATCTTCTGGCAACCGGGTCTAACACCCAGGTTCCCAAATTCTTCAGCCGAAGATGGGAACTGCTGTCCCAGGGAATCGATGCCCTCGTCCAGACCTGGCCATGGGAGGACCTACTGTATGCCTTCCCTCCATGGCCACTACTGGACGGAATCATCCACAAGATAGAACACCACAGAGGGCTGGTACTTCTAGTGGCTCCAGACTGGCCAAGAAGACCGTGGTACGCGGACATGCAAAGACTTCTGGCGGGAAACCCTCTATGCCTACCTCCACACAGGGATCTACTCCAGCAAGGACCGATCCTCCACGAAGACCCAACAAGATTCTCGCTTACGGTCTGGCCATTGAGAGGTCTCACCTGAAAAAGAGTGGATACTCAGGATCAGTGATTGACACACTATTCTGAGCACGCAAGTTCTCCACCTCCTTTTTACGAGTATGGAGAATATTCAAAGCCTGGTGTGAGGACCGCGACATCCTCCCACAGACAGTCAAAATCCCCATGATCCTGGAATTTCTGCAGGACGGCATGAACAAAGGGTTGTCCCTCAACTCCATCAAGGTGCAACTGGCTGCCCTGGCCAGCTTCAGACCCAGGGTGGACGGCACCAGCCTAGCGGCCCACCCAGATGTCTCCCGCTTCTTAAAAGGGGTCAAACACATTCGGCCACCTCTAAAGTGGCCAAAACCCCTATGGAATCTCAATCTAGTGTTAGACTTCCTAGCAGGAGCTTCGTTCAGACCAACTCGTGGTCTGTCCCTATGGCTCTTGACCTTGAAGACGGCGTTCCTCGTGGCAATCTGCTCAGCCCGTCGAATCTCCGAACTTCAAGCACTATCATGCCGGGAGCTGTTCCTCAGATTCATGCCGGGACCATACAGCTGCGCACTGTACCCTCCTTCCTGCCAAAGGTGGTTTCTCACTTCCATCTAAACCAAACCATCTCACTGCCATCTCCAGATGAGCATAAGGACTCAGAAGACTCACGCCTTCTTTGCCACCTGAATGTCGGCAGACTCCTAGTCCGATACCTGGAAAGATCGGAACCTGTATGAAAGACGGACCATCTATTCGTTCTTCACAGTGGGAAGAAGCAAGGGGAAGCGGCCTCGCGGGCAACCATAGTCCGCTGGATCAAAAACATAATCAAGGCGGCCTACGTAGAGGCAGGCAAGCCTCCACCTCTACAAGTCAAGGCCCATTCCACAAGGGCCCAGGCAGTGTCCTGGGCAGAAACCAAGATGCTGTCACCCGCAGAGATCTTTTGGGTGGCAACATGGTCCTCCATCCACACATTCTCGAGATTCTATCGCCTGGATGTTCAGGCCAAGGAGTACACAGCATTTGCAAAGGCAGTACTAAATGGGCCACGGGCAGCCTCCCACCCGGTTTGGGAGGAACTTTTGTACATCCCACTGGTCCTGAGTCCATCTGCTACACGCTAGGAAATGTAGAAATTACTTACCTGATAATTTCATTTTCCTTAGTGTAAACAGATAGATTCAGCACCCCGCCCATGGCTGCCTCATACTCAAGAATCCTCAGGGGAACTTCCCACCGAGAGCAACACAAGCATGGGTAGGCCAACCCTTATCTCTAGTTCAGACACCGATATCACCAGGTGTCGCACTTCTCGGTTGAGTGCCCTGGCGGTCTCCAGCTAGAAACCACGTCAACCAATCCGAGTAATCAAGTATCAAGTTAACCAAGTTAATTGAAATTATCCAAACACACATATATCCATAATTGCTTTTCGAGGAGAAAACTGAAGATCAGAGCCTCGTGCATGGGTATATGTAGTGCTGACGTCAGATTGAAATCTGACTCCGTCTCCAACTGCTATCAGGAGCACATTATACCCATTGGTCCTGAGTTCATCTGTCTACACTAAGGAAAATGAAATTATCAGGTAAGTAATTTCTACATTGCAAAATATAAATGGTTATATCAAATAGCCGGTGAGAAGAAAAAAATGTGCTACTTAACCAGCTATTGTCAGAACCGGCTATCATATAATAGCCTTCTAAAATACCGATAACCGGTTAATGACATCTCACATGTGATTGGCCATTCAGACGGACATGATCCTTTATCAAGCTTGCCCTGGCCAAAGAAAGGATACACTTTTCTCCTGGGAACAAGAAGGGATCCCTCACAGTGAGGACACGGGCCTTATCCAGCTGTCCTTTAATCTGTAAGTATGATTTACGTAAGGCCTTTTCCATCAAGATCATATAGTTAATGGAAGGATGGCAGCAATCACAAAATAGACTGCCTGTGAGATTTAAGGTTGCATCTTCCACAGCTGGAGCAAGGGTTATCATAGCAGTGGTTGGATATGTAGCTGATGGCAGGAAAACTCGCCACACATAGTAAGCTTGTAGGAAAATAATGACGCAATGACTTAATGACTACGATACTGACAGATACCCTGCAGTGCATGTCTGCCATGACAGATAGGCTGCACAAAGTCTGATGTGATGTTCAAGGTACTCACAATACAGTGCATGGTATGTCCCCAACTACTGCACGCATGGTCAGGCTCCTTAGCTACCTTCAATGATGTAGTACACAGCAGCTGCAGTGTCAGGGTTGGGCTGAAGGGTTGGCAACAAGGAATGTTCAACAATAGGCTGTGTAGCATAACTCCACCCAGCAGCCCTAACAAGTAGCAGGAATCAAGGAAAAAAAAGAAATTGGCATGCAGGCCTTGGTCAGGTGTGTCAAGAAATAGCTATGGAAAAAAAGAACCCCTTTGGTGACTTAATGGTACATCAGCAGTTATGAACTTGATGAATAAGCATAGACATTTTTAGGTATGTGTTGTTCACTGTCAGGGTCAAACAAACAACAGTCCCGTACATATTGAACTATGACTAGCACGCCATTATCTATCCCACAGGCAAAGCGACTTATGTCGCAATATGGAGGGTCTAAAGGCAAGATTTAGGGCACTGAGGCATCAGAATCCAAGGCTTCTACAGGAGCTTAGCAGCCAGGGGCAGCCTCAAAATGTGTGATTATGTGAGTGCCTCTTACTGTCTCTTTATCTCTTAAAATAGTGTCATATTAGAAGAGCTAAGGATGTAAAACATACAGGGTCACATAGCAATCATAAGCCATATATATATAAGGAAACACAGTGATATAAAGGCTATCTAACATGTACATCCAGCCATATACATTTCTATTGTAGATGACATGCATGTCAAGTATACATAGCCATGCTAGTGAGGCGGCTATGAGGAAAAAGGTGCTGTAATAATAATAAATATGTAGGACAACCTCGGGTTTCTTACACACCCTCCCTCCAGTGTCTACCCTGTCCTGAGGACACACCTAGCTACTCAGGTTTGGAGGATATCCATGAGGACTATCCCTTAGATAGAATAGCACACAGTGGGGGCAGTGCATGCTAATCTAGATCATATATATTTCTAGTGAATATCCTGTAAAGATTGCTGTGTTGGTGAGTCCCAACAACTGGGTAGAGAAGCCCAGCTATATACTGTCAAAGGCAACTGATTAACTACAATACAAATCAAAATGTGGATACTGATTTCCCTGATATGTGTAGGAAGTTGTGACATTACTGTTTATCAGAGCCATATGTTGTTACTGCTCTCATCTTGTACTTGAATATATTGATAGGAAGGTCCCAAATGACCTTGTATGGAATGAGATCATCAAATGTTTACTCTTTCCTCCAAAATCATTTGCAGAGTATGTAATCATATCACACAGCATATGCTATCAGTTATTTGATCATTATTTACAGAGCTCTTTGTTACCCAGGATATCTCTTATTGCCAATTTAGGTACAAGCACAAATGTAACTGGATCCCTAACAAGAAAGCATTCAGGTGAAACCATCTGTTGTGCTCCTGCCTGTAACCTGTAAGATAAAGATTAATGTCCCACGACTAACTCCACAAACTGTAAACTCTACCACTATAAACCTGGGAAGGGACATCAGCATTAACACTGGGACTTGCTAGTGTGTTCCTTGTCCCACTACTGGGATGTACCCAAAAAGGTCACCCTGACAGATGCTAATACTGTCTTTTATTGAGGTTTCTTTGAACAGAACCGTGGCACAAACGTTATTGGCAAATTACAGGACACATAGGCCCAAGCTTCCTGAGGATGTTAGCTATCCTATTCCTTACAGCACCACATGTACAGCTACTTTGTGAAAACTAAGCCATTTGAAGCAAGGGTTATGAAGGTAGCAACAAAATCAGAGGCCATCCCAAGAAATATATATATATGTATATAGACATTTTTCCACATGCATAAAATCGGGTGTACATGTACGCTGCGCACAACCTTTTAAAATCTACCCTTATGTACACTAATGCTCATAGTATGGGAAATAAAGTCCCAGATCTAGAGGCAGTCATGGAAGAAGCTGACTTGGATGTAGTGGCTGTAACAGAGACATGGTACATGGAAAATCATGACTGGGATATAGTCAGAGCCCCTGATTTCTTGCAGCAGATTTTTCAAGACTGCAGCAAGAGTTGCAAATTCTGTTTGAGATTTTGGGTAGAGGGATAAAGGATGGAGGAAGACAAAGGCACAGAAGAAGGACAGGATGGAAGATTCAAGGAGGATATGGAAAGGGAGATTTTGGCATCCTACTGGTAGACATCCCAGACGCTTGCCTGGTTGGCCTGTCCCTTAATACAGCCCTGGAGTTGGGAGTAGTTCCGGAGAACTGGAGACAGGTGGATATGGTTCCTGTTCATAAAATAGTAGAAGGAGGAGGCTTGTGATGTGATTTATTGAACTAGACACTTAGGGGTAGATTTTAAAAGAAGCGTGCACGGCTTACATGTGCGCATGCTACCCGGCGCGCGCACATGTACGCCCGATTTTATAATATGGACTCAATGGTCCCCAGAAGCCGTGAACACCTTTCAAAAACTCAAGGAGGCTTTCCTTCGAGAGCCTTTTCTACGCCACCCAGATCCCCAACTACCTTTCATCGTTGAGGTAGATGCTTCAGACCTCGGGGTAGGAGCAGTCCTTAGCTAACACGCTGACAACCATACCCTGTATCCCTGTTCCTTCTTTTCTCGGCGTTTTTCCCCAGCCGAACGAAACTATGGGATAGGAGACAAGGAACTCTTAGCGATTAAATTGGCATTTGAGGAGTGGTGCTCATGGCTCGAAGGTGCTCAACATCAAATCACGGTTTACACCGACCACAAAAACCTTGAATACTTGCATCACGCACAACGCCAGAATCACAGACAGGTCTGTTGGTCATTATTTTTCAACCGCTTCAACTTCCTCTTGAAGTACCGCCCAGCGGACAAGAACACTCGCACGGATGCCTTATCCGGGTCCTTTTCAACGGAAGTACGTAATAGGGTCCTACTTTCTGCTACTCACACGGTTCTAGCCGGGAAAACGGTAGTTCCACAGACCCTCTGGAAGAAGATACTCCGATGGGCTCACGATTCTCTACTCGCAGGTCATCCCGGACAATCCCGAACCTTAGCCATACTACAAAGGTATTACTGGTGGCCCTCTATGGAAAAAGACGTTCGGGCCTACGTGGAGTCATGTCCTACCTGCGCTAGACAGAAACCACTGCCGGGTTGTCCTTGGGGACTTCTTCAGCTACTACTCGCTGCAACTGAACTGTGGACACATATTGCAACGGACTTCATAGTTGATCTACCAGTGACAGCAATAACATCATCTGGGTCACAGTTGACCGTTTTTCTAAAATGGCCCATTTTGTGGCGCTACCCGGATTACCTTCAGCTTCAGAACTGGTGAAATTATTCATCGGTCATGTCTTCCGTCTCCATGGCCTGCCAAGACATATCCTCTCCGACAGTGGGGTCCAATTTACAGCTAAGTTTTGGAAGGCTCTATGCCGAAAATTTGATATCTCTCTGGATTTCACAAGTGCTTACCACCCACAGGCAAACAGACAAACTGAAAGAACAAATCGCACACTAAAACAATTTCTTCGAGCCTATGTTAATTCCAGGCAAAGCGATTGGTCCGAGTTGCTTCCATGGGCTGAATTTGCAGTGAAATCTCTTCTATCAGCGTCTACAGGGTCATCACCCTTTCAACTTGTCTATGGAAGACAACCTTTACCTCCTTTACCGGTTCCATTGTCGGTACCATCTCATGCAGCCCAGGTGTCAGCACAAGAACTGCATCAACTCTGGCAGCACACCAAGGAACTTCTTCAGAAGGCTGGACAGAGGACCAAAAGACTCTACAACGCTCACTACCGAGCCACTCCACAATTTCAGCCTGGAGATAAGGTATGGCTCAGTACCCGTTTCATCCGCCTAAAACTGCCTTCTGTCCGATTTGCACCTAGATACATTGAACCTTTCACAGTGCTTTGCCGCCTGGGTCTGGTAACCTACAGCCTACAGTTACCTGCCTCTGTACGCATCCACAATGCCTTCCACATCTCAAGCCTCTCATATTATCGGAATTCTCAAAGAAGACACCTGAACCACAGCCTCTTACAGCTGAAGAGGACATCACCTTTCAGGTCGAGGATATATTAGATGTGAGAAAGCACGGAAGGCGCTGGAAGTACCTCATATCCTGGGAAGGATTTGGACCTGAGGAGAATAGTTGGGAGCCTGAAAGCAACATCCTCGACAAGGAGTTGATCCGGCAATTCCACGTTTCCCATCCTAGGAAACCAAAACCCTGGGGAGGGGCCCTAAGAAGGGGGGTACTATTGCGTCTGTCGGTCACAGATGGCTGCGACCTCTCATGCTCACCTCTTTTTTCGCTGCACTATCAAATCTAGGACGAGTGACGGCATCCGCCAGTCACCGCCGACCTCCCTGGCATTCCCGGGATGGCGAGAGCGGCTGACTGCCATCTTGCTTCTGGAGTCACATAGGCGCGTACACATCATGGCGGGAACCTCCGGGGTGTCCCCTCCGGATGACGTAGTCTCGATACCTGTACTTAAGCAGACCAGCCCTATGCACTGACGAGTTAGCAAGGAGTTTCCTTGTTGCTGAATCCACTACACTTGGACTTTTGATTCCAGTTCCTGGCTTGCTGTGTGAAAGCTTGGAGTACCCGCTCCTCGGGGGCTCTTCCGCGTTCCTAGGCTATCCGCTCCTCGGAGGGCCTTCCTGCCTTTGAACTCCTGTTCGCTCTACCTCTCAGGACTTCCCTAGGAACCACGCCTTGTGAGTACCTTCTTCATACTTCAACTCTACCAAGCCTTGCTGGGATTTCCTTGCTGGGATTTCCTGTGGCCTCGGGCCACTACCGCGCTCTCCTCAGCAGGATTCTCTTCACCATTCCCTGCGGTGCAGATTACTACTTCAACTTCCTCAGGAACCTTCTGAGCTTCCTTACCTTTGAATACCTCAGCATCACCACCCTTGTACAGTCACCCTCGGCATACCCTGCACTGTGGGCCACTACTGGGTCTGCACACCTGAAGTATTGCATCATCATTGAGAAGGCTGCCTGGCGTACCCCACTCTGCGGGCCACTACTGGATTTACACATCGGAGGTCAACTGAAAAGTCTACCTTAACAGGCATTCAGTATCACACCTCATTGGTTAATAGTCTGTGCACCTCATTGGTTAATGGTCTGTGCACCTCCTGTTATATGAGTCCTCTTCTGTTCATGGAATCACAACACCCAAAACACCACAAAAGCAAATAGTGCATGGAAGGCACGCCTGGGCTGTGCAGAAAGGGAGAAGGCCAGAGGATGCTCTCCAGACTCATTGCACATAGATACACAAATACAGCATGTGAGTAATGACCTGCCACAGGTCTTCAGTGTGTTGCCTGAGAAGTTAAATGGATTCCATTCCTATCTCTATCAGGACAAGCTCCATATACATCTAGAACAAGTGCCTTAATACATAAAAGTCTGATGCAGGAAAAGGTATGACATTCACTTCACCGAACATTGGATCATATCTGTCAAGGTAAACGGTAGACAACCATAGTTTCACATCAGGCCACTAGCACATCCTCATTTTTGTCTGCCCTGCTGTATAGGGCCAACATTGCACTGTCCTATATAAGACACACCTCACAAAAAGAAAATCAGGCTGCTTATATTTTTTGGCTCACACCTTCACACCTTCCAGCTAATATCTTGTATATTTAGTCTACTACCACTGTTTGTGAATCACACCAATCTTAGTGATAGGTTTCTAGGGATACGTAGTATCATTAACTCTAGCCCTAATTCTGAGTTGAAATTTGCAGCTGACCCACTTCTCCGCTTCTAACACTATTGCAGCAAACGTCCTGGCACATGGAAGAATGCCATAGTTAACCCGTCACTGTACATACTACTTTCAGGATTTCTATCTGGGCAAGAGTTTATCCTCAGACTCACTCTGCATATGAATAGTAAGCTATGTTGTCAGGGAATTAATGCAGGTTGGCAGCATCTGGAGCACAGATGGCCAGTAAACCTGCATTGGTAGAGCTTGCCTGAAACATTGTACAGATGACAGAGATCAGCATAGGATGTTGTCAGATTAGAAAGTAAAACTGCAGCTTTGCATACTGTTATGTATCCAGATATGTGAGGTCCAGATATTTATTTTATTTATTTATTTATTTATTTTTAGCTTTTATATACTGATCTTCTTGCATTGGATACAAATCAAACCGGTTTACAATGAACAGTAAGAACTTGCCGGTGGGCTTTACAAAGAACATTTGTTTGAGGTGTCTCTAGATAAAGACTTCTCACAGTGGCATGCCTTCTTTTATAAACTTCAGTGTCCTTCTGGGGCCTCTCAAAGTTCCTGCCAGCTGCTATGCCCTCATTATCTTTTGCAAGGGCAAAGATCATAGAATGTAGGCATCATAGCTAACATTACTGTTGGCACAGCTGCACAAAACCCACAAGTTGCAACAACAAAGAGGCCAGAGGAAACAACAACCAGCTTCTCTGCGTTGTATTCTGTAGATCCTCTTTTAGCCAGTCACATATATCCAATAGCGTTTGCTTATTAAAGTGATACCCGTGAACACTTGCTCCTCTGACAGGACAAAATAGTTGATTCTGGCCCTGTACACCCGTTATGGTTTATATCTCCTTTTTGCCAGCTGCCTCTGCTGCCTTGCTTGTTTCCTTTGCTGCCACTGGCACCACCACTACCAAATGGATATCATGCTGCATATATGAAGGATAATGTCCAGAGGTGATATATGCACAGCCACTTAAACTGCTACCCAGACAAAGTTATTCACCTATTTTAAAAGGGCCGCTGCTGCAGACATCCAAATAGCTGTTCTGAGTTTAGCCGGATACACGACATCAGCTATGCATCCATGGGTGGCTTAAAATTTACCCTAGCCGGTCATAGTTTGACCTCTTCTCTAACACGCCCCAAAACGCCTTCTTTCTTAGCCACCTAAACGCCACTTCTCAGCCTACATATTCGGCTAAGTCGCAGCAGATGAAAATGCTCCACAACTGGCTAGATATTTTGTAGCTAGCTAAGATATCATTTTAGATGGATAACTTGGTGCCTAGATTTTTGAATATGGACCTCAAAATGACCTAAATCACTTGCTATCCCTCCCCTTCCTGGTACAAAGCAATACTTTTCTCCACTGATGACTAGTAATTTAGCCTAATGTATGATCTTAATCTGTTTTCCTATGATCTCTAAGATGCTGATATTCAGTGCTACTTAGCTGAATAAATAACAACTTATTCGGCAAAATGGTGGCTGCTGAATATCTGGCTGCGATCAGCAGTTTCCACTTAGCCAGGGAAGAAAATAGCTGGATATCTTGTGGGCAGATCGGGGAGGAGCTGTTTATCCATTTAACTTAGCTGGATAAATAGCAATATTTTAAATTAACCTGCTCTATATAGCAGGTGTAAACAGTCAAATAAGACTTATCTGGCTATCTGTCGTTTTCTATGGTATATTCATCAGCATAGCCATGCTGCTGAATATCCCATGTAAGTTAGTGAGATAAGTCTTATCCAACTAAGTTATTTAGATGTTCAGCTTTCAATATCTATCCCTAATAAACTTACTATTTCTTTTAATTTTGGTTAGGGTTGATTTTGCACTTATTTGTCTAAGGTCTCCTCTTGGCAGCAAACATGAGTTCTTTGGTTCCGATAAATACAATATATACATATGTCTTTGAAGTTACTAACCATATGCTGAAAATACTGCAAGAAATCAATACCCTTTTTTTTTGTGGAAAGATAAGACAAAGCAGAATTATACTTCCCTCCTCCTATCCCAACTGTCCATCCTGTTCTACATCTAGGCTCATGATGATATGAAAGCTGCTGTTTGCTGCAGTTGTTCAGAACTGGTGCAGCCCCTTGTTATCCAGTCTTCACGTTTCTGCTGTTTTTCAGCTTGGAGGCTGCCAGCATCGGATTCATCATTGTTATAGACCGACGCAGGGACAAATGGAGCTCAGTAAAGGCATCCTTGACCCGAATAGCAGTAAGAGCTTTCTATATTCTGCATGATCACGCCCTGTTGATTACAGTGCCAGTCCTGTACACTCCCAACCTCCATTGCACCAATTCTGCTTCTCTAACTTGTGGGCAGCAGGACCATATATGGGGAGATACATATAGATATTTATATATAGGTATAATTTTTCACCTACAAGAAATCATAGCACATGCATATTTTAAATTGGATTCCAGAAATGAATATTTTGAGCCTTGTTATTCCCTCGAGATCATAACAATGAAAACCAAATCATTGGCTTGTTCTGCATTATGTGATTCAAAGGAGAGCTGGAGACACGTAGCAATTCTAATTTCATGTCATTTCCATGGATTACTTAAAAAATAAACTGCATGTCAGACATTTTTTCCCATACAAATATGAATATAGATATGGTCAACGCTGAAAAGGTCCCTGAAGGTTAAATACTTTATTTATTTATTTATTTATTTATTTATTTATTTATTTATTTATGTATTTGTTGCATTTATAGCCTATTTAATTTATAGCATAATACCCTAAGGGGTAGATTTTAAAAGGAGCGCACGCGCACATGGACGCGCAGATTTTATAATGTGTGCGCGTCGCTGCGCACACGTTCTAAAATGCGATATCTGTGTGCACATGCCCGCTGGATTTTAACGTCCATGCGGGTATGTGCGGGTGGCCTGCGAATCACGCACGGGGAAAGGGGATTTTATTAAGTACGTGTGGTGGCGCAATCGGGCCTAGACCAGTTCCCCCTCAGACCGCTCCGATTAAGGAGCGAACTGGGAGGGAACTTCCCTAACCCTAACCCTACCCTTCCTACCTTTGCCCCTCTCCTCCCTGACCCCTAACCTAAACCTAACTATCCCTTATTTTTTTGTTTCCATACTTACTGCTCCTCCGGAACAGAAATATCTTCCAAGCGCCATCCGGCTGCCGGCGCACGCTTCCCCGGGACAGCGTCTAATGACGATATCCCGGACTGCCCCCGCCCTGCCCAGACCACGCCCCCCTTGGCCCACCCCTTTCTTTAGACTTGGCACTTTGGCACGTATCGGTGGTTACATGCGTGGCCGGGCCTTTTAGAAAATGCGTGTGGACCGTGCAGGGCCCTGAAATTTACGCACGCGGGGCCTTTAAAATACGGGCTTTAGGCAACATATATTTTAAGTGCAACAATACAAGTGAAATAAGTCTAAAATCAATAAAACTAAGATAAAAGCTTCCGTTGAAAGAGCTACATTACTTTAGATGTAAAATCTTATTAACTTAGATTGAAGGGAGACCCTTCTTATAGCAATAAGAAGGCCCCTTTTAACGAGAGTTGCTGCTCACCCAGAGGTTTGAATATTGGTCAAACGTGTTCTAAACAATGTACAAAGGAACAACTAAAACAAAAGATTTAGTTTCAGTGTTTTCTTTTTACCTGTCATGGCAGGTAGACTAAGTAGACTAAGTTGTGAACTGGAATGTCAGCCTGCACGTTTCTGTACGTCGCAGAGGTAGCCGCAGCTCACTTCTCTTGATTGACATGTTTCCGTGCAGGGAGCATTTCCAGGAAACCTTCAGCTTGTGTTTGTCCTGCGGCCATCCCGCTTCATTCAAAGGGCCATCGCTGACATCGGAATTCGGTTCCATCGAGATGACTTTAAAATGAAGGTACCGGTAAGCATGCCTTTGCATCTTGTGTCTCTTTGTTGTCCTACACTTTGCAGACTTCAAGTTCTGACAGTTTGCTTAACTGCAGCCTCACATAGAGATGACTCCTTACAGTATATGAGAATTATTAAACAAATGCTTCCTTCTTTTGGTGAAGAGGATCAGAGGAGGCATTTATTTACAGATTTTTTTTTTAATTGTTTCTGTTGCCATAAACTTGCAATTTACAGATCCGATGCTGTTAGGCAGTGCACTACAGCTGATGTTCAGTATCAGGGATGGCCAACTCCGGTCCTCAAGAGACACAAACAGACCAGGTTTTCAGGATCTCAATAATGAATGCACATGAGATAGATTTGCATACAGAGGAGGCAGTGCATGCAAATCTATCTCATGCATATTCATTGCCAATTTCCTGAAAATCACACCTGTTTGTGGCTTTTTAGGACCGGAGTTAGCTACTCCCGCTCTATATTGAAGCATTACTTATGCTTCACTGCATTTTTTTATGGTCCAGTAGTTTACTTTGATTCCTTTGGGCTGCCAGCTCAGTCAGAACTGGACTCTGTTGGACAACAGAGCCATGAGCCTTCATTCATAACTATCTGCTCTTTTCTCATATTCAATTTCTCCTACTTAGCTCAGTCCAGCCACTGCAGTGGCAGTCCTCATTCAGGGGCCACAAACTGTAGCTCTGTGTCACTAGGTGACACTAGGTGTCATTGTTGAGTGATTGTGAAGCCTCCCTCTCCTCATGGGATGTGAACACTGCCTCTGCATCATTTCCGGCAATTCCAGGGAGCAAAAACCTGGTGAAAGCAGTCAAACCCGAGTCTTCTGCATGGCAGTGTGCAGCGCTTATCACTGAGCTATGAGGCCAACAGTATAGCCGCCTTACTGCTGCCACCTGCTAATCCAAGCCTATTTGGGCCTAAAGAAGACAGGACATGCTGATTGAGAAGATAACCACTTTATTGTGAGACATGGAATTCATCTATAAACAAAACTGTAGAGAAGAGACAGTGACAAATCCTACTTCTGAAGGCTCTCTATGTTCTCCTGAAGTCTGAGCTCCTCGTGAAGCAAGCGTCCATGTTAAGGAGCAGAGAGGGGAAAGGGAACCATTGAGAACTAACTCTGTTTTATATAGAAAAATTTAGACACCCCTCTTCTTTTTCTTCCAGTTGAAGCTTCCTCTTTCCATTCGCTGGGATACAGACACTAGGACCCAACCCTTGCTGTCCTGTACAACATCCAAGCAGTTAATTGCAACAGTGTAATCAGTAGAATTTGGAGGAATTCTTTTTGTAATTCGTCATCCTTTATTACACTAGTGTTGTGCATCCCATCCGTGCTCGGCCAGCGTCCAGGCCTACTCACCCAACCAAGACTCCCATAGATCTCGAGTTGTCCTCCCCTGCTTCAGCGGCGAGCTCAGCTAGGCCTCGACGTCCCGCAGCGGTGGTTACTGGGCCTTCCACCTCCAGCCAGGCCTCATAGTGGGGCTCAGCGTCCTCCGTGGCGTTGGCCCAGCCCCTAGGCGCACGCGCGCGGACCGCCCGGCCCCTTAAAGGGCCAGGGGAGGATCCCAGCTCCACGGCGCGCCTTGATTGAACGCTGCTCTAAAGGAAGTGCCTGCCTACACTTCCTTGCCTTGGCAATCGGGTCGATCACGCTGTGATTTCTAGTTTGCCGCTGCGTTTCCAGTGTCTGTTCCAGTCTCGTTCCAGTCCAGTTCCAGTCTTGTTCCAGTCCTGTTCCGCGTCCTTCTGTTCCTGTGTCCTCCTGTTCCTTTGTCTCCCCAGGTAGTAGTTCTCGGACTGTCTTCCCGGTACTGACCTCTGCCTGTTCTTGACTACTTTGTTCGCCGCCTGGATTTGACCTTTGCCTATTTCCTCGACCATGTCTGCACGCTGCCTGGAACTGACCTCTGCCTGTCCACTGACCATGTCTGCACGCCACCTGTAACTGACTTCTGCCTAACCACTGACCACGCCTGATTGCCGCCTGGAACCTGACTCCTGCTTTGGCTGACTAGCCAAGGACTGACCTTTTGGAACCTGACCCCTTCTTTGGCTGACTATCCTCGGACTGACCACTGGTATTGACCCCTGCTTTGGCTGACTACGCTACCTTGACTCTAGTCTTGATCCTTGCCATACATTCAGAGACTGTATTCTGGCCTTCTCTGGCACTCCGGACTTCTAGCCTGAACATCGACCACGCATCCTTGATCATGGTGGGCACACCTCTGAACTTTCTCTCAAGGAGATCCTGTGAGGTCCACCTAAGACCAGACGGTCCGGGTAACCAAGGGCTCAACCTGAGGGAACCCCGGGTTGCTATTGGTGAAGCTCCAGCTAGCCTCTGTCTCCTCTTGTGCTCCATCTCCTGGTGGCAGGCGCTCTCTGGGTCAGACCAGGGAGTCTACCAATCCTGCAGTAGGCCAAGGGTCCACCTCCCAGTGCAACAGGTTGCCAAGGCCATGGATTCGATGGAGTCTCCCGTCATATGGACCATTCTGGGTCTGGCCGCAACTATCCAAGAGCAACAACGAGCCCTAGAGACTCTAGCATCTTCGGTGGAAGAGCTCTGCTCTCATCTGCAGGATGCAGTAATGGCTAACCCCACAATCCTGACGTGTACCCTGCTACTGAGAGCATCAGTGGCACTGCCAGCTCCTCCTCGTTTCAGTGGTGATCCACGCCTCTGCCGAGGCTTCCTCAACCAGTGCTTCATGCAATTTGCCCTTCAGCCATCATTGTTCCAGAAGGAATCCACAAAAATCACTTTCATCCTCTTCGCCTTGAAGGGAAGGCCCTGGCATGGGCTTCCCCACTTTGGGAGCATTCTGTCCCCATCCTCACTCAACTGTCCCAGTTCATCACCACCTTCAAGCGGATCTTTGAAGATTCTGGTCGTCAGGCAGTTGCGGGCCATCACCTTCTCCACCACTGTCAAGGTTCAAGATCCCTCTCTGAGTTTACGGTGGAGTTCCGGACACTGGCTACGGAACTGGGATGGCAAGAGTCTCCGGGCACTCTATCTAGAAGGCCTATCTCCCGCTCTCAAAGACGAGCTTGCTGTCCGTGAGATTCCCATGTCTCTAGAGGACCTAATTTCCCTCGCTGGGAAAATTGACCATCGCCTCCGGCAACGGCACCATGAAGTGAAAGCACCCCGGCCTCCTGCTCAATGCTCAGCACGTGCCCCAAGCCCTCAGTTGAAGGCTTTACCGGCACCACCTCCATCTACCGAGGAACCTATGCAAGTCAACCATGGGCGGTTGTCTCCCAAAGAGCATCTTCAGCGCAAGAAGCAGGGCCTCTGCTTATACTGCAGTGCCTCCGGACACCTGAGGCAGTCCTGTCCGGTCCGTCCGGAAAACTTCAAAGTCTAAGCCCGTTGGGGGTCCCGAGCTTGGGCGCTACAGTCACCGGCCCCCAACTGTTACTTCCAGCTTCCCTCTCCATGGAATCCCGTTCCTTCGCCACCACTGCTCTTATTGATACTGGGGCTAGTGGCAATTTCATCATGGACTACATCGTCAACCTCTTGAAAATCCCCATGCAACTCGTAGAGGTGCCTCTCCGCATCGCATCTATCCAAGGGGAACATCTCCCCGGACGCATCACGCATCGCATGGTGGCCTTCTGCCTCACCTTGGGAACCTTCCACGAGGAAGAAATATCCTTGTACATCTTGAAACACTCCACACACCCAGTTATACTGGGCCTTCCTTCGCTTCAAACACATGGACCCCAGTTTGACTGGCAATCCCTCCAGCTGGTCCAGTGGGGCCCGCAATGCCAGAAACACTGCTTAAAACAAGTGTCCCCAGCAGTTACCGTCCTGAAGATAACAACCCTCGCCGGCCTACCAGCTCAGTACTCTGACTTCGAAGACGTCTTCTCTAAGCAAAAGGCAGACACACTACCTCCACTCCGAAAGTTTAATTATCCTATCGAGCTTCTGCCTGGCACTACACCTCCCAAAGGTAGAACCTACCCACTCTCACTTCCCGAGACCCAGGCGATGTCTGAGTACATGAAAGAGAATCTCGAGAAAGGGTTCATCAGACCCTCTGACTCTCCGGCAGGAGTGGGCTTCTTCTTCGTCAAGAAGAAGGATGGAGGACTACACCCTTGTATTGACTATCTGGGGCTGAACACCATCACCTGCAAGGATCGCTACCCGTTACCCCTCATTAGCGAATTGTTTGACTGCCTGCAAGGGGCCCAGATCTTCACGAAACCTGATCTACGAGGAGCGTACAACCTCGTGCGCATCCAGCCTGAGGTCATATGGAAGACTGCTTTCAACACCAGGGATGGCCACTACGAGTACATAGTGATGCCTTTCGGCCTTTGCAATGCCCCTGCAGTGTGTCAACGCCTGATAAATGAAATCCTCCAAGATCTATTTTATTCATTCATAGTTGTATACCTAGATGACATCTTGATCTTCTCGAAGGACTTGCAGTCCCATCGCTCCCACGTCAGAACTGTTCTTCAACGCCTCAGAGAGAATCACCTCTACTCGAAACTAGAGAAATGCATCTTTGAACAAAAGTGTCTGCCCTTCCTAGGATATATCATTTCTGATCAAGGATTTACTATGAATGTTATGGTCGTGGACCCTTGGGCCGGCTGAGACTGCAGGTGTTGCACTGCAGGGACCCACGGTGGGCGTCGTGGCTGGGAGGTGGTGCTGAAGATGAGGTCCCCCCAGGAGGAGCCCATATGGATCCGGACCTCTTGGACTTAGGTGGGACCCTATGTGACCAAGGATCCAGGAAGCAGCTGAGGAGATGGAAGAAGAGGACGGCAGCGCCCAGGAGGCTAGGAGAGTCTTCACCCTCAGAAGCCCGCGGCTCCCCCGGGAGGAGCCCGTGAGAGCCCGAGCCGCTGGGACTTAGGAGAATCCTCTGGGCCAGCAAGTAGCGGATACCTGTGGAGACGGAAGAAGCTGAAGTTGGAGTCCAAGAATGAAGCCGGGTTAGAAGCCAGAAGTCAGAATTCCAAAGCCAAAACCAGGGGCAGAAGCTGAAGACGGTCAATAGACGGAGCCGGGTTGGAAGTCAGAAGTCGGAAGAGAAGATCCAAGATCCAAAGCAGCAACTAGAAACTCAGGGAACTGAATGAACCTCGTTGCAAGGCACCGAAGATGTCCAGAAGCAGGGTTTAAATACCCTGATAGCATCTGATGTCATCTGAGGCAGGGGTTGAGTTCTCCCATGCTGGCCCCTTTAAAAGGAACTGCTCCCCCGAGGAGGGAGAGACGCAACAGAGGCAGTGCAGGTCCGAGGAGGCCTCGAAATGGCTCAGGCAGCCCCCGAGGTAGGTGGAGGGATCTGGGCATGGCCCAGGACCGTAACAATGGATCCTGAAAAGCTTCAAGGGATTCGCGACTGGCCCCAGCCAGTAGGCCTCCATGCCTTACAAAGATTCC
Organism: Rhinatrema bivittatum; assembly: GCF_901001135.1. NCBI lineage: Eukaryota > Metazoa > Chordata > Amphibia > Gymnophiona > Rhinatrematidae > Rhinatrema > Rhinatrema bivittatum. The sequence continues at coordinate 235,993,412 of NC_042623.1, forward strand.
TCGGATTCACAAATTATTGTAGGAGTTTTACTACCAACTATTCCACGTTAGCTGCTCCACTCACTGCAATGACCAAGAAAGGAACCAATCTCCGGGTTTGGAGTCCCAAGGTCCAAGCTGCATTCCATGCATTAAAAGAAGCTTTTTTTTCTGGTCCCTGTGTACGACACCCAGACCAAAACCACCCATTTGTTATTAAAGTCGACGCATCCACCATCAGAGCCGGGGCAGTGTGTCAGTACTCCTCCAAGGGTACATTGGTACCGTGCTCATTCTATTCCCACAAATTTTCACCTGCTGAGCAAAATTACACAATTGGAGACCGTGAACTCCTAGTCATCAAACTAGCATTCCTGGAGTGGTGCCCATGGCTAGAAAGTGCACAACAAAAGCATTCCACAAGTCGGCCCTGGGGACTTTTCCAACCACTTCCAGCACCCACCGAGCCCTAGTCCAGTATTTCAACCAATTTTATCACGGATCTGCCTCCATCTAAAGATAACACCATCATCTGGGTCATCATCGACCGCTTTTCCAAGATAGGACATTTTATTCCTCTACAGAATCTTCCATCGGCTCCTGAACTCGCTAAATTATTCCTGAGGCACATCTTCCGTCTGCATGGATTACCCAAGGAAAAGGTTTCGGACCGAGGGCCACAGTTTGCCACGAAATACTGGCAATCATTATGCCAGAAATTTAATATCACCCTGAGCTTCACCTCGGCCTACCTCCCTCAGGCTAACGGCCAAGCAGAAAAAACTAATCTGACACTAAAGACCTTCCTAAGGTCTTATGTAAATAACTAACTGGACAATTGGGCTGACTTGCTACCATGGGCCGAGTTGTCACACAACTCGCACACTGTTGCTGCGACGGACGACTCTCCATTTTCGGTGGTGTTTGGCCGTCAACCACGACTACCCTTGCCAGTACCCCTCTCCGAGCCTTCGCCAGTGGCTCAGTTCACAGCACAGACCATCCGCAATGTATGGAACCAAGTGAAGGAGCGCCTGACCCAAGCTGCCGAATGTGCCAAAAAGGTTGCTGATGCTCATTGGCAGTCAGCCCCACTCTTCAGACCCGGTCAAAAGGTGTGGTTGGATACCAGACACATTACACTGCGACTACCTTCCCATTGCCTAGCACCAAAGTATATTGGTAGATCGGTATATAAAAACCAATAAATAAATAACTCCAGTTGCCGCGATCCATGGGTATCCACAATACCTTTCACGTGTCATTATTAAAACCACTCGTGTCTTCCTGGCATTCTCGCAGAGATCCTCCACCTCCACAGGTCTCCACAGAACCCAACAATATTGAAGCATTACTTGTGCTTCACTGCATTTTTTTATGGTCCAGTAGTTTACTTTGATTCCTTTGGGCTGCCAGCTTAGTCAGAACTGGACTCTGTTGGATAACAGAGCCATGAGCCTTCATTCATAACTACCTGCTCTTTTCTCATATTAAATTTCTCCTACTTAGCTCAGTCCAGCCATTGCAGTGGCAGTCCTCATTCAGGGGCCACAAACTGTAGCTCTGTGTCACTAGGTGACACTAGGTGTCATTGTTGAGTGATTGTGAAGCCTCCCTCTCCTCATGGGATGTGAACACTGCCTCTGCATCATTTCCGGCAATTCTAGGGAGCAGAAACCTGGTCAAGGCAGTCAAACCCGAGTCTTCTGCATGGCAGTGTGCAGCGCTTATCACTGAGCTATGAGGCCAACAGTATAGCCGCCTTACTGCTGCCACCTGCTAATCCAAGCCTATTTAGGCCTAAAGAAGACAGGTCATGCTGATTGAGAAGATAACCACTTTATTGTGAGACATGGAATTCATCTATAAACAAAACTGTAGAGAAGAGACAGTGACAAATCCTACTTCTGAAGGCTCTCTATGTTCTCCTGAAGTCTGAGCTCCTCGTGAAGCAAGCTTCCATGTTAAGGAGCAGAGAGGGGAAAGGGAACCATTGAGAACTAACTCTGTTTTATATAGAAAAATTTAAAGACACCCCTCTTCTTTTTCTTCCAGTGGAAGCTTCCTCTTTCCATTCGCTGGGATACAGACACTAGGACCCAACCCCTGCTGTCCTATACAACATCCAAGCAGTTAATTGCAACAGTGCAATCAGTAGAATTTGGAGGAATTCTTTTTGTATTTCATCATCCTTCATTACACTAGTGTTGCGCGTCCCGTCCACGCTCGGCCCACGTCCGGGTCTACTCACCCAACCAAGACTCCCACGGGTCTCGGGTCGTCCTCCCTTGCTTCAGTGGCGAGCTCAGCTAGGCCTCGGCGTCCCGCGGTGGCGGCAGTCGCCGGGCCTTCCACCTCCAGCCAGGCCTCACGGCGGGGCTCGGTGTCCTCCATGGACGCCGAGCCCAACCCCTAGGTGCGTGCGTGTGGACCTCCTGGCCCCTTAAAGGGCCAGGGGCGGATCCCAGCTCCGCGGCACGCCCTGATTGAACGCTGCTCAAAAGGAAGTGCCTGCCTGCACTTCCTTACCTTGGCAATCAGGTCAATCATGCTGTGATTTCTAGTTTGCCTCTGCGTGTCGGTTCCAGTCTCATTCCAGCCTTGTTCCAGTCTTGTTCCAGCGTCCTTCTGTTCCTGCATCCTCCTGTTCCATCGTCTCCCCGGGTAGTATCTCTCAGACTGTCTTCCCGGTACTGACCTCTGCCTGTTCTTGACTACATTGATCGCTGCCTGGATTTGACCTGTGCCTGTTTCCTCAACCACGTCTGCATGCTGCCTTGAACTGATTTCTGCTTGTCCACTGACCACATCTGCACGCCTCTTGGAACTGACCTCTGTCTGACCACTGACCACTTCTGACTGCCACCTGGAACCTGACCCCTGCTTTGGCTGACTATCCTCGGACTGACCACTGGTATTGACCAATGCTTTGGCTGACTACGTTACCTTGACTCTGGCCTTGATCCTTGCCATACATTCAGACTCTATTCTGGCCTTCTCTGGCACTCCAGACTTCTAGCCTAACATCGACCACGCACCCTTGATCGTGGGGGGCACACCTCTGAACTTTCTCTCAAGGAGAACCTGCGAGGCCCACCTAAGACCAGGCGGCCCGGGTAACCAAGGGCTCAACCTGAGGGAACCCCGGGTTGCTATTGGTGAAGCTCCAGCTAGCCTCTGTCTCCTCTTGTGCTCCGCCTCCTGGTGGCAGGCGCTGTCTGGGTCCGACCAAGGAGCCTACCAATCCTGCACTAGCCCAAGGGTCCACCTCCCAGAGCAACAACTAGCAGTCTTGACAATATACCCAACATAGTTCCTTGTTTTACAAAAGGTCTTCCATATTATATTACCAATTGTCTTAATTAATAAATTAATTAATCAATTAATTATTAAAAAATGTTATCCATAGTTCTAGGCAAAGTATATTATATCATTTTTATAAATGTTTTTAAGAGCTATTATGTCTAAGAAGAACATTTAGGTTTAGTTGTGCTTGTAAAATAAAATAAGTAACATGGTAATGAAGGCAGAAAAAGACCAAGTGGTCCATCCAGTCTGCCCAACAAGCTTCCCATGGTAGTAACTGCCTCTCCGTGCAGGTTACCCCCATGCATTCTGTGAAGGGTAGCAATAATTACAATCCAATGCAAGCATTGTTAGCAATGTTTGTACAGGGTAAGGAGCCTTCATGATAATTCAGTCAATGCTGCTTAAATGTGCTTTGCATTTTAATTTGGCCATAGAAGCAATCCTGTGTTTTATCCCTAATGTCTGTGTATCAGTACTCTGGATCATAATAGATGAGGCTCCCTTTTCCTACTGTTGAAGCACTTAGCGATGTTGCAGTTACATCACAAGCTAACTGGTTAAGGGTAGTAATCCCCATGCCTTCTGTTAAGGGCAGTACCTGCCGCTCTGTGCAAGTTACCCCCATGCACCCTTTTCTTCATTTCAAACCCTAGTCCTTAGGGATCCACAGTGTTTATCCCATGCCCTTTTGAATTAATTTAGTTTTTGCCCTCAGATTGGTCCTCAGATTGCCAGTGAAGTGTTTGGTTGGAATGACATGGCTGGCAGTGTATGAACAATGTTTTATTAGCTCAGTTTGGAAACATGCAGTAGTACTGCATGTTTCCAAAGGGAAGTGATTATCCCCTTGTACAGATAATCACGTTCAAAAGGGAAGTGATTATCCCCTTGTACAGGTCCTTGGTGAGGCCTCACCTGGAGTACTGTGTTCAGTTCTGGAGACCGTATCTACAAAGAGACAGAGACAAGATGGAAGCGGTACAGAGAAGGGCGAACAGAAAGGTGGAGGGTCTTCATCGAATGACTTATGAGGAGAGATTGAAGAATCTAAATATGTACACCCTGGAAGAAAGGAGGAGCAGGGGTGATATGATTCAAACTTTCAGATACTTGAAAGGTTTTAATGATCCAAAGACAACGACAAACCTTTTCCGTCAAAAAAAAATCAACAGAACCAGGGGTCACGAGCTGAAGCTCCAGGGAGGAAGACTCAGAGCCAATGTCAGGAAGTATTTCTTCATGGAGAGGGTGGTGGATGCCTGGAATGCCCTTCCGGAGGAAGTGGTGAAGACCAGAACTGTGAAGGACTTCAAAGGGGCGTGGGATAAACACTGTGGATTAGGGATGTAAATCGTTTCTGAACGATTAAAATTATCGTCAGATAATTTTAAAATCGTCCAAAATCGTTAGAGTGCACGATACAATACAAATGCCCACGATTTATCGTCAGGGGCATTTGTATTGTATCGTTAAATAGGGGGTGGGAAAACCGGCACACCAAAAAAACCCTAAAACCCACTCCGAACCTTTAAAACAAACCCCCACCCTCCCGAACCCCCCCAAAATGTTTTAAATGACCTGGGGTCCCGGCGCGATGATCCCGGCGTGATGTCCCGCTCTCTGCCCACAGCTGCTGTGAAGAGAAATGGCGCCAGTGGCCCTTTGCCCTTATCATGTGACAGGGCAAAGGTAGGGCCGGCGCCATTTTGATTCCTAGCTCCCGACGTCACGCATCCAGGAGATCGCTCCCGGACCCCCGCTGGACCCCCAGGGACTTTTGGCCAACTTGGGGGGGCCTCCTGACCCCCACAAGACTTGCCGAACGACCTCCTAAACTCGAATCGTTTTGCCGTACAGCAAAATGGCGCCGACCGTACGGCATGGTCGGCGCCATTTTGCTGTACGGCAAAACGATTCGAGTTTAGGAGGTCGTTTCCGGACCCCCGCTGGATTTTTGGCAAGTCTTGTGGGGGTCAGGAGGCCCCCCCAAGCTGGCAAAAAGTCCCTGGGGGTCCAGCGGGGGTCCGGGAGTGATCTCCTACGCTCCTGACGTCGGGGGACAAAAAAACAAAATGGCGCCGGCGCTACCTTTGCCCTGCTGTCATATGACAGGGCAAAGGTAGCGCCGGCGCCATTTCTACAACGCACCGGAGGTCCGAGAGTAAAAGATCACACCGGGACCCTCCCTCTGGACCCCAAGTAATTTAAGGCATTTTGGGGGGGTTAGGGAGGGTGGGGGATTTATTTTAAAGGGTCGGGGTGGGTTTTAGGGATGTTTTAGTGTGCCGGTTTTCCCGCCCTCCCCCGATTTACGATTTACACGATATTTTAAAAAACAAAACCGCGACGATAAGATTTCCTCCCCCCCCCCAGCCGAAATCGATCGTTAAGACGATCGATCACACGATTTACATCTCTACTGTGGATCCATCAAGTCTAGAGGATGTGAATGAAGAGGGGGTGGCTCGCGGGAATGAAGGCTACTACCTGGTAATAATACCCTTATTCAATAAACATACACACGGTTAATGCGACTCCAACATTGCTCTAAGCTTCAACAGCAAGAGGAAATGTGGAAAAAAAAAAGAAGGATTTGCATTCACAAAAAAGCAGGGTGTAGCTTGCTTGTTACGGCGGTTACTACCCCCACACCAAATAAGCCTGATACTTTACTTTCAATGCATATCTAGCATAGCTCTCTGCTTCAACGGCAGGGGAGAAAGTCTGATACTTCACTTTCAACGCATAGCTCTCTGCTTCAATGGCAGGGGAGAAAGTCTGTTACTTCACCTTCAATGCATAGCCAGCATAGCTCTCTGCTTCAACGGCAGGAGCAATGTAGAAAAGAGTATCTATATATATAAAGGTAGATTTTAAAAAATTGCGCGATCGCGTACTTTTGTTTGTGCACCAGGCGCAAACAAAAGTACGCTGGATTTTATAAGATAAGCGCGTAGCCGCACGTATCTTATAAAATCCGGGGTTGGCGCGCGCAAGGGGGTGCACATTTGTGCAACCTGCGCATGCCGAGCCCAGCGCGCGCTGCCTGTTCCCTCCGAGGCCACTCCGATTTTGGAGCGGCCTCGGAGGGAACTTTCCTTCGCCCCCCCCCCCCCTTCCCCTCCCTTCCCCTACCTAACCCCCCCCCCCCCCCCCGGCCCTATCTAAACCCCCCCTTACCTTTATCGCACGATTTACGCCTGCGAAAAGCAGACGTAAATCTGCGCGTGTCGGCCAGCTGCCCGCTCCGTGTTCCGGTCCCGGGTGCTGGTCTGGAGGCCGCGGCCACGCCCCCAGAATGCCCCCGGGCTGAAACCACGCCTGTGTCGCCGCCCCCGAAACGCTGCGTCATTCGGCCACGCCCCCGATACGCCCCCTCCCGCCCCTTTTAAAAAATCCCGGGATTTACGCGCGTCCCGGGGCTCTGCGCGTGCCGGCGGCCTATGCAAAATAGGCGCGCCGGCATGCGAGGGCCCTGCGCGTGTAAATCCGCCCGGATTTACGCGCGCAGGGCATTTAAAATCCACCCCATAGAGAACAACCAACAAGGACTAAATTACATAGTCGAGTAAACAAAAGCATGGGTGTAGCTTGCTTATTGAGGCGGTTACTACCCCTAACTAAGCTACATATTCCATTAGATGCTGTTCCAACACTTCTCTCTACATTAATGGTGGGGTGGAAGGGAAATAAAACTAAAAGGTACTAAGAGCCAAGCGTAACAAGTAAGAGGAAAAAAAAAAAGTGCATAGCTTGCTGGGCAGACTGGATGGGCCGTTTGGTCTTCTTCTGCCGTCATTTCTATGTTTCTATGTTTACTGGTCTTTTGATTCATTATTGCAGATCATCATGTTGAATTCTGTGTCCGACCTACATGGCTACATTGACAAAAGTCAGCTAACTCAGGAACTAGGGGGAACCCTGGAGTATGGCCACAGCCAATGGATACACCATCGTACTGTGAGTAGTCTTTCTCTCTCTACCACATTCAGAGCGCCTCCCTCCAATTGAAGGTGAGGAGATTTTGAGGTCTTTCTTCAGTTGCCAGGTCTAATGTGTGACAGTAAACTAGCAAGACTCACGCAAAACCCAGCAACTGAAGACAGAACCTCACAACTTTCTCAACCTGTTATTGAAAAAAGAAGGTGTGTGTGGGAGGGGGGGGGGGGGTGGCAGGGATGATTCTGAGAATCCTGGTCTGTTGATGTGATTGGTGTCTCTCAGGATCCCCCCATTTCTTGTCACAGAGCCTGCTAGCTTATCTCAAAAAGAGGTTGGTTTGTTCTTGATTTTCTGCTTAAGATACTCTGCATCTTCCAAAACCATGTCTTAGAGAGGGTTATTTTCAAAATATTTCAGGCAGGTAAATAGGTGTTGACCTGCATAAAAAGCTTTCTGAAAATTGCCCCCTTCCATGAGGGTAAAGCACATATACTGTGGGGAAAATAGGGCAGAGGAAAGTGGGGGCAAAGAACGTATGCATGCACATTTCATTTTCAAAACCCTTTTGTGAAGGAGTATATAGGAGGAAAATCCCAGAGATCTGATTTGGTCCACCTTAAGCCTAAAACAGCAGGGAATCCTGGTCTGGGCAGATCTTCCTGGGAAAGTGTATAACTAGCCAGGGCTAGGAGGGAACAGGAGGCCCAGAGGAGAGAAGGAAGCCTAGAGAAATAAAATACTGTCGAATTGTAAGTAGTAATACTACATTTATGTTGTTGAACTGTGAAGAATAGTGGAACTACTTTGTTTTGTTTTGTTTTCTTGTCACTAATACAGATGTTTATGCCAGAGTCCAGCCTGAATCTGTCCTCTAGTTACCCTAAGACCACTCATGGTGCCATACTTGTGTGTACATTCACTCATGTACTTTGCCTAAGGAGGGAAGAGATTTCCCTTTGAAAATTAGCTTGCTAGCCCATGGGCAGCCCCACGAGTAGTCTCAAAACTGCCCCTTTATTCAATAAATTGTGCTTAAAGATTAGCACTACTATAGTACAAGCGTGTGAATGTTCTTTTCAGGATTCAAGAATTATGAAGATGACAATTTAATTTTCAAAGGTGTTTATGCAGGTAAATGTGTGTTCTGTCACGTAGTTTTGAAAACCTTTCCCTCTTTTTGTGGATAAACTTCACGAAGCAACAAACACACATTTACCTGCAGGGAAAAGCAGGTGGGGAAGAAGAGTAAACAATGGGGATTTCATTCTGAAATCACCGCTCTTACTTTCTGGTATGTATGAAATCTCTGGTTACTTCTGTACTCGCAGTATACACCAATGTCAGCACATTGTATAAGGGAAGCTGCCATGAACTTGCAGCTCCATGGGCACAAAGGTCCCATAGGCTGATGAGAGGACTCTGAAAATAGCTCCCAAAGTGACCCAGATACTGGGATAAAGTTGTACTCTACCTACCCCAGTGTGCACCTATGAATCATTACAGTCCATATTAGCACGAGAGCTCTGTAAATTCTTTGTTAAGGAATGCAGTTGCTTTGTAGTTTAACATTTCGATACATCACCACATTGCAGACTGCAGCTTTCCATGGGATATGACTGAAACAAAAGATTCTGTTGCCTAGTTAAATACTGAGACCAGTTCATCCCTGGAGGTTTTGGCCTCCAGGAGGAGCACAGCAGCTGAACATTGGGTTTTCCGTGGAGAACAGCTCAGCCATCTTTTTTTCAATGGTGGAAACTTGCCTTGTGTTTGTGATGAATGGCTGAAATCTCTTTTCCAAGAAGTAGGGATTCTCCTCACTAGACCTTGTGTGTGTGTGTGTGTGAGTGTGTGTGTGTGTGTGGTGTGTGAGGGAGAGAGATGTGCAACAGAGAACTCACGTGTCATGCTCACCAGTATCACAAGGGTTCACACCAGCCTACTTTATTCTCTCTCATGTACAGACTGTGGTGGTGAGTTTCTGAGGTTTGGGGAAGGAGGTGAGTTTGGAACCAGTTGCAAGATACTGAGTCTCCTTTCTGAGCTCCACTTCTTGCAGAATGAAAATCTCGGGCAGACCGGCCTCTTTGCCTTAAGCTTTTGGTGACCCTTTGCTGGGAAGCTCTGCCTCTATGTTTTTATGGATAACTGCACTCAAGATTGACACTGACTGCGTGCCGCGCTTGTTGCAGGCCATTGAAACGTTTGCACGGACAGTGAAGACAACAGCACAGATGCTGCAGACTTTTGGCACAGAGCTTGCTGAGACCGAACTCCCAAACGATGTCCAGCAAACCCAAGAACTTCTCTCGATTCACACAGAGCAGCATGAAAAACTGAAGGTGGGAAATGTCACGCTTCTCTCCTTATTATCAGTTTTACTTATTACGATATGAAGAGGTAAATATCATGTAACGTTTTCATGAAATACACTAAAATGAAATTGTTAGACAGTGCTAGCAATCAGCCAAGAGACTAAAGGATCTATGAACGAAACAGTGTTAACATCAACGTACATATTACTGCATCAAACACAACCATTTTAAAAAGAATCTGATTGCATTAATTTTTAACCTGCCCACCTGTTGAAAATATGCAAATAATGTGATAATGAGCTTATTACTCTTTATCATGGTATTTACAAAAGAGAGCTAAACTTACCTTAGCCATGTTCCCAAGGAAAATGTAACTATGTCAGGAGGGGTGTAGATACTTGCTAGCATGCCAACTGGGTCGGCACGCTAGCAGCTAACAGCAGGGGGAGGCAATGTCCTGAACCTCCTTGCTTGCAGACACAGAAGACTCCCCTTCCTCCCCCAAAGCTCAAAGCTGCCATAAGCCCATCCCCGCAAGCAGAGAACTCCCTCCAAAGGTGCCAACACCCATCACAAATTTGAGGCCATGGCCTAACCCCTTTCTAATGCACACCCCCCACCCCCCCAGAGGAGGGATAGGAGGAAGATAGCAGCTTATTTCCATTCTGCTTCTTTGCAGCTTCCATGTTGAATGGTGGCTTTGCTGCCTCTCCCTTTAAATTACATGTGTGAACAGTGTGGTTCAAATGTATTTTTTATTTATTTATTTAATTTATTTATTTGTTTTTATATACCGACATTCACCCAGGGGTATCACATCGGTTTACATAATATTTAGTGAGATAGTGTGATAACAGGTCATACTATCTTTACATTGAGACATTGTAAAATTCCAGCGAAGTAAGGTTTTGTAACTTATAAAATTATTACATTGTAAAATAAAAGCAATTAGTTATCTTAACAATATAACAGCTAACGTTGATTTGACTATTGAGAGATCTCATTATGGGTTATGTGCGGGGTTAGAGATCTGTTTGGTATTGGTTGTTGGGGATGACATGGGGTTAACTGTTAGCTGGGTAGGCTTTTTGGAATAGCCATGTTTTTAGTGATTTCTTAAAGTTCTGTGATGAGGGTTCCATTCTGAGATTTGCTGGTAGTTTGTTCCATAGTGCGGGGCCTGCTATTGAAATTGCTCGATCGCGCGTTGAGGCGAGGTGGGCCTGTTTGCTGGATGGGATGGAAAGTAATCCAGTGTTATTGGATCGTAGGTTTCTTTGGGAGTTGTATGGATGAAGGGTGTCCCTTAGCCAGTCCATATTTTCGTTGTTGAGGGACTTGTGCATTAGGGTAAGGGCTTTATATTGTATTCTTTGTGTTATGGGGAGCCAGTGGAAGTCTTTTAGTATGGGGGTGATGTGTGTGGAGCGTTTGCTGTTTCTGAGGGATCTGGCTGCCTCATTTTGTAATAGTTGGAGGGGCTTGAGGGTGGCAAAGTCACCATTCACTACTGGAGCAATGAAGTAGCCACTCTTGTTATATATACTGTAGGGAGTCCTCTAGTTGTATGGGTTTAAAAAAGGTTTGGACAAGTTCCTGGAGGAAAAGTCCATTAACCATAATTAAGGTAGAGTTGCAGAAATCCACTGCTTATTCTTGGGATAAGCAGCTTGGAATCTATCTATTCCATGGGATCCTTTCAGGTACTTGGGACCTGGATTGGCCACTGTTGGAAGCAGGATAGTGGGCTTGATGGACCTTTGGTTTGTTCCAGTTTGGCAAGTCTTATGTTATGTTCTTAATGTTCAGGTTCCATGCTAGATGCTATATTGATTTTGGTTCTTTTCTTTTTACCTCTGCTGGATGTGGCAACCTGGAAAGGAGGGCACAGTGCCTCCCGCTGTTTCCCATGGCACTGGGTCTGCGCTGATAGGGCCTCAGCAGAGATCATCCCCATTTGTTTCAGGTGCAAATACTATTAAGACCTCCAGCACCAAGGAGAAGATATCAACACTGTGCGTCAGGACAACAAATGTACCATGAAAGTATAATAAGTGATGCTGGTTGTTATACGCCAAGATTATATCAATGCACAGTAATTATGTCAGTAATTTTATTTATTTATTTTTTTAACTGGTCTGCAATACTGGATTTATTTTCCAGGATGAACTGAAGCTAGCCATAAAGCAGGGCTCCACATTGCTTATGTGCATTAAAGATCCAGCATCCAAAATCCCCAATCACAAACTCAATCCGGATGAGCTTGAAAATGTTGCCACTGTTGAAAGGTTTGTAAAATGCTCATCTACAAAAGTATCTTCATCTTTCTTATGATTCCACTTGTTTGCTAGTATGCAATGCATTTTTGTTTATTTTAATTTGCTTTGTTTTCTATGACCCGGCAGTTTCTCTCTTTTCCTTTGAAGTTCCAGCACAGTGGGAACCAGAGCTGAGCTCTAGCATGATAAGCTTCCATCAGAATTACCTGGGGATTCTCCCCACCCCTTGTGCCTAGTCTGGTCTTTGCAGTGACAATCTTTGGCCAGGGGCTGCAGAGCAGGGCTCTTTCCAGCACCCTGCAATCATGGGCCCTAAATCCGGCCATAAGATGTCACCTTTTGAGAGACAACCACAGCTCGGATTTGGATGCTGCTTCCCCAGCATCCCGTCTCAGCTGACCAGAAGACGCAACTCGAGGACTGAATCGAGGGCCTTCTGAATGGTGGTACACAACACATAACCACTGGGCCACCAGGCAGGTCATTCATTTGCTCCTCAATGTTGGTTACCTTTCTGAATGTTAATTGAAGGGCGAAAGTAGACCCATGCGAGTATTGGAGGGCTTCGTTCACAAATGGAATGGAAACGAGCCTGGCCTGTGGCTCTCCCATCACGCTGCATAGAGAAGTCTCTCTCTCCTCTGCAGGGCCAGCATGATGGGAGAGGGATTGTGTTCAGGCCCCAGTTGGCAGCAGTAGGTAACAAAAAGTTCAGGAAGGACAATTTTCAAAACCTTTTACCCTGGTAAATAACTCTTTAGCTGGATCAAAGGGCTCGGCCGAAAATTGAATTTGAATTTATAAAAATGTATATTCCACTCATAAAATAGGTCTACTTAAATAAATAAGATTTTAGAGCCCTTTTAAATTTACTGTGACATTCAATCATCTGGATTGAATCTGGTAAAGTGTTCCAGTAAAGTGGACCTGCAACAGAGAAGGTCCATTTGTGATATCTAGTCGTACCAGCTTTATGCAGGAACTTCGATCAGGCACTAACCTTCAGATCTTAATGATCGAAATGGGCATGTAAATTCTCAAAACTGAATTGACCCAGCAATCACGGTCATTATGAATCATCCTGTGCATTAACGAGGTTATATTATACTGAATCCTCCATTTGATGGGTAACCAGTGTAGGGAGGATAGTACAAGAGTTATGTGAGTGCACATAGGAGTTCTCGTCAAATGCGTGCTGCAGCATTTTGAATCAGCTGCAGCGGACATAAGGTACTTACCAGAAGCCCAATATACAGGGCATTACAATAGACTAAACCAGACATTATCAGTGTTTGTAAAACATCTCGGAAGTCGTGAGGTTCTGAGAGTTGCCAAAATCTCCTGACCATGCATAGTTTATAAAAGGATTTAACAACAGCCCTAATTTGTGTTACTAAGGACGGACTAGGGTCAATAATTACCCCCAAGCTACACACAGGGAGAGTAGCTTTCAAAACTACTTGTGTGTATGTGGTTGCACAGTAATTTACTACTGCAATTTATAACCTGTGTGCATATATGCACAACTTATAAAGTACAAGTACATATGCGTGCACAAATTGCGTATGTCAAAACCACGAGCAGTGCAAGTTCATATTTATCCAGATAAATGCTGATTAATCCAGCTAAGTAGTGACACATAGCTGGATTTGTCTGAAAAGTGCTACTTAGAGAGACAAGTAGCACTTTTCAGACTTATCCAGCTAAGTAGGCCTGCTGTTGTATAGCCGGATAAATCTGAATATAGCCAGATAAATGTTGCTACTTATCTGAATAAGTTCAAATTTGTCCAACTAGCACTAAAACGCTACTTAGCTGGAAAAGTCGTAATTTAGCTGGATAAGTGTGCTCAGGTGTGCCTGCATATTTGAATTTTAAATTGATACGCAAATAGATTGTATGCGCATTATATAGGTGTATTTACCTCTGTAAATTTGCTTTTACACACATAAGTCAGGGGATTTTATAACATACGCATGGTAATTAAATTACCAGTTCTATCAATTTAGTCTTCCAGTTCGCCCAGTCCATCTCCAGCACATGAAGACCCTCCTGGCTCTTCAGCCTGAAGTCCCCTCATTTCACCCAGACACCCCCCACTCAGTCATTTTTTTATTTTTGAGATGTTTACACCAGATATTGAGAGGGAGTAAATATATGCAAATAAAGACTTATGCATGTCACTTTGGCAAGTTTTAAAATGGCAATTTATGCACATAAATGTTGGCTCTGCCCCCAGAATGCCCTGGGCCGCTCCTTTTTTTACATGCACACATTTACTCACGGACCCTAATTTCTGCATGTATTTTGCTGTTTTGAAAATAACATTTACTCGCATATGTGCCATTTTATGTGCAAACATGCTATTTTTTACGCACGCATCTTTTGAAAATTTACCTCATACTGAGAAACTGGTATGCTAGGCTTATCAAAGTTTAGCGATGCTGAAATATTTCGTCTAGGAAATTTACTCAGAACAGTGATTTCTGTTTTTGCAATATTCAATAACTGTTGCGCTCCTGCTCGTGGGCTGTGCTGCGAGCAGGCGCTTACCTTCACAGCAGGAGGCTGCCGACATTATCTCCTCTTGGCCCCTAGGCTGCCAATGCTCCTCAATGCAGCTGGAGCTGCCGCTGACGTCAGCTCCGCTTCGCGGGCCAGAGGCCGCAGCCCCCAGCCTCGCTTGCGGCAAGGAGCCGCCCTCAGCCTCCTCTTCTTAGCCCGGATGCCATCTCTTCAGCGTCGGGCCTGGCTGCGGCCTGCTCCGGCTCCTGCACTCTCAGCGGCGAGGATGCTGCTGTCCAAGGTCCTGCACTTCCTGCTTCCTCCTTAGATGCGAGGCCGCGCCTCTCTTCTATATTTAAAGGGCCAGCCCTCCTGGCCCCACTTGATGACATCATTGCTGGATCCTCCTCTTCTGCCTATAAAAAGATCTTGGCTTCATTCTCTCGTTGCCTTTGCAAGGGGCTATTTCTCCTGTGGACTTCCTGCTTTCTGCTTCTGCTTGGCTACTCTTTGTCTCTGTGGGATCCCTCATTGTTACGTTCTTGGTCTCTGCTGATGTTCCTCTTGTTCCTGATGTTTTCTCATGTTCCTGATGTTTCCAGATGTTCCTGATGTTCTTCTGCCTGTGTCCTGAGTCTGAGTCCTGTTCCGGTTTCCGTATGTTCTGTGTGTCTCCGAAGATTCCTGAGGCTCCGCTTGTTCCGTCCCTGCATGGTCCGCGACCAGTCCAGCTGGGCTGTGTAGGGTGCGCAGTGGTCCAGTGATCCATGACCATCCCGGCTGGGGTGTGTAGGGTGCTCAGTGGGACAGTTCCATCAGTCGTCGCCAAGGAGTCTCCACGTCCTTCGTCTGCTTATGATTCTGTTCCTGGTTCCGGATATTACCTCCTTGTGCTCCATCCTCAGTCCAACTTCGGGATACCTTCAGTTGCATCTTCCACGCCGGGTCGGAAGTTTCACCTTCCTTCAATTGATCTGTCAGGTTCATCGATCACGCCGGGTTCTCGAGGCTCAGTCCAGGACGTTGCTGCCAGGAGTCTTGGCTGGATCCTCCTTCCGTCTGCCCTGATATCCTCCATCTCTGATGTCCAGATGTCCGTCTCTGATGTCCGTCTTTGATTCCCTGTGGGGCCATCATCTGTCCTGTACTCTGTGCTGCTCTTCATTGAGTGTCTTCTAGCGGTGGGAGGTCCTCTGCTCTCCTGGATGTCCTGGACTTTTACTTTCCTGATTTTAGCTTGTCTTCCTTGTCTCCCGTTCCTGAGTCTCCAAGTCTTCGTCAGCACCTGAATCTGTCCTGTGCCCATGGCCTTCGTCCTCCTCTACCTCCTGTCCAACCTGCCGCCTCTGCCGTTACCCAGCAGCAGGTCCAAAAGGGCTTGGAGTGGTTGGAGGACTACTCAGAGACCAACCTTGTGTGGTTGGCCTCATGGAGGCTGTGCAGGTCGGCGGGGGCCTGTGCTTCCGGTTCCGCCCAGATGAAGTTCTGCCTCACCTGCCTTGGCGCTTCCTTGGAGCTCCTCTCCTGGTTTGCCGAGATCCAAGAGCACACCCTACTCGTCTCAGCGCTCCAGCTTCCCAAAGCCCGCGAGCACAACAATAACAGCTTGTAATGAAACAACCAATGATTTACAATTTGCAAACACAATGAAACTAGTTAAAAAGTATCAGACCAGGATAGTGAATATTGAACAAAGAAACTGCATGTCATCAGTGTAAATTCTGTAATTTATGCTGAGACAAGCAAAAAAGCTTACAAATAGGAGCAAGGGAAATATTAAACAGAGATGCCGATAGGGCTCAGCCCTGTGGGCACACCACTCATAACAGCATGCCAGTTGGAACTGTGGAATCATATTCAATAAAAAATGAGGCAAAGCAATAAAAAATAGTGCCAGATATTCCTAGAGACGGTAACTGAGACAGTCAGAAACCATGATCAAGGGTGTTGATAGTGGCAGAAATATCTAGCAATACTAAAATATAGTCCACTCCGCTAACAAAATCCCTGATAATGGTATCAGAATTGGACAAAACTAAAGTCTCAGTACTAGGTAACTGCTTAAATCCAAACTGGAAATGTTTAATCACTGCATACCCTTCACTAAAATCTCTTAATTGAGTGAGAACCAGAGCTTCTATTATTTTAGATAAACAAGGAACTGAGGATATTGATCTAGAATTAGCTAAATCAAGAGTGTCAGCATTTGTGTTAGGATGGCAAATCTTGCTGATGGTAGGGGGCAGCCCTCCAGCCACTCCAAAACCTTTGTGGACTGGCATTGATGATGTGTATCCCAGTGTGGTAAGGCACCGTTTCGGCAAACCCAAGAGGCTATCCTGACCACGGGCAGAATAAACAGGAAGGTACCAGCTATCACTACAGCTAGTCTGTTCTTGCTACAGCAGAGAAGAGCCAGATACAGATGGTCCAGAGTTCCAGACAGATTCCTGAGCAGGGAAGCGGAAAGAGATAGGTATTAGCATACATCAGGTTAACCTGGCTAGCAGCAGAATCCAACAGACGATTCAGGGTCCAGCAAGCAGCAGGCAAACAAGATCCAAAACAGTCCAGGGACAAGACAGGCAGTGAATAAGCAGAATCCAGAACAGTCCAAGGTCTAGGTGGACAGTAAGCAGATAGAAACCAGAATGGTCCAGGTGGGCAGCAAGCAGACAGAAACTAGAATGGTCCAAGGTCCATGTGGGCAGCAAGCAAGGCAGGTATCAAGAACAAGCCAAGAGAACCTCTTGCCAAGGTAAGGAGTCACGCTTCGGACTAGCTAAGTAGTCTGGAGCGGGTAATATCATTATCGGGGTGAATGTCCAGCTCTCCATCCAAAGTGCACAGAATCATGTATGCCAGTGCGAATGTGTGCCTGTGCATCCCTCCGCCGGGTCTTAGTAATGTATGTGTCAGAATGCCCACTGATGGTTCCCTGCCGTGCAGTGAGCATCTGAAGCCAGGGATTCTGGGAAGACTGGATTCTGACAGAACCTCCCATCCAAACTCTCTGCCCCAATTTATTGGACCTGGGCTTTGTTGAATATCGGCAGTTGAATTCCTGGAGAAGTTGGGGGGCCTGTAGGTTGGATGCAGGTTCCCTGGAGTTTTCTTCGGGAATAAAACCTATCCAGGCAACGAGATATTGTAGCTTGTTGCAGACTTTCCTTGAATTCAAGATTTCTGCAGGTTCATATTGCGTATCTTTTTCCACAGGAATCTCCTGCAGTCAGGGTACCGGTCTTGAAGGCCATGTCAGAACAGCAGGTTTAAATAGTGCCACTTGGAAAACGTTATGAATGTGTAGTGAGGAGGGTAGTTTTAGCTTATAGGTTACTTTGCCTATATGACAGATAACCAGAAAAGGCCAGATGAAACGTGGCTTGAACTTAAGGGATGGCATGTGGAGCCTCAAGTTATGTGTACTTAACCAGACTAAATCTCCTGGTTGAAGCTGGGTGGCAGGCTAGCGTTTCTTGTCTGCCTGCATTTTAGTTCAAAGCAATAATGAAATTACAAACATCCCAACAAAAACAGGGAACCATGCTTCACAAATGTCACATTATATCCGCATCTACGAAAGGAAAGGTAGTAGCATCTAAATACAAGATTGATGTCGTACTCTGGCGCATCGAATCCTATATAAACTTTTCACTGCCTGTGTTTTAAAGTGAATTGCTGTCTGTTTCTGGAGTTGATGGTTTGAACACCAAAGCTCCAAAAGCTCTTATCCAGTGACATTGGCAGCTGGGCATTCCACAGAGGTGGTAAGTGGTATCAGAATCCTGGGATGGTGTCCATAAACCAGAAAGAAGGGGGACAACCCGGTAGATTTGTTGACATGATTATTATGGCAGGCCTCTGCCCATTTGAAAAAAGACCAGTTATTATGCCATTGATTGACGTAAAATAGTAAGAACGCTTTAAGAGATTGATTAGTTCGCTTAGCCTGGCCGTTAGTCAGTGGGTGATATGCTGATGAAAAATTCAATGTGATTCCAAACTTCTTGCATAGCCCCTGCTAATAACGAGTGGAAAATTGAACTCCATGGTCAGATAAAATATGGTTAGGAAGACCATGTAGTCATCAGACATGCTGGATGAATAACTGAGCTAATTCAGAACTGAGGGTAGTCTTGGGAGCAGAATGAAATGAGCCTTCTTCGAAAATCTGTCGATAATCATCCAGATGGTGGTATTGCCTGCTGATGGCAGAAGGTCGGTGATGAAATCCATAGCTATGTGAGTCCAAGGACTCTTAGGAACTGGCAAGGGCTGAAGTAATCCCCAGGGCCGACCTCTGGAAGTATTGTCACCTTGCAAGTCAGACAAGACTATATGTAAGATTTCAAGTCTTGTCATAATTGGATCATCCCATACAGGTTTCATCTACAAGAATTAACAACTTTAAATAAAATATACCAAAAAATTAAATCAAAAAAGACACATCCTTCTTTGAATAGTATTGAAGACAAAGAAGGATGTGTCTTTTTTGATTTAATTTTTTGAAGTATATTTTATTTAAAGTTGTTAATTCTTGTAGATGAAACCTGTATGGAAATACTGTAAAAACGAACATATTGAAGCTTGATGAGCAGCAGAAAAAAATTTTTTTGCTCTCCTGAACAAGCCTGTGGAAAGGCGAAACATGTTGAGAGAATGAAGAGGACATAGAAGGATCGGGAGGATGAAGAGAGTATAAAAATAGCATAGCTATTGATATAAGAAAAAAGATGTGACTATTTGGTAGTTATGAAAATTTATAGCAATAAGAATCTTTTTCTGCTTTTGTAAAATCCGTTTGAAAAAGAGAGAAATATTTGGAAAATTTTAATATACAAGAAAAGATTTGGGAAAAAATGGTTTTAAAAAATAGATGTGTGAAAGGAAGTATGAATGGTGTGTGATTATGGATTGGGATTTTTAGGTGGGTATTCCTTGGGTTTGGGTTTGAAATTTTAAAAGAAGGGTGTTCTTTAGAATATTGTTGTAAAATAAATAAAGATTATAATATATTATTTGTCACTATATGATTTTTTGTTTGTCTAAATATATTGAGACATGGTAGCAGTTTTGGGATAGGAAAGTGGGTGAACTCTGCCCCAGGGGGTAACTTCTCTGGTAGAAGTTCTATCGAACGGTTGTAAATCCTATGTGGGGGTTACACATCCGCTTGTTTGGGACATAAGAACAAAAGGCTTGCCATACTGAGTCACACCAAGGGTCCATCAAGCCCACTGGTTAGAGAAGTGGGCTATGGCCCACGGAAACCAGGGTTCAAATCCTGCTGTTGCTTCTTGTGACCTTGGGCAAGTCACTTTACCCTCCATTGCCTCAGGTACAAAATTAGATTCTAAGTCCTGTGGGAATAGGGAAATACCTACAGTACCTGAATGTAATCCACTTTGATGTACATTTTGAAGTGCCAAAAAACGGAATATAAAAATCTAAACAAATAAATATCCTGGTTCCAAAAGCTACCCAGGAGTATATGACGAGTGAGGTTATCAGATTTGCGGATGATACAAAATTATTCAGAGTAGTTAAATCACAAGCAGACTGTGATACAGTACAGGAGGACCTTGCAAGACTGGAAGATTTGGCATCCAAATGGCAGATGAAATTTAATGTGGACAAGTTCAAGGTGTTGCATATAGGGGAAAATAACCCTTGCTGTAGTTACACGATGTTAGGTTCTATATTAGGAGCTACCACCCAGGAAAAAGATCTAGGCATCATAGTGGATAATACTTTAAAATCGTTGGCTCAGTGTCCTGCAGCAGTCAAAAAAGCAAACAGAATGTTAGGAATTATTAGGAAGGGGGAATGGTTAATAAAACGGAAAATGTCATAATGCCTCTATATCGCTCCATGGTGAAACCACACCTTGAATACTGTGTACAATTCTGGTCGCCACATCTCAAAAAAGATATAGTTGCGATGGAGAAGGTACAGAGAAGGGCAACCAAAATGATAAAGGGAATGGAACAGCTCCCCTATGAGGAAAGGCTGAAGAGGTTAGGGCTGTTCAGCTTGGAGAAGAGATGGCTAAGGGGGGATATGATAGAGGTCTTTAAGATCATGAGAGGTCTTGAACGAGTAGATGTGACTCCGTTATTTACACTTTCGAATAATAGAAGGACTAGGGGGCATTCCATGAAGTTAGCAAGTAGCACATTTAAGACTAATCGGAGAAAATTCTTTTTCACTCAACGCACAATAAAGCTCTGGAATTTGTTGCCAGAGGATGTGGTTAGTGCAGTTAGTGTGGCTGGGTTCAAAAAAGGTTTGGATAAGTTCTTGGAGGAGAAGTCCATTAACGGCTATTAATCAAGTTGACTTAAGGAATAGCCACTGCTATTAATTGCATCAGTAGCATGGAATCTTCTTAGTGTTTGGATAATTGCCAGGTTCTTGTGGCCTGGTTTGGCCTCTGTTGGAAACAGGATGCTGGGCTTGATGGACCCTTGGTCTGACCCAGCATGGCAATTTCTTATGTTCTTATGTTAGATTCCAAGCTGCTTATCCCAAGAATAAGCAGTGGATTTCTGCAACTCTCCCTTAATAATGGTTAATGGACTTTCCTCCAGGAACTTGTCCAAACGCAGCTATATAAATAACTTTCACCACATCCTCTGGCAATGAATTCCAGAGCTTAATTATGCATTGAGTAAAAAATGATTTTCTCTTATTAGTTTTAAATGTATTACATAGTAACTTCATTGTGTGTCCCCTGGTCTTTGTACTTTTTGAAAGAGTAAACAACTGAATAATGTTTACTTGTTCCGTTCCACTCATTATTTTATAGACCACTATCATATCTCCTCTTAGCAATCTCTTCAAGCTGAAGAGTTCTAACCTCTTTAGCCTTTCTTCATAGGGGGAATTGTTCCAACCCCTTTATCATCTTGGTTGCCCTTCTCTGTACCTTTTCTAATTCTGCTATATCTTTCTTGAGATGTGGTGCCCAGAACTGAACATAGTATTCAAAATGAGGTCGTACCATGGAGTGATACAGAGGCATTATGATATTCTATGTTTTATTCTCCATTCCTTTCCTAATAATCCCTAGCATTCTATTCATTTCTTGGCTGCTGTTGCACACTGAGCAGAAGATTTCAATATATTTTCAATGATGACAACTAAATCCTTCTCCTGAGTGGTGTCTCCTAATGTGGAACCTTGCATTTTATAGCTATAATTTGGGTTACTCTTCCCTAAGTGTATCACTTTGCATTTGTCTATTTTAAATTTTATTTGCCATTTGCATGCCCAGTCTCCCAGTTTTACAATATCCTCTTGCATTCTCACAATCCTCTTCTGATTTGACAACTTTGAATAATTTTGTGTCATTGGCAAATTTGATTACCTCACTTGTTGTTCCCATTTATAAATATATTAAAAAGCATCGGTCCCAGCACAGATCCCTTGGCGCACTCCACTATTCACCTTTTTTCATTGGGAAAATTTACCATTTAGCCCTACTCTCTGTTTTCTATCTTTTACTAGTTGGCAATCCACAATAAGATACTGCCACCTATCCCATGACTTTCTAATTTCCTAAGAAATCTCTCATGAGGGACTTTGTCAAATGCTTTCTGGAAATCCAGATACACTATATCAACTGGCTCACCTTTATCCACATGTTTATGTATGCCCTCAAAAAAATGTAGCAAATTTGTGAGGCAAGACTTCCCTTGACTAAATCCATGTTGACTTTGTCGCATTAAACTATGCTTATCTATATGATCAGCAATTTTGTTCTTTATAATAGTTTCTACCATTTTGCCTGGCACAGACATCAGACTCAATGGCTTATCATTTCCTGGATCATCCCTTGATCCCTTTTTAAAAATTGACATTACATTGGCAACCTTCCAGTCTTCAGGTACCATAGATGATTTTAATGATGGTTTAAAAATTTCCAATAGCAGGTCTGCAATTTCTTTTCTCAGTTCTTTTAGCAGTCTGGGATGTATACCATCTGGTGATTTGTTACTGTTTAGTTTGTCAATTTGCCCTAGTACATCTTCCAACTTCATTGAGATTTGTTTCAGTTCCTTTGGATCAACACCTTTGAATTTCATTTTTGGCATAGGTATATCTCTCACAACAAAAGAATGTGCGGCATATAATGTACTGGACAATAAAATAGCAACCAAACAATTATTTATTTTACATTTGCAAATGTCTTCAGGTACCATAGATAATTTTAATGATGGTTTACAAATTTCCAATAGCATTTGCAAATTTCCAATAGCATTTGCAAATGTAAAATAAATAATTGTTTGGTTGCTAATTTATTGTCCAGTACATTATATGCCGCACATTCTTTTGTTGTGATTTTCCTATATGTGTGTACTGTTCACTCCACCTCTCCTCTATGTATCTCTTACATCTTCCTCCATGAATACTGAAGCAAAGAATTTATTTAGTCTCTCTGCTATGGCTTTGTCATTTCTAAGTGCTCTTTTTTCACCTTGATATTCTAATGGTCCAACTAACTTTCTCGAAGGCTTTTTACTTTGAATGTACCTGAAAAAGTTTTTATTATGAATTTTTGCTTCCATGGCAAGCTTCTTTTCAAATTCTCTCTTTGCATTCCTTATTGATGCTTTGTTTTGCGCTGGAGGTGGACCCTTGGGCCGAGGTGGGGTTGACACAACCCGTAGGTAGGGACCTACAGGTCCTCACCGTCGGCAGGCGGACTGATGAATGGAGGCCAGCTGGCGCTTCACCAGTACCAGCCCTCGTTCCCCGTGGGTTGTGCCTTTGGGTGCCAGGGCCGGCTAGGCTTAGGTGGGCCTCTGTATGTCGTCGTTGATGAAGAGTCGAGGTCAGCCCAGAGACAGCAGGAGACAGATGGTACAGTCTTGTACTGGATGAGGTAGTGTCCTGGAGACCCGGGCACCAAAGGAACAAAGTCAGACAGGGGGCACCCGAGCAAGAGCAGGCCGAAGCCTGAATAGGCCAAGTCCAGGATGTAGGCTGAAGAGGCATCGTGGAACAAGCTTGAGTCAGGGCTGGCGGCAATCTGGAAGAAGTGGCAAGCAAGGCTGAAATCTGATCACAGAGATAGTCAAACATAGTTGGGCAAGGCAGAAGTCTGGACTGGAGAGAGGCAATGGAGTAGTCAAGCAATGCAGAGGTCAAGGTCTGGAGAGAGGCAACGGAGTAGTCAGACAATGCAGAGGTCTGGGTCTGGAGAAAGGCAACGGAGTAGTCGGGCAATGCAGAGGTCAGAGTCTGGAGAGAGGCAATGGAGCAGTCAGACAATGTAGAGGTCTGGAGAAAGGCAACAACATTGTCAGGCAATGCAGAGGTCCGGGCTTGGAGAGAGTGAACAGCGTCATCAGGAAAAGCAGAGGTCCAGGCTTGGAGAGAGTCAACGGTGTGGTCAGGCAAAGCAAAGTCCATGTAGGCAATCCGAGGAAAGGTGAAGAGCAGGAACATAGGAGCAAAGGAATCAGGAACCAGGATCAACGAGGAACAGGAACACGGCAGTGAGACAAATTTCTCAGGAGGCAACGAGTATTCGACCAGTGAGCAGACCTGTTGCAAAGACAAAGATAGAGAGTGGAGCCCGGGCTTAAGTACCGGTGCTCCACTGACGTCATCATACGGGGCCACGGCTCGGTTCCCGCCACGGGTGCTACTTAAGCTTCAGTGATGTACGCGTGCGCGCCTAAGGAGGAGCACAGCGCCGAGTAGCAGCGTCTCTCCACGGGCCACGCGAAGAGGCCCGACGTGGAGCAGTGGAAGTGGTAGCTGGACTGGGAACACCAGTATCTGTAGCTGAGCCGCAGGCACCATGGGTGGCCCGAGGACGGAGCTGGTGGCCTACCGCCACCGGGGACGAGGAACCAGGTACTGGAGTTACTGCAGAGAGGTGAGGGGGCCGTGCTGCGGGTCTGCCGCAGACGGCATGCATAACAGTACCCCCCCTTTACGCCCGCCTTGGAGATCTGGGTTTGCCTGGATGGGCTTGTTGAAAATGCAGGAGAAGGGTTTTATCCAGTATGTTTCGAGCTGGTTCCCACGAGTTTTCTTCAGGGCCATAACCCTCCCAGGAAAGGCCCCACCGGCGCCATCTTGTGCTCCTACCATGTGACAGAGGCCGACCAATGGCACCGGTACCCCTGTGACATAGTAAGGGCAAAGGCTATCGGCACCATTTTGAATACCGGCAGCCGACGGCCCGAGTGCAGGAGATCGCTCCAGGACCCCCGCTGGACTACCAGGGACTTTTGGCAAGTCTTGAGGGGGTCAGGAGGGTGGGGGTTTATTTGTTAGTAATACGTTGTATTCGTGGGGGTTCGCCATACATTTTGTGACCCCCACAAATACAACGAATATGGCATATATGTTGCGGATTGCCAATACGTTGCAAACGAATGCACACCTCTAAGGTTCGTGCTCGCCCTGGGTGACCAGCAAACTTCAAGTCATGTGCCCACCGGAGGACTCTTTCTCTGAGTCGTCGGGGCACAACAGTCTTCCCAGTAGGGATTGGGTGAGTTGCAGATAAGCAAATACAGGCTGGATCTATTATATGACCGGGTTCTTCCGGAGTATCTTCAGGCTCAAAAGAGCGAGATAGCGCATCTGCCTGGAGGTTTTTCTCAGTTGGACTGTAATGAAGTTCAAAGTTGAACCTGGAAAAGAATAATGCCCATTGAGCCTGGCGGGCGTTGAGAAGTTGGGCATGGCCCAAATGTTCCAGGTTCTTATGGTCAGCGAATACAACAAATTTGTGTTACGCACCCTCTAACCACAGGCGCAAATTCTTCAAGGGCCAGTTTAATGGCAGGTAACTCGCGATCTCCGATACTATAATTTTGTTCTGCAGATGAGAACTTGCGAGAGTAGAATGAGCATGGTACTACAGATCCAGAAGCAGTGCGTTGGCTTAGGACCGCCCCAACCACAAACGCAGAGGCATCCACCTCATCCTGGAAGGGGCAGTTCGGGTTTGGATGGTGAAGACAGGACCCAGCCAGGAAAGCTTCTTTGAGGCGGCGGAAGGCTATGATGGCTTCCGGTGTCCAATTTCGAGTATCTTGGCCCTTACGAGTCAATACAGTCAGAGGGGCTGCCAAGGTTGAATAGTGTAGAATAAAATGACGGAAGTAATTTGAGAATCCTAAGAATCATTGGAGAGCCTTAAGACCAATCTTGTGGCTAGTCTTGGATTCCTTTTAGCTTGGCGGGGTCCATAGAAAATCCTCGTTGGGAACTAATGTACCCGAGGAAAGGCAGACTGGATTTCTCAAACAAACACTTAACCAGTTTTGCGAATAAGTGATTCTCATGAAGGCGTTGAACGATGGTACGGACATCAGTGTGGTGTGTAGCCAGATCTTTAGAAAAGACAAGGATGTCATCCAGGTATGCCACAACCTTGGTATACAGCAGGTCTCTGAAAATTTCGTTCATCATTCGTTGGAAAACTGCGGGCGCGTTACAGAGACCGAAGGGTATAACCAGGTATTCATAATGCCTGACTCTGTGTTAAAAGCTGTTTTCCAAATATCAACAGGGCAGATCCGTACCAAGTTGTACGCCCCGCGTAGATCCAACTTGGTGAATATGGATGCCCCATGTAGGCGATTGAATAGTTTCGAGATCAGCGACAGAATGTACTTGTCTTTGCGGGTAATCGAATTCAGGCTGTGGTAGTCGATACATGGCCTGAGAGACCCATCCTTCTTAGTCACGAAAAAGAATTCTGCTCCGGCAGGTGATGTAGAGGGATGGATAAACCCCTTCGCAAGGTTTTCTTGAGTATACTCCGCCATGGCCTTCATCTCGGGAAGAGACAGAGGATAGGTATGCCCTCGGGGAGGTGTTGACCCAGGTAGGAGGTCTATGGGACAATCAAACCTCTGAAGAGGTGGGAGAAGATCTGCTTTTTGCTTAGAAAATACGTCTTCAAAATCCGCATAGGGAGCGGGTATATCTGAAGAAGTGGCAGCCAGAGGAACACAGGTGGTGGTACCACTTTACGTAGACAACACTGGTGGCAGGTGGAACCCCATTCCACTAGCTGGAGTGAACCCCAATCAAATTGAGGGGAGTGACATTGGAGCCAGGGTAGTCCTAAGACCACCTGATGAATGGATTTCTCCAGTACTAGTTATTCAATCTCTTCCGTGTGGATGGCGCCAGTACATAGCTGAACTGGCTATGTGGTTGAGAAATATTCAACCGGGTAGCTGTTCTCCATAAATGGAAGCAATGCACTAAGAGGTTTCCAGAGGAAGGGACTTTATACCCAGTAGTTGAACTAGATCCTTGAGGATAAAATTACCTCCTGCACCGGAATCCACCAGAGCAAGAACCGGAAAGGACTGGGAGGCCCAGATCAAGGTGACCGGTACAGACAACTGAGGGGCCGGAGACGTTGCGCCCAAGTTCAGGACCCCAACTGAACTTAGGCCGGGAAATTTCCCGGACGGACAGGACAGGCCTGTAGATGGTGGCCAGGTGCTCCGCAATACAGAAACAAACTGGTTTGTCTCCGCCAGAGGCGCTCTTCCGGGGACAGCCGCCCAGGGCCCAACTGCATGGGCTTTTCCAACTTGGCCACAATAGAGACCCTACTGGAGGCAGGGCTGATGGTGGGTGGTGAACGGGATCGAACTCGAGATGGCTTCTTGGGCATCCGATTCTCCCGGTGACGGTCTTGGAGACGATGATCAATTTGGCCAATCAAGTCTATAAGGTCCTCGAGAGAAGAAGGGAGCTCCCGTGCAGCCAGCTCATCCTTCAGCTGCGAGGATAGTCCATCCAGGTAGATAACTCATAAGCAGTCTTCCTGCCAAGAGAGTTCAGAAGCCAAAGTCCGAAATTCAATTGTGTAGTCGAAAAGACTTCTTTGACCTTGATGAAGATGTAACAAACTAGTGCTTGCCACGGCATGCTGCCCAGGATCATCAAAGGTCCGTCGAAACACAGCCACAAACCGAGACAGTTCCCTTATGAGGGAGTCCGATCGCTCCCACAAAGGAGAAGCTCAGGCCAGCGCCTTCCCTTCGAGACGAGACAAGATGAAGGTGACCTTGGTTAACTCATCCTGGAAGACTGAGGGCTGCAGAGCGAACTGCATATAGCATTCGTTGAAGAACCCTCTGCAGAGCTTGGAGTCACCATTGAAGTGCGGTGGTGCTGGTAGGGCCAACAAGGCTCTAGGCGTAGAAGGAGACGGCTGTGGATGAGAAGGAGCCGGTACTGGAACCGGATTGCTGGTTAGGGCATCAAGCCGGGCATGAAGACACTCAATGGAGAAGACCAGTGCCTCAAGAAATTGTAGCTGTTCTTGTACTTTGGTTGCCAGGCCAGAAGTGGCCTGGAGGGCACGCGGCTCCGCCGAGTCCATGGCTTTTCCAACCTGTTGCGCCGGAGGTGGACCCTTGGGCCGAGGTGGGGTTGACGTAACCCATAGGTAGGGACCTACGGGTCCCCACTGTCAGCAGGCGGAGTGGGCTGATGAAAGGAGGCCAGCTGGCGCTTCACCAATACCAGCCCTTGCTCCCCGCGGGTTGAGCCTTTGGGTGCCAGGGCCGGCTGGGCTTAGGTGGGCCTCCTTATGTACTCATCGATGAAGAGATCGAGGTCAGCCCAGATACAGCAGGAGAGAGATGGTACAGTCTTGTACTGGACGAGGTAGTGTCCTAGAGACCCGGGCACCAAAGAGAGTCAGACAGGGGGTGCCCGAGCAAGAGCAGACCGAAGCCTGAATAGGCCAAGTCCAGGATGTAGGCTGAAGAGGCGTCGTGGAGCAAACTTGTCAGGGCTGGCAGCAGTCTGGAAGCAGTGACAAGCAAGGTTGAGGTCTGATCACAGAGATAGTCAAACATAGTTGGGCAAGGCAGAGGTCTGGACTGGAGAGAGGCAACGGAGTAGTCAGACAATGCAGAGGTCTGGGTCTGGAGAGAGGCAACGTTTAATCAGGCAATGCAGAGGTCTGGGTCTGGAGAAACTAAAGAGTAGCAAATCACCTGGACCGGATGGTATGCATCCTAGGGTTCTGAAGGAACTCAAAAATGAAATTTCTGATCTATTAGTTAAAATTTGTAACCTATCATTAAAATCATCCATTGTACCTGAAGACTGGAGGGTGGCCAATGTAACCCCAATATTTAAAAAAGGCTCCAGGGGCGATCCGGGTAATTATAGACCAGTGAGCCTGACTTCAGTGCCGGGAAAAATAGTGGAAACTATTCTCAAGATCAAAATTGTAGAGCATATAGAAAGACATGATTTAATGGGACATAGTCAACATGGATTTACCCAAGGGAAGTCTTGCCTAACAAATCTGCTTCATTTTTTTGAAGGGGTTAATAAACATGTGGATAAAGGTGAACCGGTAGATGTAGTGTATTTGGATTTTCAGAAGGCGTTTGACAAAGTCCCTCATGAGAGGCTTCTACGAAAACTAAAAAGTCATGGGATAGGAGGCGATGTCCTTTCGTGGATTACAAACTGGTTAAAAGACAGGAAACAGAGAGTAGGTGTTGCGATCCCCCCTGTTGCTGCGCTACAGGTGGTCTCTCACCTTCCTCCGGAGGCCGCTCCGAAGCCAGGGCCTCGCCTGTGTTCCATCCGGGACTTGCTCCAGGGCCTGAGAGGCCTAGCTGTGCTTGTGGCTTGCTTGCCAGCATTTGGACTTCCTGTCTGGCGACGCCCTTCTCCTAGGGGCCGGCCCGCAGCTCTCCTCCTTATTTATAGGGCCAGCGGTGGGCGGTCCTGGCAAGCTCCTCCCAGGGAGTTGCCTTCTACCTCCAGTATATAAGGACTTCCTTTTCTTTTGCAACTGGCCTGCGGATCGGGTTCTACAGTCGTCTGTAACCTTGCCGATCCAGGTCCACCGTGGTCTGCCTTGTGTTGATGGCTCCTTGTCCTGTCTCTGTCCGGATGTTTGCTTCCTGATGTTCCTGATGTCTGCCTTGATGTGTTCCTGATGTCCTGATCCAGTTCTGCTCGCTTCTGCCCTACGTCCTGTCTGGTTCCTGAGCCTTCTGTCCTGTTGGGCCCTGGAGTGGCCAACAGGAGGGATTCGTCCCACGGGCTCTTGAGCTTCCCTGCCTGCCAGCCGAAAGGGCTTCGGATGTCAGTATCCCGGCATCGGAGTTCCTGTTCGCCTGGATCTTCTGCTTTGTCTTCCCTGCACCCTCCTTTCCTCAGCGTGGTCCGCGACCAGCCTTCCTGGGCTGTGTAGGGCGCGTCTGGGACGGGGTGGTCCGCGACTCAGTCCCACGGGTGGGCTGAGTAGGGCGCCCTGATGGACAGTGCCATGTTTCCTTCCAGCCCTCCTCTTCAACGTCTTGCTTCAGCCTGTCTTAGATGTCTGCTTCAGCCCCCGTCTGACGTCTTCTTTGTAAGGACTCTGTCTGCCCTCGCCTCTGTCCGGCCTGCTGCCCATTGCCGTTCCCTGCGGCAGGTCCGAAAGGGCCGGGAACAGTCGGAGGACCGTTCATCAGCCAACTTCCCAGTGTTGGCTACCATGGGCGTGCAGGTCCGGCTGAGGGTCGGACTCCCTGCTTCTGTACCCGCCTGACTCACCATGCCTGCCCAGCTCACCTACCACGGTGTGGCTTGGGGCTCCTCCTAGAGTCCTGCCGTGGCCCAAGGGCTCACCACCAGCTCGAGACGACCGCGCCCGCGCGCGCTCGTAACAGTAGGATTAAATGGTCAATATTCTCAGTGGAAAAGGGTAAACAGTGGAGTACCTCAGGGATCTGTATTGGGACCGGTGCTTTTCAATATATATATAAATGATCTGGAAAGGAATACGATGAGTGAGGTTATCAAATTTGCGGATGATACAAAATTATTCAGAGTAGTTAAATCACAGGCAGACTGTGATACATTACAGGAGGACCTTGCAAGACTGGAAGATTGGGCATCTAAATGGCAGATGAAATTTAATGTGGACAAGTGCAAGGTGTTGCACATAGGGAAAAATAACCCTTGCTGTAGTTACACGATGTTAGGTTCCATATTAGGAGCTACCACCCAGGAAAAAGATCTAGGCATCATAGTGGATAATACTTTAAAATCGTCGGCTCAGTGTGCTGCAGCAGTCAAAAAAGCAAATAGAATGTTAGGAATTATTAGGAAGGGAATGGTTAATAGAACGGAAAATGTCATAATGCCTCTGTATCGCTCCATGGTGAGACTGCACCTTGAATACTGTGTTCAATTCTGGTCGCCACATCTCAAAAAAGATATAGTTGCGATGGAGAAGGTACAGAGAAGGGCAACCAAAATGATAAAGGGGATGGAACAGCTCTCCTATGAGGAAAGGCTGAAGAGGTTAGGGCTGTTCAGCTTGGAGAAGAGACGGCTGAGGGGAGATATGATAGAGGTCTTTAAGATCATGAGAGGTCTTGAACGAGTAGATGTGACTCGGTTATTTACACTTTCGAATAATAGAAGGACTAGGGGGCATTCCATGAAGCTAGCAAGTAACACATTTAAGACTAATCGGAGAAAATTCTTTTTCACTCAACGCACAATAAAGCTCTGGAATTTGTTGCCAGAGAAGGTAGTTAGTGCAGTTAGTGTAGCTGGGTTCAAAAAAGGTTTGGATAAGTTCTTGGAGGAGAAGTCCATTAATGGCTATTTATCAATTATACTTAGGGAATAGCCACTGCTATTAATTGCATCAGTAGCAGGGTTCTTCTTAGTGTTTGAGTAATTGCCAGGTTCTTGTGGCCTGGTTTTTGGCCTCTGTTGGAAACAGGATGCTGGGCTTGATGGACCCTTGGTCTGTCCCAGCATGGCAATTTCTTATGTTCTTAGATCCCCTTTGGCATTTATTGCAACCTCTCTATTGGGATGCCCTATTTTACCTGTTCTTTTAGTAGCCTTCAAAGATGCATCATTCTGAACTATATGCTTCTGAGTGACTATAGGCTTTCCTCCATTATCTAGTTTAAAAGCTACGCTTTCTCTTTTTTAAAGGTTAGTGCCAGCACCTGGTTCCACTCTCGTTAAGGTGAAGATCATCCTTTCGGAAAAGGCCCCCCCCTTCCCCAAAATGAAGCCCAGTTCCTAACAAATCTAAAACCCTCTTCCTTGCAGCATTGTCTCATCAATGCATTGAGACTTTGGAGTTCTGCCTGCCTCTGGGATCCTGCATGTGAAATGGGGTGCATTTCTGAGAATGTTATTCTGTTATGCTGTTAGGACAGCAGCCCTTGCTGATGGTTGGGGAGCAGCCGTCCAGCCACTCCGAAGCCCTTTCAGACTGGCATTGGTGACTTGGACCCCGGTGTGGTGAAGTAACGTAAGGTGCCGCACGAGTGAACCTCAGGCAGAATTATCAGGAAGGCACGAGCTATCACTACAGCTACTCCATTGTTACTCCAGCAGAGAAGGCACAGATGCACATGGTCCGGAGGTCCAGACAGATCCCTGAGCAGGGAAGCAGAAAGAGACAGATACTAGCATACATTGGGGCAACCGGCAAATAGCAGAGTCCAACATACACTCCGGGGTCTGGGCAGGCAGCAGGCAAACAGGATTCAAAACAGTTCAAGGTCAAGAAAGGCAGAATCCAGAAGTGTCCAAGGTCTAGGAAGGCAGCAAACAGACAGAAACCAGAACATTCTGAGGTCCAGGCAGGCACCAGACAGGAACATCCAGAACCAAACAGGGACCAGGATCAGGCCAAGACAACCTGTTGCCAAAGCAAAAAGTCTTGTTGCAGACTGGCTAAGTAGTCTGGAGCATGTGACATCCTCATCGGGGCGAACGTCCAGCTCTCCCTCCAATGTGTGCAGAATCATGCGTGCCAATGCGCACGTGTGCCTGTGTGTCCCTCCGTCAGGCTCAGTAATGAACATAAGAACATAAGAAAATGCCATACTGGGTCAGACCAAGGGTCCATCAAGCCCAGCATCCTGTTTCCAACAGTGGCCAATCCAGGCCATAAGAACCTGGCAAGTACCCAAAAGCCAAGTCTATTCCATGTTACCATTGCTAATGGCAGTGGCTATTCTCTAAGTGAACTTAATAGCAGGTAATGGACTTCTCCTCCAAGAACTTGTCCAATCCTTTTTTAAACACAGCTATACTAACTGCACTAACCACATCCTCTGGTAACAAATTCCAGAGTTTAATTGTGCGTTGAGTAAAAAAGAACTTTCCCGATTAGTTTTAAATGTGCCCCATGCTAACTTCATGGAGTGCCCCCTAGTCTTTCTCCTATCCGAAAGAGTAAATAACCGTTTCACATCTACCCATTCTAGACCTCTCATGATTTTAAAAATCTCTATCATATCCCCCCTTAGCCGTCTCTTCTCCAAGCTGAAAAGTCCTATCCTCTTTAGTCTTTCCTCATAGGGGAGCTGTTCCATTCCCCTTATCATTTTGGTAGCCCTTCTCTGTACCTTCTCCATCGCAATTATATCTTTTTTGAGATGCGGCGACCAGAATTGTACACAGTATTCAAGGTGTGGTCTCACCATGGAGCGATACAGAGGCATTATGACATTTTCCATTTTATTCACCATTCCCTTTCTAATAATTCCCAACATTCTGTTTGCTTTTTTGACTGCCGCAGCACACTGAGCCGACAATTTCAATGTGTTATCCACTATGACACATGTCAGGACACCCACCGGTGGTTCCCTGCCATGCAGTGAGCATCCAAAGCCGGGGATTCTGGGAAGGCAGCTGGAGTCTGACAATTTGTTTTCTTAAGTAATGGGTGTCCTATTTGAGTAAACAAGGCAGAGTCCCTGATGACAATGATAAATTCACAATCTCTGCAATAAATTTACTAACATCTTCTCTCATGCTCTTTAACAAAACAGTATGACAAGGGCTTAAGGGGCAGAAGGATGAGGTCATCTTTCCTAAGAAGTGACTAATTTCTGTTTTGGGTACCAAATTAAAGGAATCCCAGACAGCATCTAATGAAATGTCAGCTATTGAAGTCCATATGGAACTAGCAGTAAAAAGCATGTGTGAGTGTCCACATTGTGTAGACTTTTAGCCAAGTTAAAAAGGGCATGTTTCCGAGGGCGTGTTTTAGGTCAGGAGAATAAAACAAAGCACGTATCTGATATTTCCAAAAGCATATCCACTATTTACTGCACCTCCTCCCAGCTGCCCATATCAATAGCTGGTGGAAAGTACATAAGGTGCTTTTAGCACATTTATTTTATTTGTTTATTTTAGATTTTTATATTCATGTACTTTGTGGCTACAATGCGCATCATTTCCCTTTGAAAACTGATTGCAGTGCACATGGGATAAAAGTATCTTTGTATATCTTGCAAATAGCGTGGGCTATTCAGAATGATGTTTGCTGGCATATGATTGCCGTGGAAGAGCTTTTCTGCCAAAAGAGTGAAGCATTTTATTTCAAAGATATCTGCTCATCTAAATTAGATAGATAGATAGATAGATATGACTGATTAGCTCATAATGAATTTTAAACTGGATGAAGGGACGTTTAGGACAGATTTTGCGCCTGCGCTTTCTCTCAAACTTGGCATCATTCATTATTTTTTTAGGCTTCCCAGCAAGGCCTCATTTCTTTCTTATTTCCATCTCGTTCTCATTGGTAATCCATCCTCCATGGACTCCTGCGTCTCTCATGTTCTTTTTCACATGCCATACAAGGGTAACGTTGAAAGCCTTGTCCCTGGATGAAAAGGAGCTTTTACTCATGGAAATGAGCCCTTGGCAAATTGCCTGCTCTGCAGGGGGGTAATTGTGTTGTGAGTCTGCCCGCGTGCCTTGGGCAGCCCCCCACCTACCTTCACTCCGAACACAGCCAGCCAGCCCGCTGCCGACGACGCTGTCCCTCGGCAGGACGAGCCACGTTGCTCCTGGCTCCCCCGTGGTCCTAGCCGCCGCCGGGAGTTTCCTCTTTGCGGCACAGAGCCGCTGCTGCAGCTTGTTCCTTTCTTTGCGGCAGGGCCGCTGCCGCCAATGCCTCTGTCCTCTGGGTCTCCCACGCAGCAGGGACGCCGCTGACATGCAGTCTTCTTCCTGCTTCAGTGCGGGCGCATGCCTCACTTCAAGGTTTAAAGGGCCAGCGGAGGGAAAAGCCCCATGGCCCTCTGAGATGACATCATCAGCCTGCTCCACTTCAACCCTATAAAAGGGCCTTGCTGCCATTCCTCAGTGCCTTCGGATTGGGTTTGCACAGTATCTGTGATCTTCCTTCCAATCCAGGTCTTCCATGGTCTCCTGTGCCTTGATGGATCTTCGTTCCATGTTCTTCGTGTTCCTGAACTTCATCTCCTTGATGTGCCTGGTCTCCTCCCTCGTCGGAGCTCCCTCATCGCTTGTCTTCTGTTCCTGATGTTCCAGATGTTCCATGTCCTGATGTCCCGTGTCCTGAGGTGCAATGTTCCTTGTTCCTGATGTCCAATGTTCCTGTCTTTCCATCCGTCTCATCTTCACCTCTGCATCCAGTTCCCAGGTCCCTCGTCTGTCCATCTTGGCGTGCCATGTCATGGTCCGTGAACAGCCCATGGGATGGCTGTGTAGGGCGCCTCGTGGTACAAGGCCTTCTTCTCGTCTGCAGTGCAGGCCTCCGGGAGACTTCTGTTTTTAAAGCCTTGTTCCTGAGTATCTTGTTCCCGGTCTACGGAGTCCCCTTGTGCCTGCTCCATCCATGCCTAAGACTCTGCCAGAACCTGCTCCGCTCTAGCGAGGTCCGTGACCAGCCACAGGCGGCTGAGTAGAATGTGCCCTGGTGCAAGCCTCTTCTGAATCTTCGTCATGTTCCAGCCAAGTTCCACATCTTCGCCTGGAGTCTGCTTTGCGTTCAGCGTGGTCCATGACCAGCCATGGGCGGCTGTATAGGGCACGCTGTGATGCAATTCTCACCCAGTACTTTCGCCTGACTTGAATCTTTGCCTGAAATTTTTGAGCAACCTGAATCCTTGTCCAAGTCTTCTAAGTATCCTGAATCCTTGCCTGAGTCCTCTGTTTCCTGAATCCTTGTCTGAGTCCTTCGAGTCTTTTGAGTATCCTGAGTCCTTGTTTGAGTATCCAAGTCTTTGTCTGAGTCTCCTGAGTATCCAAGTCTACGTCTGAATCCTCTGAGTATCCTGAGTCTTCGTCCAAGTCTTCATGTTCCTGCCCTCAGCCTCCATCTGGCCTCATGCACTCGTCATTCACCAGCGATGGGTCCGGGAGGGCTACTCTCAAGATCAGCATTGCGTTGCTGGATCTCATTGTAGCGTGTAGGTCCAGTGGAGGGCTGAGCCTGCTTTGTTCCTGTTTCGGATAATCCTCACCTTATCTTCACTCCAGCCTCGCTTCTGCTCCATCCGTGCTCGTACCAGCTCACCTCCCGCGGTGTGTCTTGGGGCTCCTCCCTGAGCCGTGCTGCGGCCAAAGGGCTCACATCCTACCTTAGATGGGACCGCGCCTCCAAGCTCCTAACCAGGCCTGAGGGCACGCCCACAACAAATTGTATGTGTGCACCCACATTTTACCTGCATTTGGAGAGACAACCTCAGGGACAAGCTTTGAAAAATGTGTTTATTTTTTAAATTTTCAAAACATCTGCGAAAAAAGGATCCATGCAAAATAATGAGCTGCAAGTGTCTTTGGGAACTTTTCCCTGGGGTGTTTTTCAAAGTAAAAGTAGGCTTGCACTTTTACTTTGAAAATCAGTGCAAATTCTGTGGGTTAGAACTATCCCAGGATTGCTGTTATCAATAGACTGAAGCAGGTTTGTTTTTTTTATATAAGCTTGCTGCTGTCAGACATTATAAACTTTCTAAGTTTCGTAAGGTCTGGGATCCGTTCTTATTATGTTATTCCACTTGACTCAGATTTTCCTAGGATCCTCTCAGTTGTTTCAGTTGTTTATTGAGAATTTCTGCATGACTCAGCTAGCCTGGACTGGTATAGTGGGGACTATATGCTATCTCACTGTCTTTTTTGTTTTTAGCTGGACATGGGGGTGGGGGAAGGAAACAATGGTAATGTTTTCAAATGATTTACACACCAGTTTGTTTTTATGATACAATGCTTTATTGTCGATTTTTTTTGTGTGTGTAATAAAATGTAATTGGAAAAAAAAAAACCCTATTCCAGGACTTTGAAGATATGCAGGCAGCCCTCTGCAGGTTCCTTTTGTGGTCCAGAATAGACACGGCAGCTTTCTACTGCACCACCTACCCTTCAAGCTCTTCTTTTTTTGACTGAGCACTACATATCAGAGTATTGCATTAAAAGCCATGCTTGTTTCCCCATCTCAGGCATTATGACCTCTCCATGTGGTGCTCTCAGCCCCATCCTGCAAATCCTAAGTAGCTCTTATTAATCATTTATATAGCGCTACTAGATGTAAGCAGCACTGTCCAGAGACCGCACTACTATTTATCATTTTCAAAGCGCCACCAGACACTCGTGGTATTGTACAGATACACATACATAAGATATGAACCCTGCTCTTTGAAGCTTACAAGGTAGTCAAGGTAGAAGGACAAGGCAAATAAGAAGGTTCAGGGAGAAGCTGGGATTTCTAGTCTCAAAGCTGCCAGAATCAGTCCTTTGTCCTAGTACTATTTACACAAGAAAAGCAAGAAGTGGGGTTGAATAGGAGCAGAGAAGATGGGATTTTAGCTAGACTATTTTCTCTTTCCTTCCAAGGCAGTATGCTAATTTCCATAAGACACACAAGTAACCCAAAATATCATTTCAGCATTTACAAAATTTTATCCGATTTAGTAAGATTAACTACAACAGGTTGCTGTAAGGGCATATATGCTCCCAGAGCAAGAATTGGTAGGTTTCAAAGTAGTCATATACTATAGGTCCTCTGCATCAGCCATAGTCCTGCATAAAACTGACCATTGGCCATCGGTGCTTTGCTAATTGTCGTAGATATAAATTTGGAAGAGCTGTTTTTGCTTTGTGTGTGCTCTGCTTAAACAGAAGACTTTCTCATTGATTTAATTTTAAACTTATTTGGATATAAGTCATAGGAAAATGTTCCCAAGTGGTAAATACATTGTAACCGGTAGATTAAGAGAGAAGAATAAGCACCCAGGTGTGGCTGTTTGGAAACCACATAACCAGTGATGTTTTTTGAAATACTGTAGATTATTAACGAGAGAAAACTGGATGCATAAGTCTGTACACACTGCACATTTACTGGCCTTCAATTATTTTGAATAGGTTAATGGCACAGCTGGATGAGACAGAGAAAGCCTTCGATCAGTTTTGGACCAAGCACCATCTGAAACTTGAGCAGTGCCTACAGCTCCGCCACTTTGAACATGATTTCCGGGAGGTACTGTCTTTCTAAACAGAGGACTTTCTGATATTGTACTTTACACAGATGACTAAAACTTTTCATGGTACAAGTAAGAAGGAAATAAGCTGAAATAAAAGTTCAGTGTAGAGACCACAAGCCTTGAAAGGCTTTGCTGGAGCTGTTAGATCACATTCTTGTAAACCTGAGACCACATGATTCTTTTGTAATCTGAAAACAAAATATATAATTGCACAGATTGTGCAACTTTCCATGCAGATACTGGTAATATGAGTGATCTCCTACAAAAATCATGCATGGGGTAACTCGAGCTACAATAAATTTAAACTGCTGTTTTGAAAGACATCTTTAGTCCTATAAATTTTATAACTAAGAAGTCAAAGGTGCACATGGAGAACAATTTTGAACCAATTTGGTGGTTTGAGAATAATAAATGTATAATTATGTAAGCCTTTGGAATATGTTATCACTCTTCTGCTCAGCCTGTACATTGAACTGTTTACTCTCCCAGCACTACAAAAAATAACCACCCTCAAAGTGAAAACACCAACTACTGGAAAAAAACCCCAAAACATTTTCTGTAAATGGGCAGGACTGAATTAGCTGTAACATGTGGGATAATGTCATCCAGTGGCACTGAACAGATTTGTCTCTCCAAGTTGGAAGAGATTTGAGCAGGAATGCCCATGCAGGCATTGCCTCATTAAGCTCCTCATTTATTTTTTGTTTGAGCACAGCATGGATGTGTAATAAAATAAATAAATACATAAAATACTCAATCTCTCCAGACAATTTTTCAATATATTTTCTAATATTTCCTTTTTCTCTTCAGTAATCTTTCATTTTCAGTTGCTTCACTGCTCTGCAGCACCCATAACAGCACTTTTCAGTGCTACTGCTAAATATATATATATATAATTTGTTTCCCAGTTTTTGCCAGCTCAAGATATCCAGCAAAAAGAAAAACACAGTGAGCAGGTTTAAGAACTGCATTTGTGGTAAGTTAATGTCCGTCACTGACGGGCATGAATTATGCTACCATTGCTTCGGTTTGAATAATGACCTGGCAAACTGCTTTGCCTGTGGATGATTGTCTCCATGCATTCAACGTTCCAGGGCTTATAAAATGGAGGAACTGCTTAAGTCTCTCGGAGGCCACAGTCACCCCTCCATCCACAGTGCACTATCTTCTGCCTTGCTGGGAAAAGAGATGAACAGGTGCTCCTCAAAACATTTATAAAAAGCCATATTTTCAGAGACGCCGATTTCACCCTTTTCAAAGATTTTGCCTTCCACTTCTTCCGGATTAGCAGCAACAGCAGCTTCTGCCTAAACCTTGATAACATGAACGTCTGCAGCCTAAGGCAGAGCATCAGATCTAGCCTAAGCCTGGGCCTAGTGTTTGATCCCTCCAAATCTATGTCATAGAAACTTAGAAACATAGAAACATAGAAATGACGGCAGAAGAAGACCAAACGGCCCATCCAGTCTGCCCAGCAAGCTTCACACATTTTTTTCTCATACTTATCTGTTTCTCTTAGCTCTTTGGTTCTATTTCCCTTCCACCCCCACCATTAATGTAGAGAGCAGTGATGGAGCTGCATCCAGTGAAATATCAAGCTTGATTAGTTAGGGGTAGTAGGGGAAGTAACCGCCGCAATAAGCAAGCTACACCCATGCTTATTTGTTTTACCCAGACTATGTTATTCAGCCCTTATTGGTTGTTTTTCTTCTCCCCTGCCGTTGAAGCAGGGAGCTAAATGTCAGTCACACTCTTCAGTGTGGGAAGAATCCAGACCTTCTTAGAGGAGTGGCAGTAGATAACAAAGGGCCTCTGGGTTCTCAAGATCATGAGGTTCGTATACAGGTTGTGTTTCTCCTGGCTACCACCACTTCCTCATTGTTCAGCTCTCAATCTGGATCTGTCTCTCATAGCACAATCTCGTCTGTAAGTGGAAACTCTTTTTCAGCAGCAAGCATAAACAGGGATTCTATTCCTGGCATTTTCTCATCCCCAAAATCACAGGGGGATTTATAGCCATTCTAGATTTAAAAAAACTATCTGCTCCAAGAGGAATTCCCTCAGCACAATTCTTCCCTACCTCCAGAAGGGAAATGTGCTGTCAATCTGAAGGATTCTTAAGCTCACAAAGCCATCTATCCTACACAGTGGTGCTATCTTTGCTTCAAGGTGGACGCTTCCCATTACCAATATCAAATTCTCCCCTTTGGCTTGTCAGCAGCTCCAATACTTTTCACCAAAAGCCTTGCAGTAATAGCTGACACCTAGGACATCAAGGAATCCAAGTCTTCCCATATCTAGATGATTTGCTAGTCACAGTCATCTCCTGAGAGGAAATGTTGCACTCACTGCATGAGGCAATTCAGCTTTTGCAGAAGTTGGGATTTTTAGTGAATTTCATGAAGTTGAACCTTGTCCCAACCCAGAAAATAAAGTTTATCGGAGCATGAATAGACTTTCTGCAGGCGAGAGCTTTTCTACCTTCAGAATAAATGAACACTATGAGATGGTTCATTCCACAAGCTTCTGACCTCGCATTGCTTGACAGCCAGAGCAATTCTCATTGTTTTGAGTCACATGGTAGCAGCCATTCATATGGTTTCAATAACACGCCTCCACATCTGTCACCTACAGTGGGGGGTCTGTTCTTTCAGTGGGACCAGCTATCTCAACCATTGACAACCAAATATCCAGAAACATACATTTATTTATTTATTTATTTGCATTTGTTATGCCTATATCAAAGCCTGCAGCAGCTTACAGAAAACTTTGGGTCGTTGGTTTAATGTTAATTCATTGTAGGATTTTGGTGTTCATTGTTGCTCTTTTTTTGTATCTGCTGACCCAATAAAGACGAATTTAAAAAAACCCAAACATCCTGGCCACTAAGCACCAGTTTAATCTAAAGAAACTTCTGTGCCATAGGTGGTTTCAAACATTCTATAATCCTTAGCCTGCTTAATATACTAATACTTATGGCTAACTTACTTACCCTTGGTCCCAACTTCAGGCGATATCCCACTGTTCACCTCTGAAGCAGACGCTACCTGGAAATCTGGAGAATGTGAGCGGGGAGAAGGCTTGCTTCTCGGTCTGATACTGGCAGAGTTGTGAGGCGGACCGGGAAGGAGGCTTGCTTCAGGGTCTGGTACTTGCTGGGCTCTGGGGCTTGCTTTCGGTTCTGGTACTAGCAGAGCTGCTGGGCTGCTCTTGGCCCCTCACTTTCTCAGACTTCCATCACTGTCTGACCCTAAACAGGCATCTCTTTGCTCTGGTCTCCTGGCCACACCTAGTCTTCTCCCTTCTCGATAGCAGGGGGTGCTGGGCTGCTTCAGGTTCACTCTCCTTTTTCTTCTTATTTGCCTCGTCTTATACTTTCCAGCTTATCAATATGCATAAGCTCGGGCATAAGCATGTAGTGGATGGAGGGTCTTTGTCACATTGCAGGTTTTTTTCCCCCTCCCCTTTTCTTTGGGGGGAGGTGTCCTGCCATAAGAACATAAGAAATTGCCATGCTGGGTCTGACCAAGGGTCCATCAATCCCAGCACCCTGTTTCCAACAGAGGCCAAACCAGGCCACAAGAACCTGGCAATTATCCAAACACTAAGAAGATCCCATGCTACTGATGCAATTAATAGCAGTGGCTATTCCCTAAGTAAACTTGATTAATAGCCGTTAATGGACTTCTCCTCCAAGAACTTATCCAAACCTTTTTTGAACCCAGCTACACTAACTGCACTAACCACATCCTCTGGCAACAAATTCCAGAGTTTTATTGTGCGTTGAGTGAAAAATAATTTTCTCCAATTAGTCTTAAATGTGCTACTTGCTAACTTCATGGAATGCCCCCTAGTCCTTCTATTATTCGAAAGTGTAAATAACGGAGTCACATCTACTCGTTCAAGACCTCTCATGATCTTAATGACCTCTATCATATCCCCCCTCAGTTGTCTCTTCTTCAAGCTGAACAGCCCTAACCTCTTCAGCCTTTCCTCATAGGGGAGCTGTTCCATCCCCTTTATCATTTTGGTTGCCCTTCTCTGTACCTTCTCCATCGCAACTATATCTTTTTTGAGATGCGGCAACCAGAATTGTACACAGTATTCAAGATGTGGTCTCACCATGGAGCGATATAGAGGCATTATGACATTTTCCGTTTTATTAACCATTCCCTTCCTAATAATTCCTAAAATTTTGTTTGCTTTTTTGACTGCTGCAGCACACTGAGCCGACGATTTTAAAGTATTATCCACTATGATGCCTAGATTTTTTTCATGGGTGGTAGCTCCTAATATGGAACCTAACATCATGTAACTACAGCAAGGGTTATTTTACCCTATATGCAAGCTATGTGCCAGAGTCAGCATTGTCTCTGTTTCAGAGTGCTCCCCCTTCATCCAAGGGTCAACGATGAGAAGAACCCCCACAGTTCCCTTGGCTGGTCTGCGACTCCTGCTTATGAGCTTAAGTGGCTGCATTATCCCTCTGCCTTGGCTTTATTTCACAGGCTCTTACAAACAGGCATATATTGATAAGCATCCTTCAGTACAGGTGTAAATTTCTCATCTGGGCAAAGTTTCTTTTCTTTAGCTGTGACAGTGTTTTTGGCCTGTCAGTATATTTGTCTGCATACTTCTCAGCTATTATGATTCATATTTGGTGCTTTCACTGGTAAAACATAGGATATCTCCTCCCATCCCTTCACCTGATGGCTTGGAGTTTGAATGCACAGTGATCACCAATTTGTCTTTATATAGAGAAATTGAAGGCATAATAGTCTCGGCTGGAAAGTCATCAATCAGAATAACCTATGAATTTAAACAGAAAAGATTTCTCCTATGGTGTCAATAAAATATCATGGACCCATTTTCTTATGAACCCAAACAATGAGGAACTTACTTACTCTTTCTTTCTGAAACTGACCTTGAGACATCTTCTGTTTGAGAACATCTCAGCGCCATAGCAGCCTGCCATGTGATGGCAGACAATATCTATCTCAACTTATCTGTTGGTGTTGAGATTTATGAAAGGATTATGGCAGGTTAAACCTCCAGTGCAGAAACCTCTGGCTCCATGGGACCCGAACATCATCCTTTCTTAACTAATGAGGCCGCTTTTCAAACCATTAGAATCCACTTCTCTAAAGTTCTTGACATGGAAAGTAGTGTTTCTGGTGGCAGTAACTATTGCCACTTGGTGGCAGTAACTATTGGAGGTGGACCCTTGGCCTGGTGCAGGATTGGTATGGCCCTCTGGTCGGACCCGGAGAGTGCCTGCCACCAGGAGGTGGAGCACAGGAGGAGACAGAGGCTAGCTGGAGCTTCGCCAATAGCAACCCGGGGTTCCCTCAGGTTGAGCCCTTGGTTACCCGGGTCGCCTGGTCTTAGGTGGGCTTTACAGGGTCTCCTAGAGAGGAAGCACAGGGGAGTGCCCACCAAGAACAAAGGTGCATGGTTGATGTTCAGGCACGAAAGTTCAGAGGTCGCAGGAGGCCAGAAGAGAGTGTCCGAGTGGATAGTGAGGATCAAGGCCAGAGTATCAGTCCAGAATGGTCAGCCGAAGCAGGGGTCAGTACCTGTAGTCAATCCGAGAGTAGTCAGGTCAGGCAGAGGTCGTTCCAGGTAGCGATCAAGAATAGTCAGTGGACAGGCAGAGGTCGGTTCCAGGCAGCGATCAAGAGTAATCAGTGGACAGGCAGAGGTCGGTTCCAGGCAGCGATCAAGAGTAGTCAGTGGACAGGCAGAGGTTGGTTCCAGGCAGTGATCAGGAATAGTCAATGAACATGCAGAGGTCAGGTCCAGGCAGCAATCAGGAGTAGTCAGAAGCAAGCAAATGTCAGTACCGTGAGATCAGACGAAGGAACAGAAGACGCTGGAACAGGAGGCACAGGAGACACTGTAACAGGCAAACTAGAGACCCTGGAGTGTACGACCCAATTGCCAAGGCAAGGAATTGGTGTCTGACCACTTCCTTAAGTCCTGCAGTCAATCAGGGCGCGTCGCGGAGCTGGGAACCGCCCCTGGCCCTTTAAGAGGCCGGTGGTCCGCATGCATGTGCCTAGGGGCAGGGCCAACACCATGGAGGATACCGAGCCCTGCCGTGAGGCCTGGACGGGAGACAGAGAGCAGGGAAGCTGGGGACGCCGTGAACTGGCTGTGGAGGAGGAGATCCCGGCACTTGTGGATGGGAGAGAAAGGTGAACAGGCCCGGCAGCGGAGTGAACATGGCCGGGAAGTGCAACAGTACCCCCCCCCCCCCCCTTCTAGGCTTCCCCCTTACCAGCCTGGGCTTGTCAGGATGGGTCCTGTGGAACTCCGCGAGGAGATCTTTGTCATAGATGTGGTGGGAGGGCTCCCAGGAGTTCTCTGGACGAAGCCCTCTCACGACAGGAGGTATTCCCAATGGCCTCTTCTCCGGACATCAAGAACCTCCTTTACCTGGAGGGCATCTTTGGGTTCAGCGGTGAGCTGGGAAGGAGCAGGAGACCTTCGAGAAAGCAAGTTCAAGACCACTGGTCTTAATAAGGAGACATGGAATGTGTTGTGGATTCCCATGGAGGTGGGAAGCTGCAGTTGGTATGTGACTGCTCCTATGCGTCGAATGATTGGGAATGGTCCAATGAACTGGGAGCAAATTGTTGTGAGGGCAGACGTAACTTAATGTGTTTCGTGCTGAGCCAAACTTTCTGGCCTGGCCAGAACAGAGGTGGAGTGTGACGGTGAGCATCGGTGAAACGTTT
This sequence comes from Rhinatrema bivittatum, assembly GCF_901001135.1. Lineage (NCBI taxonomy): Eukaryota > Metazoa > Chordata > Amphibia > Gymnophiona > Rhinatrematidae > Rhinatrema > Rhinatrema bivittatum. Next base: position 236,037,766 of record NC_042623.1, read on the forward strand.
GGATTTCTCGATGGCCTGACCCAGTCTCTTCTTGACCTGATTCCAGAGATGGCGAATCATCTGTGCCATGGACTTGGCTGCAGGTGAGGGTACGGAAAGCAGCACTGGTAGGGGCAGGTGTGGCTGGCGACTGAATACTACGGAGAAGGGAGAGACATCATTGGCAGAGGTGATGTGGGTATTGTGGGATAACTTGGCCCATGGCAAGAGGTTGGCCCAGTTATCCTGCTGATCATTAAGGTAGGATCTTAGAAATGTCTTCAGAGAGCGGTTTGTCCTCTCGGCCTGGCCGTTCGCTTGAGGGTGGTAGGCCGAAGTTAGATTCAGGGTATTATCAAACATTTTACACAGAGACTTCCAGTACTTGGCAGCGAACTGTGGCCCACAATCGTAAATGATCTCTTTGGGTAATCCATGTAAGCGGAATACATTATTCAGGAAGAGTTTTGCCAGTTCAGGAGCCGAAGGGAGGCTCTATAAAGGAACGAAGTGGGTCATTTTTGAAAAGCGGTCGATAATAACCCAGATGACCATGTTGCCCTTCCATGGGGGCAGATCAACGATGAAGTCAGTAGAGATGCTTGACCAGGGATCGGTTGGAGCTGGAAGAGGATGGAGGAGACCCCAAGGACGGCCAGTCGGAGGTTTTTGCTGTGCACAGATGGGGCAGGAGTCCACATAGCTGCGGGAATCCTTAACCATGTTAGGCCACCAGTAATGTCTTCTTAACATCTCAAAGGTCCGAGCCCAGCCGGGATGGCCGGCTAAATTTGAGTCATGGGCCCAGCGGAGGACGCGTTCTCAGAGATGGCGTGGGACCACCGTCTTCCAGGCTGGTACCGTGTTGGTGACTGCGAGGGTTATGCAGGCTGGGTCGATGATGTGTCTAGGAGTTTCGGGCGAATCTTCTGGCTAGAGAGAGCATCTGCTTGGGTGTTCTTTGCTGCAGGATGGTAGCGGAGTTCAAAGTTAAAACGTTCGAAGAACAACGCCCAACGGGCCTGTCTGAGGTTCAATAGCCGAGATTCTTGTGGTCTGTAAAGATTGTGAATTTATGATGTGCTCCTTCTAACCAGGGGCACCATTCTTAAAGGGCCAATTTCACCACTATGAGTTCGTGGTTCCCGATCATGTAGTTTTACTCTGCGGGAAAAAACTTGTGAGAGTAGGAGCAGGGTACTAAGGCCCCCTATTGTCTCAGGACCACCCCTGCTCCAATGGCGGAGGCATCAACTTCGACAACGAAGGGATGGTTAGGATCGGGGTGACATAGACAAGGTCTGGGGCAGAAGGCCTCTTTCAAGGCGTGGAAAGCAGATTGAGCCTTTGGACTCCACATTTGAAGGTTACTACCTTTCCTAGTCATGGCCGTGAGTGGAGCAGCTAGCGTGGAGTAGTTAGCGATGAAGTTCCTGTAATAGTTTGTAAATCCAATGAATCTTTGTAAGACGTGGAGGCCTACTGGTTGGGGTCAATCTTGAATTCCTTGTAGTTTCTCAGGGTCCATGGTGAAACCACGATTGGAGATAATGTAGCCCAGAAATGGAAGACGAGTCTGTTCGAAGATACACTTCTCTAATTTTGCGTAGAAACAATTGTCTCTGAGATGTTGGAGAACAGTTTGAACATGTGAGCGATGGGACTTCAGGTCTTTGGAAAAGATCAGTATATTGTCTAGATATACCATGACAAATGAGTATAGTAGGTCCCAGAAGATCTCATTCATCAAGTGCTGAAAGACCGCAGGGGCGTTACAAAGTCCGAAAGGCATTACTACATACTCGTAGTGGCTGTCCCTTGTATTGAAATCGGTCTTTCAGATATCCTCTGGCTGGATCCATACAAGATTGTATGCCCCTTGGAGATCTAGCTTTGTAAAGATATGGGCTCCTTGTAGGCGATCAAAGAGTTCACTAATGAGTGGCAGAGGGTAGCGATCCTTGCGAGTCACGGCGTTTAGCCCACAGTAGTCAATGCAAGGTGTTGCATCCATCAGTCCTAGACAGCTTCGCCCCGTTTGCCTCACCTTGTTTAGGGCTCCTCCCGCTTACCTTGGGAAGATGGCTACTGCTGCGTCTGCAAGCCACCGGCATCCCCAGAACGGCTATAGTGCTGCCTCCAGCCATGCTCCTCCCAAGGACCTACTAGGGTACGTGCGTGCTACCCTCATCTTTATTCCAACATTGGCGCGAACCTCGGGGGCGTCCTCCTCAAGTGACGTCACGCCATCCGGGTATTTAGCTTGCCCTTACTTGCTAGCTAACCGTGTTAGCAAGGACTGGAAATTGGATTGGTCTCGGCCGGACTAAGTTACTCTGCTGCTTCCGTGCTGCAGCTGGAAGCTCTCTCCCTCTGCAGTTCGGGGTATTGACCAACCTGGGTACCCGCTCCTCTGGGGCCTGCTGCTTTATTTCAGGTGCCTTACAGGGATCAGATACTCGCTCCTTGAGGGCTTGGTCTCCCTGCCTCAGTGCCAGTACCATCTTTTTCAGCCTGATGGAATCCCATACCTACAGCTACCATCTAGTGAGTAATCTAACTCTGTCTCATCTACAGCATTGCCTTGCTGGGAAACCTACACTGGAATTCCCCTATACCAACGGGGTGAGAAGGGTCCCCTGTGCTGAGGGTCCCGAGACTGCTACATCCAGACTACCTTACTACTGCCACCTCTGGTGGCATACATCAAGCTGTACAATAAAAGAACTAATTCTGTGTTTGTGCATCCTGAGTCTAGCCCAGTACTGTGGCTCCCCATGGGGCCCCTCCCAGTGGGTGTGGTCATCTGCCACAGTACCCAAGAATCTACCCAAACACCGCTTAACCATAACACAAGGACATAAACTGCCATCTTTCTTCTTCACAAAGAAGAATCCAGCTCCTGCCGGTGAATCAGAGGGTCTTATGAATCCTTTATTCAGATTCTCCTTAATGTACTCAGACATTGCTTGAGTTTCCAGTAGCGAGAGAAGGTAGGTTCTGCCCTTGGGAGGCGTGGTACCTGGTAGGAGCTCAATGGGGCAATTAAATTCTCAGAGTGGAGGTAGGATGTCAGCATTTTGTTTGGAGAACACATCTTTGAAGTCAGAATACGGAGCAGGTAACCCGGTAAGGGTTGTAGAGTTCAGAACGGTGACCGCTGGAGACATCTGTTGTAGACAGCAGTTCTGGCACTGGGGTCCCCACTGGGTTAACTGCAGGGATTGCCAGTCAAAGTGAGGTCCATTTACCTGGAGCCAAGGAGGTCCTAGGATTACCGGATGCGTAGAACGCCTTAGGATGTACAGAGATATCTCTTATTCATGGAGGGTTCCCACGGAGAGGCGCAAGGCTACGGTGCAATGAGTAATGTGTCCAGGAAGGAGCTCTCCCTGGATTGATGCAATGCGGAGAGGTACTTCCAGAGATTGAAGCGGGATCTGGAGTAATGTGACAATATTGTCCAGAATAAAGTTGCCACTCGCCTCAGTGTCCACAAGAGCGGTCGTGGCAAAGGAGCATGATTCCCTGAAGAGGGACTCAGGGAATAATTGGGGGCCAGTAACAGTAGCGCCCAAGCTCGGGACTCCCACCGGGCTCAGGCTCTGCAGTTTCCCGGACGTACTGGGCAGGATTGCAGGAGATGTCTGGAACCACCACAGTATAATCAAAGACCATCCTTCTTCTGTCGAAGGTGCTCTTCAGGGGATAAGCGTCCGTGATTGATCTGCATGTGCTCCTCTGGTGATGGAGGAGGTGCCGGTAAGGCCTTCAACTGGGGACTCATAGCACGAACTGGGCGTAGGGCAGAAGGCCGGGAAACCTTTACCTCCTGGTGTCGCTGACGTAGGCAGTGATTAATCTTACCAACCAGGAAAATCAGGTTATCTAGAGATGTGGGAATCTCACGAGCAGCCAGCTCATCCTTGAGGGCAGGAGACAAGCCGTCCAGATAGAATGCCCGTAGACAGTCCTCTTGCCACCCCAGTTCCGTGGCTAGTATCCTGAATTCTACTGTGAATTCGGTGAGCGAATGCGAGCCTTGACGGAGGTGGAGAAGCTAGTGACCCGCAACAGCCTGTCGGCCGGGATCCTCGAAGGTCCGCATGAAAATGAAGTGGGAGAGGTGAAGGAGGATGTCATCAGAACGCTCCCAAAGTGGCGAAGCCCATGCCAGGGCTTTCCCCTCAAGGCATGAGAGGCTGAAGGTGATCTTGGGGTTTCACTTGGAAACAAAGCAGGCTGTAGTGCGAATTGCATAAAACATTGGTTGAGGAAGCCTCGGCAGAGGCACGGATCCCCATTAAAACGGGGTGGAGCTGGAAGAGCCAATGATGCCCATGGAGGCGGGGTTTGAGCCCAACCCCTTGAGTTGGCCATAACAGAATCCTCAAATTGAGATCGTAGTCTCTCCACAGATGAAATCAATGCTTCCAAGGTTTGTTGTTGTTCTCGGATATGAGCGGCTAGGCCAGGGATGGCCTGCAAGGCGGGAGACTCCACCGAGCCCATAGCCATGGCAAGCTGTTGCGCTGGAGGTGGACCCTTGGCCTGGTGCAGGATTGGTATGGCCCTCCGGTAAGACCCAGAGAGCGCCTGCCACTAGGAGGCGGAGCACAGGAGGAGACAGAGGCTAGCTGGAGCTTCGCCAATAGCAACCCGGGGTTCCCTCAGGTTGAGCCCTTGGTTACCCATGCTGCCTCGCAGGGTCTCTTAGAGAGGAAGCGCAGGGATGTGCCCACTACGAACAAGGGTGCATGGTCGATGTTCAAGCACGAAAGTTCAGAGGTCGCAGGAGGCCAGAAGAGAGAGTCCGAGTGGATAGCAAGGATCAAGGCCAGAGTATCAGTCCAGAATGGTCAGCCGAAGCAGGGGTCAGTACCTGTAGTCAATCCGAGAGTAGTCAGGTCAGGCAGAGGTCAAGTTCCAGGCAGCGATCAAGAGTAGTCAGTGGACAGGCAGAGGTCGGTTCCAGGCAGTGATCAAGAGTAGTCAGTGGACAGGCAGAGGTCGGTTCCAGGCAGCAATCAGGAGTAGTCAGTGAACAGGCAGAGGTCATGTCCGGGCAGCAATCAGGAGTAGTCAGAAGCAAGCAAAGGTCAGTACCGTGAGATCAGTCCGAAGGATACTACCAGGGATGGAGAGAAGAAGGAACAGAAGACGCTGGAACAGGAGACACAGGAGGTGCTGGAACAGGAGATGCTGGAACAAGAGAGACAGGAGACGCTGGAACAGGAGTGTTATGGTTTTGAGGTGTTTGAGTGGATTCCTGGGTACTGTGGAAGATGACCACACCCATGGGGAGGAGCCCCGTGGGGAGCCACAGTACTGGGCTAGACTCAGGACACACAAACACAGAGTTTTGTCTTTTATTGTTCAGCTGATGTATACCACCAGAGGTGGCAGTTGTGAAGTGATCTAGAGGAGCAGTCTAGGAACCATCGGCAGAGGGAACCCGTCTCACCAAGATGGTATAGGGATTATCAGGTGTAGGTTTCCCAGCACAGCAGAGCTGTAGATGAGACAGACTGAGAGTTAGATTACTCACTAGATGGTAGTTGTAAGGTTGATGATTCCACCAGGCTGAAGTAGATGGTAACAGGCACCGAGGCAGGGAGAGCAGGCCCTCGAGGAGCGAGTACCTGATCCCAGTAAGGAACCTGAAAGAAAGCAGAGGGACCCCGAGGAGCGGGTACCCAGGTTAGATGAATACCCCGAAGGGCAGAGAGAGCTTCCAGCGGCAGCATGGAAGCGGCAGAGTAGCTTAGACCGGACGAGTCCAATCCTTGCTAACTCAACGAGCTAGCAAACAAGCATAGGCTAAATACCCGGATGCGTGATGTCACTCGAGGGGGACGCCCCCGAGGTTCCCGCCATGATGTGGATAAAGACGTGGGTGGCATGCGAGCGCGTACCCTAGGAGGCCCTTAGGAGAAACATGGCATGAGGCTTTGCCATAGCCGTTTGTGGGACGCCGGAGAATGCGGCTTGCAGATGCAGCGGTAGCCATCTTCCCAAGGCTAGCGGGGAGAGCAGAGAAAAAGGTGAGGCACAAGGGTTGAAGCCGTCTGAGACCGACGGATGCAACAGTACCCCCCTTCAAAGGGCCCCCTCCAGACCTCCTACCTGGTCTTGGTTTCTGAGGATGCATTCTGTGGTATTGCTGAAGCATCTCTTTATCCATGATATTTGCCATAGGTTCCCAAGAGTTTTCTTCGGGTCCATAACCATCCCATGACAGGAGGTATTCCTATACTCTGCCTCTCTTTCTCACATCAAGGATAGCATCTACTTTGTATTCGATGTCTTCTTCTGCATCAATAGGTGTAGGTTCAGGTGTCTTGCTTAAGAACTCGCTAAGGACTAGCGATTTCAGTAGTGACACATGGAACGCATTATGAATCTTCAATGCTGGTGGAAGTTTCAGACTGGACGTAAGAGTACCGTTGGAGAATGGGAAAGGGTTCGATGAAGCAAGGAGCAAAATGAGCTGATGGTAGCTTGAGTCTTAGCTGTTTTGTAGACAGCCAGACTTTGTCACCAGGCTGGAATTCTGGAGCCTTGCAGTGATGAGCATCGTAGCCTTTCTTTGCTTGTTGTCCTGCTCAACGGAGCATCTATTTGGTTTTAGTCCATAGTTGTTGAATATCTTTGGCAGTAGATTGAGCTGCCGGGGATGACTCTGAGAGTGGAAGTGGTAAGGGTGGTAATGGTAGTCGTCCGTAGACCACTTCAAATGGTGTTGATCCAGTTGATGTTGCTGGATGAGAATTGATGGTGAATACAGCCCAGGCAACAGTTCAGCCTAGTCATTTTGACGAGTACCCACATAGGCACGAAAGAACTGCTTGAGTGTCCTATTCATTCTCTCCGTTTGCCCATTAGACTGAGGATGGTATGCAGAGGTGAAGTCGAGAGAGATATCAAACTTCTTGCACAGTGCTCTCCAAAACTTAGCTGTGAATTGGGTTCCTCTGTCCGAGACAATGTGTTTTGGCATGCCATGTAGGCAAAAGATGTGCATGATGAATAGCTTTGCAAGCTCCATGGCTGAGGCAAGCCAGGGAGAGCCACGAAGTGAGCCATCTTCGAAAAACGATCCACTGTTACCCAGATGGTGTTGTTTCCTCCCGAGAGTGGTAAGTCTACCACAAAGTCTGTAGCAATGTGAGTCCAAGGCTCATCTGGCACTGGCAAGGGTTGGAGTAGGCCCCAAGGATGACCAGACGATGGTTTCTGTCTGGCACAATTGGAACAAAAAGCAACATAGGAGAACGTGTCTTCCTTCATGGTGGGCCACCAGTAGTACTTCTGAAGTTTAGCCAGAGTTCTGCGTTGACCGGGGTGTCCAGCCAGTTTAGAATCGTGAACCATGCTAAAAGCTTTTTCCTTTGGTTCTTGGGTACAATGGTCTTACCCGCAGGTACTGGGTGAGAAGCTGCCAAGATGACTCTTATCGGGTCGATGATATGTTGGGGTTCATCAGGTACGTCCTCAGAGAGAAATGAGCGAGATAGGGCATCTGCTCTGACGTTCTTATCTCCAGGGCGGTATTTCAGCACAAAGTCAAATCTGTTGAAGAACAGGAACCATCTCGCCTGCCTATGGTTTAGGCGCTGAGCATGACGGAGGTACTTCAGATTTTTATGATCTGTAAAAACTGTGATCTGATGTTGTGTACCTTCAAGCCAGGGGTGCCACTCCTCAAATGCCATCCTTCTTGCTAGTAGTTCTTTATCCCCTATGCCGTAGTTCTTCTCTGCTAGTGAGAAGCATCGGGAGAAAAAGAACATGGGTGTAAGGTCTTAGAGTCACCGGACTGGCTTAGCATGGCCCCTACGCCTACATCTGAGGCATCGACCTCAATGATGAAGGGCCGAGTCGGATCCGGGTATTGGAGGCATGGCTTGCTTGAGAAGGCATCTTTCAGTTGCTGGAATGCAGTTACTGCCTCCGTTGACCAATTCGCGACGTTGGCACCTTTCTTGGTCATTGTTGTAAGCGGAACAGTTAGTGAGGAATAGTTCTTAATGAATGATCTGTAGTAGTTGGTAAATCCCAGAAATCGCCTAAGAGCCTTTAGACCTGTGGGTTGTGTCCATTTCTGAATGCTCTCCAGCTTCTGTGGGTCCATCTGGAAACCTTGGTTGGAAACTATGTACCCTTGGAAAGGTACTGATTCCTTATGGAACTCGCATTTTGACAACTTGGCGTATAGGCGGTTCTCGCGGAATCTTAGCAGCACTCTTTTGACATCTTCCAGATGAGTGTTCATGTCCTGGGAAAATATCAAGATGTCATCCAAGTATACGGCGACACATTTGTAGAGTAGATCATGCAGAATGTCGTTCAGCATGGTTTGGAAGACAGCCGGGGCATTGCACAGGCCGAAAGGCATCACTAGATATTCAAAGTGCCCATCCCGGGTATTGAAGGCTGTCTTCCATTCATCGCCAGAGCAAATGCGAACTAGATTGTAGGCCCCCTTGAGATCAAGCTTGGAGAATATCTTGGCTCCCTGTAGTCTATCAAATAGCTCTGAGATGAGTGGTAAGAGATAGCGGTCTTTCACAGTGATCTCATTTAGACCTCTGTAATCAATCCATGGATGCAATGTTCCATCCTTCTTCCCCACCAACAAGAAGCCTGCGCTTGTTGGTGGGGACTTGGAGGGTCTTATGAAGCCTTTCTGAAGATTCTCCTGTATATATTCAGACATAGCTTTATTTTCTACCATGGAGAGAGGATAGACCCTTCCTTTGGGTGGTTCAGTGTTAGGCTTCAAATTGATAGCACAGTCATAGGATCTGTGTGGGGGTAGTACGTCTGCGGCTACTTTGGAAAATACATCTTTGAAAGATGCATACTGAGGAGGCAACCCAGGCATCAATGGGGTAGTTGGCATGCAGGGTATAGGAGAAACTTCCATCAGATATTTACCATGGCAATCTGGACCCCAAAGTGAAAGCTCCAGAGTAGCCCAATTGAATTGAGGCATATGCTGCTGCAGCCACAGTAGCCCCAGTACTATAGGGTACATGGCCTTCTCTAGTACAAAGAAAGATATAGTCTCAGAATGGAGAGCACCGGTCCGTAAACTCATGGGTTCGGTGAGCTGGGTTACTTTACCCGGTAAGGGCTCTCCGTGAATTGAAGATAGGAATAGTGGAGACGTCATGGTGGTGGTGGGAATCCACAAGTGCTACACTAATCGTTTCAAGATGAATTTGCCTCCTGCCCCTGAGTCCACTAGGGCAAGAATCTGGTATTCTAAGGATCCGCAGATCAAGGATACAGGAAGAAAGAGTGGAGGAGAGGGTGCAGTTAGATCTAAGAAGAGTCCTCCCGCAAGACTTAGGTCTGCCAGTTTCCCGGACATATAGGGCATGTTTGTATACTATGTTTGTCCACATTACATACATAGGCCCAACTTCCTCCACATTCTTCTCTCTTTTGACGTCAGGTGACTGCGGCCTAATTGCATTAGTTCTTCTTCGCCAGCAACTGGACCCAAGGGAACAGGCCTGGGTGAAGTCTTAACTCAAGTTTCTTCCTGAAGGTGTCTTCTGGGATTCCTGGTCTCTTGAACCTTGTCACGAAGTCGGCGATCAATCCTTGTTGCCAACTTCACCAGTTCAGCCAAGGTCTCAGGCATCTCGTGAGCTGCCAGCTCGTTTTTCAAATGAGAGTTCAGTCCCTCAAAGAAGAGGCTCCTCAGGTATTTAGGGTCCCAATGTAATTCAGACACCAGTGTCTTGAATTCTATGGAGAAGTCCAATAAAGATTTATTACCTTGCTTCAGGTGAACCAACGAAGATTCTGCAGTTGTGTGCCGGGCAGGGTCATCAAAAACTGATCTGAACAATTCAAGGAACCCGGCGAGATCATGTAGGGTAGGATCATCGTGCTCCCACAGCGAAGAGGCCCAAGCCAGCGCTCTTCCGTCCAGATAAGACAAAATGTAGGTGGTCTTGGCATAGGCTGTAGGAAAATGACTAGGTTGCAGGGAAAAGTGCATGCAACATTGGTTAATAAATCCCCTACATTTCCAAATTTCCCCTGAGAAGTGTGTTGGAGCAGATAGGGGTACAATTGTCTTGACCGTCACTTCTGGCGGTGTAACTTCTAGGGATGTGAATCGTTTTTTGACGATTTAAAATATCGTCCGACATATTTTAAATCGTCAAAAATCGTTAGGGCCACGATACAATACCAATTCCCCCGATTTATCATCAAAAAATCGTAAATCGGGGGAAGGGGGAGGGCAGGAAAACCGGCACACTAAAACCCCCTAAAACCCACCCCCGACCCTTTAAATTAAATCCCCCACCCTCCCGAACCCCCCCAAATGCCTTAAATTACCTGGGGGTCCAGCGGCGGTCCGGAACGGCAGCGGTCCGGAACGGCAGCGGTCCGGAACGGCCTCCTGCAATTGAATCGTGTTGTCTTCAGCCAGCGCCATTTTTCAAAATGGCGGCGCAAAATGGCGGCGGCCATAGACCAACACGATTCGACTGCAGGAGGTCGTTCCGGACCCCCGCTGGACTTTTGGCAAGTCTTGTGGGGGTCAGGAGGCCCCCCCAAGCTGGCCAAAAGTCCCTGGGGGTCCAGCGGGGGTCCGGAAAACGATCTCCTGCCGCGAATCGTTTTCCGTACGGAAAATGGCGCCGGCAGGAGATCATTCAGCGGCGGTCCGGAACCCCCGCTGAACGACCTCCTGCAGTCGATCTCCTGCCGGCGCCATTTTCCGTACGGAAAACGATTTGCGGCAGGAGATCGTTTTCCGGACCCCCGCTGGACCCCCAGGGACTTTTGGCCAGCTTGGGGGGGCCTCCTGACCCCCACAAGACTTGCCAAAAGTCCAGCGGGGGTCCGGAACGACCTCCTGCAGTCGAATCGTGTTGGTCTATGGCCGCCGCCATTTTGTGCCGCCATTTTGAAAAATGGCGCCGGCTGAAGACAACACGATTCAATTGCAGGAGGCCGTTCCGGACCGCTGCCGTTCCGGACCGCCGCTGGACCCCCAGGTAATTTAAGGCATTTGGGGGGGGGTTCGGGAGGGTGGGGGATTTAATTTAAAGGGTCGGGAGTGGGTTTTAGGGGGTTTTAGTGTGCCGGCTCACGATTTTCACGATACTTTAAACACCCAAACGGCAACAATACGATTCCCTCCCCCTCCCAGCCGAAATCAATCGTTAAGACGATCGAGGACACGATTCACATCTCTAGTAACTTCTTTACCTGTGGTGGTAGGTGAATTCATCTGTGCGTGCAGCTGGTTAAATGCAGCAGTCAAATTCTCCAGCGTGTTCTGCTGTTCAGAGATTCGCTGGGCCAGGCCTGGAATGGCCTGCAATGCGGTGAGCTGAGCCGAATCCATGGAGTTAACAATCTGTTATGGTTTTGAGGTGTTTGAGTGGATTCCTGGGTACTGTGGAAGATGACCATGCCCACGGGGAGGAGCCCCGTGGGGAGCCACAGTACTGGGCTAGATTCAGGACGCACAAACACAGAGTTTTGTCTTTTATTGTACAGCTGATGTATACCACCAGAGGTGGCAGTAGTGAAGTGATCTAGAGGAGCAGTCTCAGAACCCTCGGCAGAGGGAACCCATCTCACCAAGACGGTATAGGGATTTTCAGGTGTAGCTTTCCCAGCATGGCAGAGCTGAAGATGAGACAGGCTGCAAGTTAGATTACTCACTAGATGGTAGTTGTAAGGTTGATGATTCCACCAGGCAGAAGTAGATGGTTACAGGCACCGAGGCAGGGAGAGCAGGCCCTCGAGGAGCGAGTACCTGATCCCTGTAAGGCACCTGAAAGAAAGCAGAGGGCCCCTGAGGAGCAGGTACCCAGGTTAGATGAATACCCTGAAGGGCAGAGAGAGTTTCCAGTGGCAGCAGGAAGCGGCAGAGTAGCTTAGACCGGACGAGTCCAATCCTTGCTAACTCAATGAGCTAGCAAACAAGCATAGGTTAAATACCCGGATGGCGTGACGTACTCGAGGGGGACGCCCCTAAGGTTCCTGCCATGACGTGGATAAAGATGTGAGTGGTGTGCGCGCGCGCACCCTAGGAGGCCCTTAGGAGAAACATGGCATGAGGCTTTGCCATAGCTGTTCCGGGGATGCCGGAGAATGCGGCTTGTAGATGCAACAAGGAGACGCTGGAACAGGAGACACTGGAACAAGAGACACTGGAACAGGCAAACTAGAGACACCGGAGTGTATGACCCAATTGCCAAGGCAAGGAAGTGGTGTCTGACCACTTCCTTAAGTCCTGCCGTCAATCAGGGTGCGCTGTGGAGCTGGGATCCACCCCTGGCCCTTTAAGAGGCCGGGCGGTCTGCGCGTGAGCGCATAGGGGTGGGGCCGACTCCATGGAGGACGCCGAGCCCCGCCGTGAGGCCTGGACAGGAGACAGAGAGCGGGGAAGCCGGGGACACCGCAAACTGGCTGTGGCTGAGGAGGAGGAGAGCCCGTTGCTTGTGGACGGGAGCGAAAGGTGAGCGGCCGGGAAGCGCAACAGTAACATCAGCCAGAAGAATCAGTGAACTCCAAGCACTGGTTCATTATTCATTATACATGCAATTATTCAACAATAGGTAATGCTCCACACTTACCCAAAGTTCCTTCCAAAGGTTGTTTCAGCTTTCCATACCAGTCCATCATACTACCTACTTTCTTTCTGAGGCCACATAGGAACATAAGAAAATGCCATACTGGGTCAGACCAAGGGTCCATCAAGCCCAGCATCCTGTTTCCAGCAGTGGCCAATCCAGGCCACTGCTAATGGCAGTGGCTATTCTCTAAGTGAACTTAATAGCAGGTAATGGACTTCTCCTCCAAGAACTTGTCCAATCCTTTTCTAAACACAGCTATACTAACTGCACTAACCACATCCTCTGGCAACAAATTCCAGAGTTTAATTGCGTGTGAGTAAAAAAGAACTTTCTCCGATTAGTTTTAAATGTGCCCCATGCTAACTTCATGGCGTGCCCCCTAGTCTTTCTATTATCCGAAAGAATAAATAACCGATTCACATCTACCTGTTCTAGACCTCTCGTGATTTTAAAAATCTCTATCATATCCCCCCTTAGCCGTCTCTTCTCCAAGCTGAAAAGTCTTATCCTCTTTAGTCTTTCCTCATAGGAGAGTTGTTCCATTCCCCTTATCATTTTGGTAGCCCTTCTCTGTACCTGCTCCATCGCAATTATATCTTTTTTGAGATGCGGCGACCAGAATTGTACACAGTATTCAAGGTGCGGTCTCACCATGGAGCGAAACAGAGGCATTATGATATTTTCTGTTTTATTCACCATTCCCTTTCTAATAATTCCCAACATTCTGTTTGCTTTTTTGACTGCCGCAGCACACTGAACCGACAATTTCAATGTGTTATCCACTATGACGCCTATATCCCTTTCTTGGGTTGTAGCACCTAATATGGAACCCAACATTGTGTAATTGTAGCATGGGTTATTTTTCCCTATATGCATTACCTTGCACTTATCCACATTAAATTTCATCTGCCATTTGGATGCCCAATTTTCCAGTCTCACAAGGTCTTCCTGCAATTTATCACAATCTGCTTGTGATTTAACTACTCTAAAGAATTTTGTGTCATCTGCAAATTTGATTATCTCACTCGTCATATTTCTTTCCAGATCATTTATAAATATATTGAAAAGTAAGGGTCCCAATACAGATCCCTGAGGCACTCCACTGTCCATTCCCTTCCACTGAGAAAATTGTCCATTTAATCCTACTCTATTTCCTGTCTTTTAACCAGTTTGCAATCCACGAAAGGACATCGCCACCTATCCCATGACTTTTTACTTTTCCTAGAAGCCTCTCATGAGGAACTTTGTCAAACGCCTTCTGGAGAAGGACCATTTCTGGCTAGCAGAAGAGAGTGGAGCAGATACATACTGTTGCGCCCGTCGGTCGCAGACGGCTGCGCCCTCTATTGCTCACCTTTTATCTGCCTGACTCAGCCCATTTTGGTAAGATGGCTGCCTCCGCTTCTCCACACCGAATCCTCCGGCGTCCCCAGGCGATTGTGTTCGCCATCTTTCTCCAGGAGTCACCTAGGGCACGAGCGTGCGCGCAGCCCCGTCCTTTTCGTGTGTCATGACGGGAACCTCGGGGGCATCCCCACCGCATGACGTCACTAGCATGGGTATTTAAACTCCATCCACGATTTCTAATATGAGTTAGCAAGGAATCCTCCATGCTGATCTCTTCACATTACCAGATGCTCCCGCTGTGTGTACTCTCACTCCAGGACGACTTAGGTACCCGCTCCACGGGGGGCCTTGCCTCGCTCCTCTTTACCCTCTGGGGTTATCTGATACCAACAAGGATGCCTAAGGTACCCGCTCCTCGGGGGCCTTGCCTTGCTCCTATCTTCCCTTTGGAGTTGCCTATCTATTATCAGGACGCCTACGGTACCTGCTCCTCGGGGGCCGTGCTTGTCCAAGACCTCTGCTCCTTGGTGCTCTCCTACTACAACTACCAGCATCAGAGTGAGTACTGCCGCTTTGGTTCTGTCTTGCTTTGTCTCATCTTTCTCTCCATAGATCTTCAGCCTACCCCACACCGCGGGCCTGTTGAGACTGTGGAACTGCCTTTTCCACCCTCCAACCTACAGACGGAATATTGCCATCTGGTGTCTCCTCTCCTAGCTGGAATCATCACCCGTTCTTCAGGTTACCATTTACATTGCAGTACAATAAAGCTATATCTCTGTGTCCATCTCTGCCTAGAGCTAGCCTATCGCTGCAAGTCCCCACAGGGCAGAGCCCTGTGGGAGGTGTCATCTCTTACAGCGACCAAGGGTCCACGCTTCAATGTCCAAAGTACAACACATACACAGGTCAGGCTCAGCTTAGGACACACAAACACAGAGATTGATCTTTTATTAGACAATGTGATGAAGCCACCAGAGGTGGCAGTAGTGAGCAGTAGAAGTAGCCTGGCTGGGCTAGTGTCCCTCAGGCGCTGGAACAGCGACTCCTCCGGTAGCAGTGCTGAAGGGGAAAGAACTAAGAATAATGAGTACAGTGGAATATGCCCCAGCCCCAGTATGGAGAACCCCAGGATAGGGAGAGCAGGCCCTCGAAGAGCGAGTACCTGATCCCTGAGAGCTGAGAGGCTTGAAGGTAATGTACGCACACAGCGGTTCCACTTAGGATGGCACTAGGGCTGGAACGGAGGCAGGCCCTCGAGGAGCAAGTACCTAGTTCCAGGGAACAGCTCTGAGGTGAAGATGGTAGTACTCACTGGTGCTGAAGATAGCGAATCCTTCCAGGCAGAAGAGAAGGTAGGCGCAGGCAGCGAGTCAGGGAACATGGGCCCTCGAGGAGCGAGTACCTGTTTCCTGATAGCGACCTGAAAAGCAAGTGAGGCCCCCGAGGAGCGGATACCCCGTTAGCGTTAAGAGTCCAATGGAAATTGGAGAGGCAGAGTAGCTGGGTACGGAGAGCGAATCCCATCTGTAAGATACCCCTTGCTAACTCAAATGCTAGCAAACATCGTAGGCTTTAAATAGCCGGGCAGTGTGACGTCATCACAGGGGGACACCCCTGAGGTTCGCGCCAAGTAGGAAATAAGAGTGAGGGCCGCGCGGCGCGCACGCCTTAAGGTACTAGCGGAGCATGGCGGGAGGCAGCGCCCAAGCCGGTCCGGGGACGCCGGAGAGGACGGCAGGCATACACCGCGGCAGCCAGACATCCATCCATAGCGAGAGGAGGTGCAAAGAAAGAAAGGTAGGCGGAGTGAAGCCGTCAGGAAGGGACAGTTGCAACACAGGGAGAAAGCAAAATTGCTTACCTGAAATAGGTGTTATCCCAAGACAGCAGGATGTAGTTCTCACATATGGGTGACATCACTGGACGGAGCCCTATCACAGAAAACTTTCTGTCAAAGTTTCTAGAAACCTTTGACTGGCACACTGAGCCAACTGAGCATGCCCAGCATGCCATTTTCCCTCGAGCCACAGGGGTCTCCCTTCAGTCTCATTTGTATCAATAAGTGCGAGTGAAAAATAAAATAATAAAACGTTCTGGATCCAACTCCGCGGGGTGGCGGGTAGGTTTCGTGAGGACTACATCCTGCTGTCCTGGGATAACACCTATTACAGGTAAGCAATTTTGCTTTATCCCAGGACAAGCAGGATAATAGTCCTCACATATGAGGACTATAATCCTGCTGAGTCATCCTTGTATTGGACCAACAGCGTACAACTTGTGCAACAGGCACAACAACTGGTGTACTGTTGGGATAAATGAGGCAGCCTGAAATCACAGCAGGTTGGATGTGGAAGGAGTTGAGATCATACTGGAAATAAGTTCGTTCAGACAGATTGTTCAAAGGCTGAATCTTGTCATCCTTCCTTGTCCAGGCAGTAATGAGCTGCAAATGTGTGAAGAGAGCTCCATGTTGCAGCTTTGCAGATGTCAGCAATCTGTACTGAACGATAGTATGCTACTGAGGTTGCCATTGCTCTAACTGAGTGCGCTTTTACTCGTCCCTGGAGAGAAAGGCTGCTTTTTCATAGCAGAAGTCTCTACAATGTGCTAGCCATTTGGAGAGAGTCTGTTTTTGTCAAAAGAAACAAAGAGCTGGGTGGATTTTCTATGGACTCTAGTGCAGTCTACATAATATGCTAGCGCGCGTTTACAGTCCAAGGTGTGTAAGACTCTTTCACCTTGGTGAGAGTGAGGTCTTGGAAAGAATGTGGGAAAATTTATAGACTGATTCAAGTGGAAATTAGTAACCACCTTGGGAAGGAATTTAGGGTGAGTACAGAGGACCTGGTATAGGGTGAGTATGTTACAAGTGCTTGTAACTCACTAACTCTTCTAGCAGGTGTAATAGCTACTAGGAAGAGAACTTTCCATGTAAGAAATTTAACATCGTAGGAATCTATGGGCTGAAAGGGAGAACACATGAACCTTGCTAGTACTATATTAAGGTCCCATTCTGTGACTGGTGGTCGCAGAGGAGGTTTAAGTTGAATTAAACCTCTCATAAACCTACTAACAAGGGGTTGCGCTGCTATCGGAGCATCCCCTACTCCCTTGTGGTAAGCTGAGATAGCACTCAGGTGTACCCTTACTGATGAAGTCTGGAGACCAGAATCTGAAAGGTGCCAGAGATAGTCTAGTCTAATAAAGATGATGTGGGGCAGGAAAAGGGATCTATACTTTTCTGGGGCACCACAAGGTGAATCTTTTCCACTTACAATGATAGGATTTTCGTGTGGAAGGCTTTCGTGAAGCTACAAGCACTTGAGACATTAGTTGAAAGATTGAGTGGTTGCAGGATCAAGCTTTCAACATCCAGGCTGTGAGGGTTAGGGTCTGAAGGTTGGGATGGCGCAACCTGCCCTGATCCTGAGTTATGAGAGTGGGTGCTGAGCCCAGGTGAATTGGTTCTCTGATCGAGAGGTCGAGAAGTATGGGAAACCACACTTGTCCAGGGACTCTGACCTCCGCCGAACCTGATGCATCAGAAGAAACCCAACAACGCAATGCTGGTCTCCGGGGTAGCCCTCCGGCCACTTGATAGCCCTTTCGGACCTGCCGTACGGGTACGGCAAATGCGTCAGGACGGACAGAGGTCGAGGACAGGTGATGGTACTTATATGAGACGAAGATTGAAGACATGGATAGACAAGGAAATTTGAAGACATGGTCAGATGAGAATGCTTGAAGACACGATCAGACGATACTTGGACATGGTCGGACAGGGGTACTTAGAGACATGATTGGTGAAACATGAGGCAAGCTGAGGCAAGAAGGCAAGACTAATGCACGGTTACATCAAGGTTAAGGCATGGCTACATCAAGGCTAAAGCACAGCTACGTCAAGGTTTAAGGCAAGGCTAAGGCAGGGTTGAGGCATGACGAGGACTCTTGATGAGTGGAAAAGACGACAGCAAGGTAAAACTCAGGATGGAGTGGAATCCGGATAACACGCTAACTCAGACAGCCGAGAGGAGGCTACAGTGGCTAGGATGGCACTCAGGCTATCCACTGACAGCACTATCCGCTAGAGGCTAGGCGAAGCCGGAGCCCAAGACATCGGAGGACAAGGCTTCAAAGAGAGGAGCCAGAAATATTGGATGCCAAAAGGCAGAACATCTGGAGACTAGACGGTGAGGTCATCTGTAGACAAGGACATTGGAGACATCAAAGACAAGACATCTAAAGGCAGATTCATCTGGGGTATCCAAGACAAGGACATCAGGACTTCGGACTCCCAAGGCACTCAATCAAGAGCAACAAGGAGGCACTGGAAGACAGAATATCCGAATGCCAGGCTTTCCGGACTTCGGACCTGCCAGGCACTCAATCAAGAGCATCACAAATGCACCAAAGGGCAGAACAACTGGATGTCTACTGATGAGGACTACTTCAGAGGCAGACATCTGCAAACAGGGGCATCTGAAACAGAGACATCAGGGGAGACGACATCTAGAAGCAAGGTCATCTGAAGATGGAGACATCTGTGGGCGAAGACATCAGACGGAGACATCGGTGGATAGGAACACAAAATCCGACGAGAGACCAGGACATGGAACGAAAATGAAAACGAAGGATCAGGAACCACAAATGAAGACAAAGGGAATTCCCATGAAGAACAGAGTGCCTTGAAGAAGTGGAGGTGGACATCGGAATCTCCTGGAACGGAGCTGAAACAAAAGATCCAGGAGCAGTCCAGCTTCATGACTGACTCCTTGCAAAGGCAATAAAGCACTGAAGACAGAGTCCTTTTGTATCGCTGAAGAGGAAATGGCTTGATGACATCACCAGGAGGGGTCGCAGGGCTACTCCCACCACAGGCCCCTTAAATCCGGAGGAGAGGCGCAGCCACGCACCTAAGGAAGCAGGAAGCAGGACCTGGGACAGCTGCAACCATGCTGCGAAGAGGAAGCAGGCCTGAGGTGTCGGAGGCGGCTCCTGCCGCAGGAGAGAAGCTGGGGGCGGTTCCACGCTGTGCAGCAGGTCCCAGCGAGGGTGGCTCCAGCCGCTAAAGAAACCACGGCGGCCCTGCCAGTGTAGGGGAGATGTCGGCGGCCACTGAGCCGCATGGAAGCACAGTGGCAAGGCCCGCCATATAGGAGAAGAACGAGGGCAGCCTCCGGCCACAAGAGCAAAACAACGACAGCTGCTCCTACTGCCGCGAAGGCAGGATGATGGCAGCAGCTCCAGGCTGCGAAGAAGCAGGGTCGGTGGCCTCCTGGCCGCGTGGGAGAAACAATGACGTCGGCGGCTCCTGCTGCAAAGGCAGGACAATGGCAGAGGCTCCCAGGCTGCTTTGGAAGGAGGCTGGTCGGCGTCGGGGAGCAGGCAAGCTGGAGGTGAGAGACTGCTTGCGGCTAGGCCTGCGAGCAGAATCGTAACATAGGATTCTTGTAAATCATGTGATTTCTTGTAAATTGAGCCCAGATTGAGAAATGAAACTTAAAAGAAATGAAACTTGAAACTAAGCTCATATCTTTTTTTACCTTTGACCTACATGTTAGCATTCAGCATATTTTGTCATGTAGTGTATATTCCCAGTACAGTAATAATAGCTTCATAGGGACAAACCTTTTCAAAGTACCCCAACAGGTGACTAGAGAATTGGATCAATAATGCGCAAAATTAAATCTTTTCCAGTGGAAAGGAAGCTGTAAAACTAGGGGTCATGTTATGGAACTCCAAGGGGAAAAATGTCAGGAAATATTTCTTCATAGAAAGGGTGGTGGATGCATGGAAAGCCCTCACAGAAGAGGTGGGGAAGACAAGAACGGTAATGGAATTCAAAAGGGTGTGAGGCAAACACAGAGGATGTCTGCTGACTTCAGTATGGAAATGAAGACATGGCAAAACTTTTATATTTTTGCTTGGGGGTAGCCTGCACAGAGCGGCAGTTGCTACTACCCTTAAGAAAAGGCCTGGAGGTAGCAGGTATGGAGGAGTAGTTGCTATTACCCTTAATAGAAGGCTTGAGGATAATCTGCACAGAACAGTAGTTGTTACTACCCTTAACAGAAAGTTTGCTGGGCAGACTAGATGGACCATTTTGGTATTTATCTACCATCATTCACTGTGTTACTATGTAAATAAGAGCTATGGATTCTTCCACTGAGCACCTCCGAGAGGTACCTTTTAAAGACATCTGAAAAGATGCAACGTAAACCTCAGTATACACTTTTACATCCCACTATTGTTTGGATAATCTCTCAAGGACTGACAGGAAATATGGACAAGCAATTTGGCATAACCTGTTCTTATAGTAGTCTACTGTCCACAGTGGAGTCTGGGTTGCTTACTCAGTAAACACTCCGCTGCAACCCTCAACGTGGTACTCCCACATGTCATGGCTAATTCAGCTTGCTTATTGATGGAAAAAGCAATTTTTTTTCTTACTTTAAGTGATGTTTTCTATAGATAGCAGGATGAATTAGCCATGCTATCCATTTGCCTTCCTGAAATGTCGAATACCTGGCTAGAATTAGCTCTGATATAAACTAAGGAAGCTCACAAGGAACTCCTGTGTGGAATTTCCCACACATGCTCATTCCACACAGCTCTACTGGCTAAGAGAAGTCCGTTCAGGGCCACCAGATGATGACACCCCACATCATAGGTAATTCATCCTTTTAGCTATAGAAAACAACATCGCTATACCATTTTGAAAAATGCCTTATTTTGAATTTTACAAAGCCCTGTATCTGACACTAAATTCAAAGATATTGTGAGAAAGAAGTCTTCATAAATGGCAACTATTGTCTGCATTTGCATTTGCAGCTGGTACTTCTTTATAATCATAGACCTCACATTAATAACACATAGTAGTCTATAATCAGCCGCTGAGCGGCTAGATAAGTTAGCTGGATACACCTATCTGACTAACTTAACTGGAATATTCAATAGCGCAGCAGCAACGCTGAATATACCCAGTTATCTTAAAAGTTATCCAGATAGATATATCTGGCTAACTTTAGACCAGTTTGCAGCGCAGCCAGAGTTAGCTGGATAGGTTCACCAGCTAACTCCACTCCTCCCCGGAACATCTACTACCTGCCCCAGGAACACCCCTGACATATCCAGCTAGAATTTAGCTAGCTTAGTCACCAAATATCGCGACTAAACCATTTAGTCAGATAACTTTTCAGTTATCCATCTAAATGGCTTTTCAATATCTACCCGATAATGTCCACATTTTTTCCAATAATTTTTTAAATGCACACTTAAAAATAATTATCGTTGCTGCAGCTTCTTACAAAGGTGTTTTCCCACTTGACCTGCAGATATCACTTGACCTGCAGGTTCAAGGAGTAAATGAAGTGTGGTGACCAAACATACTGCTACTCCCATAAAGCAGAAAACATTCAAAACGTGGATCCACATCGGGTTTCTTGGTGAAGTTATATAATAGTGGGAAAACATAATCATAAGAAGCTGCAGCATCGAGGTTCCTTGGTGACATGATCTCACAGTGGGGGAAACACATTTATAAGCAACAGCAAGAATTTTTAATTACATGTCTAAAAAAAATTGAAAAAATTGTGGACATTATGGGGTCGATTTTAAAAGCGTTGCCTGCGCAAAAATGCCCATATATGCAAATATGTGGGCTGCACGTGAGCGATACATATTTTAAAAGCCGCAATTTATGCGGGTATATGCTCATGCGAGAACAAAAAAAATAGGAGGGCAGGGCATGGGCATTCCAGGGCGGGGCCAACTGTTACAGGCTTAACTCCGTATTTTAAAACCGGAGGCCGCAGCGCGTGTAGGCTTGTTAGCCACAGAACTTTACTGCTGCTCCTGGTGAGGAGCCAAGTCTGCAGATCTCGTGTCTTAGGGCTTACAGGACAGGGGGCGGGCTCCGGGTCAACTGGGGGGCATGGAGGACGAAGGACCAGAGGGGTCTGGATGACCTCGAGATTGACTGGGCAAACTGGTGGACTAGTTGGAAAAACTGGGAATGTCCCTTGTGCGAGCATGTTTTAAAATCCGCTTACATACGTGCATTAAAGCCTGCAAAGTCCTATGGGAGATACGCGAAGTAGGCTTGCTCGACTAACCTCTTAAAATTAGGAGCATTAGGTAAGCATAGTTTAAAACATAAGTGCACAAGTGCGCCCATGATTTAAAATTCCAGTGTATCTCTGCTCGTTCGCATGCACAGTCTTTAAAATTAGCCTGCATTTGTTATTAATGTCAGGTCTATGATTGTAGAGAAGCACCGGTTGCACATGCAAATGCAAAGACAGTGGTAGCCATTTACAAAGACCTCTTTTTCACAACATCTATGAATTTGTTGTTGAATACAGGGCTTTGTAAAATTCAAAGCAAGGTATTTTTGAAAGTGGTATAGCATTTTTTGTACTCTCCCCATGCATTGTATTCCTACGTTATTCAGCATGTGATTTTTGACAGTGAAACTGGTTTTCCATTCTCAGGGTGGAATGTGATGCTGTATAATTATCGGTGAAGAGATTAAAGCATATCAAACGTAATAAACATAGGGCCATGCGAATGCAAACATGACATCACATTAAGATATTGTAAGAGGGACTGTAGCAATGTGTGCCAAACATGTGAGCTAAAATAGCTATTCTGACGCTGCAAGCCATTCAGCCCCCAGCCACCATACCTGCCCAATCAGAGAAGGCTCAGGTCTTCTGATCTCCTGGTTAACTAGGGCCAGGGATTCCACAGAGGCAGCATTCACAGCCCTTGGAGAGGAGAGAGTCATGGTCGGAGCATGATTGTAACACCTACTGGCCATGTTCTGGGCCTGTGATTGCAGTGTTCTGTAAGGAGCCCTGGTGCATGGCCTCTGGCTGAGGACCATCACTGCAGTGAGTGGATCAATCATGTTGGGAGGGGACTCCTTATAATTTATATAATATTCTTCTGAAATTTGCTAAGATTATTTACCTTGGCCATTATAGAGCATGATCAGAACCTCAGCATGAAGGAAGCATGCTTTAACCAAACATCTGCTATCTTCTAGGTAAAGCTTGCACTTGATAACTTGATGGAAATCCAGGCCAGCTTCTCTGACATTGGCGATAGTATGTCTCGTGTGGAACAGCTTCTAAAAGAGCTGAAACAACTGGAAGAAAAAGGACAGGTTAGCACTTTACTAGATGTACATTTCAAGATGCATTTCAACCTCATTAACTATGCCGAATGCTCCCTGAGGGTAATATCGTGCATCCCAGAAAGAAAAAAAATGTTTCTTAAGTTGAAAGTTATTTTTCTCTTCAGTTCACTCAGCTGTCTTCTCTCCGCTGTGGAGCACAGTGAGGCCACATTGCTCTCTGAGGATGTCCGTATCAATTTATGGTGCAATTTCAAGTAAACCAGGTAGCAGCAAAGTATATGGTGATTTTTTGCCCCTGTTATTGGTGCAGCTGGGTGTTTTGGAGGAAAACTACTTTTGTGTAATTTGAAAATCAGATTGAATAGGCACCATTTACTCCCCCGAGTTATCCATGGCCCTGCGACTGCCATCACAAAAAGCAGCTATGAAGATGGTATTCAAATAAGGCAGGGCTGCCCAAACATTTAGCCAATGTGACCCCATTTTAGCACTTGAAAATTCACATGACCCCAGAGCACAACCAAACCTAATTAGCGGGAGTGTAGTTTGCCTCCAACAAGCCCTCCACTCATCATTCCTGCACTCCAACTGATCCCCTCTCTCAACATCCATCCTCCTCCAGAGGGCCTATCAACCTTTATCCCCTCCAGCTGATCCCCTCTTACATCCCCGAGTTCCTCTCCTCTTCCCAGCCTAGCCTCTCGTTCACCTACTCCAGCTTTTTACATCCTCTCCACTGAACCTCTCTCACCTTCAAGCCGTTTTTGTAACCCCAATTGATCATTTATCATCCCCTTCCTCTCTCTTTTCTCACATACCACCCCCAGTTGATACTCTTAATCCTCTCTTGCATCCCACCTCTCACCTTCCACAGCCAATTCCTCTCCCAAACCATTCCTGTATCTGATCCCTCCCTTCAAATAGCCCCCATCCAAACATCCCCTTGACTAGGATCAGCAGCAACATTTTCCTTTAGGCCTCAGGCGATAAGTGGATGACAACTACATAAGAACATAAGAAATTGCCATGCTGGGTCAGACCAAGGGTCCATCAAGCCCAGCATCCTGTTTCCAACAGAGGTCAAACCAGGCCACAAGAACCTGGCAATTACCCAAACAGTAAGAAGATCCCACGCTATTGATGCAATTAATAGCAGTGGCTATTCCCTAAGTAAACTTGATTAATAGCCGTTAATGGACTTCAAGAACTTATCCAAACCTTTTTTGAACCCAGCTGCACTAACTGCCCTAAACACATCCTCTGGCAACAAATTCCAGAGCTTTTTTGTGCATTGAGTGAAAAAGATTTTTTTCTGATTAGTCTTAAATGTGCTACTTGCTAACTTCATGGAATACCCCCTAGTCCTTTTGTTATTCGAAAGTGTAAATAAGCGATTCACATCCTCTCATTCAAGACCTCTCATGATCTTAAAGACCTCTATCAAATCCCCCCTCAGCCGTCTCTTCTCCAAGCTGAACAGCCCTAACCTCTTCAGCCTTTCCTCATAGGGGAGCTGTTCCATCCCCTTTATCATTTTGGTTGCCCTTCTCTGTACCTTCTCCATCGCAACTATATATTTTTTGAGATGCGGCCAGAATTGTACCCAGGATTTAAGGTGCGGTCTCACCATGGAGCGATATAGAGGTATTATGACATTTTCTGTTTTATTAACCATTTCCTTCCTAATAATTCCTAATATTCTGTTTGCTTTTTTGACTACTGCAGCACACTGAGCCGACAATTTTAAAGTATTATCCACTATGATGCCTAGATCTTTTTCCTGGGTGGTAGCTCCTAATATGGAACCTAACATCGTGTAACTACAGCAAGGGTTATTTTTCCCTATATGCACTTGTCCACATTAAATTTCATCTACCATTTGGATGCCCAATCTTCCAGTCTTGCAAGGTCCTCCTGTAATATTTCTCAATCAGCTTGTGATTTAACTACTCTGAATAATTTTGTATCGTCCGCAAATTTGATAACATTACTCGTCGTATTCCTTTCCAGATCATTTATAAATATATTGAAAAGCACCGGTCCAAGTACAGATCCCTGAGGCACTCCACTGTTTACCTTTTTCCACTGAGAAAATTGACCATTTAATCCTACTCTCTGTTTCCTGTTTTTTAACCAGTTTGTAATCCACGAAAGGACATCGCCTCCTACCACATGACTTTTTAGTTTTTTAGAAGCCTCTCATGAGGGACTTCATCAAATGCCTTCTGAAAATCCAAATACACTACATCTACCGGTTCACCTCAATCCACATGTTTATTAACTAGTGGGAAGAGAGGGCAGGCTAATGACAGGGGCAACATTTTTCTCTTAGGTAAGTTCAGTGATGGGAGAGGATAGAGAAGAAGTGACAACCTGCACAGACCTGTGCACACTCTGCCCACTCTTCCCCAATGGTGGGTCCAATTCTTGATGTTGATCTGCAACTGGCAGCAGCTATTGTGCTGATGGTGGACCCTTGGCCCGAGGTGGGGTTGACATTAGCCACAGGGCAAGCCCTATGGGTGCCCACCATCGGGTGGCGGAGCAGGCTGGGAGACGGAGGCCGACCGGAGCTTCGCCAATACCAGCCCACATACCCCTTAAGTTGAGCCCTCGGGTACCGGAGCCGGCTGGACTTAGGCGGACCTCCGTGTGATGACTCCGTTGATGTAGACAAGGGTATGCCAGGAACCAGCAGGGGTATTGGAGGGCCTAGGACGGTCCGGAAGAGGCAGGGTTCCAAAGACCCAAACGCCAACAGGAACAGAGGAGAACAGGGGGGTGTCCAGGTAAAGAAAGGCCAAAGCCTGAGAGGCCAGGTCCGTAGGATATAAGGAGAGACCAGGACAAGCTGGAGTCAGGGCAGGCGGCAGGAAGGCACAGTACCGGAAGCAGAACTGAGGTCAGAGCCAGGAGATCAGATCAAGCGTAGTCCAGGATGGAGCAGGGGTCAATACTAGAGAATCAGTCCAAGTGTAGTCCAGACGAAGCAGGGGTCAATACTAGAGAATCAGTCCAAGAGTACAAGTGGCAGACGAAGGAACAAGCAGGGATAGGAACAGGAACAACGACAGGAATAGGAGATAGCAACGAAGACAGGAACAGGAGCCAGGAACGAGCAACGAGCACACGAGTAACCAAGGAGACCTGTTGCCAAGGCAGGGAACCAGTGGCTGGGCCCTGCCTTTTATCCAGAGGCCCAGTGATGTCATCACCTGGGCCACGGGCTACTTTCCTGCCTCGGCCCCTTTAAGAGTGCGCGAGTCACGCGCATGTGCACCTAAGCCAGGCCCAGAGGAAGCAGGGCGGCGGCATAACTCTGCGGCCCGCACAGGGAGACCTGCTGGGCACAAGGAGGAACCGCGCAGAAGCAGCAGAGGTGGCTGCAGGCGCTCAGGGACGGAGGAGGCTCCCCACCGCCATGAGCGAAGGTGAACCGGAGTTGGCAGCTGGATTCCTGGGGTGAGTAGGCTCTGGCGTGGGCCTAGCATGGCCAGGATGCGTAACAGTACCGCCCTTTACGCCCCCCCCTCTTGGAGGTCTGGGCTTGCCCGGATGGGTAAGGTGGAACTGGAGGAGGAGTCCTTTGTCCAGGATGTTACTGGGTGGTTCCCAGGAGTTTTCCTCTGGTCCGTAGCCTTCCCACGAGAGAAGGTAGTCCCAACAGAGACCTCTTCTCCGGACATCAAGTACTTCTTGAACCTGATAGGTAGTACCGGTAACAGTGAAAATTGGAGATGGTGCAGGAATCCTACATGATGGCCAAGAGAGTATCACTGGCTTTAGCAGAGACACATTGAATGAATTGTGTATACCCAAAGTGGGTGGTAACCGAAGTTGGTAATTGACTGGTCCAATATGCCAGGTCACAGGGAAAGGACCAGTGTATCTAGGAACAAATCTTTGAAGGGTAGTTTTAGCTGGATGTAACGGGTGCTCAACCAGACCTTTTGACCTGGCTGAAATTCTGGAGCCGGGCGACGATGAGAGTCGGCGGCTTTCTTGGCTTGAATAGCTGCTGGACGAAGACGTTTATTCATCTGATTCCAGAGGACTTGAGAGCATCGGCAGTGGCCTGAGTTGCCGGGGAAGGCACTGACAATGGAACTCGTAAGGGGAGCTGCAGTTGTTTGCCATAGACTATGGAGAAGTGTTAAGCTCCGATTGCTGCTGCCACATGGGAATTGTGTGAGAATTCTGCCCACGGTAAGAGCTCCTGCCCAGTTATCTTGTTGATCATTGGAGTAAGACTGCAGAGAGCAATTGGTATGCTCGGCCTGACCATTAGCTTGCAGATGGTATGCAGTCGTCAGGCTGATATTTATACCAAATTTCCTGCAGAGGGAGCGCCAGTAGCGGGCGACAAATTGAGGTCCTCTGTCTGAGGCGATATCTTTGGGCAAGCCATGGAGACGAAATACGTGTTGAAAAAAGAGATGTGCGAGCTCTGGGGCCAAGGGCAAGGCAGGCAGAGGCACAAAATGGGCCATCTTGGAGAAGCGGTCAATGATGACCCAGATTATGGTGTTCCCCTTAGATGGCAGTAAGTCTACAACAAAAACCGTAGAAATATGAGTCCATGGCTCTTCAGGGGCAGGCAATAGAGATGTGAATCGTGTCCTCGATCGTCTTAACGATCGATTTCGGCTGGGAGGGGGAGGGAATCGTATTGTTGCCGTTTGGGTGTGTAAACTATCGTGAAAAATCGTTAAAATCGTGAGCCGGCACACTAAACCCCCCTAAAACCCACCCCGACCCTTTAAATTAAATCCCCCACCCTCCCGAACCCCCCCAAATGCTTTAAATTACCTGGGGATCCGGCGGTGGTCCAGAACGGCGGCGGTCCGGAACGGTCCCCTCAATAGAATCGTGTTGTCTTCAGCCGGCGCCATTTTTCAAAATGGCCGCCGCAAAATGGCGGCGGCCATAGACAAAAACGATTCGACGGAGGAGGTCGTTCCGGACCCCCGCTGGACTTTTGGCAAGTCTTGTGGGGGTCAGGAGGCCCCCCCAAGCTGGCCAAAAGTTTCCTGGGAGTCCAGCGGGGTTCCGGGAGCGATTTCTTGCCGTGAATCGTTTTCGTACGGAAAATGGCGCCGGCAGGAGATCGAGTGCAGGAGGTCGTTCAGCGGCGGTCCGGAACCCCCGCTGAACGACCTCCTGCAGTCGATCTCCTGCCGGCGCCATTTTCCGTACGAAAACGATTCGCGGCAAGAAATCGCTCCCGGAACCCCGCTGGACTCCCAGGAAACTTTTGGCCAGCTTGGGGGGGCCTCCTGACCCCCACAAGACTTGCCAAAAGTCCAGCGGGGGTCCGGAACGACCTCCTCCGTCGAATCGTTTTTGTCTATGGCCGCTGCCATTTTGCGGCGGCCATTTTGAAAAATGGCGCCGGCTGAAGACAACACGATTCTATTGAGGGGGCCGTTCCGGACCGCCGCCGTTCTGGACCACCGCCGGATCCCCAGGTAATTTAAAGCATTGGGGGGGGGGTTCGGGAGGGTGGGGGATTTAATTTAAAGGGTCAGGGGTGGGTTTTAGGGGGTTTTAGTGTGCCGGTTTTCCTGCCCTCCCCCTTCCCCCGATTTACGATTTTTTAACGATAAATCGGGGGAATTGGTATTGTATCATGGCCCTAACGATTTTTTGATGATTTAAAATATATCGGACGATATTTTAAATCGTCAAAAAACGATTCACATCCCTAGCAGGCAATGGCTGGAGAAGGCCCCAAGGTCGGCTGACAGGAGGCTTCTGCTGAGCACAGGTGACACATGAATCCACATAGGCACGGATGTCAGAGACCATGTGGGCCACCAGTAAAAACGTTGTAGTAGCTCTAAGGTCCGGGCACGTCCAGGGTGACTGTCAAGTTTGGAGGCGTGTGCCCAGTGTAGGACCCTCTCTCGGAGCCGACGAAGCACAATGGTTTTCCCGGCCGGGACTGTGACGGTGGCAGAAAGGCAGATGCAAGCAGGATCAATTATATGGCTGGGCTCTTCTTGAAGGCCATCATGGTCTAAAGAACGAGACAGGGTGTCCGCTCGGAGATTCTTCTCCACCGGACGGTATTGGAGCTCAAAATCAAATCGTGAGAAGAATAAAGCCCAGCGGGCCTGGCGAGCATTGAGACCCTGGGCACGCCAAAGGTGTTCGAGATTCTTGTGGTCAGTATAGATGGTAAATTTTTGCTGAGCACTCTCCAACCAGGGGTGCCAGCAACTCCCGGTCTCCAATACTGTAGTTCCGTTCTGTACTGGAGAACTTGTGGGAAAAGAAGGAACAAGGAAGGAGAGTCCCTCGAGTGGAGTGCTGACATAGAACAGCCCCAGTTCCAATAGCCGAGGCACCTACCTCAATAATGAAGGAGCGACTTGGATCCAGGTGACACAGACAAGGTCCATAAAAGAAGGCGTTCTTAAGGTTTTGGAAGGCAGCCAAGGCTTCAGGGGATCAATTTCTTGTATCGCTGCCCTACCTAATCATGGCTGTGAGAGGTGCGGCCAATACAGAGAAATTTGCTATGAAATGACGGTAGTAGTTGATGAATATGAGAAATCTCTGGAGTGCCTGTAGGCTCACAGGTTGAGGCCAGTCGCGGATACCCTTTAATTTACTAGGGTCCATGGTGAATCCTCGTTGAGAAATGATGTACCCCAAGAAAAGCAAACTGGACTTCTAAAATAAACATTTATCGAATTTGGCGAACAGGTGGTTTTCACGAAGCCGCTGGAGCACAGTGTGGTCATCGGCCCAATGGGAATCCAGGTCCTTTGAAAAAATAAGGATATCATCCAGATACGCGACAACCTTGGAATACAAAAGGTCACGAAAGATCTCGTTGATCATCCGTTGAAATACTGTGGGGGCATTGCAGAGTTTGAAAGGCATAATGCAGAGTCTGAAAGGCATAATGCCCGTCTCTCATGTTAAATGCTGTTTTCCAAACATCCTGTGGGCGAATATGGACTAAATTGTAGGCGCCCCACAGATCCAGCTTGGTAAAGAATGTAGCGCCCTGTAGGCAGTCAAACAATTCAGAGATCAGGG
Source organism: Rhinatrema bivittatum (assembly GCF_901001135.1). NCBI lineage: Eukaryota > Metazoa > Chordata > Amphibia > Gymnophiona > Rhinatrematidae > Rhinatrema > Rhinatrema bivittatum. The sequence goes on from NC_042623.1 coordinate 236,067,907, forward strand.
GTAACGGGTATCTGTCCTTATGGGTGATTGCATTTAGGCCGCGGTAATCGATACAAGGTCTTAATGACCCATCCTTCTTCTTGACAAAGAAAATACCTGCTCCTACAGTCAAGGTGGATGGTCGGATAAACCCCTTAGCTAGGTTTTCCTGGATATATTCGTTCATGGCTCGGGTTTCAGGCAGAGACAAAGGATAAGTTCTTCCCCTGGGAGGGGTAGTACCTGATAGCAGGTCAGACAATCGAACTTACGCAAGGGTGGAGGGATATCTGCTTTCTGCTTAGAAAAGACGTCCTCGAAGTTCCCATAGGGAGACGGAAGACCAGCAATGGCTACTGCAAGGGGAACTGCGGATGAAGGCTCCACCTTCTTCAAGCATTGTTGGCGACAAGCTGAGCTCCATTCGGTGAGCTGCAGAGCTCACCAGTCAAATTGGGGGGAGTGGTGCTGGAGCCACAGCAACCCCAAGACTTTATGATGAATGGATTTCTCCAACACAAGAAGTTCAATCTCCTCCTCATGGAGAGTGCCTGTGAGTAGCCGAACAGGAGATGTGATCTGAGAGATCCGCCCAGGTAGTGGTTTGCCATGGATAGAGGCAATCCGCAGAGGGACCTCTATGGCATGAGTTAGGTATGCCTAAGAGGTGTACCAGGTCTTTCAAGATAAAACTCCCATCTGCTCCAGAATCAACTAGAGCCATGGTTGGGAAAGAATGGGAGTCCCAGGTTAGCGTAACTGGCAATGATAATTGAGGGGCCGGAGTAGTAGTGCCCAAGTTCAGGACCCCAACTGAACTTAGTCCCGGGAGTTTCCCAGATGGATAGGACAAATCTGAAGGCGGTGGCTGGAAGCCCTGCAGTACAGGCACAAGCTGGAGTCCCTCCGGCGGAGTCATTCCTCCGGAGTAAGGTGCCCAGGACCCAGCTTCATAGGTTCCTCCGACTTGATGGTAGATTGAATCCCACTATTTATGGGCTTTGAGGTAGGAGGAGAGCGGGATCGCTCCATAGCAACACGTCGGGGGGTCAAAACTTCACGGTGACGTTCCTGGAGGCAGTGATCAATCTGGCCTGTCAAGTCAATTAAATCCTCCAGAGAGGACGGAAGTTCTCGAGCTGCGAGTTCGCCTTTCAGTTGGGATGAAAGACCGTCCAAGTAAATGACTCGTAGACAATCCTCTTGCCACGCCAATTCAGTGGCTGGAGTCCGAAACTCAATGGTGTAGTTGTTGAGGGATCTCTGACCCTGTCATAAGCGTAATAGATGGGTACTGGCCACAGCCTACCTGCCAGGATCATCGGAGGTCCAACAGAAGACGGTCACAAAGCGTGACAATTCTTGCAGGAGAGAGTCCGAATGCTTCTATAAGGGAGAGGCCTATGCCAAAACCTTGCCTTCCAAACAAGAAAGAATAAAAGACACATTTGTCAGTTCATCTTGGAAGATGGAAGGCTGCAGAGCAAACTCCATATAGCACTGGTTAATGAGTCCGTCGGTGCAAGACGGCTTCGTCCCACTTCCTCACCTTGTTCACGGCTCCTCCCGCTTATCTTGGGAAAAATGGCCACCACCGCGTCTGCAAGCTGCCTTCTCCGGCGTCCCCGGAAAAGGTATGGTGCTGCCTCCCACCATGCTCCTCCCAAGGTCCTACTAAGGTGCGCATGCGTGCGCAACCCTCAACTTTATTCCAGCTATGGCGCGAACCTCGGGGGCGTCCCCCTCAAGTGACGTCACGCCATCCGGGTATTTAGCCTGCCCTTACGTGCTAGCTAATCGAGTTAGCAAGGACTGGATTTTGGATTGGTCTCAGCTGGTCTAAGCTACTCTGCCACTTCCTGATGCCACTGGAAGCTCTCTCTCTGCCCTTCGGGGTATTGACTAACCTGGTACCCGCTCCTCGGGGGCCCTCTGCTTTATTTCAGGTGCCTTACAGGGATCAGGTACTCACTCCTCGAGGGCCTGCTCTCCCTGCCTCGGTGCCAGTACCATCGACTTCAGCCTGGTTGAATCGCATACCTACAGCTACCATCTAGTGAGTAATCTCTCAGTCTGTTTCATCCACAGCATTGCCTTGCTGGGAAACCTACACATGAATTCCCCTATACCAACAGAGTGAGAAGGGTCCCCTCTGCCGAGGTTCCTGAGCCTGCTACATCCAGACTACCTCACTACTGCCACCTCTGGTGGTATACATCAAGCTGTACAATAAAATATCTAAATTCTGTGTTTGTGCGTCCGGAGTCTAGCCCAGTACTGTGGCTCCCCACGGGGCTCCTCCCCATGGGCATGGTCATCTGCCACAGTACCCAAGGATCCACCCAAACACCGTACAACCATAACAGTTAATCAACCCTCTGCAGAGACGTGGGTTCCCGTTAAAACGGGGTGGAGTGGGTAGGGCCAGCAAAGCCCTGTTGGGTGAGCCTGCAGGCAGTGGGCTAACTAGTGCAGACTTTGGAACTGTGGCACTTGCGTGAGTATCCAGCCAAGCGTGGAGACATTCGACCGAAGAGGCCAATGCCTCTAGGAACTGCTGCTGTTCTTCTATCTTCAAGGCCAGGACAGGAATGGCCTGGAGGGCGGAAGGCTCTGCCGAATCCATGTCCTTGGCAATCTGTTGTGCTGATGTTGGACCCTTGGCCCGAGATGGGGTTGACGCTCCCCGTAGGTAAGGATCTACAGGTCCCCGCTGTCGGGTGGCGGAGCAGGCTAGGAGACGGAGGCCGACCAGAGCTTCGCCAATACCAGCCCACGTTGCCGGGGCCGACTGCACTTAGACGGGCCTCCGTGTGATGACTCCCAGTTGATGTAGACAAGGGTATGCCAGGAACCAGCAGGGGTATTGGAGGGCCGAGGACGGTCCGGACGAGGCAGGGTTCCAAAGACCCAGACACCAACAGAAACAGAGGAGAACAGGGGGTATTCAGGTAAAGATAGGCCGAAGCCTGAGAGGCCAGGTCCGTAGGATACAAGGAGAGTCCAAGACAAGCTGGAGTCAGGGCAAGCGGTAGGAAGGCACAGTACCGAAAGAAGAGCTGAGGTCAGAGCCAGGAGATCAGATCAAGTGTAGTCCAGGACAGAGCAGGGGTCAATACCAGAGAATCAGTCCAGGGGTACAAGGAGCAGATGAAGGAACAAGCAGGAACAGGAACGAGCATCAAGCACAGGAGTAACCGTGGAGACCTGTTGTCAAGGCAGAAAACCAGTGGCTGGGCCCTGCCTTTTATACAGAAACCCAGTGATGTTATCATCCAGTGCCACGGGCTACTTTCCCGCCGCAGCCCCTTTAAGAGTGTGCGAGTCGCACAAGCTCCTAAACCAGGACCCAGAGGAAGCAGGGCGGCGGCGTCACTCCGTGGGCCGTGCAGAGAAACCCGCCGGGCGCAAGAGGAACCACGCAGGAGTCAGAAGCGGCAGAGGTGGCTGCAGGCGCTCAGGGACGGAAGCGGCTGCCCACCGCCACGAGCGAAGGTGAACCGGAGCTGGCAGCTGGATTCCTGGGGTGAGTAGGCCCGGGCGTGGGCCTAGCAGGCTGGAACGCGTAACAGCAGCATTAGTAATGAAAGTCAGCACAGGATCTGTGAGCCAGTAAAAACTCACAGGCCCTGCAGTGACCCCAGTCCCTCATCACACATGGCTTACTATTAACGTGGAAACTCAAGCGACGGTAGGACCACTGCAGGACCTGAAAGTGCATGCTAACTCAAAGATCCCATGCTGATTTCCACTACTTCTGCTGCTGGTGATGTCTGAAGAGCACTGCCCTTTGAGGCAATTGTGCCCCCAGCTGGAGGTTTTGTGACCCCAGTTGGGGTCCTGACCCACAGTTTGGGAAGCTCTGAAATAAGGGTTCTAAGCTATTTTCTGAAGGCAGAGGCTCCCAAATCCAGTCCTCGAGGGCTGCAAACCAGTGTGGTTTTCAGGATTTCCACAATGAATATGCATAAGACATATCTACGTACAATGGAGGCCCTGCATGTAAATATACCTAATGCATATTCATTGTGGAAATCTTAAAAACCAGATTAGTCTGTGGCCCTTAAGGATCAGATCTGGGAACCCCTGTCTTGGGATGTCACTAAAGGGTGAAAAAGGGTTCCCTTGGCATGCCCCCTCATCTTAACTTTTTGACTCGGAGATGTGCTTCTTTAAACTGCAGTATATTATCATGATGAGATTCACAGCAGTGCCGGTGCAAGGATATTCAGCTGCCCTAGGTGGTGACATCACCCTACCACGTGATCTCCCTCTCTCCGCGATCTCACCAATCTGCACATCGCGCTGTGCAACTTGTTCACTTTCAAAAATGGTGCCCTCACATCAACCACGGCAACCTGCCCGCTCCTGTCACCCTAAGTGGCTGCCTAGTATGCCTAATGCCTCCCGCCAACCCCGAGTCACAGGCTTTATCAAGCATTCTGAAGATATTTGATAATTATTATTCCATGTTGCATTACCATAAAATAGGGTAATTGGTTCTCTTTAGTTTTGTATATTTTACTCACCTATAGCATTTAACAATCTTTTGAATGATGACTAGATCTACTGCAGGGGTGGCCAACAACCACCACAAATAGGTTGGGTTTTCAGAATATCCACAGTGACTATGCATGAGGTAGATTTGTATGCACTGCCTCCATCATATAGACTTAGTTTTTGGGTACTTGCCAAGTTCTTATGGCCTGGATTGGCCACTGTTGGAAACAGGATGCTGGGCTTGATGGACCCTTGGTCTGACCCAGTATGGCATTTTCTTATGTTCTTATGTTCTTAAATGTATCACATGCAAATTCATTGTGGATATTCTGAAAGTCAGACCTGTTTGTGTATCTCGAGGACTGGAGGTGACCACCTATAATTTAGTGACTCTTTGCTCTCCAGTCTTCGCTGTACTTAAATCATTGTTTTAAAAACACGGAACAGTTGGTTTATGTTTGAATGCACATTAGTAAATAGGACTATCCCCAGTCATTTATCTCCAGTTTGGGTCACTTCTAGAAATTTATTTTCAAAAGACTACTTGTTCTGCTGTGGATAAAGGTGAACTGGTAGATGTAGTGTATTTGGATTTTCAGAAGGTGTTTGACAAAGTCTCTCGTGAGAGGCTTCTGAGAAAACTAAAAAGTCATGGGATAGGAGGCAACGCCCTTTCGTGGATTACAAACTGGTTACAAACTGGTTAAAAGACAGGAAATAGAGTGGAAATCCTTTATTCCTCTGTATTTTATTAATGTAAATTGATAAACTTAATAAACTACAAATTAAAAAAAAAAAAGACAGGAAACAGAGAGTAGGATTAAATGGTCAATTTTCTCAGTGGAAAAGGGTAAACAGTGGAGTGCTTTTCAATATATATATAAATGATCTGGAAAGGAATACGATGAGTGAGGTTATCAAATTTGCAGATGATACAAAATTATTCAGAGTAGTTAAATCACAAGCAGACTGTGATACATTACAGGAGGACCTTGCAAGACTGGAAGATTGGGCATCCAAATGGCAGATGAAATTTAATGTGGACAAGTGCAAGGTGTTGCATATAGGGAAAAATAACCCTTGCTGTAGTTACACGATGTTAGGTTCCATATTAGGAGCTACCACCCAGGAAAAAGATCTAGGCATCATAGTGGATAATACTTTAAAATTGTCGGCTCAGTGTGCTGCAGCAGTCAAAAAAGCAAACAGAATATTAGGAATTATTAGGAAGGGAATGATTAATAAAACGGAAAATTTCATAATGCCTCTATATCGCTCCATGGTGAGACTGCACCTTGAATACTGTGTACAATTCTGGTCACCACATCTCAAAAAAGATATAGTTGCAATGGAGAAGGTACAGACAAGGGCAACCAAAATGATAAAGGGGATGGAACAGCTCCCCTATGAGGAAAGGCTGAAGAGGTTAGGGCTGTTCAGCTTGGAGAAGAGACAGCTGAAGGGGGATATGATAGATGTCTTTAAGATCATGAGAGATCTTGAACGAGTAGATGTGAATCGGTTACACTTTGAATAATAGACGGACTAGGGGGCATTCCATGAAATTAGCAAGTAGCACATTTAAGACTAATCAGAGAAAATTCTTTTTCAATCAACGCACAATAAAGCTCTGGAATTTGTTGCCAGAGGATGTGGTTAGTGCATTTAATGTAGCTGGGTTCAAAAAAGGTTTGGATAAATTCTTGGAGGAGAAGTCCATTAAAAGCTATTAATCAAGTTTACTTAGGGAATAGCCACTGCTATTAATTGCATCAGTAGCATGGGATCTTCTTAGGGTTTGGGTAATTGCCAGGTTCTTGTGGCCTGGTTTGGCCTCTGTTGGAAACAGGATGCTGGGCTTGATGGACCCTTGGTCTGACCCAGCATGGCAATTTCTTATGTTCTTAAATAAATAAATAGAGGGGATCTTCATATCTTCTTCTGATTGTTGCCAACTGTCTTCTTTAACTGACCCAAATTTTCTTGGGTTCATCAGCTAAGTAAATAAATACATTTAAAATTATTTGATTGCCCACTTGTCCAATGTTATATAAAAATGTTTTTCTATCCTCTGTGAGATTTATGAGGCTCTATATCTAAAGGCTCTTAAGATCTATCGTTTATGTAGCATTCATTATACAGGTGGTGGATGCCTTACAGTGTTAGCTTTATGAAGGCCAATGTCTCTTCAGCCCTCAGTGTCTGTGTTACATAAACAATAGAGTATTCCATAACCAAGAGCAGATACAGCGATGGCTGGTGAAAAAATGTTTAACACTATAAAATTCTGGCACACAGAAATACAGTTCAAAGGCATTGCTGTACCGAAATACAGCAATTTTATGCGGAGCTCAGTAAAACTGTGTAGACAGTTTTCCCCATGCCTCCATTACACAGAGCTGCCAAGACCTTTTGCTCAGTCTTGGTTTTGAACTTACACATCCTAATTCTACTCAGTGAAATCAGTGCTGCAGGTACCCAAAATATATCAGCAAAACAGCCGAGGTGAGGTGCTGGATTTGGGTTTAAGGGCCAGTTTTGTATGTAGAGTGAGATGTATGAACAGCACAGTACACCTTGGTGAAGGTTTGATGTCATTTAGAGTGAGGAAAGTCTCACAAAGAAGAAATTTTAGAAGAAATTTTGTACTATGTTATCTCACCCTAACTTGATGGTACAGTGTTATAGAGTCAATCTCACCCTAGCTTGATGGTACAGTGTTATAGAGTCCATCAAGCTAGGGTGAAAAAACATAGTAGAAATTTCATCTTTGTGAGACTTTCCTCTCTCCAAATGACATCAAATCTTCACCAAGGTGTACTGTGCTGTTCGTACATCTCACTCTACATGCGAAACAGGCCCCTAAACCTGAAAACACCACCAACACCTCACCTCAACCTATTAAATGGCCTTCCTATAGAGATATAAATACTTAACTACTAGGCAGGCACTGTAGATGGTCTCTGTCTCCCTCTCCCTCCCCCCACATAAATTATATCAAACTATCAGTTCTACAACAGCTATAAAACCTGGTCTTTTCATTTTATTCTTGCTCTGTGCCTCTTCCTTTTCATGCTTGGATTACTGCTAGCTCCTTGTTCTGTGGCCTTCCCAACTCTGCTGCTCAGATACTTCATTTTCTCCAAAATTCTGTTGCCTTCCCTGTCTGATTTATTTATTTATTTATAATCTTTTCTATACCATCGTTAATATACACCATCACAACGGTTTACAGATAGGCATGTAAAGTAAAGTAAGAGTAAAATTGGGTAATATTAATTAACAAAGATGGTTTCTCTTGCTGTCACACCCATCCCCCTTAATGATTTTTCTTCACTGGCTTCCCTGTCACACTCCACTAACTCTTACCTATAAATGCAGATATGGGACCCGTGTTGCTTCTTCCCCAACCCATAGCCAAACTCTCGCCTTCATTGTTGCAGACCTTACCCATTCCCTCCACACCCAGGCCTGAATCGTACTCTGTTTCCCCCTACCATGCAAAGACCCCCTCCTGCTTCTGCACATTCTTGCTACTAGCCTCCTCATCGCTGAACAACTGCCCCCTAAAATCCAGGATGCTAACACCCTTCCTGCCTTCCATTCTAAATTAAAGGACACGGCGCCTTATTAAAACAGGAAATGGAGGGTAAAAGGAAATGAGTATTAAAGGATGAGAAGAAATATATATTTCCATCCTATTTTTAATTTCTAAGTGGTCAACAGTAAACTTAGCAAGTTGCAAAGGCTTTGGCAGTTCAGGTAGTGCTTGAGGTGGTGCAGTAATACATGGTCTTTATTTGGACCGAGGCAGTAGTTGAAGCAAGGACCGTTTCTCTCCGGTGTGATATACGGAGATATTTCTTCATAGAAGGGGTGGTGAATGCGGAGAAATATGGGTGTAGGATATATTTTCATAAACTAGGGTCTGCAGTACTATAGTATTAATAGGTAAGGAAAAGGGCACAGGCATTTAATAATATAGCTGAGATTCAGACAGGCATCTCATAGCAAGGCCAAGATTTAGGTAAAAATGCATCTTTGATCTAACATTAAGCAGGTTTTGTTCTGTTGTCTGTTGTATTCGACTGACTGTCCTTGCTTTTTAGCGTTTGTGTGGTTTTATTGTACTCTGCCTCGATCATTACCTGAATGAGAGTGGATTATAAATAAATGTATATGAGTTTTGAGGCATAAAAGATTGTGTGATGCTGCCATTTCAATGCCTACACTATAGGATGCTCAGGGAAATAATCAGACGCTGGTGCCCTTCTGAACTAGGGGTAGCCGTATCCCTCCCTGGGTCTCACCCCCCCCGGCATGCTGCATTCCGTCCCCAACCATGTTCTCTCAGACCACTTCTTGAAGATCTTTTCTGATGCATAAGACAGGTGGTTCTAAAGTCCTGTCAGTTTTCTGCCCTTCTGGAACTCTCCAGTCTCCTTTGAACCCCCTACCTGGAGTGTAGTAAGTCTGTACCGATAAGCAGCCCCCATGTGCCAGGCTTAGTTGTGCACCCCTTAAAAGTCAGCAGCAGGATCCAAGAGGAAAAGAGAATTGAGCATGCTTAATTTAGGGTACTCCCGCTATGTAGCATGCCCTCGGAAAGCAGCAAGCTCACACTGTTTAGTCAATGCACTTTTGGATTTCTATGCATAAGAATAGTATGACTATGCTATTTATTTTTTTAACTATAAGCACCCTAAATCTTTGTGCATAGCTTGTTCTGTGGCTTTTTTAATGACTATAAAATCTTTTTTTGCCAGCCTATGCTAACATTTTTTTAGCACGAGTTTTATTGCATAGGCTTCTAGATGGGCTTTCCCTAAGGAATATGTCCTAGTCATCTGTAAAATCAAATTTTGATATTCAGTGTGTTATTAATTTCTTAGGAATTCTTGGAAAAGTCTCAGTTACAAGCTCTTCATGGAGACCAGCTCATCCAAAGCAACCACTACGCTGTTGACTCTATCAGACCAAAGTGTATTGAACTCAGGCGCATCTGTGATGACTTTACAAATGAGACCAAGAAAAAATATGATATTCTAGGAAAATCACTTGAATTGCACAGGCAGCTGGATAAGGTAAGCGATATACACCCTGTAAGAAAGAATCGTCAGGGGGATTATGTAGGTGGGGCACTCTGGTATTTCGATTCATTTACTAACGTCAGTGGAAGGTGAAATGCTATATGATATCTCTCTGGGTAGTGTCTCCAAATGTTTGGCTTGATTTTTTTTGCACATACCATGTCAGGCGTGACCTTCACTCATAAGCCGGGGTGTGTCCGTTATGATCTCAGTCTCTCAAATGTACTCTTTAAGATTTGCAATGCGCCAAAGAGAATCTCCTCCTGGAGTTCATAGGATGTAGTATGTACAGGCAAAATATCAAGGTGCACTCAGAAGTTCTTTGTAATCAAATCAGCAGCACCCAGTATTTCTGCATCTTTCTGCCACTTGTTTATGGTCTCTGATCGCATCTGGTGTCACTGAATGAAAGAGGTGCCGTGAATATTGCCTACCCTCTCTGCATGGATAAGTACGTGCCTCCCGCCAGTACACCTGCCCTTTTGCGTGCAGAGGAGATGCTCCTGGGGCTGGAGGTAGCACTGTTTCATGTACACGCACCATTCCGCGTACAAGTATATATGTGTGTGTAATTTCTCTAGAAAAAATACCTGAATAAAAATCCAGTTTCAGGTCTGTGTACGGACTTCTTCTGAACCAATTTTCAAAGGGAAGTACAATTTGTGGGGGAAAACACACTCCCGACAGGCATCACACTTCTGCATGCAGTTTGAAAGTTGCTCTGTAGACCGCTTTTTAAATTACCCCAATGAATCCACGTGTAATGAAGATTCTTGCTTTTTAAGGAGAACTACCAGAGATATTTTGAAGAATATCACCATAAGAAATGCTGTTATCATGCACCACAGGAAACTGTGATTTTGGAAACAGCATCTGTTACATATTTATCTATCTATATTGTTTGTTTTAGATTTAGCTTGTGCCTTTTCTCTGGTAGCTTAAGGCAAGTTACATGCAGGTACTGTAGGTATTTCCTGTTCCCAGAGGACTTACAATTCAACTTTGTACAAAAATGCAATGGAAGGTGACTTGCCCGAGGTTTTAAGGAGCATCAGCAGAATTTGAACCCTGACTGCCCTGTTTCTCAGCCCAATGCTCCAACCCCTAGGCTGCTACTCCTCCACTTTCCTACTAGGGTAATATAAAATACAAGAGACCTGATGTTGGGGGATTCTGTCCTGACACCAAGTCTGTGGGTTCAAAAAGTGGTCATGTAAGATGTTAGATTGGACCAGGCTTCAGGGACTAACGTAGAACTCTTGATCTCCTCTCAGCCTATCCTTCACTGGCTGCTTCCTCATCCACCTCGCACCCTTGGGATCCAACAAAGAGAGTCTCACATGATGGTTTTATGGTTCCAACTTTTATTTACTGCACTGGGGTGCAGGATCCTAACTGCTGAAATTTTAACAGGCAGCCATGGATAAAACTCGACAGCAGCATACTCATTAGAGCTCCAGCATCTCTAGTCATCAAAGCAAAGAAAGCAAAACTTCCAGCCTGGCCCCACGATAAAACCAGGTGCAGATCACTCGTAACCCTTAGTTCATCAACATAGGATTGCGTCTGGCAGGATATTGTTCCAGATAATGCTGGTGTTGGGTTCTTTCTAGGGCTCTTGATAAGAGACTTAAGTTGCCTGCACCTAGGAGTCATTCTTTGGTACTTCAGTGTCCATGGTAAAAGGAGAGGCCCGTCTGGACATGAAAACTACAAGGCCTTAAGGGATGTTCCCCAGAACCCAGGGATGAGTCCTCTTTAGACTCATTTTCCTTCTCTCACTGCACGAATGCTTTTTCCACACTCAGAGCTCAGACTTATATAAAGCGCATCTCTCTCACCACATTCACTTAAAGGAATACTCGAATATTATACTGCAGAGCCATCCACCCACAATGACTAATGGTAGAGGTTAAGTACAAATATAGGTGTAACTGCACTGTCCAAGTTTACACCACAGCAACATATATATTTTTTTCATAGCAACATGATGGCAGAAAAAGACCATATCTAACCTGTCCATCAACAATCTACTACTCAGTTTTACAATCCCTACCACTCCCTCAGAGATTATCTGTGCTTACTCCATGCCTTCTTGAATTCTGTTACTGTCTTTGGTCTCCACCACTTCCAAGGCGAGGCTGTATGCATCCATCATCCCCTCTACAAATAAATAAATAAATATTTTCTTAGATTACTCCTGAGTCTACCCCCTTTCACCCTCATCCCATGACCCCCTCATTCTAGAGCCTCCTTTCCGTTGAAAGAGGCCCGCCTGCTATGCATGGAAACCTTGGAGGTATTTAAATGTTTCTATCATATCTCCCCATATCCTACCTTTCCTTTAAGGTATACCTGCTTAGATCTTTAGAATGAAATCCCACTGTTCATTTGCTGCTCTCTGGACTGACCGATGCAGTACTGCAAAAGTGGAAACTAGAATCCTGATGTTACTGCAGATAAGATATTCCTATGGGGCCATAACTGCAGCTCCACAGATGAAGTCACCTTCCCACAGGGATATGAAAAGCCCAGGTCCACTAATGCAGGCACTATTGGAATCAATCACAAATAGTGCATTAAAAAAAATATGTACCGATTGTTAAAACATATGCTGTTTCCAAAAATCACAGTGCCTCATGTTGCGCGATTACACTGTTCATTAACAATAACATTCTTAATCAAAAACATTCATGGTGATCCCTTTTACAGGCCATCACGCTAGTTTACTGTACTGCTTTCTGGAAGCACTGATTGCTTTAATGCTAAAGGTGCCACTACTTCAGTATGATCGTTAAGGTAATATTTTTTGCACACAGGGAGGATAACTTTCAAATGTGCTTGTGTGTGCCCATAAACACATGTGCACACACATTTGCTACAGTATTGGATATGTGCAGGCTATAAAATACGACTTCATATGCACGTACAAATGCTCACGCATGTAAAAACCACAAGCGGCGCGAGTTCGGACTTCTCCGGATAAATGCCGATTTACGGCAAGTAACGCTTTTCAGACTTATCTGACTATGTAGGCCTGCCTCTACTTAGCCAGATAAAATTGGAATATAGCAGATGAGTGCTGCAAATTATCCGAATAAGTTCACATTTGTCCGTCTGAGCAACAGGAAAGGCGTTGCTTAGCCAAATAAGTTGGAAATTAGCTGAATAAGTGTGCAAAAATCAAATACCCATGTATTGTACTTCCAGTTTTAAAAGGATACGCATGTAGATTTTAATCGCATTAATTTGATGCTTTTACACCCCCCCACCCGTAAGTCGGCTTTTACTCGCATAAGTCAGGGGATTATGTAAGATGCGCTCGGCAATGAAATAACCAGTTTTACCAGTTGGTCTAGCAGTTGCCCGGTCCATCTGCAGCTCCTGAAGACCCTCCTGACTCTTCAGCCTGAAGTCCCCCATTGCACCCAGACCCTCTACCCAGTCATTTTTTTCAATTTAACGATGGTTACGATCACTTACACCAGATATACATAAGTAAAATACGTTTGTGCGGCACTTTGGCAGGTTTTAAAATAGCAGCTTTTTTGCGTAAATGTTGTTCCCGGCTCCGCACACCGCTTTTTACACACGCTAAGTTACTCATAGACCCTGATTGATGCATATGGCACCTGATTTTGAAAAGCATTTATGCACTTAAAATTGGGTTTTATGCATCTAAATGCACTTTATTCATGTAAATGGGTTTTTGAAAATTGTAACAATATATGCCATTGAATTGTACGTTATTCACATGTAAGTGCACTTTATGCACTTTTTAAATTGCTACGATTCACTTGCAACTCCTTTTAAAATTACCTTCATAAGTTGCAGTTTTGAAAATAGTATTTGCGTATGTGCTATTTTATGTGCATACATGCTAATTTTATGTGCACAACATTTGAAAATTCACTCCATAATACAGAAGAATTTCACCACTACTACTACTCTGGGAACTTTTCAGAAATGATGGTTTGGTTTAAAGCATTGCTTACTGGACTAACATGGCAACCTTGCTACTTTATCCAAAATTTGCATTGCTTGTATTTACAACCTGTGTATGTTGATACGCAGGTATAGCTCAGGCTTACAGTATGCTATCATGCGACAAACACTTGATGTTTGCCTATTTTTAAGGCTAACCAGTGGTGCGAGGCTGGAATCTATCTCTTGGCATCTCAGGCAGTGGACAAGTGCCAGTCACAAGAGGGAGCCGAAGCTGCACTGCATGATATCGAGATGTTCCTGGTGACGGTGATGGAGCTCCAGCTGTCTAACCCTATTGAGTTCTATAATCACTTCGATATCATTCTAACCACCGATATAAAGGTAAAATCTTATGGACTGTTTCAAATACATATCAAATTGTAAAATTACATTTTTATAAGCCCCCCTCCCCAGCTCTCCCATCCATTGTATCCATTTGAAGGTGCCTATTACAGAAGTCTAAAAGGGACTCGGTTTCCACCATGTAGAAGTGTGGGCTCCTAGATTTATCAATTTGTTTTGATTTCTGTTCCATTTCTTGCATGTTTGGTACTGTTGTTGCTCGCTAGGTCTTTCTACTTACATTTTCCCAGGTGGCTATCAGCAGGGACTCCTCATGCAGACCTTTTCTTTGCCACAAAGTCTAACCAAAGAATAGACCAGATATGGCTGTGTGTATCTTAGTAGTAAGCCATATTAATTGAATAGAGTTACTGAGAGAACAGAAATGGAAGTTGTGGTGAACATATCAAAGAGTACTGTGTAGTATATATCAGACCAACAGGCCAATATTCAGAAAATGCTGCATACCTCAGTTTAGGATCCTGAGTTAAATGCCTAAGTTATGTGCCTATTTTCAGTTGAATTTAGGGACCTAAATTTTAGACTGATAATAGTCACCTACACTTTTTAGGGACTTAAAAATGAGGCTTTAGTTGAAAATGACTGTTTAACTCATACATTTATCTCCTCCTCCTTCTTCCCACCCTCCGGAGCCATTATCCATCTCAGGTCCAAATCCTACAAATCTGCTTGCCTTCCAGACCTGCCCCCACCCACCTGGAGCCCTGCACATCAACATCCATGGAGCCCGGATCCCCTTCAAAGGGCAATTTATGGAAACCCCGATCCCCTCCTTTCCACCAGCTGCTCCCTTCCCACTCCCAGGAGATTCTGAGCATTCCTTCAAAGCGCCGCAGGAAGGGGGGCACGATCTCCTTCCTGCCGGCACCGATGAGCTATTCTGAATGACATTGCTCGGCAAGAAGCGGCATCATTCAGCGTGACTCAGTGGTGCCGACAGGAAGGCGATAGTGTCCCTCCTGCTTGCGGAGGCTATGTGAAGATTCCAAAGGGGTGCCCGGGGTCTTCTAACTGCAGAAGTGGAAAGCCGCCGGGAGTCTCCAGCAACCGTCCCTTGAGAGAGATCAGGGAAGCAAGGATGGTGGGGCAGGAGAGGGGTCAGGATTCTGCAGCTATGAGCCCTCACGGCGAATAGGCTTTGGTGATCATGGCCTGAAGTGAATCATAGCTTTAGGGAAGGGGGAGGGGGGGGGTATGGAGGGGATAGGGATGGCTCATAACTCTGGGTACAGGGATAGCATCTAGATTTAAGCCAGCTATCACTGCGCCTAGTTTTGGCAGCTAGCGCTGGAAATCTGTACTAGGCTTCTTCCTTCAACCAGCTTGACCCTCTCCATTTTTAGGTGCCTAAATTTAGGCACTTCAATGGGAAAACCAGCCAGTTTTCCAGATTTGAGTGTCATATTCTTAAATTTAGGTGCCTAGATCTTTTCAGTATCTGAAAAACAAATGTTCACTATATCTTTGAACTGAAATTTTTTAAATACATTTCTATTTTTCTCCTCTTTACATCAGGCAGAGCCTTGACCGCTAGAGTGATCATCTAGCCATTTTTAGCGTTTTTTTATGTTTGAAAGTCCTAACGTTTTAGGGGTTTTTTTGTATTGTCTATGAAATATTGTTCCATCGTGGCTCGAGAGAGAGCGCTTCACAATCACATCCAGCTCGCCAGTATTCAACTGAATGTGGGCATTAACAGCATCTGTTTTATGCCACAGACCGGTGTTCAGAAAGCTCTGCTAAAATTTAGCGATGTGCAAGACATGATCGAGAAGAGACAAGCGAGCCTGAAGAAGCTGGCAGCTAAACAGACCCGGCCTGTGCAACCTGTTGCCCCTCATCCTGAGTCATCTCCAAAGCGAGCATCCCCTAAGACTGCCCGGCCCACCGCACTAGGTAGGTTATCACAGAGGAGAAAAAGAGATATGTGAGTCATCCAGGCTATTAAACAGTACTGAAGGCAAGCGCTGCTCTGTCATCAAAATAAAAAAACCTGTTTAACTTTCTCCTCTTCAGAAAAATCAAATATGTGACGTTCAGTGTAATACGCAGTCTAGTAGCCATTTTGGTCCTGGAGAAAACTTTGTATGGTGTGGTGCCTTTTATTTTTTTTAATTTACTGTTTATTATAGCAATAATAGCATATACAGAATATGACAGCAACAAATCGGATCACAACCAAGACAGCAAACCACCGTGCTGACCACAAATTATTAGCTCCAATAACATTTTATTTACCCCCAGTAGGGATGTGCAGAAGGTATGGATTCGTCCGATTCGGTATTCGTATTCGTCAGGGGCCAAATACGTTGCATTCGTTCAATAGCGGTCCCGATCTGTTAATACGTGTTATTCGTTTTCCGGTTCCCATTAACATCAATGGGGGAAGTATTTGCAGCCTATTTTTGGCTGCAGAATTGGGGTTTTCTTATCATTTTGTTGAAACTTCTGGGGAGCAATCATCAGAACAAGAAAAGGTACTTAGACTGTGGCAAAGTGGCACCAAAGTGGCATGAATAGCCTAAGGTACTTTAAAGGGGCAAAAGGGTACCAGGAGTGGCAAGAGTGCTTTAACAGAGGCACAAAGCAGCAGCGAGAGTGTCAAAAACACACCACAGCTTCAAAAGAGAGCATTGGTAACAGATGCATGAACCCTCGAAGGCAGCAAGACAAGCAAAGCGGCAAGACAAGTGGCATCAACATCCTACAGCACAATGAAGGGGCAACATAGCAAGCAGAAAGACTAGCACCAACACACTGAGGAACCATGAGAGTGGCAAGAACACCACAAGGAGATGAGTGAGTCATCTGGTGTATAGCAGCAAGGCAGAGTGGCAGAGGGTAGATACGGGCTGGCTACACCTGGGGAGAGTTCCCTTTCATTTCCGCACGAAAGGGCTCCCTAGTATGGGTTCGCCCCTAGAGTGGGGTGTTTCCGTCGGCGTCTAGTGAGCTCTTGCTGGTCTTTTAAAATCTGGTGGAGTTAGCAGATGTACAAATGAGAATTTTCAAGGCCGAGGCGGAGGAGGTTTCCATGTAAACAGCGGTTCAACATGGATCAGAGAGTAGATACAGGCTGGCTACACCCTGGGAGAGTTCCCTTTCCTTTGTGCAGGAAAGGGCTCCCCAGAATGGGTTGGCCCCTAGAGTGGAGCACGAGCATTCAAAACATGGAGACGTGGAGCAGGGTGCCATGTGAACAGCGGTTCAACATGGGTCAACAGGTACTAAGAGATAGGCTGCAACACCGGGGAGAGTTCTCTTTCCTTTGAGCAGGGAAGGGCTCCCCGGAATGGGTTGGCCTCTAGTGTATAATGGTATAAATGATTAGGATTTAAGCATTTGCAAACAGATCATGACTTCATAAGCAAGACGGAGGAAGTTCTCTTCTCTGCTCAGAAACTAAAGAAAATTGTTTGTTTTATTTAAGTATCCATGCTGTGAAGGATTACTAGTTTGAATTGCCAGAGACTGAGCTTACCCTTTGCAATGAGGGTTCAGCTGTTAGGACTGGGCATAAGGCCTGGATGAACAGGCTCAGCCTATCGAGAACAGAGGTCAAGTCTACATAGGGACATAAGGCCTGGATGGACAGGCACAGCAATCGAGGACAGAGGTCAAGCCCACCTAGGGACATAAGGCCTGGATGGACAGGCACAGCAATCGAGGATAGAGGTCAAGCCCACATAGGGACATAGGCCTGGATGGACAGGCACAGTATTCGAGGACAGAGGTCAAGCCCACCTAGGGACATAAGGCTTGGATGGACAAGCACAGCAATCTAGGACAGAGGTCAAGCCCACGTAGGGACATAAGGACTGGACGGACAAGCACAGCATTCGAGGACAGAGGTCAAACCTTTGTAGGGACATAAGGCCTAGGCGGACAGGCACATCAATTGAGGACAGAGGTCAAACCCTTGTAGGGACATAAGGCTTGTATGGATAGGCACAGCATTCAAGGATAGAGGTCAAGCCCACCTAGGGACATAAGGCCTGGATGGACAGGTACAGCAATCTAGGACAGAGGTCAAGCCCACATAGGGACATAAGGCCTGGACGGACAGGCACAGCATTCGAGGACAGAAGTCAAACCCTTGTAGGGACATAAGGCCTGGACAGACAGGCACAGCAATCGAGGATAGAGGTCAAGCCCACATAGGGACATAGGACTGGATGGACAGGAGGCAACACAAGGGGAATTAGAAGCCAAGATGTCCAGAATTCAATCCTTTATTGGAGATATAAAATCTTAAAAAACGCATTTTTTAAGATTTTATATCTCCAATAAAGGATTGAATTTTGGACATCTTGGCTTCTAATTCCCCTTGTGTTGCCTCCACGGCTTTGTTAGACAGCCTTCCTTGTTGCTTTCTTAACCCATCACTGGATGGACAGGCACAGCAATCTAGGACAGAGGTCAAACCCTTGTAGGGACAGAAGACCTTGACAGACAGGCACAGCAATCGAGGATAGAGGTCAAGCCCACCTAGGGACATAAAGCCTGGACGGACAGGCACAGCAATCTAGGACAGAGGTCAACCCTTGTAGGGACATAAGCCCTGGATGGACAGGCACAGCATTTGAGGATAGAGGTCAAGCCCACCTAGCGATATAAGGCCTGGATGGACAGGCACAGTAATCGAGGACAAACCTTTCTAGGGACATAAGGCCAAGACAGACAGGCACAGCAATTGAGAATAAAGGTCAAGCCCACCTAGGGACATAAGGCCTGGATGGACAGGCACAGCAATCGAAGACAGAGGTCAAACCATTGTAGGGGCATAAGGCCTGGAAGGACAGGCACAGCATTCAAGGACAGAGGTCAAACCCACATAGGGACATAAGGCCTGGACGGACAGGTACAGCAGTCGAGGACAGAGGTCAAGCCCACCTAGGGTCATAAGGCCTGGATGGACAGGCACAGCAATCGAGGATAGAGGTCAAGCCCACCTAGGGACATAAGGCCTGGACGGAAGGCCTGGACGGACAGGCACAGCAATCGAGGATAGAGGTCAAGCCCACATAGGGACATAGGCCTGGATGGACAGAAGGCAACACAAGGGGAATTAGAAGCCAAGATGTCCAAAATTCAATCCTTTATTGGAGATATAAAATCTTAAAAAACGCGTTTTTTAAGATGTTATATCTCCAACTCTGGTGCCAGCCTTGAGCGGTGAGGGCTCATGATGCCCCCTGTCATTGAAAATACACGTTCACTGGGCACACTGTTGATGGGCATGACAGATATCGCTGACCCACTTTGGCTAGGTGTGGCCAGACAGTGGACTTGTGTGCCCAATATGCCAATGGATCTGTCTGCATGTTCTCTGTGGGCTCTGAGAGATACCGTGTCACTGACAGCTGTGCTGGTGTCTCCTTTGCTTGGGTGGGCTGAGAGTCACTCATGCCAGCTGCTTTCTCTCTAACCTGTAGCACAAAAGATGAATCTTTATGGGCAACATGCCTTGGGCATTCTGAAGTGGAGGAGGAGGAGGTACTAGCTGTCGCTGACAGAGTGCTGCTCTTGCTTGGGCTAGCACAACTCTCTGAAGTGCCTGCTGTTTCCTCCTCTGCTTCACGCCTAATCTGTCTCTGCCTATGGCGCTCCTGTTCACTGAATTTTGCTAACAGCAGGTCCTTCACCAATAGGAGACAATCGTACTGTAGGGCGAGTTTCCCTTTCACACGGGGATCACAGACTGTGGCGAGCATGAATGTGTTCTCTTCTGTTAAAGGCCTTAATCTCTCTTCCACCTGCTGCTGCAAAATGTCCAGACAATGCAGCACCTCAACTGTCATTCCCTCTTCCTGTTTAAAGGCCTTCAAATGTTCATCCAAAAGATTAACTATAGGGATGATGTCAGCCAAGGTGGCACTTCTGGAACTCAGCTCCTCCGTGACATCCTTGAAGGGCTGCAGGATTTTTACCAGCTGACTCATGACTAACCAATCATGATGCCCTAGGGGATTCTACACACCTATGTCCATTGAACCAGAAAGTTCATGAAGGGGTGTCTGCAGCTCCACTAACCTCTGCAGCATTATAAAGGTGGAATTCCACCGGGTGGCAATGTCTTGAATGAGACACTTGTGCGGCATCTCCAAATCAGTCTGCTTTTGTCGGAGAACCTGCCTCGCCTTCACACTTCTGTGGAAGTGCGCTGCTATGTTCCTGCACTTGTGTATTAAGTCCTGCAGGTATCCATTCTCTTGGTACTTGGACTCCAACCCCAGTTCTGACTTCACTACCAGGTGCAGAGTGTGTGCAAAACATCGGATATTCTTAAAGCACCACTCAGTTATTGCCTTAACCATGTTTGCACCATTGTCTGTGACAAACAACCCTGCCTGAGTATTCCTGTCTCACTGGTGTAGTTGCCAGCCCTCCAGCATCTGTCTGATGCATGTTAGAATATTGGCTGTGGTATGGGCCTGGTCCGTCATGTGTGTGTGTGCAGTAAAGCCCACCTCCACGCTGATACTTGTTCAGTAATAGAGATGCTGCCTGCCCCTGCCTCAGCCAGGTCTCACTAGTATGCTGTCAGGGAGAGGTAAGCGTGTGCAGCATTTATGGCGGTCCAGATATCGCAGGTGAAATGCACACTCCCCTCTGCCTTAGCTAGCAGCACTTGGATGCGACTGTGACACTGCTTGTACAGGCTGGGGATGACCTTTCTGCTAAATGTGGTTCTGGAGGAGACTTTGTAATTTGGAAGTACGACCTTCAGAAAATGCTTGAAACCCACATTCTCCACTATTTGCAAGGGCTGGTCATCAAGGGCAACCATTTACCCAATGTTTCTGGTTACAACTTTTGAGGCTGCCTGCCTCCTACCCTGGGATAGCATTACTGCACTCCAACCCATTTCCTCCATGGTGGGTTGTCGCTTCTGCCACATGTCAGGGGGTTGCTGGCCTGCCACCTGACTGCTAGAAGGGGCTGAGGGCGTGGGGTGATTCTGCTCCTTTTCAACCACTTTATGCTGCTTGGAAGGGGTCCCTTGACTGGTACTGCCATCTAGGGTTGTTGGTTGTTGCCTCTTCATATGATGCGTCATGCCAAAATTAGATATCCCATTTGCTTGCCTCTGCTAATAGCCCTGCCACAGTAATTACACCGAGGAAAACGCGGGTCCTCCGTCACTTTAAAGTGGCTCCAGATCTCAGATGTCTTTCGTGATCCTCCCTTCTGTATAGCCTTGGGGGTGGATGCTGGCACTGGAGCTGAAGTAGTGGGTGCACCCTGAGAAGCAATGCCAGGGGCCTCAGTCACACTCTGTGCCTGCGCTGACTGCTCTTCCTCCTCCTCATCATCATCAGTTTCATCTCTCCCCTGCTGCACTGAAGTGGAGGCTAAGACAGGACTAACTAATCCTCCTAAAACTTCGTCAGCTATTACTTCTTCCGTTTCTGATGAGAATCCCACACAAGATGATTCTTCATCGGAATCAGAAGCAAAAAGTGCCTGCGCTACATTGTCAACGCTAAGTTGAGACTGCTGTCCCACTGCTGCTTTTGGGTGTCGCCATTTTGTCTTGCATGACTCAGCCTCCCCTTCACTCACCTCCAAAACTACAGGGTCAGAAACAGGTGGTGGCGAATCTTCATGTTTAGATTTCATTTTTTTCTGGATGGGACTGCCTGCCCCTCCAAAAAGTTTAGATTGCAACAGGTCCCTTTTTAACTTTAATGAGAGACTGGCACTAGTGCCTTTTGAAGTGCCTCCTCTGCCAGTCTCAATCACTTGACCACATCTAGCTTTCCCTAACATTATGGATTTAATGTCACTACCTAGTGCCTACTAGCTGCCCACGGGCACAGTGCCTTGATATGCACTAATATAATGTGTGTGCACACACCGAGCTTGTAACTACAAAAGAGGCCCACTGGGGATTTGGCTTCAGAAAGCAGCGCTGTCCCAATATAGAGTCTGCTAAATTGCCTGCCCACAGGCACAGTGCCTTGATATGCACTAATGTAATGTGTGTGCACACACCAAGCTTGTAACTACAAAAGAGGCCCACTGGGGATTTGGCTTCAGAAAGCAGCGCTGTCCCAATATAGAGTCTGCTAAATTGCCTGCCCACAGGCACAGTGCCTTGATATGCACTAATGTAATGTGTGTGCACACACCAAGCTTGTAACTACAAAAGAGGCCCACTGGGGATTTGGCTTCAGAGAGCAGCGCTCTCCCAATATACTTGAGTCTGCTAAACTGCCTGCCCACGGGCACAGTGCTTTGATATGCACTAATTAATGTGTGTGCACACACTGAGCTTGTAACTACAAAAGAGGCCCACTGGGAATTTGGCTTCAGAAAGCAGCGCTCTCCCAATATACTTGAGTCTGCTAAACTACCCAGTGCCCACTGGCACTGATGCCCAGTGCACAGAGAGACTGAGTGAATTCAATTAAACAAATGCAGTTAACAAAAAAGCTGGAATTGTTGGCACAGCAGGAAAATCAATGAAATATATTTTTCAATGGAAATTCTAGCAAACTAGCTAGAAATTGAATATATCTCTCCCACCCACAACAGCCAAATGGTGCTTGCAACCTACCCCAGAGGGTGAATTTAACAACAAAATGCCACTGCTAGCAGCTTCTTTCCCTGGCACAGAGAGACCGTCTCAGATCAGTTTAAAAAAGTGCTTAAAAAAAAACAGGGCTAGCTGGCACTGCAGCCAAATGAAGAACAAATATCTTTTTCTATCTAAGTAACTAGCCTAGCTAGCAATTGAATACAGATTTGAGAACTCAGATTAGCTCTGAGTGCAGTCACGTTCCCCAGAGACAGACCACCTCCCAGCCTCCCCAGATCACCCCTGCAAAGAAAATGCGTGGCATGCCGCGTGCTTAAGTATATATAGTGCTGGGTCATCACGAAAAGCATCACCGACCACTGAGTGAGAGCGAGATTGGCTGCATTGCAAAACTTCTTATCGCTGATACGTTGCATTCTGGTCTCCTTGCCAACCTGTCCGACCCACTCTAACAGGGCTGTGAGGTCACTGATGACTCACAGGAAAGGGCTGGTTTTTGGCTATGGAAATATCCAAATGGCGTTCTCCAATTTCAAATGGCGGCTAAGAAAAGCACGCGCCGCCAAACGTATGGAACGGATGATATGTTATATTCGTGGGGAATCATGATACGATTCGCGACCCCACAAATACAACGAATATGGACATATAAGTTGCGGATTGCCAATACGTTGCAAACGAATGCACACCCAGGTGTGATGCCCTTTAAAGGACCAACAAACGAAATGCCGCAGTACATGAATTTCATGATCGTTCAAGAGCCACATGGGCCTCTCCTTCAGCTGCCACATCTGGAGAAGAGGCCTGTGTGGTCTGGTTAAGCTCATGTACTACATTCTCTTTTTTAGGTCCTTTGATAGGTATCTGGCTCAATGTACAAACAAAAATGTGCATGGGACTGGCCCAATGGCAACGCTTACGAGAGCAAAAAGGTTTAACTTAAAGTGGTAACTTGTGAGTACTCCCAGTAAGGAAAAAACTGAAAGTATATGACAATATAAACTGGACTCACATAATTATGGTTTAAATTAAAAAAAAAAAAAAAAAAAAGCAAAGGAAAAAAGACTTATGTCTTTGACACAATCTCTTGTTTGCTTTATTTATATATTTAATATCAGAAGTGTGTCCTGTATGTATTCTCATATTATTCCCACATGTCCTTACAAAATAAAAATGCTCTTTTTTATGTGACATGCTCAAATGCATTACTTAGGGGCATGGCCCAACATCACAGCAGTCCTTGATGGCATGACTTCTTTCTATGAAGCATCCAAATCCTACCTGGCAAAACAGTGTTTGTGCTGAAAACACCATGGATGAAACCTGGCCTTCTGCATAAACAAATTATGCCTTTGTTAATTAGCTGTGTAAACACTATTCCAGAGGACGGTGATATTTTATTGAGCTCATTAATAAAAATAAGGACAGACAACTAGTAATCTAGGACACACCTGTCTATCACACCTTTACCATATTTGGTCTCTGCTCAACTGAAGGACATTTTCTTAACCCTGTTATCAGAACTAATGTGTAATGAGCAGCATGAGAGTGAGCCCTTGTGAACCTACGAGGCCTACACCGACAGCTGGCGAACACGCCTTGATGTGGGAAAGATTGTAGTTTTGCCTATACCAATCGCCAGGTTGAGCTCTTAGGTTCTGTCGGTCAGCAGGACTTAGGTAGGTCCCTAGGGCGGTGGAGTGAGCAAGAGTCTAGAGATACACCGGGATCAGGACAGGCAGCAGACTGGAAAGACGAGGAACTGGCCAAGCCAATGGTTGGGCCAGACGGCAGACAAGTGTAGACAGGGTATAATGCAAGGGGTCAGGTTCAGGCGGCAGGGAAATGTAGTCAGGTCCAATGCAAGAGGTTAATACCAGGAGGTCAGCCAAGGATGGACGAAGACACAGAAGGGACACTGGGATGAGACTGGGACAAGGAGACAACGCTAAGTGAGACCAGCTGAGTAAGGCAAGGCTGCACGAGGCTGACGCTGAGTAAGGCAAGGCTGGACAAGGAACACAAGACAATCAGGAATGCAGGACAATCAGGAGCACAGGACAAGACAGGAGCAACACGCTCTGCTTCTTAGGCAGGTAACCTGTTGCTGAGGGACAGCTATTTAAACAAGCATACCACAAAGAGAATTGAGAGGAGAACCCAGGGAAATGTTGGTAGCGGTCAGTCAAACTCCCCCACACACACCTTTTTTTCTCAATGCATGTGTTTCTCATTTTTATATTCTAATTCCTTTCCTTTTTTATTTTTTTAAACAACAAAGAACTAGAGTTAAGTAGTACTTTATCTTATAGCTGAGACAGAGAAAATTGGACATGATTTATAACACCCACCAAATAATATTTATTATGAAACTATGTTACAGTATTTTGATGGCACCTGTTTAATTGTTAGAATTCTAGACACTTTATACAACATATAGTTATGTGCCCTATTGTGAACCGTTGTGATGGCATCCGCTTAACGACGGTATAGAAAAGATTTTAAATAAATAAATAAATAAATAAATAAATGGTCCAGGGCTTGATATCATCAGAGCGTGCCTCAAGTAGTTTATTGCCACGGAGCCTACATGTTGTGCGTGGATGTGTCTGAGCACGTCCTTGGAGCGGGCGGTGCACAAGGACCCTGATGGTGATGTTCTAGCCGAGCAGGGGTTCTAGTAGCGTCCCGCTGCAGAGGAGATCCACGGAGGCTTCCAGGCCGCGTCAAGAGCCAGGGTATAGTGGGGGTGTGACGCCGGCTGCGGGCGGGGCCTGCAAACAGCAAACATAACGTAATACAATTCCTGCATGAAATCACGTGTATGTCACTGATTTGAGCATACACTTTTCATACTTTCATAGTTTTCAGTGTACTTCACTTTGTAAAAATGACATTAGAAAACTAATACCAAAGGGCTTGCTGAATATCATGCTGATGGACCAATGACCACACTGTGCCGCCATGTTTCACTTACCAGACCCAGCTTCTGGGTAGATGCATACCAGTTACTGAAAGGAGGACGGTTGCTGTAGGTGGCCAAATTGTAGAGGGAGGAGCGTCGGGGGGAGGGAAGAGAACAGAAGAACATAAGAAGTGCCTTTCTGGGTCAGACCAAAAGTCCATCAAGCCCAGCCACCTGTCTCCAATTTCTTGCTGTTCTCTCCCAGTGACAAGTAATGGGCTTCCTGGCATCCTCTGTTTAATAACTGTTTAGGGCCTTTTCCCCCAGGAACTTGTCCAAACCCTATTTTAAACTAGCAGCATTCAAAACAACTTCCAGTCAAAAGCAAGTATATGGCCACTGATTTTGTCTCTCACTAAACCTCTTAATACTTGGGCTCATTCAGTCACTGATCATTTTCAAAAGAGGGTTGACCATAATAAAAATGGCCCATCTTTCATTCCAAAGGAAAAAAGTATACAATGCAAAAAATCTTTAATCTTTATTAGAATTTGGGAACAGCTTAATGTACAAACAAGCAAGCATAAAAGTGGAGACTCACAAACCAATGACAACATAAATCTCTGTATCAAATCTTACGTGTCACTCTGTGCTTGAACACTGAATTGATAGGCCAGGTTAATAAACAGGCCTGCCTAAACAAAGGTGTCTTTAACAAAGCCTTGAATGTTTTTAAACGGTCTGACAGGAGCTTCAGAAAAAAGGGGCTGCAACTGAAAAGGAAGAGTCCCTTGTTGCATTGCGCCGAGCGAGGATCATGTTGTAGTGTTGGAATATCCAAGAGAGCTCATCTGATGAGGAGGGCAATACACACGTAGCAGTGCCTTGTACTAAGGAGAGGCCAAGGAAGAAATCAATCTTATACTGAACCCGGTGGATAACTAGGGACCAGTGAAGGTCAATTAAAACTGGTGCAAACTGGTCCTTGCGCTTAAGCGAGCCACTGCATTCAAGAGTAAGTGCAGTGGTTTTAGTGTCTTCGCAGGGAGATCTAAGCAGATTTTCTAAATGAAATATTAGGACAAAAAAAAAAGAAACATAACTTAGGAGAGTACAAAAAGCAGGCAAAAGAGCCAAGAAATGACCTATTTGATAATTTTTGGTAGTCTGACTGGCACAGATGTAGTAAAGTATAACCCTTGCTCTAGCCCACTCATAATGTGTGTGGCAAGAAATATGTTCCCTACACTGGACCTTATGCTGTGATATATATATATACAAGCCGTTAAGCCCGTTAAAACGGGCTACATCCCTCTGTCTCTCACCTCCCCCTCTTTCTCTCTCCCCTCACTCTTCACCACCCCCTCCCTCACCCACTCCTCCCCACCCTCCCTCTCCTATCACTCAGTCCCTCCCTCCCACTCAGTCTCACTCACTCCCCCCTCTCTCCCTCCCTCTCACTCACTCAGTCCCACTCACTCTCACTCAGTCCCCACTCCCTCCATCCTCTCCCTCAGTCCCACTCCCTCCCTCAGTCCCTCCCCTCACTCAATCCCTCCCTCCCACTCAGTCACTCCCTCCCCCCTCCCTCTCACTCACTCAGTCCCACTCACTCTCCCTCAGTCCCACTCCCTCCCTCTCTCTCCCAGTCCCACTCCCTCCCTCAGTCCCCCCTCTCCCCCTCACTCAGTCCCACTCCCTCCCCCTCACTCAATCCCCCCCCCTCACTCAATCCCTCCCTCTCACTCAGTCACTCCCTCCCACTCTCTCTCTCTCTCCGTCCCTCCCTCCCACTCAGTCCGTCCCTCCCTCTCTCTCTCTTCTCCCTCCCTCGCTACCGCCCGCTACCGCCGTCGCCGCCCGCTACCGCCGTCGCCACCGTCGCCGCCCGCTACCGCTGTCGCCACCGCCGCCGCTCGCTACCGCCGTCGCTCGCTACCGCCGTCGCCGCCCGCTGCCGGTACCGCCGCTGCTGCCACTGGACGCCGCCATTTTTTTTTCTTTCTGAAGCTGCCTCAGAGCGACGTGCTCGCCCGCACATGCGCGGTAGAGCTGGTCTCTACTGCGCATTTGCGGGCCGTCGGTCACAGGCCATTTATAAGGTAGATAGATACTTTTTGACTGAGCCATTTCCTGTTCCTCCTCTGAAACTTACAGCTTGATCAGATTCAGGGGTACAAG
Organism: Rhinatrema bivittatum; assembly: GCF_901001135.1. Taxonomy (NCBI): domain Eukaryota; kingdom Metazoa; phylum Chordata; class Amphibia; order Gymnophiona; family Rhinatrematidae; genus Rhinatrema; species Rhinatrema bivittatum. The sequence goes on from NC_042623.1 coordinate 236,095,457, forward strand.
CCTTCACTTACAGCCACCCGAGGATTTTTTGCCTGATCTGTAGTGGCCCCTGTCCACCACCCCCCTCAAGTCACTGCAGTAATAGACCTGTGACCTTGGCCCATTCACCGGGTCTCCTTATGGAACCCTGGAATCATGAGACCCAAATCCAGCCGTCAGGCATCTCCCTTGTGCGATGACCATGACTCCCTTGCTTTGCTCCCCCAGCCCAGGGGCTGTGAATGCTGCCTCTGCAGCATCTCCAACTGAGCCAGGGAGCAGAAAGCTTGACCTGGGGATTGAACCAGGAACCTTCTGCAGGCTGAGTCACCAGGCTTGCCCTGTGATATATACTTTATTCAATTTTAATCTAAGAATATTTTGCCTGTCTGTGTTGGAAGGAGAAAGGGGCATGACAGTATATGAAATGCGCTTATCCAAGTGTTGTGGTTTCTGAGTAAGTTAAGCTGGGGGTGCTAGTGTATGAGAAAAAAGGGAAGGAAATATACTATAGGCCAGGGCTTACACAATAATTTTACTAAAGTTTCAAAAGGTTATGGGGAACCTCTACAAAAGAGAAGCACTTACTTCCAAGACTTTTCAAAACTGAGGGTTTTTTGAAACTTCTCATTTAGTAAAACACATAGACAAAATGTTGCCTGGTGCAGGATTGGTACAGCCCTCTGGTCAGACCCGGAGAGCGCCTGCCACCAGGAGGCGGAGCACAGGAGGAGGCAGAGGTTAACTGGAGCTTCACCAATAGCAACCCGGGGATCCCTCAGGTTGAGCCCTTGGTTACCTGTGCCACCTGGACTTAGGTGGGCTTCGCAGGGTCTCCTAGAGAGAAGGTTCAAGGGAGTGCCCACCACGAACAAGGGTGCATGGTCGGTGTTTAGACAAGGAAGTCCAGAGGTCGCAGGAGGCCAAAACAGAGTGTCCAAGTGCATAGTGAGAATCAAGGACCCACAAAACAGTACGGTAAGCGGTTTAGAAAAGCCACGGATGTGAAAAAACAAAGCAAGACCGGAGCCTTGGAAAGAAGACTTACCATTTTGATATTTTTGATTGGAGAAATATTGCCGTTCCTTACAATTGAGCTTTGAAGGAGTAGCCACCAAATCATACAACAAGTGATTAAACAAGTGAATACATCCCATAATCATATATGGTGCCCAGACATATACTATGTACTTTACTTTAATCAAGAGTCCCTGTTGCAGCCATAAAAGGCAAAACTTTGGCCAGAGTCGGGCTGTGTATAATCAATTAATAAATTTTCTTTCCGAGGCTCCGGTCTTGCTTTGTTTTTTCACATCCATAGCGAGAATCAAGGCCAGAGCCTTGGAGTATAGTGGTCAGCCAGGCAGGGTCGGTAGCAGAGGTCAGATCAGACATAGTCAAGTCAAGCAGGAGGTCGGGTTCCAGGTGGTAGACAAGTGTAGACGGTGTTCCAAGCAGAGGTCAGGTCAGGCAGCGATCAAGGAGTAGTCAGAGTTCCAGGCAGAGGTCAGGGCAGGCAGCGAGCAAAGCGTAGTCAAGAACAAGCAGAGGTCAGTACCGTGAGATCAGTCCGAATGGTACTACCAGGGATGGAGAGATGAAGGAGCAGGAGATGCTGGGACTGGAGACACAGGAGACACTGGGACTGGAGACATAGGAGACGCTGGAACAAAGAAACTGGAACAGGAGACACAGGAAACGCAGGAAGGCAAACTTGCTATCACAAAGTGATCGACCCGATTGCCAAGGCGAGGTCCTGAGAGACGGGGCCTCGCTTATATACTAGGCGGGGATGATGTCATCACTGAGCGACCCGGCCGGGTTTCCCGCGCTTGGCCCTTTAAATTGAAGGAGGTCGGCCGTGCATGTGCCTAGGGGCAGGGCCGAGGAGACGCTAGACGCAGAGCCCCAGCGGGAGCTCTGCTGTGAGGCCTGCGATGTTGACGGAGTCGGAGCGGGCCGAGGAGAGTGACGGGGACGGCCAGGACTGGCAGAGGAAGGGAGGCCTGAGCTCGTGGACAGTCGGGAGAGGTGAGCAGGCCCAGCCGCAGAGCATATGCGGCCGGGAAGCGCAACACAAAACAATCAATGTGAACAGGAGATGGACTTAAATAAAAGGTACAAAATCGAGTTTGATTGGGAGAATTGCAGGCCTTATTGCAATTGGGAGTGGTATTGTGTTTTAACTGAAATTTATTAGAAATGGTTTCTCCTTGAAAATCTCTGTAGTCATCAGGAGGACTTTTTTCGAAGGGATCTTGGTTCCTAACTCCACAAAGTTAGATGCCTAGATCCCTGGGCTTGAAAGTTGCCCTGGGCAGCGTGGCTAAATATAACTGCGTTGGGAAGCAAACTGCCATATTTTAGCTGCTGTTAAAATAGGCAATCCCAGGAGGGGCGGGGGAGCCAAACACTGTAGTGCACCCTACTTGCCTTGGTTTCAACAAAACCACAGCCCCAAATGTCCTCCTGCAGCTGTCGCATGTTTACTGGTCAAGCATTCTAAACCTATATTCACATAAATCACTTTATGACGGTCACAAAACCAAGCATGGAGGTGCCTTACCAGCAGGTAGGCCTAATGGTCAAAAAAGTGCTAGGTTATTTTCTGGAATCTCTTTTAGCCAATCAAGACAACTGATATTTTTCAATCTATTTTTAACTGAATGCATTTTATATAATCCTTTTAAAAAGAGATGTAACTCTTAGCAGGGTTTTTTTAAATCCCGGAGCACACAAACTAATTTATTTCTCTTCCGGTCTGCACCAGCTAGCACTCCTCCCAGGTCCTGAGCTCTCTATCCCAGAGGTGGATTCTTTTTATGGGGGGAGACTCTTGTCTATGGCCTAGACAGTGGTGTGATTTATCCCTTGGGTATATTATATAGCTATGGTCACTCCTGGAGGGAGTTACTGTAAAAGAATAGGCAGGACCAGGCCCCGGGTGTTAAATAATATTTTACTGATTAGTTAAAGGTAAATTAAAATCCATCTTTAAATAAGTGTGCAGTTACAGATGATTCTTTATACAGTAAGGGTTTTTCATTCTGGGTAGGTGTCCTTTTCTTCAGCAAACTGGTTGAGCTTCCTAATTGGTGGTGTAAATGTGCACCAAGGATCTCCCAGCGGCTTACTCAGGATTCCTATGTCAAGGGTCCCCTTTTAGCATAACAAAAAACCATTCTACCTCAATCTCCAGATTTTCACTGATCACCCAGCCCTGTATCCTGGTCCCTAAATATACTAAATATATTTTATGATATATATATACTAAATATACCCAGCTATCCTAAAGTTAGCCAAATAAGTTTATCTGGCTAAATTTAGGACAGATCTATGGGCCGACCAGAGTTATCCAGATAAATTATCCGGCTAACTCAGCTCCTCCCCAGAATGCCCTTGCCATGCCTGCCATTTATCTGGCTCAGTGGCAGCTGCTGATCCCTGGCGGATATTCAGCCACTGCCACTCAGCTGGATAAGTCATGCTGAATATCGCCCTCAGTATGTTTGAGAAGTCCTGTATAGTCTGTGCAACCTAATTGCTTGTCCATTTCAGCACATGCCAAGTTTAAATTATTCACTTTATTCTCAGATGAGACTTAAGAACCTAAATATTCATACCCTAGAGGAGAGGAGGGACAAAGGGGATATGATAGAGGTATTTAAATTCAACAAAGGTATAATCTGACTGACAATTCAAAAGATAAAGATGTTAAAAAGGGTCATAATATAAGGCTCCAAGGGGGAGAGAGAAGACTCAGGTGCAACAGCAGAAAACATATCTTCAGGGAAAAGTTAGTGGATGCCTGGAACAGTGTTCTAGGATAACCCAATGCAGACTACTGGATTGGGAAATCCAGATGGCAGCAGGGGTCTATGGCACTGCAGCAGGAATGAAACTGGGCAGGCGAAACTGGCTTTATATCTGCCAACATGTATGTTTCCCTCTTTCCACTGATAAAACAGTTTGCATGTCGAGGCTGAAGAACCGACCGATCAGTGTCTCTTTCTTTCTTGAAGACAAAAGGCGATTATTTAAATAATGAGTCAGTCATTGATGCAATTGTCTTTATTTGTGGACAATCCATGCCTTAGTCAATATTTACAGAATATATATGTACATCTTCACGGATTCCACCAATGGATGAATGCCCAGATCAGCATAATGAAGCAGAGCACATTCAGCTACCAGCCTGCACCTTTGTTTACACAAAAGCTTGGTGCAGTGGCTCACTTTCAAATGTCTTCAGCTTTCCAAATGATTGTGTTATGAACGTTGCTGCCCGCGGGTTTTCCCGCGAGCAGACTCACCTTCCCATGCTGCTTCTTCACCCGACGCGGCAGGACGCCGCCGTCGGGCCTCCTGCGCGGCCAGAGCCGCGGACTGCTAACACCCCCTCGCGGCCCGGAGGCCGCCGCGGTTAGAACCACGGCTGTCTTGCCTCTTCCCGTGGGGCGGGGACAGCCCCTGACGCTTCCTCCATGTTCACGGCGCTAGGCCGCAAGCCCCGGTGCCATCCGGCGGCTGGAGCCGCCCCCAGGGCTCCCCGCAGCGGCTGGAGCCGCTGCCGACATCAGGGCCTGCTCCTGACACACAGACGCTGTGCAGGCCGCTGGCCATGGTCCTGCACAGCCCCTGTTTCCTGCTCCTTAGGCGCCGGCCCGCGCCTCTCTGCCAGATTTAAAGGGCCAGGCACAGGAAGTGTGCTGGCCCCACCTTCAAGTGGACTTCCTGCTCTAGTCCTATAAAGGGCTGCTTCGTCAGTCTGTTCGTGGCCTTGCATCATTGTGACTTCCCTCTGGAGGCTCCTGCCTGCCAGAGCTTGTAAGGTCTTCTGTTCTTCGTGGAGTTCCTCGTCTCGTCTGCCTTCTTCCACGTCTTCCTGTCTTGGTGTTCTGCCTGAGGTCCCAGTCCATGTTTGATGTCTCGTCATGATCGTCTTCCTCCACGTCCTGATGTGTCTTCCTGCCAGGATGTTCTTCCCTGCGTCTTCGTCTGGTGCTCCTGAGACTTCTGTTCCTGTAAGCCGGTGCTCTCGGATGGTGTGTGCCCGAGAATGAGGTGGCTTGCAGGTGGGAAGTGTCCCTGCGCTCCGGAGCCTCCGTTCCCGCCAGCCTTAGAGGGAGCTTCGGGTGACACCGGCTTCGTCATTGGAGTCCCTCTTTGCCTGGATCTTTCCTGCGCTGTCCCGTTCTCCTCGTGGTCCGTGACCAGCCTATAAGGGCTGTGTAGGCACGCAGTGGGACAGGGTGGTCCTTGACTCAGTCCCGCGGGTGAGTAGGGTGCCCTGAGAGACAGTGCCAATGTCCATGCCTCGTGTTTTGCCTATTTGGATGTTAAGTTCCTCGTCATGCCCGTGATGCCGTTGCATCAGCCAAGTGTCTCCATCATGGATGCCGTCGCATCAACTAAGTGTTTTGTCAGTGATGCCGTCGCATCAACCCAGTGTCTTCGTCAAGGATGCCGTCGCATCAACTAAGTGTTTGTCAGCGATGCCGTCGCATCGATCATAGTCCTGTCTGCGTGTCAAGGCCTCCGTCTGCCCTCAACCTCAGGCCAGGCCTGCTGCTCTAATGCCGATCAAGCGGCAGGTCCAAAAGAGCTCGGAATGGTCGGAGGACCATTCAACTTCCAACATCCTTGGATGTTGGCCTTGGGAGCTTGCAGGCCTGGCAGAGGGTCAGCCCGTCAGCCATGCAGAGCCACCATCAACCCTCGGCTCGGCCCTGAAGGTCGGGGCCCGGGCTGAGGCCCAAGGGCACACTGAAACACCCCCTACGTAACAGATTGGAATCGCCAATTCATTTTGAGATTTTTATGTGACTCACAAGGGCTCGTGAAGTTGCTCTCAATGGAAAAGCGTGATCCTGGCAAAGAATGATCCTTTCCCTGCTTCCCCTTCATGCCTTCCTCCCTCATTAAGGTGCTGGCTTTTAATCTTTTGCCTTACTACAGATCTAATATGCAATAACAGGGAGAAGGGCAGCTTTCTTTGTTTACCACTGGTAGAAGTAATCAGTGGGGACCAGACTCCTCCTCTCACGGTTTGCATAGGGAAAGCTGACCCATGTTTGACCATTTGCAAGTCTGCTGTCAGACACAAGTGCTCTGTGTGGCTATTTGCACAAAACTGCTATAGGAGGATGTGGGCATTCTTTCCTCTGCTTTTATTTTAAAAGCCTTCCTGACTGATTCCTTGATGAGCATGTTTTATCATCAAGAAGATAAAGAGCACTATGTTTAAACAAGAGCATGAAGCTTTTCAAATGTGAAAACCAGGAGCCTTGTGCCAAAATAAACGTCTGTTAACAGAGTGAAGCTGCTTTCGCTCTAGGCTTACTACTATTTATTTCCCTACTGCTACTAGAGATGCATGGTGCTGTACACGATCGAGCCTATGCTCAAAGTCTCCTCAACACACAGAGGAAAAAAACCAAAACAAATTAAAACTTCAGAGAGTAAACATGGTTAAAATGATCAGGGAAAGCCAGGATTTAAGATTTAAAAGCAGCCTCAAAAAGTGGTTTTAAAAGGAACATTACAGGTAAAACCTGTCAGCATTGTAACATCATTATTTTGGGCTCCTGTGATGTGCTTGATTTTAAGACCTGGCTCCAGAACTTTATATTTAGGGCTAGGAAGCAGTAAAATAAAAATACAAGACTGGTGCGGTGGTGGTCTCTACCAACATCAGATCTGTTCTATGTATTTTCTACCTTTAGCTCGATGTAAACCGATATGATGTAACCACTAATATCGGTATAAAAAAGTTTCTAAATAAATAAATAAACACCATGGGGAGGCTGTTCCATGTATCCACCATCTTCTCTATAAAAACATATTTCCATAGATTACACCTGTGTTGACCCCCTTCTCACCCTCATCCCTTCATTCTAGAGCTTCTTTTCCTTTGAAAGAGGCCTGCTGCCTCTGCATGGAAACCTTGGAGGTATGTCTCTATCATAATTCCCTATCTCACCTTTCCTCTAGGGAAAACATCTTTAGATCTTTAAGTCTATCTGCATATGCTTTAGAACAAAGATCACTGACCATTTTAGTAGTTCCCTTCTGGACCGACTCCAACCAGTTTATATCCTTTGGAAGGTATGGTATCCAGAACTCGTGAGGTCTCACCAGGGACCTATACAGGGGCAATATCACCTCCCTTTTTCTGGTGACCACGCCTCTTCTTATGCAGGCAAGCATCTTTCTGGCTTTTGCCATTGCCTTAGTCACCTGTCTTGGGGTCCAAGGGGCCACTGAGACTTCCTGAAGAACCAGATGTAGTCTTGAGGAAGAGAAAGGTATTTCTCTATTTTTCAAATACCCAGGGAGATTGATTCAAGTGTCTAAAGGGAATGGGCTTCCACAGCTGGGGTCATAAGGAGGACTGCCATGCTTGGGGAAAGCAAAATTGCTTACCTGTAATAGGTGTTATCCCAGGACAGCAGGATGTAGTCCTCACATATGGGTGACGTCACTGGACAGAGCCCTATCATGGAAAACTTCTGTCAAAGTTTCTAGAAACTTTTGACTGGCACACTGAGCCCACTGAGCATGCCCAGCATGCCATGATCCCTCGAGCCACAGGGGTCTCCCTTCAGTCTTGTTTGTAGCAATAAGTGTTAGCAAAAAATAAAATAAAACGTTTCGGACCCAACTCCGCAGGGTGGTGGGTGGGTTTCATGAGGACTACATCCTGCTGTCCTGGGATTACACCTATTACAGGTAAGCAATTTTGCTTTATCCCAGGACAAGCAGGATGATATTCCTAGCATATGGGTGATTAGCAAGCTACAGGCTGAGTCATATTTGTAGTGGACCATCAGCACACAACTGGTGCAACAGGCACAACAACTGGTGTACTGTTGGAAAAGATGAGGCAGCCTGAAATCACAGCAGGTTGGATGTGGAAGGAGTTGGAATCATACTGGAAACAAGTTCTTTAAGACAGATTGTCCATAGGCTGAATCTTGTCGTCCTTCCTTGTCCAAGCAATAAGGGGCTGCAAATGTGTGAAGGGAGCTCCATGTTGCAGCCTTACAAATCTCAGCAATTGGAACTGAACGATAGTGCGCTACTGAGGTTGACATCGCTCTTATTGAGTGCGCCTTTACTCATCCCTGGAGAGGAACATAAGAACATGCCATGCTGGGTCAGACCAAGGGTCCATCAAGCCCAGCATCCTGTTTCCAACAGTGGTCAATCCAGGCCACAAGAACCTGGCAAGCACCCAAAAACTGACTATGCCATGTTACTGTTACTAGTAATAGCAGTGGCTATTTTCTAAGTCAACTTAATTAATAGCAGGTAATGGACTTCTCCTCCAAGAACTTATCCAATCCTTTTTTAAACACAGCTATACTAACTGCACTAACCACACCCTCTGGCAACAAATTCCAGAATTTAATTGTGCGTTGAGTGAAAAAGAACTTTCTACGATTAGTTTTAAATGTGCCACATGCTAACTTCATGGAATGCCCCCTAGTCTTTCTATTATCAGAAAGAGTAAATAACCGATTCACATCTACCCGTTCTAGACCTCTCATGATTTTAAACACCTCTATCATATCCCCCCTAAGCCATCTCTTCTCCAAGCTGAAAAGTCCTAACCTCTTTAGTCTTTCCTCATAGGGGAGCTGTTCCATTCCCCTTATCATTTTGGTCGCCCTTCTCTGTACCTTCTCTATCACAACTATATCTTTTTTGAGATGTGGCGACCAGAATTGTACACAGTTTTCGAGGTGCAGTCTCACCATGGAGCGATATAGAGGCATTATGACATTTTCCGTTTTATTCACCATTCCCTTTCTAATAATTCCCAACTTTCTGTTTGCTTTTTTGACTGCCACAGCACACTGAACCGACGATTTCAATGTGTTATCCACTATGACGCCTAGATCTCTTTCTTGGGTGGTAGCATCTAATATGGAACCTAACATTGTGTAACTATAGCATGGGTTATTTTTCCCTATATGCATCATCTTGCACTTATCCACATTAAATTTCATCTGCCACTTCGATTCCCAATTTTCCAGTCTCACCAGGTCTTCCTGCAATTTATCACAATCTGCTTGTGATTTAACTACTCTGAACAATTTTGTATCATCTGCAAATTTGATTACCTCACTCGTCGTATTTCTTTCCAGATCATTTATAAATATATTGAAAAGTAAGGGTCCCAATACAGATCCCTGAGGCACTCCACCGCCCACTCTCTTCCACTGAGAAAATTGTCCATTTAATCCTACTCTCTGTTGCCTGTCTTTTAGCCAGTTTGTAATCCACGAAAGGACATCACCACCTATCCGATGACTTTTTACTTTTCCTAGAAGCCTCTCATGAGGAACTTTGTCAAACGCCTTCTGAAAATCCAAGTACACTACATCTACCGGTTCACCTTTATCCACATGTTTATTAACTCCTTCAAAAAAGTGAAGCAGATTTGTGAGGTAAGACTTGCCTTGTGTAAAGCCATGCTGACTTTGTTCCATTAAACCATGTCTTTCTATATGTTCTGTGATTTTGACGTTTAGAACACTTTCCACTATTTTTCCTGGCACTGAAGTCAGGCTAACTGGTCTGTAGTTTCCCGGATTGCCCCTGGAGCCCTTTTTAAATATTGGGGTTACATTAGCTATCCTCCAGTCTTCAGGTACAATGGATGATTTTAATGATAAGTTACAAATTTTTACTAATAGGTCTGAAATTTCATTTTTTAGTTCCTTCAGAACTCTGGGGTGTATACCATCCGGTCCAGGTGATTTACTACTCTTCAGTTTGTCAATCAGGTCTACCACATCTTATAGGTTCACCGTGATTTGGTTCAGTCCATCTGAATCATTACCCATGAAAAACTTCTCCAGTATGGGTACCTCCCCAACATCCTCTTCAGTAAACACCGAAGCAAAGTGTTATGGTTTTGAGGTGTTGGAGTAGATTCTTGGGTACAGTGGTGGTGGACACACCCACGGGGAGGAGCTCCGTGAGGAACCACAGTACTAGGTTAGACTCGAGACACGCAAACATAGAGATTTGTCTATTATTATACAGCTGGATGATACCAACAGAGGTGGCAGTAGTGAGATGATCTTGAGGTAGCAGTCCAGGGACCCTCGGCAGAGGAGACCCATCTCACAATGGTAGATGTTAGCAGCACACAATAGTATAGGGAGTTCCAGTTGAAGGTTCCCAGTGCAGGCTGTAGATGAGACAGACTGATAAAGGATAGATTACTCACTAAATTGGTAGCTGTATAGATGTAGATCCCAGCAGGCAGAAGTAGTTTGCAGGCACCAAAGCAGGGAGCGCAGGCCCTCGAGGAGCGAGTACCTGGTATCCCAGATAGGCACCTGTAAGAAAGCAAAGGGCCCCCAAGGAGCGGGTACCCAGGTTAGATGAAATACCCCGAAAGGCAAAACCCAGTATTGAAAGTGTTGATGTCCCACTAGGAAGTGCAGGTACTTGCGGTGAGGTGGAAATAGTGGAATGTGAGCGTAAGCATCTTGAAGATCCAGAGAACAGAGCCAACCTCCTGCTTGAAGAAGGGGAAGCATGGTGCCTAAGGAGACCATCCTGAATTTTTCTTTCTGTAGAAATTTGTTGAGATTTTGGAGGTCAAATATGGGACGTAGGCCTCCTGTTTTCTTTGGAATGAGAAAATAGCGGGAGTAGAATCCTCTGCCCTGCTGAGGTCAGGGAACCGGTTCCACAGCCCTGGCTCTCAGGAGGGTGGATAATTCTTTTTGCAGAAGATTGGTATGATCTTTGTGTACCCAAAGGGATTTTGCTGGAGAGTCCTTGGGCACTGTGAGAAAATCCAGATGGTAACCTTGTGTTATTATGGATAGTACCCATTGATCTGTTGTGATTTTTAACCAATTGGGTAGGAAGAAGGAGATTTGGCATCCAACCGGAACATCCGGGATTGGGTTCACAGAGTGGCTGCTGTTCTCTGGCAGGTTTTCAAAACCCCGATGCCGGGCCTGTCTGAGGGGGAGGCTGAGGCCTGGATGCCCTTGGTTGCCTCTTTGGGTTGGTCTTGTTGTCCTACTACGAGGAGCTGGAGGATAATACCTTCGTGGTCTGTAATAAGGTTTCCTGGTATCTTTTCTGGCTGAGCGTTTTGCAGAAGATGAAGTCTCTGCTGGAACAGTGGAGAGTTGTCGCAGTGTCTCATTATGTTCCTTGAGCTGTGCAACAGCATCTTGTACCTTTTCTCCTAAAAGATTGTCCCCAGTACAAGGTAGGTCTGCCAATTTGTCCTGAACCTCAGGCCTGAGGTCAGAAGCCTTTAGCCAAGCCCATCTATGGGCGCTAATCCCCGTTGCTGCCATTCTGGAAGATGTTTCAAAGCAGTCATAGGCTGCACGCACTTCGTGCTTACCTACTTCTAGGCCTTTATGAATAATATCAGTGAAGAGATTCAGACAACTCCTGCATCTGTTTCCACAAATTTCATTGGTATTGCATCATATATAATTGGTATGATGCAATTCTGGAGACAAGCATGGAACCTTGGAAAAATTTTCATCCCAGACTATCTAGGAATTTTTGCTCCTTGCCAGGAGGCATGGATGAATGAGGGCAGATTCTTTTGGATCCTTTTTGGGCGGACTCCACCACCACTACAGACTGGTGAGGGAGTTGAGGCTTTTGAAAACCTGGTATATGTTGGACCAAGTAAGTGGCATTAGTCCGTTTGTTCACTGGTGAAATTGAACAAGGATGCTCCCACAGCCTATGCTGGAGATCAACGAAGACTTCATGCCACTAGTATGGCAAGTACTTCTTTAGGGGGATCTACAAATTCTAGAACCTCCACAGTTTTTTGCCTCATGTCTTCCTCAGTGACCAACTGGAAAGGGATTGTATCTGACATGTCTTTCACAAAATTGGAAAAGGAGAGGTCCTCGGGTGGAGACTTCCTTCTTACTTCTGGTGGAGATGGATCTGATAATATATCTTATGAGGAAGAATCGGTGTCCACGTCCTCCCATGTGTCTGATAAAGTACACCGTGGAGGAGTGGAGTGAGGGATGAAAAATGGCACCGAAGGATGTGAAGGTATCGATAGTTTTGTCATTGGCATCGATAGAGGTTGATGCAGCATCGATGGCACCGATGGAGTAATCAGGCGCCTCGGTTGAGAAATTCCCGATGGTCCCAGTATTGGCTCAGGCATTGGTGAATTATCTGAGGCATCATCATCCTGAGGATCAGGAATTGATTGATCTATTGGTGTCTTTGGTGGCATCGGCAAGGCACCGATCAGGGCATCTAGTCTAGCGAGTACCAGAGTGAACACCGATGGGTCTGTCATCAGTATCGGTGCCGGCATCGGTGTCTGTATGGGCATTGGCGTCAGTGCTGGCATCAGCACTGATGGATGAAGGTCTCGTAGAGCTTCCCTTACTGCCTGGCGGATGAAACCGTCCAGTTCCTCACATAGCTGGTTAGGTCAGAGCTATAGGGGGTGGCAGAGAAGGCGGAACTGGCTCTTCCACAGGTCCCAGTGGTGGCGCAGTATCCCGCACCGATATCGGTGTGAACCGCCTTGGAGTAAGAGGCATCGAGGGCATCGATGGCTCTTCTACTCTAGCCCTCTTCGGTGGAGGCTCGATGGGTATCGAAACCGCTCCAAGAATTGAGTCGACATCAGGGGTAGAAGTCCGTCGGTGCCGATGCTTCGGTGCCTTTCTTTTCAAGCACCGAAGTCGATTTAATGGATGACCAAGATGGAGTCGGGGACGGTCGGTCACCGCTGCCATCGGGACGCCGCTTGGTCTTAATTACTAACTTTTTAGCCGCACCTGCCGGTGACAATTGTGTTGATGTCGACATCGATGGAAGTAGCTGAATATGAAAAAGGCTTTCCATCTTCTCCAGACGGGCCTGTCTGCCTTTGGCCATCATTTCGGCACATTGTGGACGTGTGGTGACACTATGTCCCTCGCCCAAACACAGGACACACTCAACATGAAGGTCGGTGATGGACATGGTGTGAGGGCAATTTGGGCATTTTTAAACCCTGTTGTCATTTTGAAGGCCGGACAGCCGTTGACTGCTTTCTGACAAGAAACGTCTGAATGGTATCGACCGCGACAAAAATGTACTCACCGATCGATGGAAAATGGGAGACCCCTATGAAGGGAATTAAATTTGAGAATTTTTCAACTTTTTCCGTGAGGAAAAAATGTGTGAGGTATCACACAGGGCTCCTTCACCGCAAGGCTAACTGCAGCGTGGAAAAAAGAAGACTGAAGGGAGACCCCTGTGGCTCGAGGGATCATGGCATGCTGGGCATGCTCAGTGGGCTCAGTGTGCCAGTCAAAAGTTTCTAGAAAGTTTGACAGAAAGTTTTCCATGACAGGGCTCCGTCCAGTGACATCACCCATATGTGAGGACTATCATCCTGCTTGTCCTGGGATAACTGCCATTCTAGAGTTGTTGTCCAAGGACCACATCAGTCAGAGGCTCATCTGTCTAGAGAGGAGAACCAGTTCCAATCTACTGGATTCCAGAGAGCTGCAAGTACCACTGAGGAAGTGCCTACGGAGGGTTTTCCTTGTCAAAAGTATCTACTGCAGAGTGTGCAGACATACTATTAACTGAGACTGAGATTTCGTGGAGCTGTATTTTTCTGTATTGATGTGCACTAAACATAAACGTACCCACTGCGATATATTTTTTCTGCAATCAAGTTATCGGTAAAAATAATTTTATTTTGAATACCACATACAGTGGTAGTGTGTGTTTAGGTGTAGTGGACTGTTACAGAAGACCTCCAAATAACACTAAGGGTTTTGAGAGGCTTGTCCTTTCCTCCTGTGTGGGAAGACCTGGGGAGTATGGGAGCAAAAATGGTCCATGATCTTCCCCTCAAGCTCTGATGCTGAAAAGAAGTTGGGGGCAGGGACTGCACATTTATTAATTTCCTTTATTAGTTTTAGTTATTTATAGTGTAATTGTGACAAATTTTGCTGGTTCCAGGGCACCCAGAGAGTGGGAAGCTACTCGGGTAACTTTAGTAGGATATTCAATGGGATTTAACTGGGGAACTCTATCACTGAATAGTTAACCTGCCCAAGGTGACCCAGGGAAGGCTGCTGGGGTACCTTTAGGACCGTGATATCCCCAACTAGACTTACCTGCCTAAAGGTATCCAGATACTTTTAGCCTTGCGCCCCCCCCCCCCCCCCATTTTATCTGGATAAAGTTTACCCAGGTAAAGAGCTGACCAGGTAAAATTTCACCGCCAGGCTGGAAACTTCAGGCTCGGATTGTATCATCTGGGTAATTTAAAAGTTACCCGACCAAACCCTTTTCAGCATTGACTTCATGTAGTTTGAATGTTGTCTAAGGACAAAGTGAAAGGTTTTCAGTAACAAGGGGCACTCTTGTGTAAACCGAGGCCCCTGTGTGCTAGCTGTGCTAGGTAGGCTGTGTGCACGTCAGCTCATAGCTCTACACACGTTTTTGGTTTGTAGAACTGAACTATCAGTATAGCAGGAAGTTTTATACACAAAAAAATGTATGCACAACTTGGAAATTTAACTCCTGGTCAGAGGTGGAGTAAAGTTTCTGCAGCTGCTGTTAATGTATGGAAGTGAACAGGGAGTCCCCAGGGTCGGTGTCTTGTACTTGTTTGTACACACAAATTTTTATGAGCCAACTTATGCTGTTAACTTGTTTTGTGTGCACAACTTTTAAGAGCACAACATTTATATGCAGAAATCATGGTTTATGCTCCTAAATTAGTTTTGTTTGCATTAACCATAATTTATACATGTAAAACATTGTACACATAAACCATGGTTTGCGCACATAAATCATGCTTTAGACCCAGAAGACACTGTACACATAAAATATGTTCTGTGTAGAAAATGTGGTTTATGTGTAGAAAAGCAAGTTTGCTTACCGTAAACGGTGTTTCATTAGATAGCAGGATGAATTAGCCATGCTGTCATGGGAACTGTCAATCAGGCTTGGGAGGCGGAGCTTCCAAAGTAGAATTCAGAGCTTTGCTCTTTGTGGCTGCGTGTGCGTTCCCATGCAGGAAAAACAGAATCTCCTCAGTCTGTAATTAAGCAGTGTATGAGTAAAAATCCAATAGGACGACTATCCAGGGAGGTGGGTGGGTCAGCATGGCTAATTCATCCTGCTATCTACGGAAACACTGTTTACGGTAAGCAAACTTGCTTTTTCCCGTTGATAGCAGGACTGAATTAGCCATGCTGTCATGGGAGTCCAAAGCTCCCTATCACGCTGAATTGTCTATGCACTCTGTAGGGATGTGAATCGTTTTTTGACGATTTAAAACAATCGTCAGATATATTTTAAATCGTCAAAAATCGTTAAGAGTCGCGATACAATAGAAATTCCCCCGATTTATCTTGAAAAATCGTAAATCAGGGGAAAGGGGAGGGTGGGGAAAACCGGCACACTAAAAAAAACCCTAAACCCACCCCGACCCTATAAAACGAATCCCTTACCTTCCCCCACCCTCCCGAACCCCCCAAAACTTTTTACGAGTACCTGGTGGTCCAGTGGGGGCGCGGGGACCGATCTCTCGGTCCATTGGCGCCATTTTGGCTGCCACTCAAAAATGGCGCCGATGGCCCGATAAAAAAAAAACCCACCCGACCCTTTAAAAACGACCCCTTAGCTTCCCCCACCCTCCCGATCCCCCCAAAACATAACTGGTGGTCTAGTGGTGGTCCCGGGAGCGATCTCCCATTCTCAGGCCGTCGGCTGCCACCCGATGGCCCTTTGCCCTTACCATATGACAGGGTATCCGTGCCATTGGCCGGCCCCTGTCACATGGTAGGAGCACTGGCTGGCCGGCGCCATCTTTAAAGATGGCCGCCGCCGTATTTAAATGATATGAACAACTATGAAGTTCGTGATTCTAATTGTGTTCTTTTCTTGTAGTACGCCAATGCGTGTAATAATTTTTCCCTATCATTCTGATGAGGCTTGGGAAAAAATGTTGGTAATTCTATCGTTTGATTTAGATGGAATTGTGAAACCACCTTCAGAAGGAATGTTGGGTGAGTCCGAAGGACAGCTTTGTTATGTAAAAATTGTAGATATGGACTATAATGTACTAATGCTTGGAGTTCACTGACCCTGCATGCTGATGTAACCGCTACTAAGAAGACTACCATGTCAGGTATTTTAGGTGGGCCATGTCTATCGGTTCGAATGGCGACGCATTAGTTGTTCTAAGACTGGGTTTAGATTCCACGGAACAGTAGGTTTGGAAAGAGGTGGTCTCAGGTGAGTGAGGCCCTTAAGAAAACAAGATACTGTTGGGTGGTTTGATATGTGCTGACCTCTATGAGGCCTATGATAAGCCGCTATAGCGCTGAGATGGACTCTGATTGAAGAGGTTGCTAGGCCTGCCGAATATAAAGTGTGTAAGTAGTCTAGTAAGATTTCTGGTGTACAGTCTAGGGGATGTAGTCCTTTGGATGTGCACCAGGAAGAATATTGTTTCCATTTGAATCTGTAATTTCTTCTTGTAGAAGGTTTTCTGGATTGAACAATTATCTCCTGTGCTTCCAGTGAGATGCCTTGTTCTGTTCAACCTCCACGCTGTCAAGTGTAGGGAAGAATGCATCGGGTGAAGGAGAGTTCCTTTTTCTTGTGATAAAAGGTCTGTTTGATTTGATAATGTGATTGGTTCTTTGATCGAGAGAGAAGGTAGGTGTACCATGGCTGCCTGGGCCAAGCGGGTGCTATCAGTATTAATTGAGTTTTGTCTTGTATGCATTTCTGTATAGTTCTCGTGATGAGAGGTATTGGAGGAAAAGCATACATCAGAGTCTCTGTCCAGGGAATAAGGAAGGCATCCTGTGCCACTTGTCGATGGCTGGTCCATAACGAGCAGAAACGGGAAACCTTCACGTTTTCTTCTGTGGCAAAGAGGTCCATTGTCGGTCTTCCCCACTTGGCGAATATTTGCCGAGTCACTTCCTGATTCAGTGACCATTCGTGAGGGAGGAATATTCAGCTTAACCTGTCTGCTCGCGTATTGATCGCCCATGGCAGATAGGTTGCTTGAAGATGGATGGAATTACAATTTGTGTAGTCCAAGATTAGCAATGTCTCCTTGCATAGGGGCCATGAGCCTGACCCTCCTTGCTTGTTTATGTAAAACATTGCCACTTGATTGTCAGTATGCACCATGACTCGACAACCTTGCAGTTGGGAAAGGAAGGCTCATATCGCATTTCGTACTGTACTGAGCTCTAGGAGATTGATCTGCAGGTTTTGTTCTTGGGGAGACCATTGTCCCTGTGTCAGTAGGTGGTCCAAATGCGCTTCCCAGCCCTTGCGAGAAGCATCAGTTGTAAGTATCATGTTGTGCGGGGGAGCCCTGAATAAGGCACCCTTGGTTGGCGTTGTTTTGTTTAGCCACCAATTTATGTCCTTTGTCATTTCTGAAGTTAGAGCAACTTTCTCCGTTAATGGTTGTGAATGTTGTCTCCATTGACGCTTCAATCCCCATTGTAGATGACGCATGTGTAATCTGGTGTTGGGTACCCTATAAATAGCTGCTGCCATGTGACCCAATACTGTGAGTATCTGCCACGCTGAAGGTTTCTGTGTAGTTCTGAGAGAACACAAGAGATGTGTCATTTCTAATTTCCTGTCTTTCGGCAGGAAAGCTCTGTGTCGTGTGGTGTCTAAACGAGCTCCTATGAACTGTAGAATCTGTGTGGGGGTTAGCATGGATTTCTGGTAGTTCACTACAAGCCCTAAACAGTCCAAGCATTGAATGGTTTGTTGAAGATGATTGTTAGCGTTTCTGGATTCGAAGCTATTACAAGCCGATCGTCGAGGTATGGAAATATTTGTATACCTCGCTGCCGAAGATATGCCACCACCACTGCCATGCACTTCGTGAAGACCCTGGGGACCACTGATAGGCCAAACGAGAGAACCTTGTATTGGTAGTGTTTGTCCTGGAAATGAAAGGCTAGGTATCGCCACGAAGATTGGCAGATAGGGATATGGGTATTAGCATCCTTCAGATCTATCGAGCACATGCAATCATTGGGTTAAAGAAGGGGTAGGATGGTCTTTAAGGATACCATCTTGAATTTTTCCTTGATGAGGTATTTGTTCAACTCGCGGAGATCTAGAATTGGCCAGTGCCACCAGATTTCTTGGGAATTAGGAAATATGGTGAATAAAATCCCTTGTTCTGGGCATTTTGAGGAATTACTTGAATTGCCCGTTGTTGTTGTAGGGATGCTATTTCCTCCGCTAGCTGGGTTTGGTGTACTCTGTTTACTCTGGGCGTTAGATGAGGAAGGTGAGGTTTGGATAAGAATTGGAGTTGGTATCCCTGTTGAACAATTTCTAAAACCCAACGGTCCGTTGTTATGGCTGTCCACTCCACGAAGCATGCTGTTATCCTGCCCGGTGGAGTTGGTTGTGGTGGTGGCAGTCATATCACTAAAAAGATGGGGCTGCTTTGGCAGCAGAAGGAGGTTGTTGGTTCTGGGTACGTTGGGTTCTAGGACATCCTCTTCTGTTTTGCAGTGGTTGTTGTTGTACCTGCTGGGTTGTGTGATATGTGGTAGGCCTATATGATGGATACTGACGGAATGGTTGACGTTGGAATTGTTGTCTTTGAGGTGGTGCAAAGTAATGCCTCAGTGCTGAATATGTGGATGGATTCATCAACGATTACACCACTACTGATTGTTCTTTTAAATTGGATACCGTTTCCTGAAATTGATCTCTAAACAGATTATCTCCCTTGCAAGGTAAGTTTGCCAACTTATTGTGCACGTCCTCGCGGATTGCGCTTGACCGAAGCCAAGCCATTCATCTAGCCACTATGGCTGACGCTGAAGCCCTTGATGAGGTTTCGAATGCCTCATAGATTGTGCGGAGGAGGTGTCGGATACCCTCCTCCATATCCTGGACTGGTTGTGGAATGGACGTTGTCGTTGGGTCTGCAGATGGAAGTAATTCTTTTACTGATTGCAAGCATTCATACAAATACTGAACAATGGAAATTTGATGCTGCTGTATTCTGGCTGAAAGCATCGCATTTTGGAACTTCTTCTTTGCAAAGTCGTCTAGATAACGGTGTTCCTTGCCCGGTGGTGCTGATGCATGCAGTCTGGACTTTTTTGCTCGCTGCATGGCTGATTCCACTACTATTGAGGAATGAGGTAGCTGTGGAAGGGAATAGAAAAGCAACTGTCTCATTTTAAATTTCAAGTCTGTCTTTCTTGAAACTGGGGTAATAGTGAAAGGTGTGTCCCAATATCTTCTCTAATACTGCGTCCAATACCTTATGTGGAAGTGAAGAAGTTGGTTCCACTGGTAAATGAAAAATCTTTAACAGGCCTAACGTTTCAGCCCTTGGGTCTGGAATTTTCGCTATTTCTAAATGGAGGATGGATCCCATCTTTTCTAGAAATTTTGGGTAAGATAAATATTCCAGTGGGGAATAGGGTTCAGGGGGATCATCAGGAGGGTCTGAAGGGTACCCTGTTGATGTGTCTGGAGATGGTTGAGGTGAGTCAGGTGCTAAGGGTGATGGAGACACCCGTATCTGTAGTTCAGACTCTAATGGACAACCCGAAGAGTTTTCTAGTAATGGTGATATAGGGCGCTCTGGGGATGGCTCCCTTGTGGTAAGTAGAGAGTCCCGTGTGCTAGTTGTAGGTGAAGGTGGTAAGGTAAAGGTAGATTGCAGTGTCTCAAAAAATCCTGAGAGTGCTGTAGACAGCTGGGAAAAGGCCTGTTGGGTCTGAGGTGGCGTATGTGGTTTTGAGGGCCATTTAGACCTTGGTGATGGCAGTGCCACCGATAGCATATCTGAGCATGGAGGACCTGAGTGTCATTTTTGCGGTTGTAGTTCTTCCATCACCTTTTTCTTTTTTGCTATTGGTTCTTGTAGACTGTGATCCAAATCCTGTTGTCTGGAACTTGACGAAAGGTCAGAACAAACTTGTAAGGGTGATGATGATGAAGAAGAGGATTGTGATGTTATGTGGACATATTCTTCCTCTAATTGAAAAAGGGATCTTGGTGTCTCTTGTCCCAAGGTTGAAGTCGATTTTCTAAAGAGTTGTGGACTTGTTGATAGTATCAACTGTCTTCTTGTATCCCCTTTAGCTTTCTCCATGGGATCACTTGACGAATGTCGGGATCCCTGGTTCGTTGACTCAGTCGTTCTATGCCGTTTTGTCAGGCTAGATCTCAGTTTAGTCGATTTCGACTGTTTTAATAAGAAATGTGTGGTTTGCTTCGACTTACTTACTACTTGAGTCTGGGATGCAGGTTTTAGTGTATGCGTCGCTTTATGCAGCGACCACTCTTGAGTTTGCGTCGGATGTGCACTGTGCTGCGAACTTGAAGTCATATACTTCGGCGTCGTATGCGTCAGCTTCCTATACGTCGGCGTTGATGATGTCGCACTCAATGCCGTGTGAGTTGATCCCAGTTGCGTCAGCGCTGTTGAAAAGTGCGCCGAATTTGGCATCGAGTACATCGACGGCGACGCTTTTGATTCAGACCGTCGATGTTTCGATGCAGTAGCATTGTCCTCACGCCCACTTTGCATCATGTGTCCTGGGTGCGATTGACGCACCGACTTTTCTCGATGGGTCTTAGACTTTGATTTATGAGGGTCTCGACCCCTTTGACCATTTTTGGACCCCTTGTCCCCTCCAGACCTGGAGGTAGATGGTTCTACGGATGAGGCGCTTCTTACCGTTGGGGTCTGTGTCTATGACGGTCCTGGAGATGAGTGAGACTCTGAATGTGGCACGTAGAAGCTTCCAGCGGCAACTCTGAGGTCCTGAATCTTCTGAGCCTGCTGTCAGGCTCTAGGAGACATGCAGCCACAGTGCCCACATGTAGTTTGGTCATGTTGAGGCCCCAAATAGCGATAACAAAAATCATGTCCATCGGTGATGGACATGATTTTACCACACTCACATGGTTTAAAACCCGATGGTCTTGGGATCGACTTCTTTGACATTTTGTACTTCTATCGAAAAAATATCCTGAGTTGAAAAGAAGCCCCGCGTGTGTTCCCGCGCGCGGAAAAAACAGACTGAGGAGATTCTGGTTTTCCTGCGTGGGAACGCACGTGCAGCCGCACAGAGCAAAGCACTGAATTTTACTTTGGAAACTCCGCCTCCCGGGCCTGATTGACAGTTCCCATGACAGCATGGCTAATTCAGCCCTGCTATCAAGGGGAAAATAATATTTTATGCACTCTAAGCATGTTTCCTGCGCACATTTTTGGGTTAGCATGCTTTTTTTAACGTCCCGATGCATTAGCACACCATTAGCTTAGGGTATCAGGAGTTACATAATTTTTTTTTTTGCACGTGCATTTAGAAACGATGCACTTAATTTCAGAGCACAGTTTTAATGTACAGTTTATCAAATCGGCCCCGAGTGATGTCAAACTTTGTGCAAAAGGATGCCAATTTGCTACATAATTGCTCAGCAATCCTGAAAAACCTGCTACAGAATTTGCCAAGTCTGGCCCCAGAATCCACCCCTCCCCCCACCCCCAGCAACAATAATCTGCCATCTGCATGTAACAAAAGTTTCAAAACCACGAAATGAGACATAAGAAAGGGTTTACGATCACTACTGCAGCATAAAACAGAAATGCTAAAAGCAGAAGCATGGTGACAGAGGGAGAAGAGCGAGCAATTTCATTTATTTGACACACCAAGCACATGCTCATGGTGAGCTACAGCGGTTTAGAAGAACTGCAAGGGAGTAGCCCCCCTGTTTTTTAAAGGTTGCATTCTATAAAATCCCACAAAACATTGGATATAATCAATTACACACATATTTGCGAGTGGTTCTGCATTTGATTTAAAAAAAACAACCCACCAATTATATCTTTTTTTTTCTCTTTCCTGCTAAAATAAATAAATAAATCAAATCTTTCAATGGGAAAAAGACAAAATGGGATTGAATTAGCACAAGTCTGAAACTTGTGAGCAATAGTGCCAATGGCTAAAGGCTTAAGCCCTCAGACTTTAAGAAATCCCTGTCTTCACATTTTGGATCTTCATCATTAAAGACAGTTTTTGCCATTGGCACAGAATGGGAAAAATACTATTAGAATAACGCCCACTGTTGCAAAATGTTCCTTATTTCAGTAGTTGACTAAGTTGTGTGTGTGTCCTCATGGCATACATCCTCTCGCAGAAAATAAGGTCAGTTTCCCAACTTTAGTGCAAACAGCTGCAGTTTCTATATTGTCTGGTCCTCCTTTTTTTGGGTCTTCCTCTTCTGTTGTTTTACCGTTTGCTTGTTCTCTTTTATTTTCCTCAAGTCATCCCGATTTTGTTTAACACTGCCAGGAGAAGTCAGTCGGCACAGTGAAAGCTTACAGGCACCGTCAGCCTGATTAGCCAAAAGTTACTTAAAACTACGCAGCCAGGAGTGGAATCATGTTATCAGCCTATTGTGGTGGTTGGAGGGGAGTGGGCAGAATTATCGGAGGGGTGAAAGATCAGCGCCCTCCCCCCACCCAGCTTTATGCTCCCTAATTATTGACTCTAGTATTTCACAGAATGAGTATCTAGCAAATATATAAACACTGTTGAAAAATCATATCAACACAAAGTTACAGTCAACAGCCTATGCTGAAAGGAAATGCCACTTGAATGAACAATTGGATGTATCAACATTTTAGTCTTCCTATTCTTTTTCCTGTCCATATTCAGCAAGACAACGAGCAGAAAAGTTAGCTAGACCAATGGCGTAGCCAGAATTGATTTTTTGGGTGGGCACAAGGTTAATATGGGTGGTCTGAGACCTGCTAGTTATTTTCTTATTGACAAATAATGCCATATACTGCACCCTAGAATGGCTTTCTAAGTAATTTGCAACAGCCATTATGCATCATATATGAAACTTTTAAAATAATTTACCTCAATTATTTCAAGCACTTACCAGCATTAAAATGTCCTTATTAATCAGAATTTATTTTATATTTATTGCAGTTTATAAATGAACAAGTATAGAAAACAATCAGATCTAATCATGTAATAAAACAAAAATTAATGTATTCTTTCATGAACAGTCTTTGCAGAAAACCAGAAATCTTCATAAATACAATAAAATATAATTAATCATCAGAACAGGTGCAGCACAGAGCTAGAGCAATTCACATTACAACTAACATGAAAAAAAATATTCAAATTCTGGTGTCACCTCAGCAAAACATAATCCTCCACTGCTATTTTGTGCCTTTTTCTTGCAAAGAAAGAGGCATCTAGAACCTTGCCATAGAGTCACAGCATTAAGTCTCAGGATTCAAATAACAGCAACCTTATGAAAAAGCAGCAATGCAAATACTACACAAGGCCCTAGAACATTAATGCATCACCTACGGGAATAACAGAACAAGCTAGACTACTACTACAGAGAAACTACACTCTAGCAGAAATACTGCATTTCAGTCACACACAGAAACAAAACAGAGACTGATCTTTACCTAATATAGAAATAAGAGACTATAAATTAGAAACAGAAACATGCAGCTAAAACCAAAATAGAAAACCTGAGAAACAGTGGAATACTGAAGAAAGAGCAAAATACAAAAATATAAGAAATGCACATTCCCAAAGATATCATATTTAAATTGCTAACATCTCAAAAAAAAAATAAAATATATATATATATATATATATATATATTTTTTTTTTTTTTTTTTTTTACCTTTGTTGTCTGATCTTTGTATTTTTCTAATCAGTTGGTCCTGGTCTCTTTTTCCTATTTTTTCCTTGTCGCTCATTTCCTAATTCCTTTTCAGTGTCTTTCTTCTACTACTGTCTTCTTCCCTTCCACACACACACACATACATGCTTTCTCTCATAGACTCCCTCACACACTCAAGCTCTCACTCTCATGTGCTCTATCCCCCCAACACACAAGCTCACATTCTCTGCAGACACACATACAAGCTCTCACTTTCTCATCCCTCCCCAGGCTTACATTCTTATGCACACACAAATGCACATCCAGGCACCCATTCTTACCCACACACACAAACCCAGACTCCCATTCTCACCCAAACACCCAGGCTCCCATTCTCACCCACACATACACATATTCAAGCTCCCATTATCACCCACAAACAAACCCAGACTCCCATGTTATGGTTAAGCGGTGTTTGGGTGGATTCTTGGGTACTGAGGCAGATGACCATGCCCACGGGGAGGAGCCCCATGAGGCGCCACAGTACTGGGCTAAACACAGACGCACAAACACAGTTAGTTCTTTTATTAAAAAACTTGAAGTGTACCACCAGAGGTGGCATTAGTGAGGTAGTCTGGATGTAGCAGTCTCAGGACCCTCGGCAGAGGGAACCCTTCTCACCCTGTTGGTATAGGGGAATTCCAGTACAGGTTTCCCAGCAAGGCAGCACTGTGAATGAGATAGACTGAGCGTTAGATTACTCACTAGATGGTTGCTGTTAGAATGCAATTCCAGCAGGTTTCAAGAAGTTGGTAGCGGCACCGAGGCAGGGAGAGCAGGCCCTCGAGGAGCGAGTACCTGATCCCTGTAAGGCACCTGAAATAAAGCAGAGGGCCCCTGAGGAGCGAGTACCCAGGCTAGCAGTACCCCAAAGGGCAGAGAGAGAGCTTCCAGCGGCAGCACGGAAGCGGCAGAGTAGCATAGACTGGCCGAAACCAATCCTTTGCTAACTCATGGGCCGATACAGTAAAGTCCGCGGGAGAGCGGACGAACGCCTGCTCTCCTGGCGCGCGCACCGGCGCACTATGCAAATTAGGCTGCGTGGTAGAAACGGGGAAAAGGAGGCGCTAGGGACACTATCGCGTCCCTAGCGCCTCCTTTTTGACAGGAGCGGCGGCTGTCAACGGGTTTGGCAGCCAACGCTCAATTTTGCCGGCGTCGGTTTTCGAGCCTGCTGACAGCTACGGGCTCGGAAACCGGATGCCGGCAAAATTGAGCGTCTGGTTTTCGGCCCGACAGCTGCGGGCCGAATTAAATTTTATTTTTTTTTTTTTTACTTTTTTTTACTCTTTGGGACCTCCGACTTAATATCACCATGATATTAAGTCAGAGGGTACACAGAAACACAGTTTTTACTGTTTTTCTGTGCACTTTCCCGGTGCCGGAAGAAATTAGCGCCGACCTTTGGGTCGGCGCTAATTTCTAAAAGTAAAATGTGCGGCTTGGCTGCACATTTTACTTTCTGTATCCCGCGCGCATACCTAATAGGGCCATCAACATGCATTTGCATGTTGAGGGCATTATTAGGTATCGCGGGTTGGACGCGCGTTTTCCTCCCCTTATTGAATAAGGGGTAAGGGAAAACGCACGTCCAATAGCAGGCTAACAGTGCGCTCCGTACTGTATCGGCCTGAACTGTATCGGCCTGTCAATGAGCTAGCAACTTAGTACAGGCTATATCCCAGATGGCGTGACGTCAGTAGAGGGGAACGCCCCCAAGGTTCACGCCAAAGTTGGAATAAAGACGTGGGGGACGTGCGCGCGCACACCTTAGTAGGCCCTTGGGAGGAGCATGGCGGGAGGCAGCACCATAGCTATTCTGGGGATGCCAGAGAGGTCAGCTTGTAGATGCGGCGGCAGCCATTTTCCCAAGGGAAGCGGGAAGAGCCATGAACAAGGTGAGGCAAACGGGGCAAAGCCGTCTAGCACCGATGGACACAACATCCCATTCTCACCCACACATACACATATTCAAGCTCCCATTCTCACCCACACACAAACCCAGACTCCCATTCCACCACATATACACACATTCAAGCACCCATTCTTACCCACACATTCAAGCTTCCATTCTCACCCATACACAAACCCAGTGTTGCGTCCGTCGGTCTCAGACGGCTTTGACCTTTGTGCCTCACTTTTCTTCCTTCCCTCTCCTCAAGCCTTGGGAAGATGGCTGCTGCCGCATCTTCATGCCACTCTCTCAGGTGTCCCCGGATTGGCAACGGCGACCGTGTTAGCCATGATTTGCCTGAGGGCCTCCTAGGGCGCGCACGCACATGCCACCCATGTCCTTATCCACGTCATGGCGGGAACCTCGGGGGCGTCCCCTCCGAGTGACATCATCACATCCTGGTATTTAGTCTGCCCTTCGTTTGCTAACAGAGTTAGCAAGGATTGGATTGCCTCTGGTCTAAGCTTCTCTGCCACTTCCCAGCTGCCGCAGGAAGCTCTCTCTGCCCTTCGGGATATTTCTTCACTAACCTGGGTACCCGCTCCTCGTGGGCCCTTCTGTTCTATTTCAGGTACCTATTGTGGGATACCGGGTACTCGCTCCTTGAGGGCCTGCTCTCCCTAATCTGGTGCCTGCCACTGAACAACTTCTGCCTGCCAGGACCTTCAACAATACAGCTTCTGCTTCAGTGAGTACTAACCCTTTCAGTCTGTCTCACCGTCAGCTTCAGCGCTCTGTGACTATATCCGGGACCTGACCCTGCTACCCTGCGCTGCCTATCACCTACTTGAGTGTGAGACTGGTCTCCTCTGCTGAGGACCCCTGGACTACTTCTGCTGGGTTACCTTCACTGCTGCCCACTCCCCAGGCAGTACCATCGAGCTGTATAATAAATACATCTTCTCTGTGTCTGTGTGTATATAGTCTAGCCTAGTACTGCCGTTCCTCACAGGGCTGCTCCCCGGGGGAGTGGCCATCACCGCAGTACCCAAGAATCCACTCCAACACCTCATAACCATAACAGATTGCTAACTCCATGGATTCAGCTCAGCTCACCACTTTGCAGGCCATTCCAGGCCTGGCCCAGCGAATCTCCGAACATCAGAATTTGTTAGACAACTTGACTATTGCACAAATGAATGCACTGGCTGCCGCAGGTAAAGAAGTTACACCGCCAGAAGTGATGGTCAAGTCTACAGTTCCCTTAACTGCTCCGACACGTTTTGCGGGTGAAGTTTGGAAGTGTAGAGGATTTATTAATCAATGTTGCATGCACTTTTCTCTGCAACCTAATTATTTCCCTACAGCATATGCCAAGACCACCTATATCCTTTCGTATCTGCTTGGACTTCACCACTGTGGGAGCGCAATGACCCTATCCTGAATGATCTTGCCAGGTTTCTTGAACTGTTTAAGTCAGTATTTGAGGACTCTGCCCGGAACTCCTGTTATGGTTATTGGTGTTTGGGTGGATACTTGGACACTGTAGCAGCTGACCACGCCCACAGGGGGCAGTCTTGTGAGGCACCACAGTGTCAGGCTAAACTCCGGACAAACAAACACAAATTTGAATCTTTTATTAAACGGTATTTGGAACCACCAGAGGTGGCAGTAGTGAGTAGTAGTTAAGAACATAAGAACATAAGAAAATGCCATACTGGGTCAGACCAAGGGTCCATCAAGCCCAGCATCCTGTTTCCAACAGTGGCCAATCCAGGCCATAAGAACCTGGCAAGTAACAAAAAACTAAGTCTATTCCATGTTACCATTGCTAATGGCAGTGGCTATTCTCTAAGTGAACTTAAAAAGCAGGTAATGGACTTCTCCTCCAAGAACTTGTCCTCCAAGAACTTATCCAATCCTTTTTTAAACACAGCTATACTAACTGCACTAACCACATCCTCTGGGAACAAATTCCAGAGTTTAATTGTGCGTTGAGTAAAAAAGAACTTTCTCCGATTAGTTTTATGGAGTGCCCCCTAGTCTTTCTACTATTCGAAAGAGTAAATAACTGATTCACATCTACCCGTTCTAGACCTCTCATGATTTTAAACACCTCTATCATATCCCCCCTCAGTCGTCTCTTCTCCAAGCTGAAAAGTCCTAACCTCTTTAGTCTTTCCTCATAGGGGAGTTGTTCCATTCCCCTTATCATTTTGGTAGCCCTTCTCTGTACCTTCTCCATCGCAATTATATCTTTTTTGAGATGCGGCGACCAGAATTGTACACAGTATTCAAGGTGCAGTCTCACCATGAAGCGATATAGAGGCATTATGACATTTTCCGTTTTATTCACCATTCCCTTTCTAATAATTCCCAACATTCTGTTTGCTTTTTTGACTGCCGCAGCACACTGTACCGACGATTTCAATGTGTTATCCACTATGACACCTAGATCTCTTTCTTGGATTGTAGCACCTAATATGGAACCCAACATTGTGTAATTATAGCATGGGTTATTTTTCCCTATATGCATCACCTTGCACTTATCCACATTAAATTTCGTCTGCCATTTGGATGCCCAATTTTCCAGTCTCACAAGGTCTTCCTGCAATTTATCACAATCTGCTTGTGATTTAATTACTCTGAACAATTTTGTGTCATTTGCAAATTTGATTATCTCACTCGTCGTATTTCTTTCCAGATCATTTATAAATATATTGAAAAGTAAGGGTCCCAATACAGATCCCTGAGGCACTCCACTGTCCAATCCCTTCCACTGAGAAAATTGCCCATTTAATCCTACTATCTGTTTCCTGTCTTTTAGCCAGTTTGCAATTCACGAAAGGACATCGCCACCTATTCCATGACTTTTTACTTTTCCTAGAAGCCTCTCATGAGGAACTTTGTCAAACGCCTTCTGAAAATCCAAGTATACTGTATCTACTGGTTCACCTTTATCCACATGTTTATTAACTCCTTCAAAAAAGTGAAGCAGATTTGTGAGGCAAGACTTGCCCTGGGTAAAGCCATGCTGACTTTGTTCCATTAAACCATGTCTTTCTATATGTTCTGTGATTTTGATGTTTAGAACACTTTCCACTATTTTTCCGGCTGGGCGCGTCTCTCACAGAACTCTGGAACGGTTCCTCTGTAGCAGTGCTGTAGTGGAAAGAGACTGAATGCTAATTCTATTGTGTGCTCATAACTCTCAGAGTCCCAAGTAGAATAGGAGAGCTCCAAGACAGGGAGAGCAGGCCCTCGAGGAGCGAGTACCTGATCCCTTAGAGCAGAGAGACTCGGTAGCATTGTATTCACTAGCAGTAGCCATTAGCCAAGATTCTACTAGACGAGAGGTCTGGCACCGGAGCAGAGGGCAGGTCCTCGAGAGCGAGTACCTGATTCCGGCAAAGCGGTACTGTAGAGAGAGATGTTTCTTGTACTCACAGATGATAACTGTAGTTAGTTCTTCAAAGTAGAAGGTAGAAGTTGCAGGCAGTGACACAGGGAACATGGACCCTCGAGGAGCGAGTACCGGTTTCCTGATAGCACCTGAAAGAAGCAGAGAGGCCCCTGAGGAACAGGTACCCCATTAGTGACCCCGAAGGGTAGTAAGAGTTCCAGAAGAGCTGGAGTGGCAGAGTAGCTTAGGAACGGAGAGCGAATCCCATCCATATGGTTCCGGTTGCTAACTCAACGAGCTAGCAAATGCAGTAGGCAGACATACCCTGGAGTCGTGACGTCAGAACAGGGGACGCCCCTGAGGTTCACGCCAATCTGGAAATAAAGATGAGGGTGGCGTGCGCGCGCGCACCCTAGAGGTACCTTAAAGGAGCATGGCGGGAGGCAGCACCAAAGCCGGTCCGGGGACACCGTAGAGGTCGGCAAACAGACGCCGCGGTGGCATCAGTCCAAGGTGAGCAGGAGGAGCCACAAATAAAGAGAGGTAGGCGGGGCGAAGTCGTCTAATTTAATTTAATTTTAATTTAATTTAATTTAGATTTATATTCCGCTTTTCGCACTTTTTCAGCACTTCAAAGTGGGATTACATTCAGGTACTGTAGGTATTTCCCGACGGAAGCAACAACTCAATAGCAGGATCAGCTTTGGTTCATCTAAAACAAGGTAACAGTCCTTTACCAGACTTCGACATTGAATTCAAAACGTTGGCTTCTGAATTACATTGGGAACCTAGGTGTCTGAAAACCCTGTTTTTTGAAGGCCTGAACTCCCGGTTGAAAAATGAACTGCTGACTCGTGAGATGCCCGAGACCTTAGCAGAACTTATGAAGTTGGCAGCAAAGATTGATTGCCAAATTCGCAACAAATTTCAAGAGGTCAAGAGTCCCAGAAGACCACTCCAGGGAGAGATTTGTGTCAAGTCTGTACCCAGACCTACATTCCCAGGGCCTGTTGCTGGCGACGAAGAACCAATGCAATTGGGCCACAGTCATTTGACTTCTAAAGAGATGATTCTGAGACCTAAGTCCTGTGGAAAGACTCTTCTTAGGTCTAACTGCACCCTCTCCTCCACTTTCTCTTCCAGTGTCTTTAATCTGCGGGCCTTTGGAATATCAGACCCTTGCCTTAGTAGACTCTGGGGCAGGGGGAAATTTCATTTTGAAACGTCTAGTGGAACATTTGCGGATCCCTACCACTACTATGACACCTCCATTACTATTTATTTATTTATTTATTTATTTAAACATATTTCTATACTGGTCTTCATGAAGGGATTCATATCAGGCCGGTTTACATGGAACTTAGGGGAATAACTAGTAAACCAAACAAGAGAGCCGAAGCAAAGTTACATATAACAAGGAGATAGAACTTGGGGGTGAGAGTAGCCAGGAAGTAGAAAGACAAAAATTAACTAGAGGTAAAATACATATGAATAGTACTGAGACTAGTGCGAACGTCCCATCAGTTGGGCTGAGTCTGGATTGACCACTTTAGAAATTAGGGGAACGCTTGGAGGAAAAGCCAAGTCTTAAGTTTTCGTCGGAAGGTAAGAAGGCAGGTTTCCAGTCTAAGGTCAGTCGGCAATTTGTTCCAGAGGACTGGGCCCGCTGTGGAGAATGAGCGCTCTTTGGTGGAAGTTAGGCGGGTGGATTTATTTGGTGGGACTAGTAGAGTTCCTTTATATGCTTCTCTGATGGGTCTTGCGGATGAGTAGAGTTTGAAAGGGATCTGAAGGTCTAGCGTCAGTTGATTGTGGATGGTTTTGTGGATTATAGTGAGTGCTTTATGTAGGATTCTATATTTTATTGTCAGCCAGTGCAGGTTTCGGAGAATAGGGGTGATATGAGCTCGCCGGTTGGTGTTGGTTAAGATTCTGGCTGCTGCATTCTGGAGCATCTGTAGAGGTTTGGTGGCGGAGATGGGGAGCCCCAGGAGTAAAGCATTACAGTAGTCAGTTTTAGAGAATAACGTTGCCGGTTCTGTAGTCCTGGAAGTGAAGAAGGGGTTTGAGTCTTTTCAGAACTTGAAGCTTGTAGAAACAGTCCTTAGTGATATTGTTGATCGATTTCTTTAAATTCAGATGGTTATCTAGGATTACTCCTAAATCTCTTGCTTGAGAGATCTGTGTGTCAGGGACTGTTTGATCAGTGTTGGCGGAGTGGTCCGGGGAGATAAGAAGGATTTCTGTCTTGGCTGCATTGAGAACCAGGTTCAGGCTGGTGAGTAGGCTGTTAATGGACTTAAGGCAATTTTCCCAGTAGGTAAGCATTTTTGGAAGAGATTCTTTTATGGGGATCAAGATCTGCATGTCATCTGCATAGAGGTAGTGTATTAAATTTAGATTTGTGAGTAGTTGACAGAGGGGCAGTAAGTAGATGTTGAAGAGGGTGGGAGATAAAGAAGAGCCTTGGGGTACGCCTAGTGTTGACTTGAAACTTGGGGATTCTTTGTTATTGACTCTGACCTTGCAGCTACTATTGTCCTCTATTCATGGAGAGCCTTTACCGGGAGAAGTAACTCTGCTTACAGAACCAGTGAGTTTGCATACCCGTGCTCTTCTTTGTGCTAGAGAAGGCCATGC
Organism: Rhinatrema bivittatum; assembly: GCF_901001135.1. Lineage (NCBI taxonomy): Eukaryota > Metazoa > Chordata > Amphibia > Gymnophiona > Rhinatrematidae > Rhinatrema > Rhinatrema bivittatum. Next base: position 236,127,145 of record NC_042623.1, read on the forward strand.
ACCCTCTGGTACTTGGGCTACCGTGGCTGCAGGAACACATGCCACAATTCAACTGGACCACTTTGGAGATTTCACGTTGGGGTCCAGATTGTCATGACAGATGCTTAATGGAAGTCTCTCCAATACCTGTTAGGACCGCCGGCCGAGGCAAGCCGCGACTGGGGTCAGCTACTCACTGGCGTGGCATTTGAATCGCCGACGGTGTCGGCGTTGATGGATTTCCCTGCTCAGCCTGTTGCTGCCATCATGGCCGCGGCGTCAGCCGTCCCTCGGTGTGCTCTGGTTCCGCCCCTGCCGAGGTTCCCTGAGCCACTCGACGTGGCTGAAGATAATTAAAGGGCCATACAGGAAGTGGACTGGTTCCTTCCTGTAGGCTCCAGCAGCTGAAGACTATTTAAGGCAAGGTCTGCACCTCAGACCTTGCCTTAAGAACATAAGAACATAAGAAAATGCCATACTGGGTCAGACCAAGGGTCCATCAAGCCCAGCATCCTGTTTCCAACAGTGGCCAATCCAGGCCATAAGAACCTGGCAAGTACCCAAAAACTAAGTCTATCCCATGTAACCATTGCTAATGGCAGTGGCTATTCTCTAAGTGAACTTAATAGCAGGAAATGGACTTCTCCTCCAAGAACTTATTCAATCCTTTTTTAAACACAGCTATACTAACTGCATGAACCACATTCTCTGGCAACAAATTCCAGAGTTTAATTGTGCGTTGAGTAAAAAAGAACTTTCTCCGATTAGTTTTAAATGTGCCCCATGCTAACTTCATGGAGTGCCCCCTAGTCTTTCTACTATCCGAAAGAGTAAATAACCGATTCACATCTACCTGTTCTAGACCTCTCATGATTTTAAACACCTCTATCATATCCCCCCTCAGTCGTCTCTTCTCCAAGCTGAAAAGTCCTAACCTCTTTAGTCTTTCCTCATAGGGGAGTTGTTCCATTCCCCTTATCATTTTGGTAGCCCTTCTCTGTACCTTCTCCATCGCAATTATATCTTTTTTGAGATGCGGCGACCAGAATTGTACACAGTATTCAAGGTGCGGTCTCACCATGGAGCAATACAGAGGCATTATGACATTTTCTGTTTTATTCATCATTCCTTTTCTAATAATTCCCAACATTCTGTTTGCTTTTTTGACTGCCGCAGCACACTGCACCGATGATTTCAATGTGTTATCCACTATGACACCTAGATCTCTTTCTTGGGTTGTAGCACCTAATATGGAACCCAACATTGTGTAATTATAGCATGGGTTATTTTTCCCAATATGCATCACCTTGCACTTATCCACATTAAATTTCATCTGCCATTTGGATGCCCAATTTTCCAGTCTCACAAGGTCTTCCTGCAATTTATCACAATCTGCTTGTGATTTAACTACTCTGAACAATTTTGTGTCATCTGCAAATTTGATTATCTCACTCGTTGTATTTCTTTCCAGATCATTTATAAATATATTGAACAGTAAGGGTCCCAATACAGATCCCTGAGGCACTCCACTGTCCACTCCCTTCCACTGAGAAAATTGCCCATTTAATCCTACTCTGTTTCCTGTCTTTTAGCCAGTTTGCAATCCACGAAAGGACATCGCCACCTATCCCATGACTTTTTACTTTTCCTAGAAGCCTCTCATGAGGAACTTTGTCAAACGCCTTCTGAAAATCCAAGTATACTATATCTACCGGTTCACCTTTATCCACATGTTTATTAACTCCTTCAAAAAAGTGAAGCAGATTTGTGAGGCAAGACTTGCCCTGGGTAAAGCCATGCTGACTTTGTTCCATTAAACCATGTCTTTCTATATGTTCTGTGATTTTGATGTTTAGAACACTTTCCACTATTTTTCCTGGCACTGAAGTCAGGCTAACCGGTCTGTAGTTTCCTGGATCGCCCCTGGAGCCCTTTTTAAATATTGGGGTTACATTTGCTATCCTCCAGTCTTCAGGTACAATGGATGATTTTAATGATAAGTTACAAATTTTTACTAATAGGTCTGAAATTTCATTTTTTAGTTCCTTCAGATCTCTGGGGTGTATACCATCCGGTCCAGGTGATTTACTACTCTTCAGTTTGTCAATCAAGCCTACCACATCTTCTAGGTTCACCGTGATTTGATTCAGTCCATCTGAATCATTACCCATGAAAACCTTCTCCATTACGGGTACCTCCCCAACATCCTCTTCAGTAAACACCAAAGCAAAGAAATCATTTAATCTTTCCGCGATGGCCTTATCTTCTCTAAGTGCCCCTTTAACCCCTCGATCATCTAACGGTTGCCTTGGCTTCTTGGCTCTCGTGGTTTGTTCCTGAGTTCTGTTCCTGTGTTTGACCCTCTGTGCCTGATTCCTGGACTGGCTGCCGTTCTTACCTGGTATCTGACTCCGGACTGGTTGCTGACTACCTCTGGCTCTTGACCCCTGGACTGGCTGTGGAGTATTCTTGGTTCTCGACCCCTGGACTGGCTGTGGAGTATTCTTGGTTCCCGACCCCTGGACTGGCTGTGGAGTTTCTGCTGGCTCTTGACCCCTGGACCGGCTGTGGAATAGTCTTTGGTTCTGGACCCCTGGACTGGCTGCAGAGTTTCCCTTGGCATTGATCCCTGGATTGTGCATCGCGATCCTTCGACCTGCTGGAGGCGCCAGCGACTGATCACACGACCTGCTGGAGGCGCCAGCTTTTGATCACACGACCTGCTGGAGGCACCAGCTATCTGGACCACACGACGTGCAGGAGGTGCCTGCATCCAGATTACCCTCTTCCACCTCTTGTGATCCTCGGAATTGGCCTCGCCTTCCGACGATAGGACGTACGTTTATCGCCGGTCCAAGGGTCCACCTCCCAAGTCATAACAATACCATGCATGCCAACTACCCTGTTGTCTGGGTTGCCGTCTCAATATGCATCTTACCAAGATGTATTCTCAAAAGAAGCTGCTGATGTGTTACCTCCACACAGATCATACGACTGCGCAATTAATTTGAAGCCAAATACGGAACCACCCAAAGGAAGGGTCTACCCCCTTTCCATAATTGAGAATAAGGCGATGTCGGAGTACATCCAGGAGAATCTCCAGAAAGGCTTCATAAGACCTTCTAAGTCTCCTGCCGGCGCAGGATTTTTCTTCGTGGGGAAAAAGGATGGAACGTTACATCCGTGCATTGACTACAGAGGTCTGAATGAGATCACCATAAAGGACCGCTACCCTTTACCTCTCATCTTGGAGCTATTTGATAGGTTACAGGGAGCCAGGATATTCTCCAAGCTTGACCTCAAATGAGCGTATAACTTAGTTCGCATCCGCTCTGGTGATGAATTGAAGACGGCTTTGAATACCTGGTGATGCCCTTCGGCTTGTGCAATGCCCCGGTTGTCTTCCAAAACATGATGAACGATATTCTGCGTGATTTACTCTACCAATGTGTCGTCTATTTAGATGACATCTTGATATTTTCTCAGGACCTGCAATCCCATCAGGAAGATGTCAAAAGAGTTCTGCAGAGACTTCACGAGAACCGCTTGTACGCCAAATTGTCTAAATGTGAATTTCATAAAGAATCTGTGCCCTCCTTAGGTTACATTGTCTCAAACAATGGTTACCAAATGGACCCTCAGAAGTTTGAGTATTAAAAAATGGCCACAGCCCACGGGCCTAAAAGCTCTAAGATGATTTTTTGGATTTACCAGTTACTATCGGACCTTTATTAAAAATTACTCTTCATTGACTGTTCCATTAACAACAATGATTAAGAAGGGAGCCAACGCTGATACTTGGTCTATGGAAGCTGTGACTGCGTTCCAGAAGTTAAAAGACGCCTTTCAAAGCAAACCATGTCTCCGCTATCCGGACCTTACTTGACCCTTCATTGTGGAAGTCGATGCCTCTGATGTATGTGTAGGGGCCATGCTAAGCCAGACTGGTGATTCAAAAATCTTGCACCCCTGTTCATTCTTTTCCCGATGTTTCTCGCCAGCGGAGAAGAACTACAGCATTGGGGATAAAGAACTGTTGGCAATAAAAATGGCATTTGAAAAATGGCACCCCTGGCTTGAGGGTGCACATCATCAGATTACTGTTTACACTGATCACAAAAATCTGAAGTACCTCGTCACGCTCAACGCCTCAACCATAGACAGGTGAGGTGGTCCCTGTTCTTCAACAGATTTGACTTTTTGCTGAAATATTGCCCTGGTGACAAGAATGTCAGAGCAGACACATTATCTTGCTCTTTCCTCTCAGAGGACGTACCTGATGAACCCCAGCATATTATTGACTCGAAGAGAGTGGTTCTCACAGCTACATATCTGGTACCCCCGGGCAAGACCATTGTACCATGCAATCTAAGAAAGAAATTGCTAAGATGGGCTCATGATTCGAAACCGGCCAGACACCATGGTCAACGGTGAACACTGGCCTAGCTACAAAAGTATTACTGGTGGCCCACCATGAAAGAAGACACTCTAGCTTACATAGCCTCCTGTTCCAATTGTGCCAGACAGAAACCTCCGCCCGGACGTCCTTGGGGCCTGCTTCAACCCTTGCCAGCACCGGATGAGTCCTGGACCCATATTGCAACAGATTTTGTGGTGGACCTGTCACTTTCCAGAGGTAACAATACCATTTGGGTTACAGTGGACCGATTTTCGAAGATGGCTCACTTCGTGGCTCTCCCTGGCTTGCCATCAGCCATGGAACTTGCTAAGTTATTCATCAGTCACATCTTTCGCCTACATGGCATGCCTAAACATATTGTTTCTGACAGAGGAGCTCAATTTACAGCAAAGTTCTGGAAAGCCTTGTGTAAGAAATTCGACATCACATTTGACTTCACCTCTGCGTATCATCATCAGTCAAATGGCCAAACTGAGAGAATGAATAGAATTCTCAAGCAGCTCCTCCGCGTCTATGTTGGTTCACGACAGAATTACTGGGCTGAACTGTTGCCCTGGGCTGAATTTGCCATCAATTCGCATCCAGCGTCATCTACTGGATCTACTCCTTTTGAAGTGGTCTACGGACAACAACCTTTACCATCTTTACCACTTCCACTTTCTGTGTCATCCCCGGCAGCTCAATCTACTGCCAAAAATATACAGCAGCTCTGGAGAAAGACTAAAGAGATGCTCCAAAAAGCAGGACAAAGAGCAAAGAAAGGCTATGATGCTCACCGAAGCAAGATTCCTGAATTCCAGTCTGGAGATAAAGTTTGGCTTTCTACTAAACATCTGAGACTTAAGCTTCCATCTGCTCGATTTGCAACATGCTTTGTTGGACCCTTTCCTATTTTTCTTTGATGGTTGGGCTCACTCACCTATAGTCTGAGACTCCCTCCAGCTATGAGGATTCACAATGCAATCCATGTTTTGCTGCTGAAACCACTTGTTCTTAGCGAGTTTTCCACCAAGACAACTGAACTTACCTCAAATGATGCAGAAGAAGACATCAAATATAAGGTTGATGCCTTCCTTGATGTAAGGAAGAGAGGCAGAATTTGGGAATACCTCTTGTCATGGGAGGGATGCGGACCAGAAGAAAACTCTTGGGAACCATTGGCCAATATCATGGACAAAGAGATGCTTCGTGAATTTCATCGATTGCATCCTCAAAAACCTAGACCAGGTAGGGGGTCTGGAGGGGGCCCTTTGAAGGGGGATACTGTTCCATCCATCGGTCTCAGACGGCTTCGACCTCTGTGCCTCACCTTTCTTCCTTCTCTCTCCTCAAGCCTTGGGAAGATGGCTGCTGCCGCATTTTCATGCCACTCTCTCCGGTGTACCCGGATCGGCAACGGTGACGGTGTTCGCCATGATTTTCCTGAGGGCCTCCTAGGATGCATGCGCGCACGTCACCCATGTCTTTATCCACGTCATGGCGGGAAACTCGGGGGCGTCCCCTCCGAGTGACATCATCACATCCTGGTATTTAGCCTGCCCTTCGTTTGCTAACAAACTGAGTTAGCAAGGATCGGATTGCCTCTATTCTAAGCTTCTCTGCCACTTCCCAGCTGCCGCAGGAAGCTCTCTCTGTCCTTTGGGGTATTTCTTCACTAACCTGGGTACCCGCTCCTCGGGGACCCTTCTGCTCTATTTCAGCTACCTATCTTGGGATACCAGGTACTCGCTCCTCGAGGGCCTGCTCTCCCTAATCTGGTGCCTGCCACTGAACAACTTCTGCCTGCCAGGACCTTCAACAATACAGCTTCTGCTTCAGTGAGTACTAACCCTTTCAGTCTGTCTCACCTTCAGCTTCAGCGCTCTGTGTCTACATCCGGGACCTGTCCCTGCTACGCCGTGCTGCCTATCACCTACTCGAGTGTGAGACTGGTCTCCTCTGCTGAGGACCCCTGGACTACTTCTGCTGGGTTACCTTCACTGCTGCCTGCTCCCCAGGCAGTACCTTCGAGCTGTATAATAAATACAACTTCTCTGTGTCTACGTGTTTAGAGTCTAGCCTAGTACTGCAGTTCCTCACGGGGCTTCTCCCCGTGGGAGTGGCCATCACCGCAGTCCCCAAGAATCTACTCCAACAGCTCATAACCATAACACCCAGGCTCCCATTCTCACCCAGACACAAACCCAGGCTCCCATTCTCACCCATATATGCACACATTCAAGCTCCCTTTCTCACCCACTGTTATGACTTGGGAGGTGGACCCTTGGTCCGACGATGAACGAAAGTCCCACCGTCGGAAGGCGAGGCCAATCCCGAGGATCACAGGAGGTGATAGATGGAAATCTGGATGAAGGCGCCTCCTGCAGGTCGTGTAGTCCAGATAGCTGGCACCTCCAGCAGGTCATGGGATCAGAAGCTGGCGCCTCCAGCAGGTCGTGGAATCAGGAGCTGGCGCCTCCAGCAGGTCGTAGGATCAGTAAGCACAGTTCAGAGATCAATGCCAAAGGAATGTCCGCAGCCAATCCAGAGGTCCAGAACCAAAGAATGTTCCGCAGCCAGTCCAGGGGTCGAGAGCCAGAATGTACCACAGCCAGTCCAGGGATCGAGAGCCAGAGAAGGAATAGCAGCCAGTCCAGGAATCAGGCAAGGAGGATCAAATGCAGGAACCAAAATCAGGAACAACCACGAGAGCCAAGAAGCCAAGGCAAGGTCTGAGGTGCAGACCTTGCCTTAAATAGTCTCCAGCTGTTGGAACCTACAGGAAGGAACCCGTCCACTTCCTGTATGGCCCTTTAATTATCTTCAGCCGTGTCACGCGGCTCAGGAAACCTCAGCGGGGGTGGAGCCAGGCACGCCGGGGGACGGCCGACGCCGCGGCCATGATGGCAGCAACAGGGAAATCCATCAACGCCGACTACTGTCGATGTATGCCGCGCTGGTGAGTAGCTGACCCCGGTCGCGGCTTGCCGCGGCCGGCAGTCCTAACAGTACCCCCTCCTTTAGGCCTCCCCCTAGAAGGCTTGGGTTTCCCCGGATGAGTAGCGTGGAAGTTCTTGAGAAGTTCTTTATCTAGGATATTAGCAGCAGGTTCCCAGGAATTCTCTTCTGGCCCAAATCCTACCCAAGCTAGGAGATACTCCCATCTACGACCATGTCTCCGGACATCGAGAACTTCCCGGACTTGATAAATCGTGTCTTCCTCCAGTTGCAATTGTAGAGAAACAGGAACCTTCCGAGAGGGCCATTTGAGGAGCAATGGTTTCAACAAAGGTACGTGAAAGGCATTGTGGATACGTAGTGAGGCGGGTAGACGTAGTTGATAGTCACAGGACCTATTTGTTTAGTCACAGGAAAAGGGCCAATATAGTGGGGAGCCAGTCTCATCGATGGGACCCTCAAACAGATATTTCTGGTGCTGAGCCACACCTTCTCTCCTGGACGAAATTGTGGTGCAGGTCTCTGATGTCAGTCAGCGAATCGTTTTGCAGTACGTGCAGCCCTTTGTAGCATCTGTTGGGTGTATATCCAAAGTTGCTTTAACTGTGTGCAGTAAGCTGGGCCGCCGGAGAGGGGACAGACAGGGGTAGGGGCACCGGTGGTGTAGGTTGCTGACCATAGACGATTTGAAAAGGAGAAGACCCAGTCGAGGTACAGGCATGAAAATTATGAGAAAACTCTGCCCAGGGCAGCAAGGCCACCCAGTCGTCCTGTCGAGCATTAACTAGGGGTGTGAATCGTTTTTCGACGATTTAAAATATCGTCCGATATATTTTAAATCGTCAAAAATCGTTAGGGCCATGATACAATACCAATTCCCCCGATTTATCGTCAAAAAATCGTAAATCGGGGGAAGGGGAGGGCAGGAAAACCGGCACACTAAAACCCCCTAAAACCCACCCCCGACCCTTTAAATTAAATCCCCCACCCTCCCGAACCCCCCCCCCAAATGCCTTAAATTACCTGGGGGTCCAGCGGCAAAATGGCGGCGGCCATAGACCAACACGATTCGACTGCAGGAGGTCATTCCGGACCCCCGCTGGACTTTTGGCAAGTCTTGTGGGGGTCAGGAGGCCCCCCCCAAGCTGGGGGATGTTTCCCTAGGCCTCACATCTCCTAATCCCCCACTCACCTTACTAGTTACCCTCCGTACTGAAGGACAGGAATTTACTACCCTGGCGTTAGTAGACTCTGGAGCCGGAGGAGACCTTATATTACAAGAAATAGTGGATAAACTCCAGAGTCCCACCCGTCTCTGTCATAAACCAATAATCATTTCCTCCATTCATGCAGAACCCTTACCAGGAAGAATAACCCATCACACGGAACCTCTGGATTGCTACAGACCACACAGACCACACAGAACCACACAGACCACACAGAACAAATCACCTTTTACGTCCTCGAGAGAGCCATTCGTCCGGTGGTTCTTGGTATTCCCTGGTTGCAACGCCACAATCCCCAATTCGATTGGACTTCTTTACGACTTATTCGTTGGGGACCTGAATGCCGTAAGACTTGCTTGAAAGGAACAACTCCTGCTTCTGGCTTCATCTGTACCTCAGTCCTAAAGGAGTTACCTGGTCCATACAAACAATTTGCGGACGTATTTTCTAAGGAGGCCGCAGACACATTGCCCCCGCATCGTGATTTCGACTGCACTATCAAGCTGATTCCAGGATCCACACCGCCGCGAGGGCGCATCTACCCCTTATCAGCCGCTGAGACCCGGGCTATGTCCGAATATATTCAAGACAATCTACAAAAAGGATTTATTTGACAATCCACCTCACCGGCGGGGGCTGGGTTTTTTTTTGTGGAGAAAAAAGATGGGACATTACGCCCTTGCATTGATTATCGCGGACTTAACGCTATCACTATCAAGGATTGATATCCCCTGCCTCTTATTGCGGAACTGTTTGACCGCCTGCAAGGAGCCTGTGTGTTTTCCAAACTGGACCAACGAGGAGCCTACAATTTGGTCCGGATTCGGGAGGGGGATGAGTGGAAGACCGCTTTTAACACCAGGGATGGACATTATGAATACCTTGTTATGCTGTTTGGGTTAACTAATGCCCCTGCTGTTTTTCAACATTTTGTTAATGAAATTTTTTAGAGACTTGTTGTATATCTGTGTAGTGGTTTATCTCGATATTTTGATTTTTTCCAAGGACCTACAGACTCATCGCCAACAAGTCACACAAGTTTTACAACGACTCAGGGAACACCGGTTATATGCCAAGCTAGAAAAATGTGTTTTTGAAACAGAATCCTTACCTTTCTTGGGTTACATTATTTCCAAACAAGGTTTCCAAATGGACTCGACCAAAGTGAAATGCATACAAGAGTGGCCTCAACCTAACGGACTACGGGCACTCCAACGGTTTCTTGGATTTGCTAATTATTATCGACATTTCATCAAAGATTTTTCCAAGTTGACCGCGCCATTCATCGCACTCACACGTAAAGGAGCTAATGTCAAAACTTGGCCTGCAGTGTCGGTAGAAGCATTTCAAGCTCTCAAAAACTCCTTCGCCACCCTGATCCTAGACGCCCATTTACAGTAGAAGTTGATGCGTCCACTGAGGGAGTTGGAGCAGTGTTGAGCCAGAATGACGTAGGAGAAACATCCCATCCATGTTCCTATTTTTCGAGGAAATTTTCACCTGCAGAACGCCATTATTCCATTGGCGACAAGGAATTATTAGCCATTAAACTTGCCTTTGAAGAGTGGCGACAATGGTTAGAGGGGGCCCAACATAGAATTACAGTTTTTACGGATCATAACAATTTAATTTATCTACAGCAAGCTCAACGACTGAACCCACGTCTGGCCCGTTGGGCACTATTCTTTACACGTTTTGACTTTGAACTAAGGTATCGTCCAGCAAACAAGAATATCAAAGCTGATGCATTGTCTCGATCCTTTGTCAGTGAAGATGGGGAGGAGCCTCTACAGAACATTATTGATCCATCCCGCATCATTCTCTCGGCAACTTTTTCGGTTCCAGTCGGAAAAACCATGGTACCCAGTAGACTCCTCAATAGGGTACTGAAGTGGGGGCATGATTCTCAGTTGGCTGGGCACCCAGGATGTAAACAAACACAAGATCTTCATCAACAATTTTATTGGTGGCTTGGGATGTGCAAGGACATTCGCGCATACGTAGATTCCTGCCCTGTTTGTGTGCAGCATAAGAATCCTGTGGGGAGACCTTGGGGGCAGTTACAACCACTTCCGGCACCGACGAGACCATGGACTCACATCTCCACTGACTTTATTGTTGACCTGCCTGCTTCAGAAGGACATACTGTAATTTGGGTAGTGATTGATCGATTCTCCAAGATGGCTCACTTTACACCACTGCCCGCCCTTCCCTCTGCTCCCCGTTTGGCTCAGTTATTTATGTCACATGTATTTCGACTTCATGGTCTACCCCAGCACATCACATCTGACCGAGGATCGCAATTTACAGCCCGATACTGGCGGAGTCTCTGCACCAAATTTCACATTGCGCTAGACTTCATCACCGCCTTTCATCCTCAAGCCAACGGACAAGTGGAGCGGACTAATCGTGCTCGAAAACAATTCTTACGCTCCTATGTTAATGCTAGAGATGTGAATCGTGTCCTCGATCGTCTTAACGATCAATTTCGGCTGGGAGGGGGAGGGAATCGTATCGTCGCCGTTTGGGTGTTTAGAGTATCGTGAAAATCGTTAAAATCGTGAACCGGCACACTAAAACCCCCTAAAACCCACCCCGACCCTTTAAATTAAATCCCCCACCCTCCCGAACCCCCCCCCCAAATGCCTTAAATTACCTGGGGGTCCAGCGGCGGTCCGTAGCTAAATCGGGGGAAGGGGGAGGGCAGGAAAACCGGCACACTAAAACCCCCTAAAACCCACCCCCGACCCTTTAAATTAAATCCCCCACCCTCCCGAACCCCCCCCCCAAATGCCTTAAATTACCTGGGGGTCCAGCGGCGGTCCGTAGCTAAATCAGGGGAAGGGGGAGGGCAGGAAAACCGGCACACTAAAACACCCTAAAACCCACCCCCGACCCTTTAAATTAAATCCCCTACCCTCCCGAACCCCCCCCCCAAATGCCTTAAATTACCTGGGGGTCCAGCGGCGGTCCAGAACGGTCTCCTGCAATTGAATCGTGTTGTCTTCAGCCGGCGCCATTCTGCGCCGCCATTTTGCAAAATGGCGGCGCAAAATGGCGGCGGCCATAGACCAACACGATTCGACTGCAGGAGGTCATTCCGGACCCCCGCTGGACTTTTGGCAAGTCTTGTGGGGGTCAGGAGGCCCCCCCAAGCTGGCCAAAAGTCCCTGGGGGTCCAGCGGGGGTCCGGGAGCGATTTCCTGCCGCGAATCATTTTCCGTACGGAAAATGGCGCCGGCAGATCGACTGCAGGAGGTCGTTCAGCGGGGGTTCCGGACCCCGGCTGAACGACCTCCTGCAGGGAGGCCTCTTAGCACCAAATGGGTGGTAGAGATTTGAAGTACCTGCAATGCCCATAAACAAGTGAGAAGCAAGCCAGCATAAAGGGAATTACAGTAATCAATTATAGTAAGTACAAAAAATTGTATTACTGTCAAAAACAATTTTGGTCCAGGCCATTTCTTAAATGGTGAAGAAGCTGTAATTTGAAGTAACTAGTTCTTGAAACTGAATGGGATCAGTGGTTTAAATCAAAGATAAGCATCAAATTGCAAAACTATGTTTCTGACTACAGGTTTAAATTGAATCAGATTCCCATTTACTCTTTAGATTGGGAATAGAGCTAGAGTGACTATGAAAAATATACTGACTCAGATTTAAAATTAAATTATTGTCACCCATCCAGGAGTTGATAATAATGAGGAAGTCTGTAATACGCTCTTACATAATTGGTAGGGTAGCCTTCATAGCAAATATATATTTGTATATCATCTGCATAAACTCTAAATTTGATACCAAAATGATCAATCAATAAGCATAGCGGTTGTAAATAAGCATTATAAAGAACTGCAGATAATATGAAACCTTGGGGATCCCCGTATTGCAGACCACACACTGGATTCTTCATCATTAAAACAAACCTGTGCTCTCTCACTAAATAGGATTGGAACCATGAATAAACAAGCTCACTGATCCCTAACCAATGCAAACGATCCGACAATATCTGATGATTGACAGTGCTGTGAGTAGCAGAAAGCAGAGTTGCTTACCTGTAACAAGTGTTCTCTCTGATTCCATCTGCTGGTGGAAGTGCATAACCCACTAGTGTGGACTGATCTGTGGTATTGCGGGAGCGAAGATTGGCAGGTAGGAACCAATTTTCCTATGTCGTTCTAAACAACGGGCAGTAATAGGTGCTTCCATCCTTCATCTCCTTAAACAATTCTTATGTTCCACCATCCTCACCCATAATGACCTGATTTAGAGGTGTCCATTCTGGGACTGACCTCATTGAAGAATTTTTGATCTTGTGGGTGATGAAAAGGAGTTGATTTATGTACAATTCCTTTGCTCACTTATAAGGACAACCAAAATTATAAAGGGGATGGAACAGCTCCCCTATGAGGAAAGGCTGAAGAGGTTAGGGCTGTTCAGCTTGGAGAAGAGACGGCTGAAGGGGGATATTATAGAGGTCTTTAAGATCATGAGAAGTCTTGTACGAGTAGATGTGAATCAGTTATTTACACTTTCGAATAATAGCAGGGCTAGGGGGTATTCCATGAAGTTAGCAAGTAGCACATTTAAGTCTAATCGGAGAAAATTCTTTTTCACTCAACGCACAATTAAGCTCTGGATTTTGTTGCCAGAGGATGTGGTTAGTGCAGTTAGTGTAGCTGGGTTCAAAAACGTTTTGGATAAGTTCTTGGAGAAGTCAATTAACTGCTATTAATCAAGTTTACTTAGGGAATACCCACTGCTATTAATTGCATCAGTTGCATGTGATCTTCTTAGTGTTTGGGTAATTGCCAGGTTCTTGTGGCCTGGATTGGCCTCTGTTGGAAACAGGATGCTGGGCTTGATGGACCCTTGGTCTGACCCAGCATGGCAATTTCTTATGTTCTTATGTTCTCACAGGACAGCAGGATGTTAGTCCACACATATGGGTGACATCATCAGGAAGGAGCCCAATCATGGAACACTTTTGTCAGTTTCTAGAACTTTGACTGGCACCACTGAGCATGCCCAGCATGATACTAACCCTGCACCCAGCAGGGGTCTCCCCTCAGTCTCGTGTATAGTAAAAAGTCCGGACGAAAAAATAAAATAACAAATCGCAAGCGTACCCAACTCCGCGGGGTGGCGGGTGGGTTTAGTGAGGACTAACATCCTGCGGTCCTGAGAGAACAACTCTGCGTTCTCTGCTTTCTCACAGGATAAGCAGGATGGTAGTCCTCACATATGGGTGAATAGTGAGCTGGGGATGCCCGAGCAATGTACCAAAAGCACCCAAAGATGTGCAACAGGCACAACAACAGGGGTAATTTTGGATAATGGGCAGCCTGAAATTCCCAACAGGCTGTTGGAAGGAAGTTGGGTATTAAGATGAGAATAAATTGCGCAGAACAGACTGACCAAAGACAGAATCTTTTCTGCCAGCCTTGTCCAGCAATAATGAGCTGCAAAGGTATGGAGAGAACTCCATGTAGCAGCCCTGCAGATGTCAGCAAGAGGTACATGTTGCGTCTGTCGGTGCTAGACGGCTTCGCCCCATTTGCCTCACCTTGTTCACGGTTCCTCCGCTTCCCTTGGGAAAATGGCTGCCGCTGCGTCTACAAGCCAACCTCTCCGGCGTCCCCGGAACGGCTATGGTGCAGCCTCCTGCCATGCTCCTCCCAAGGGCCTACTAGGGTGCGCACATGCACCCCACCCACGTCTTTATTCCAGCATTGGCGCAAACCTCGGGGGCGTTCCCCTCTACTGACATCACACCATCTGGGTATATACTAAGTTGCTAGCTCGTTGAGTTAGCAAAGGATTGGCTTCGGCCAGTCTAAGCTACTCTGCCACTTCCGTGCTGCCGCTGGAAGCTCTCTCTCTGCCCTTCGGGGTATTGCTAACGTGGGTACCCGCTCCTCTGGGGCCCTCTGCTTTATTTCAGGTGCCTTACAGGGATCAGGTACTCGCTCCTCAAGGGCCTGCTCTCCCTGCCTCGGTGCCGCTACCAACTTCTTCAAATCTGGTGGAATCGCATACTAACAGCAACCATATAGTGAGTAATCTAACGCTCAATCTATCTCATCCACAGTACTGCCTTGCTGGGAAACCTGTACTGGAATTCCCCCATACCAACGGGGTGAGAAGGGTTCCCTCTGCCGAGGGTCCTGAGACTGCTTCATCCAGACTACCTCACTACTGCCACCTCTGGTGGTACACTTCAAGCTGTTTAATAAAAGAACTAACTGTGTTTGTGCGTCTGCGTTTAGCCCAGATGACCATGCCCACGGGCAGATGACCATGCGCATGGGCATGGTCATCTGCCTCAGTACCCAAGAATCCACCCAAACACTGCTTAACCATAACAATGCAGAATGAAGGTGTGCTACCGACGTTGCCATTGCTCTAATAGAGTGCGCTTTAAGGCGTCCCTGGAGCGGAAGGCCTGCTTGCTGGTAGCAGAAAGAAATACAGTCTGCCAGCAAGGAGGACAGGGTCTGCTTGCCCACCGGGATTCCCAGTTTAGTTTTATCAAAGGAGAGAAACAGCTGGGTGGACTTCCTATGGTCTGCAGTGTGTTCCATATAAAAGGCCAGCGCAGGCTTGCAGTCCAAGGAATGCAGAGCCCGTTCACCTGGATGTGAGTGGGGTTTTGGAAAGAAAGTAGGCAAAACTATGGATTGATTTAAATGGAACTCAGAGACTACTTTCGGTTGAAATTTAGGATGAGTGTGAAGGACTACCCAATCATGAAGAAATTTTGTGTAAGGGGGGTAAGTAACCAGCGCTTGTAGCTCACTGATCCTGCGAGCAGACGTCAAAGCAAGAAGGAAGAGCACCTTCCAAGTGAGATGCTGTAACTTGCAGGAATGCAGAGGCTCAAACGGAGGTTTCATGAGTCACACTAATACTACATTAAGGTCCCAAGCAGGGGCCGGGGGACAGAGATTGGGCATGAGGTGAAGCAAGCCCGTCATAAAGCGCACTACTTAGGGTTGTGTCGAAATGGAGACATCCCCTGCCCCCTTATGGAAGGCGGTCACCGCACTGACATGTACTCTAATGGAGGAAGTTTGTAGACCCGACTACGAGAGGTGCCAGAGGTAGTCTAAAAACTTTGTTGTGGGGCAGGTAAAAGGATCTAACTCCTTTGAAGTGCACCACAGTGAAAATCTTTTCCATTTAGAATGATAAGATCTTCTAGTAGTAGGCTTTCGTGAAGCTTCCAGATCCTGGGATACAGAGTCCAAAAGATTGAGCGGTCGCAAGATTAGCCTTTCAACATCCAAGCTGCCAGCGACAAGGCCTGAAGGTTGGGATGGCGCAGTTGTCCGTTCTTCTGAGATATCAGAAACTGATCTGTGCCCAGGCAAATCTGTGGACGAACTGAGAGGTCGCGAAGGATGGGAAACCAAACCTGACGCGGCTATGATAATCATGAGGCCGTTGTCCCGGCATAGCTTCACAAGAGTCTTGCTGATGAGAGGAAGTGGGGGGTTGGCATACAGGAGACCTGTTGCCCAAGAGAGGGCGAAGGCGTCCCTCAGTGGAGTTTTGTAACTGCGATGTAGGGAGCAGAAGTTCTCCACCTTGCGATTGTGAACCGATGCAAAGAGGTCAATGCTCGGATATCTCCACTTCTGAAATATCTGATCCGCCACTGTGAAGTTTAGGGACCACTCTTGGGGCTGAAATGCACGACTGAGTTTGTCCGCTAGAACATTGTCCATGCCCGCCAAGTAGGTCGCTCTCAGTAGCATGGAATGAGAGAGAGCTAAAGCCCAAATTTGCACTACTTCCTGACACAGGAACTGTGGTACATCAACTGCTTGTTGATGTATCACATTGCTACTTAATTGTCTGTTTTGATTAGGATTGTTTTGTTGGATAAGCAATCCTTGAAGGCTAGATGGGCATATCTGATTGCCCTGAGCTCCAGAAAGTTTATCTGATGTTGTGCTTCTGCTTCAGACCAGGTTCCCTGAGTTTGCAGGTGGTTGACATGTGCTCCCCAACCTAGAGTGGAAGCATTGGTTGTCAGAATCAGCTGAGGTTCCGGAGCCTGGAACAGTAGCCCTTTAAGCAGGTGGGACTCTTGGATCCACCAAGCCAGTGAGAGACGAAGCCTCCTGGTGACATGGACAATGTTGGACATTGAATGCTGGGCCTGGGACCACTGGGATTTTAATGTCCGCTGCGTTACTCACATGACAAGTCAAGCCATTGGGGTAACATGATCCGAGGACTCCATATGTCCCAACAAGACAAGGATATAACGAGTAGTCGTGATTCGGCAAGACTGTAGAGTGTGCGCAAGCACTGCTAGCGTATGAGCTCGGTCCGTGGGAAGGAAAGCTTTCGCTTGGATAGTGTCGAGATCTGCTCCAATAAAGGAGAGGGATTGCGATGGAATCAGATTGGACTTCTGTTAATTGATTAGAAATCCCAAGGACAGTAGTAGCCGCACGGAGAGATGGAGGGAGTGAAGAACTTCCTCCGGAGACCGAGCACTCAGTAACCAGTCGTCTAGATAAGGATAGACGTGAGTGCCTAGTCGTCTTAAGTATGCGGCTACAACTGGCAGGCATTTCGTGAAGATATGAGGGGCCGATGCCAGGCCGAACGGAAGCACTCGGTACTGGAAGTGCTGGTTTCCGACGAGGAACTGGAGGTATTTTCTGTGAGACGGGTTAATTGCTGTGTGTATGTATGCGTCTTTTAGATCTAGAGAGCAAAGCCAATCCCCCTACTGGAGAAGAGGGAATAGAGAGCCCAAGGTTACCATTCTGAACTTCTCCTTTTGAAGATGTTTGTTTAGGGCACGAAGGTCTAATATAGGGCGAATGCCGCCCGTCTTTTTTGGTATTAAGAAGTATCAGGAGTAGAAGCCCTGTCCCCTTTGGAAAGGAGGAACTGGCTCTACGGCCTGCAGGAGGGAAGCTATCTCCCCCTGTAGGAGTTGAGAGTGGTCGGAGGAAGTCCACCCCAGCCAAGGTGGCGAGTCCGACGGTATGGAGAGGAAGTTTAGATGGTAACCTTGAGCTACGACCGACTGGACCCACTGGTCCGTGGTGTCCTTGCGCCACATGGTGGTGAAGTGGCAGAGCCAGCAGGGATGGCAGAGGGGGAAGATGACAATTGCTGTCTAGCGAGGAGTCAAAACATCCAGGCAGGGCCAGGTTGCGCAGGTGGCTGTGTCTTCTGAGGCCTGGGTTGCCGAGGTGGAGGCTTTTGATAGGGTCTATATGGAAGAGACCGAGCTGGTGGAGGGTAGTTTGTTCGTGCTTTGTAAGCCGTTCTTTTTGCCTCTCTCCTGAACGGCCATTTAGAAAAGGTAGAGAAGTCAGCATGTACAGCGGAAAGCTGCCGCAGCATCTCATTATGATCTTTGAGTTGAGCGATAGTTTCTTGGATCTTCTCACCAAACAGATTGTCCCCCATACAGGGGAGGTCTGCTAAGCGGTCTTGTACCTCTGGGCGCAAATCCGGGGATTTTAGGCAGGCCCACCTCCTTGCACTTATTCCGGCCGCTGATAACCTATATATGTATTTTATTATTTTTTAATCGATTATAGTATAATTTAATGTTATTATTTATAGGGTTTTATTTTAATTTCTAATTTAGTTTTATCATTTATAATATTTTATTTGTTTTAAGACTTGTCGTTAAAGACAGTCAGTTGTTTGATTGTAAACCGACTTGAAGTGTATACAATATGTTCGGTATATAAAAATGTTTAAATAAATAAATAAATAAATAAATAAATAAATAACCTGGAAGCCGTATCAAAGATATAAGCTGATCTAACCTCATGCTTACCTGCATATAAGCCCTTTTTTACAATGGAGTTCAGTTGGTCTTGGAACTGATCCGGGAGAGACTCAGAAAATTCCTGTAATTGCTTGAAAAAATTCCTATTGTATTGGGTCATATAAAGTTGACATGCCGCAATACGAGAGATTAACATAGAGCCATGGAACACTCTACATCTAAAAGCATTGAGGAATTTTTGTTCCTTCCCAGGAGGTGCCGAAGAATGAGGCCGTGGTCTCCTGGCCTTCTTCTGGGCAGATTCCACCACCACCGAATGATGGGATAACTGAGTTTTTTGGAAACCAGGTGCCAACTGGACCAAATAGGTAGCATCAGTCTTATGGTTGACCGGAGGGACCGTACCTGGGTGCTCCCAGTTGCACTGCAGAAGATCAAGCAGGACATCATGAACTGGGATGGACATTATTTCTTTCGGTGTGTCAACGAACTGAAGGACTTCCAGCATTTTGTGCCTGGAGTCTTCTTCAGTTTGAAGGGCAAAAGGTATAGTCTCCGACATTTCCTTAATAAAATTAATGAAGGAGAGGTCCTCTGATGGAGACCTGCGTCTTTCTTCAGGTGGAGAAGGCTCAGACGGGATATCACCAGTATCTTGGGAATCGGAAAAGTTATCAGACCACGGTTGGTAAGGTCGATCGCCAGCACCCAACGGTGGCTCAGAAGGTAGAAAAAGACCTTCTCTGACCGGAGGAGGTCGGGGCACCAAGTGTATCGGTGCCAGCATTGGTGGCCTCGGAGCTGGCATCGGTGAAGGACGAAGAGGCCCTGAAGGCAATGGTGATCTTGAGAGATGCCTCGGTGGAAATGCTCCAGAAGGCCCTGGAACTGGGTCCGGCATCGATGGATCCTCCTCATCCGAGGAGAGATGAATGGGCATTGAAGGACCGAGCGGTATCGGTGTTTTCCCTGGTGCCGATGGCAGAGCACCGATGAGGAAATCCAGCTTGTCAAGGAGCGGAGCAAGCATCAGTGGCATTGGTTCCGGAGTTGGCACAGGAACCGGCATCGGTGTCGATGGCTTCGGAAGGGAGGGCCTGCACCACTGCCTCTTGCACCATCCAGTGCAATTCCTCACGGAACACTGGTGCGGCTAACACCAGGTCCGGAGTAGGAGGCATGGATGGCATCGCCGGAGGGTCCACCGGACCCAGTAGAGTCTCGGCTGCCACACCCATGGAAGGCGGCTCAGAGGAGGTTTGGGGCTCCTCAGCATGGGTCTTTTTCCTCAGTGGCTCGATGGATTTGGAAGATGAAGCCACTGGTGCACCTGGCTCAGACGCCACGGATTTGCGATGCCTATGCCGATGCTTCTCTCGGTGCTTGGCTTTACCTGTGGCTGGCACCAAGGACATAGATGTAGTAGTCTTCGACATTGACCTAGAGTCATCGGTGTCCGACCGATAGCGCGACTTGGCTGGCAACAGCACCGATGACGCGGAAGTCTGCGATGGAGGGCGCTGCTGTGCATGAAATAACAAAGTCATTTTTTCCAACTGAGCCCGGCGGCCCTTCGGGGTCATTTGGGCGCAGCTGGTACATGAATCCACGTCATGGGTCGGGCCCAGACAAAGTACACAGACCTGGTGAGGGTCTGTGATAGACATTGTCCTAGGACAATTGGGGCACCGACGAAAACCCGTCGCCATCGTTGCCATCGAAAATTTAGGCCACGCACGTGGTTGGTGCCTGTCAGGCCTAAAGCGGTAACCGATGGGAACAGACCGAAAACCATACGGACGCGTTTATCGATGACAAAGAAGGGAGACCCCGATGGGGTGAAAACCTTTGCAAATTTGCAAAGAAATTCCTGAAGAAAAAATTCCTGTCAGGAACGTGTGATAGAGCTCCTAAGTCCACGTGGCAAAAGCTGCGCGGAAAAAAAAAGACTGGGAGACCCCTGCTGGATGCAGGGTTAGTACCATGCTGGGTCATGCTCAGTGGTGCCAGTCAAAGTTCTAGAAACTTTGACAAAAGTGTTCCATGATTGGGCTCCATCCTGATGATGTCACCCATATGTGAGGACTACCATCCTGCTTGTCCTGTGAGAAATATCTAAATAAAACAGCTATGACAGCCCCTTTGGAATTAAGCAAAAAGAAAAAGGATCTTGCAAAACCCACACTGATAACAGTGTAAAATATTATGGGATGACAGAATATGATCCTCTGTGGCCCAACTGGCATCTTGAAACTTCTAATCTCCACCTGCTGCCGGCTCCTCTCCTTTCTGTGCGATGCAAATAGCTAATTTGTTCAGATGGGAGGAGGTTAGAAACACTGGGCTGCCATCTCCAGTCAGTCCACAGAAGAGGAGAATTGGAAGGTGACAAGATGAGGAAGGGGGGCTGGCTGTGAGGGGAAGAAGAGGAAGGATGGAAGTTTGTGTAAGATTGGAGGGTAAAAGAAAGGGGGGAAATGATTTGTAGTGGGGGATGTTTGAGAAAGCATGAAAGGAGGCAGCTTTTACGGGAAAAGAGAAGTGGTACAGCTGAAGATGATAAAGGGAGTAATCTAGCGAGAAGGAGAAGGAGATGGAGGGTTGAGAATAGAGACTTGGAGAGGTGTAGGGCTGGGACAAGAAGAACTAGAGGGGAGTAGGAGGAATGACATCTAGCTATAAGTGTATAGTGAGGCAGAGACAGAGAGAAAATTGAGAAAAACGAGAAGATGGAGATGACAGTGAATGATCAATGTCAGAGAGAGAGGAGAAACTGAAGTTGACAGGAGCAAGAACAAACTGAAAATGGACAGGAGAAAAAAAAGGGAGTTAGGAGACTGACAAGAGAAGATCAGAAAACAAATATGAGAACCAAAGTGATTAGAGAAATGTCCAGACAACAAAGAGAAAAAAAAATTTAATTTTCAGTTTAGTGAATAGAATATGTCAGCTTAGGGAAATGTGCATCTCTGATTATTTTTGCATTTTTCACAATACAAGAGGAAATGCATTTGCTTCTAATTTATTTAGTGTTGCACTGCATGAGGCAGCTGGCTTCTTGGTGCTTCCATTTCAGTTTTTGATTATGTTTCTATTTCTAATTTGTGGTCCTTTATTCTGTATTTGGTGAGGATCTGTTTGTGTTCTGCATGTGTGACAGAGGTGAAGGATTTTGCTAGTGTTTAGCTTCTGTGTAGGTTTCTGTAGCAATCCAGTTTTTATTTTCCAGTACTAAGTGTATCAGTGTTCTAGGTCCCATTACTATATTTGCAGTGCTGCCTTTTCATAGGAAGGGTTGTGGCTGTGTTGTTATGGTATGGTATAGCATCAACAAAATGGTTTGGCAATGATTCACAGTCCACAGCACTTGTGAGTCGTTCGAAACTATGCTTTTAATAACGTCATAAAGCAATATAACAACTGCTCAACCAAGGAGGTTATCTGTATTATTTGCTGCCCCTGTTTCCGCTCCATGTCAGTAAAACGTCACAGATGGTCTGCACTCTTGATATTCACTCATAGCTCCTGTCTACCACTCGTGCATGAAAATGCTCCCTTGGTTTCCCGTTGGGTAAGCGCTCAACATGTTCCTGAAGACCTTCGCTTGTTTGTTATTGCATTCTAATTCCCCCCGTGCCCGCGGCGGCAATTTCTTTTGTTTTTTTATTACAACAAGAGCAATGGCGGATACATCATCTGAATACAATACACCCTCTTGGAATAAATCCTGAATTAGATCAGTTGGTTTTCTTCTAATACCAGCTGCTTTATTGTGTACCTCCTCTTTATTTACTCTGGGTTCCCCCTGATGTAACGCTGATGTCATTATGACAGTATTTGATCATGTGATTCTTGTATTGGTGCATTTTTGCAAACTTCTTTTTAACTGTCGCTTGCTGGTTGCTTTCTCTTGATGTAAGATACGTATTGCCATTTTTGAGGTGAGGACTGCCTCTTTTTTGTTTTAATTTACCATGCAATTTGATAACTACTGTCACCAAGATTTGTCCATATTAATTAGCATTTCCTTATTTGAAGGCTTAGGCCTAGATTTTCTAAGACACAGTGGCATCGTGAATCGCGCGGTACGGGGGGGGGGCGGTGGGGCGGGCCTGCGATAGCCGTGGTGCGATTGCTGCCGGCTTTCGCACCCAATAGTGCCATCGTAAAAGGTGGTGCTATTGGGCGCGAAATTGGAAGCGAAAAGGCTCCTTACCTTTTCGCCGTCCATGCTGTCTTCGCGGAATCCGCCCCAGTGCCGCCCCAACTCCTCCTGTTCCAGTCTTGACGCCACCCCTTTTTAGTGATTGCACGTGAAAAAAAAGTCCCTTTTCGCATGTGATCGCTTTGAAAAATGACCCCCTTAGTCCTTTCCTCCCAACACAGTTTACGAAACACGGTCCATGTTGGGGGACTGTGAATAGCAGTTGTTATATTTGGAATGACATTCATATGAAGTTATTAAAAGCATCATTTTGAACAGCTTACAAGTGTTGTAGACTGTGAATCATTGCCAAACCATTTTGTTGATGTTTGTGATATTGGTGATTTGGCATTTCCACCTATACTGTATTGCGTTTATGGTATGGTATAGCTACAAAATAATTCTGAGTGTGTTTCGGGCAGGGTTTTGTGGTGCATCACAATGTGCCTGGTAGTGGAGGGAGTTTGCTGTTAATGAGATCTAGAACCTAGTTAGTTTAATATAATTAAAAAAAAAATCACACTTTTTTCAACCCCTACAAGGTAGAGATTATTAATCAATTGGGTAGATGTTAGGGGTCAGTTTGGCTCAAAGTTAAGGATCACATCCATACAAATAAAAAGGTCGGATGTTTGGGACCAGGTACAAATTTATGTTTACTTATAGATTATAAATAATAGTGTGTTAAATTTTTTAAAAAACTATTTGGCCAAAAACTATTTGGCCAAAAACTAAGTGTGCCATGATCCTGTACACAACACATGGCATCACATGGCTCGTGATGCCATGTGTTGTGTACAGGGTCATGGCACACTTTGTCACTTGACATAGGTGCCAAATTGCCTGGATATGGCTCTAAATTTTCAGGCTTCCAGTCAGCAGATTGCCAGAACTTGATTCTCTTTCTCTGACACCCTCATTGGCATCCTTCTTCCAGAGTTTATCTTATTACATTGACTCCAGTATATTCCTCACTTCTTTGGGTTTGCTGATTCATATCATCTGGTCTTCCTGTTTCCAGTGTTTATTTATGCCTCTTACTGCGTTCCTGTTTAGAACTGGTTCAGGGATTACTACCTAAGCCTTGCTGGCCATCAGCACCTGAAGGCTAAACCTAAGGGGAAGCTGGCTATCACAGGCAGGGGATGCCCTGCCGCTGTTCCAATTGGAACCCATCTGACTTGCCTTGCCAGTGTACCAGCCACTTCGGCCTTGGGAGTCATACTCTCAGCAGACTATACCATCACAAGAATGAGTTGTTGCTAATTATTTAAATAAAAGGAATAACAAGCTACTAAGCTCATATCCCCCCCATGCAAGAGAACGAGTATTAACTTTGTCAGGGTCATGTGTTGTGAGAAAAGTAACCGAAACCCAACCCAATGATTTTTCTTGGGGGCAGCACCCACCCTACGGAACTCACTCCCAGAAGAGCTTTGCTAAATGCATGACTATTCCTGTTTCAGAAAACATGTTAAAGCCTGGTTCTTCTAACTTGCTTTTAATGCCAAGTCATAACTGCTTCCACCGTGGAAATCAGCTATGCAATGGAATATACCTCCACACATATAATGTATTAAATTAACTTCAATAAACTGACAAGCAACATTCTTGAGTGCTCTTTGCTTTACTGAGATTACATCTATTTATTTTAAAGCTTTTGCTGTACTGAGATAATGTATATTTATTTTAAACCTAGGTGTGACTTGATTGTAGATTTATTTGCAAGTTCATGTTGCGGACGTGGACCCTTAGACTGAGGTGGAGTTGATGCAACCTGCAGGAAGAAGGCCTGCAAGTCCCACAGTTGGCAGGCGAGCTGGCTGAAGCAGAGGCCCAACCGGAGTTTCACCAATACCAGCCCAGGTTCCCCTTAGGTTGAAACCTTGGGTGCTGGGGCCAGCTGGACTTAGGCGTGGAGCTCTGTGGAGGTAAAGATCCGTTATGTAGGAGACATTGTGGGACACCACTAGAAGAGAGTGGAGTCAGTGTTGGGCAGTGGTCAGGGCAGGCGGCAGGTAAACAGAGTCTGATTCGGGCTGGGTCAGAGGAAGGCAGAGTTCTCTCAGCAAAGTGGTTCAGGCAGTGGTTGGGGCAGGCAGAGTTTGATCAGAGATGGAGAAGCAGGCAGTGGTCGGTGGCTGGTGGAGGTCAATCAGCATCGAGGTCCAATCTGAGGTCAAGCTGGAAGTCCAATCCAAAGTCAAAGCCAGACGTCCAATCCGAGGAGATGAGGAAGAGGGACGAGGGACCACAGGACCAGGACAAGACACTGAAGACAGACAAGGAGAAGGCAGACCACGAAGACGGGAACTCAAACACAGACCAGACTGCCAAACAGAACCAGGAACAGAAGACAGGAACTTGGGGCGCCACACAGCAGGAACCAGGAAGCATGGATCAAGAAGCAGAAACCAGGAACCCGGACCTGCAGAGGTAATGCACTTCTCCAGAGGAGTCGACCTATTGCCAAGGCACTGGAGGGGTCTCAGCCTCTGTCCTTTATAGGGCTGGACTGATGACATTATCAGGAGGAGCCTCTGGGGAGTTCCCGCCACTGGCCCTTTAAATTTAGTGCAGTCAGAGCGCACGCGCCCTAATGTAGGTAAGGTCCTGAGGTCTCAGCTGCAGCCTGCTGCATAGGAAAGCATCCATCATTGGAGTGCAGCATCAAAGTGCAGCTTCCTGCCACGTTATAGAGGTCCGGACTGTTGCACTGGAGGTGGACCTTTGGGTCGAGGTGGGGTTGACGCTACCTGTAGGAGGGATCCTACGAGTTCCCACTGTCGGCAGGCAGAGAGGGCTGACGGATGGAGGCCGGCTGGTGCTTTACCAGTACCAGCCCTCATTCCCCGCAGGTTAAGCCTTTGGGTGCTGGGGCTGGCTGGACTTAGGTGGCCTCCGTCAGTGGTCGTTGATGGGTGGATCGAGGTCAGCCCCGAGGCAGCAAACAGTATAGGTACCAGTCTGTACTGGACAAGGCGGAGTCCCGGAGACCCGGGCGCCAATAGGAACACGGTCTGACAGAGGGTGCCCGAGCAAGAGCAGGCCGAAGCCTGAATGAACCACGTACAGGACAAAGGCTGAAGAGGCGTCTTTATGCAAGCTGGGTTCAGGGCTGGTGGCAGGCTGAAGCAGTGGCAAGCAAGGCTGAGGTCTGGATGAGAAGAGAGTCAAAGGATGGTCAAACGAAGCAGAAGTCCAGGGCTGGAGAGAAGCAACGGTGTGGTCAGGCGATGCAGAGGTCCGGGGCTGGGGAGAGGCAATGGAGTAGTCAGGCAATGCAGAGGTCCGGGATTGGAGAGAGGCAATGGAGTAGTCAGGCAATGCAGAGGTCCGGGGTTGGAGAGAGGCAATGAAGTAGTCAGGCAATGCAGAGGTCCGGGGCTGGAGAGAGGCAACGGAGTAGTCAGGCGATTCAGAGGTCAAACCAGGTTAGCAAACCAAAGGAGAGACGAAGGAACAGGAACTCATGAACGAGGAAACAGGAACGAAGGTAATCAGGATCAGGAACCAGGAACAGAAGAAGCAACGAGCACTGGACTAGCGAGGGGACCTGTTGCAAAGGCAATTTGAGAGAGCAGAGCCTGGCCTTACATACCGGAGCTTAGCCGATGTCATCATCTGGGGCCGCAGCCAGGTTCCCTAGGGAGGGGCGCGGCGTTGGTCGGGACGGCGTCTCTCCGTGGGCCACTTGGAGAGGCCCAACGCAGAGCATCAGGAACTATAGCAGAGCCGGAGACCCCAGGGGCAGCCCGAGGACGGAGCTGGTGGCTGGATCACTTTGAGAGAGGTGAGGGGCAGAGCTGCGGGTCTGCCGCGGTTGGCATGCGTAACACCGATGTCGGCGCCTAGTGGGAGGCTGGAGGCAGGTGCTGCAGATGGCCGCATCTTGCTGGGGAGGCGAGGTGTCAAGAGGATGCAAACGTGGGCATGGGCTGGAGGTAAGAGCGGCGGGCTGCAGGATGGGCCCGTGGTCTGACGAACGCAACAGTACTGTCTCCCCTAAACCCCTTCCCTAAGGGTTTAGGTTTCTTGAGGTTCATGGCATGAAATTCTCTCAGGAGGTTCTTATCAGGGATATTCGAGGCAGGATCCCACGTATTTTCTTCCGGAACGTATCCCTCCCAAGATATAAGGTACTCCCATCTCTTGGCTGTCATCTGATATCCAGGACCTCATTTACTTGATAGGTACCATCATCTTTCGAGGATACCCCTGTAAGGCCAGGAGAGGATTAGGGGTTTTATAAGCGAAACAAGAAATACGGTACGAATTCTGAGGGAACAGGTAAGCATGGTTGATAGGTTACTGGACCAAGCTGGCATAGGATCGGGAATTGCCTGATGTATCGGGAGGCAAGTTACATGGAGGGCATCTGGAGCCTGATGTGATGGGTGCTGAGCTAGACTTTGTTCCCTGGCTTGAACTGTGGTGCTGGTCTGTGATACTTATCTGTAGTCTGCCTTTTCAGCCGCTCTTTGGAGCAGGTCATTAGTGCATACCCAGAGTTCTTGGAGCTCCAGGGCAGTTAATTGAGCTGCCAGTGAGGGAACGGACAATGGTATGGGCAACAGGGGTGAATGTTGCCTTCCATATACATTTTGGAAGATTGTTGATCCTGTGGCAGTGTTGATGTGGGAGTTATGGGAAAATTCTGCCCATGGTAAGAGGGTGGCCCAGTTGTCATGATGATTGTTTGCATAAGTCCTAAGGAAGTTCTTCATTATGTGATTGGTTTACTTGGACTGTTCATTTGCTTGAGGGTGGAATGCTGTTGTATTATCTAGAGAAATATTATTTTTTTTACAGCAGGAATGCCAATGCTTGGCCGTAAATTGAGCTCCTTGATCAGAGACAATGTGTCTGGGCAGGCTGTGCAGGCAAAAGATGTGGTGCGTGAACAAGCGAGCCAGAGCCGTGGGAACAAGCGAGCCAGAGCCGTGGGAAATCCAGGGAGCGAAATGAAATGAGCCATCTTTGAGAAGCGGTCGACTATGACCCAAATGATTGTGCAGCCATTAGAGAAGGGGAGATCCACTATAAAATCAGTAGACAAGTGGGTCCAAGGTTCCCTGGGGGCTAGCAATGGCTATAACAGCCCCCAGGGTCATCCTGACACGGGTTTCTGCTGCGTGCAGGTGGGACAGATGTCTACATAGGTTTGGACATCACTTTGCATCTGGGGCCACCAGTAGTATTGCTGGATCATAGCGAGAGACCGGACCTGTCCAGGGAGACCTGTGATGCTGGAGTTGTGGGACTATTTTAGTACTTTTTTACTGAGTTTGTGTGGAACAACCATCTTCCCTGGAGGGACGGTCATGGTGGTGGCCAAAAGGATCCGAGCCAGGTCAATAATATGTTTGTGAGGTCCTCTGCCAGGAAGGACCGGGAAAGGGTGTCTGCTTAAGGTTTTTGTTGGCTGGTCGATATTTTAGCTCAAAGTTGAAGCAAGCAAAAAACAAGGACCAGCGGGCCTGTTGAGCATTCAACCATTGTGCACAGTGGAGATGTTCTAGATTTTTGTGATCAGTGTAAATTGTAATGTGACATTGAGCTTCTTCGAGTCATTGACGCCATTCCTCCAGAGCAAGCTTAATGGCCAGAAGTTCTCTGTTGCCGATCCCATAAGTTATGCTCTGTGGGGGAAAATTTTCAAGAAAAGAAAGAGCATGGATAGAGAACTCCTTTATCTGAGTGCTGACTCTGGACCACTCCTACCCCCAGGGAGGATTTGTCTACTTTGACATTAAAGGGGTGAGTTGAATCTGGGTGATGGAGGCAGGGTTCTCGAAGGACGATGTCCTTCAACCTTTGGAAGGCGGTAATAGCCTCCGATGGCCAGACTTTGGTGTTTGCCTCTTTTCTGGGTTAGTGCTGTGTGTGGAGCCGCAGTTGTGGAGTAGTTGGGAATGAAATGCTGGTAATAGTTGGCAAAACCTAGGAATATTTGTAAGGCACATAGACCAGTCAGTTGTGGCCACTCTTGGATACTTTTAACCATATTGGGAAATATGTGGAAATTCATGCTGAAAATGATGTATCCTAGAAAAGGGAGGCTTTCTTTTTCAAATAGACACTTCTCAGTCTTAGCATACAATTTATTGTCTCGCAGTCTCTGAAGAACAAGTAATGTCTTTGGAAAAGATGAGAATGTCATCAAGCTATATGACACAGACATAAAGGAGGTCTCGGAAGATTTCATTCATCATTTTCTGAAGCACTGCAGGGGCATTACATTTATTTATTTATTTATTTATTTATTTATTTATTTAAAAATATTTATATACCGTTTTACCAACACAAGGTTGACCAAAGCGGTTTACAATAATAAAAATCTAAAATAAAATAATATTAATTAAACAAAAATAAATAAAATTATATCATAAAATAGATAAAATATTGTAAATAATTAACCTTATTTTAAACAAAACTAGAACAGATAGAAAACACGATAAGCAAACCTGACAGTCAAAATGATAAGAATGCTCCTTGCCATACAACATAGGATATATATGATGTTTCAAAGCAGTGCCCGTAAGAAGCCTAGCAGCTGAGTTCTGAATCAACTGCAGATGTCTAATAACAGTTTCAGGAAGACCCAAGTATAGCCCATTGCAGTAATCCAGACCCGAAAAAATCAGTGATTGAAGCACTGTTTGATAATCATGGGCAAAAAGCAGAGGATGTAATTGTTTTAATACCTGTAGTTTAAAAAAAGAATTTTTAACTAATTTGGAGATGTGTTGAGTTAATGATAAATTAGAATAAATCCAGATACCTACGTTCCTTGCTAGTCTGGTAATTGTAATCACATCATTACCTAAGGTAATATTAGCGGGGGGTGAATGACTGGGATTTTCTATATAACTGAGAAATATTATTTCTGTTTTTTTCTTGTTAAGTTTTAATCGATTATGAGCCATCCATTGCTCAATAGTTTTAATGTAAAGTTGGATCAGAGAAAAAGTATCCGACCAAGAAACCAAGCATTACAAGGTACTTGTAGTGTCTTCCACTCGTCTCCAGGATGAATCCAAATTAGGTTTTAGGCCCTGTGGAGGTCCAGTTTAGTGAAGACTCTGGATCCAAGAGGCGATTGAATAGTTCTGAGATAGAAACATAGAAACATAGAAACATAGAAATGACGGCAGAAGAAGACCAAACGGCCCATCCAGTCTGCCCAGCAAGCTTCACATTTTTTTCTCATACTTATCTGTTTCTCTTAGCTCTTTGGTTCTATTTCCCTTCCACCCCCACCATTAATGTAGAGAGCAGTGATGGAGCTGCAACCAAGTGAAATATCAAGCTTGATTAGTTATGGGTAGTAGGGGAAGTAATGAGTGGCAATGGGTAACAGTCTTTATTTGTAATTGAATTTAACCTTCAGTAGTTGATGCATGGGTGCAATGAGCTGTCTTTTTTGGAGATGAAGAAGTCAGCCCCAGCTGAGGAGGTAGAGGGCCATATGAAACCCCGATCAAGGTTTTCCTTGATATATTCAGTCATGGCTTTGGTCTCCAGGATGGGCAACGGATATACTCTGCCATGAGGGGGCTTGGAATTAGGCAGCAGGTCAATGGCACAGTCATAGACCCTGTGGGAGGGAAGAGTCTCTGCCTCCTTTTTGGAGAAGAAATCAGCATAGTCAGAGTACTGTGAAGGAGAGCCCCAAGAGGGCGGTGACCACAGGCAGGTGAAGTGGTGGTTCCACTTGCTGCAGGAAGGAATTGTGGCAGTAAGAGCTCCAGCTGAAGAGTTGTAGCGTGGACTAGTCAAACTGCAGAGAGGAGTTGTAACCATGGGAGGCCCAGTACAATAGGGTGTACCACTTTATCAATAATGTGGAAGACAAAACTCTCCACATGCAGAAGACTGGATCATATGATCAAGGGGCTGTGGCAAGGGTAATCCAGCCAGACAGTGGATCTCCGTGGACAGAGGAGATGATCAAGGGTGTCTTCCTGGGAACAATAGATGGCTGCAAGTGGTCGACGAGGGCCTTCATTATGAAATTCCCCTGGGAGCCAGAATCAACCAAGGCCTAGCTGGTAAACTCTTGGTTATTCGCAGGAAAGGGTAAAAGTAGGGATTAAGTAAGGAATATGGTATTGTTAGAGGAAAGGGAAATGGGCTTTGCCTGCCATCAGAGTCTGTTTTTATATGAGCATTTATGATGATGACATTTCAGCTCGACAGTCAAATCTCTCCCTTCACAGTGAAGGACTGTGTGCTTTGCCTGTGCAGCAGAGCAATAGCTTGGGTTCCCTAGTAACATATGTCCTTTATGCAAACTATCATATTTTCCTTACAAATCTGACTTGCAACCAAGGCTTATAAATAAATAACACCTACTGCACCTGCAGACTTATTGATTGATTAACGTTTGGTTTTCATGCCAAACATGAAAAAAATCATTTGCTATGTGTAAACATATCTTTCTCATGAGTCGATACTAATGAGGAATATTCACTTCATATCCTTTTCATTTTGCATGAAAGTATTTTTCCTACTCCTTCTGTTTGGACTTCCAGCTCAATTGGACTCAGCCTCCTCTGGGCTATGGCATCATGATTCTTCATTTGCAACCACCTTGGGGATTTTTTTCTCTATTTCATATGCCCCTCCCAACTTACTTTAGTCCAGTCATTATAACGATAGTCCTCAGCTGGGGGCAATGTACCAGGGCACCTTCTGTTTATCAGGAGTCCTAAATCTGGTTGCTAGGTGCCACCATTGAGTGTGACACCCTCCCCACAAGGGGCTGTGAATGCTGCCACCACAATATCCCCGCCCCCGCCGACTCAGACCCAGGAATCAAACCTGCATTGTAGTGTGCGATGCTGCCATTAAGCCACCAGGCCAGTCCTGGTATTTCACATCTTAACCCTGGTGCTGGTCAGACACTGTTATGAAAATGTTATCTACAACATCCTCCTCCTTGAGTTATAAAACCTAATTTCAGTATATGAGCTTCAAGCACTCCAAGGCATCTACAATAACTTTGCTCCTCAATTCTCAGGGATACCCAGCAGATATATATATATATATATATATATACAGAGAAAGATGGATTTACATATATGTATTGCTATGCTTCATTCATGCAATTAAGATTTCAAGTTCATGGTCATTTGCCAATTGGTTTCAGAATCTTCCTGACTCTGCAGTTTCCCTTCACTGTCCATATCACCGAATCTTAAAAGTTCCTTCTACACCCTCATGCGAATTCTTTGATACTGACTCCATAACCCAGATTTTTTTTTTATGTTGGCCAGATTATTAAAACACATTCTTTATTTTGATAAAGAAGGGATTAATTCCCTGATGGTCCAGCTGTTGCAAAGCTTTGCAGGCACCTACACCTAACTCTTCTCTGGCTGCATTTCACACACGTATTGCCTCTCCCTTCCCTTACTTAGAAAATTTCACCCAAATTGTTAAGAATTTCCATTGCAAGTTACAAAATGCTTTGCATCTAATTCAGCGAAGCGACTTCAAAGGTGGCAACATCCTGGCACACAGCCTGCAGGTGAAATAAAACTAAACATGTAGAATTCTTACGCTAAAGGGAGCTGGTCCCAGCTCTGGGGTGGAAAGAGTTCTTCTCATTCTAAGGTTTTATGAATAAAATGTTGCATGGTTTCAGACATTCAGATTTTTCACAGGAAACACAGAATTTGTATATTCTGCTATCGGTGACTCTTACAGTATTAATAAAGAAGCCAACAATTTATTTGGCTGATCCAAATTTTTTTTGTATCTAAAAAGTTTTTATTGAACAACAAAACAACTGAAACATAACATATAAAGCAGCAGACAAAAATTATAGAAAGTAAACAGCAAATATCCAAATAATATGGTAAGGAATAAATCATCCAGCATCAATAACATGAGAAAAGAACAAAGAGAGAACAACATGTTCCCCTTCCTCTCCAGACAAGGAAAGACAAGAGTCATCAATAAAAAAACAAAATCCCACACTAAGTGAAATTTTTAAATCTGAAAAAAAATAGAACTCAAATTGGCCTGAATGTTTGGGCATCAACATTAGCTAGGGTATACAACTGCCCATTAAGTTCTCCAAATACAATGACATATCTACCACTTTTATCCAGTATTTGATCCTGGGCTACAAAAGGGCAATGTTTAGCAATTAAAATGGTCACACCCCACTTATTAGAAGTAAAATGAAAAGACTATAATCGGAGAAAATTCTTTTTCACTCAATGCACAATAAAGCTGTGGAATTTGTTGCCAGAGGATATGGTTAGTGCAGTTAATGTAGCTAGGTTCAAAAAAGGTTTGGATAAGTTCTTGGAGGAAAAGTCCATTAACGGCTATTAATCAAGTTTACTTAGGGAATAGCCACTGCTATTAATTGCATCAGTAGCATGGGATCTTCTTGGTGTTTGGGTAATTGCCAGGTTCTTGTGGCCTGGTTTGGCCTCTGATGGAAACAGGATGCTGGGCTTGATGGACCCTTGGTCTGACCTAGCATGGCAATTTCTTATGTTCTTATGTTCTTACCAACCTAGCTCTTTTGTAATTTCACATGTTCAGCTGAAGAAAGGTGGGTTTCCTGCAAGAAGGCAATTGAAGCTCCAACCTTCTGTAATTGAGCCAACAACCTTTTCCTCTTAATTGCGAATCCCACACACATTCCAAGAAATTAATTTCAATATCATAATGTAAGAGAGAGAAAAATATAATGAACAATACAAAACAAGCAAATAAGGGAATCCACTAACATTAACTTTAAGAAAAATGCAGTACTATTCTCATCCATACATAAGTAAACAGCATAATTCGGGGAATACAACCCTGATGCAAAGCTCCTCCTTGAAAATACTCCAATGAACCCTCTTTTCCCCTCCAACTCCATCACCCAGAGAGAATCAAACAGAGAGAGAAAACAGAGTAAAGATCTACCCAGCACCAGTGGAGGGGAAAAAACCTTTCTCTCTCTCTCTCTCTCCTTCAAGTCCAGTCACCAGAAAATACTCCAAAACTCAACATCACAAACAAAAAATTCAGCGGCCTTGTAAGAAGAGGGAGAGGTATTGTAAACCTAAAGTTCAAAATTGCCCCGATAAGTCCGTCTCCTGCTCTGCAGCATCAATAGATGTCATACGTAGATGTTTACAGCCACTGGAGGCTTTGTAATGTTTAGGGGTAACTAAACCAGGATGAGTCCTGTCCCCACTTTCCAACCACTCTACTACTGAGTTCCTCAGCTAGATCCAGGCATAGTTCGATCTCCGTCACATGGTAACGATGATTGTATTTAAAAAATTAGGGGAAAGGGGAAACCCCATCTATACTTGACATCCTTCTCTTGCAGAAATTGGATAAGTGGACAGAAGTTTTTCTTTTTTTGCAAGGTGAGCTGAGAGAGGCTGGCAAAAATTTTTATCTTCTCCACTTTAAAATCAAGAAGCTTTTTATTACGGACAGCATGCGTCAGTGCCTGTTTGTCTTCAAAGTAGTGACAACACACTACTATGGTGCGGTTCACAGAGATCCTTGAGTCTAAAT
Organism: Rhinatrema bivittatum; assembly: GCF_901001135.1. NCBI lineage: Eukaryota > Metazoa > Chordata > Amphibia > Gymnophiona > Rhinatrematidae > Rhinatrema > Rhinatrema bivittatum. Next base: position 236,161,221 of record NC_042623.1, read on the forward strand.
TCTTGGTTATTCTGAGTGCTCTATTAAGTTTTATCTCCCATTTCTCACTTCCCAGAAAAAATAGACAATAGAGCTCTTTAACAATCAAGAAAACATCTTCAGCTTCTAAGTTTCAGACTCCAAGAACATGTACATTATTCCTCCTTTGCCTGTTCTCTAGATCCTCCTCCTTCTCCTTAATTAACTTGTGGTCTAACTGAAGGGCCTTAATTAATCTACTTTTGAAAAACTGTTATAGAGTCAATATGTTCTCCTCTGGCATCCAGAAACCGCTTCAGATTTCAACTCAGAAACGGCTTTATTTATGTCCAATTGTAGCATTTAAATGCTGATTTTTCCCATTGGGCTCTTTGCTCAAATTTTATCAGCCTACATGAGCCCTAAGATTGCTCCAACTTCACCTTCTCGAAGTTCCATCTCCTAAGATAGCCCAAACGCATATTACCAGAGAATGCGCCTTTTCAGTGGCTGGACCGACATTCTGGAATACACTTCCATTAGATTTGAGACAATCAGAATCACTTAAGGTTTTTAGGATAGGAATAAAAACATTTTTATTTAAACAATGTTATTTCTGATAGTCTACATTATGTTTTATTTTCATTTATTTTATTTCGTTTTTATCTGTTTTAATTGGCCGGTACCGTATTGAGCGATTAAGAAATACAATAAATGTAAATGTAAATATATTTTAATTTGCGCCACTAATTCCGTCATATCTGATTTGGTGACAATCTGATCTGAGACTGAGCCCTCTGCTTCAGATGCTAGGACCGCAGAGATACCCATCATATTGCCCCCAGAGCTTTGAGGCCCTGCAGGATTTCTGCTGAATTTTGCTGAAACTTGAGAATATTTGGACTTAGATCCCACTGCAGAACAATAAATCACTCAAAAGACGTCAGTTTCACAACTTATGTAGTGAAAAAGGTCTGGCATCAAAAAAAAAAAAAATTATAACATGCAGTACCACAATAAAAACAATTTTATTGCCAACAAAAAATAGAAAGGGAAAAAAACAACAGGGATTTGGCACAAGCTCACAGGACAGCATATACAGAGCATTCGAGGCCCTTTTTCTCTGACGTCTGGTGCGTCCTAGAGTTCCCAGTGCACCGCTCTCACAATGGCTGCACCCAGCTGTACTATGGTCTCCATTGCCCTGCTGCTACCTTGGACCAAAGAGCAAAGGAGCAGCAACAATGCTGAATGGCAAAGGAATCACACCACCGAGCAGTCAAAGCTAGAGCAATCTCAAGACTGGCAGTGTTGTGGATCTTCCAGCCCTGGGCACAACATGCAAAGCCTTCCCCCGAACTAGGCCATGGGACTGCCCGTGACATCTGAAGCAGCCTCCACCAGTAAAGCACCCCAGCGTTCAGCGAAATAGAAAAAGCACAAACAAAAAAGACAAATCCACTGCACAGATTTAATAGCTAAAAAACAGAATCAGAAGAAGTAGTTCACGGATTAGACAGCCATCACTCCTGGTGGCTCACCAGTGCCCCCAGTCCAAAATATTTTTAAACTAATATCCAGAATCTTTAAAAATAAAACAAAAAACTAAATGAAGACTATGACCAGTAATCAAAATTATATTGTAACTGAGCTTAGGTTTGGATGACTGTCATAATATTGAATTTTCAGTTTTATTTTTCAAAGTTTAATTACCTGCAGTTTCCATTCTGCATGACTGAACTTTTCTTTTACTGAACATATCCTACACACTGACATTAATTTCTCTTGGATCTCTAGCTATCAACAGACGAGGATCTGAAATTCCCAGTGCTCCCAAATCTGTTACAGAAGCTGACCTAGCCAAAAAGAAAAATGTGAAGAAGACTAGAGGTGGTATTAAGGTGGGTATATATTTTACTATTTAGACAAATGTAGAGTTGTAAGATGGCATTTGACAGTCATATTAAAAATGCATTGTTTGTACATGGCTGTAAATATTTACAAATAAAAGAAATAGAGTGCATGTAAATATCTACACTTGATTACTGCAACATTTCGCCCTGGTAGCCCATTGACCCCTCCATCTCACTAAATTAAGCACTCCTCTGCTTCATCAAGCCAACCACTGAGTCCTATACCTCATTTAGCAAAATTCTGACCCCCTCCATCTCATCGAGCCAAGCACTAGCCCCTTCACCTTACTGAACCAAGCATTGACTCCTCCACCTCACTGAGTCAAGCACTGGCCCCTCCATTTCACTGAGCCAAACATTGACCTCAAATTCTCAGTGAGTTAAGCACTGACTCCTCCATTTCATCAAGCCAGCCGCTGACTCCTCCGCCTCACTGAGCCAAGCACTGGCCCCTCCTCCCCATCAAGCCAAGTACTGACCCCCTCCATCTCATCGAGTCAAGCACTGACCCCTCTACCTCACAGAGTCAAACACTGACTCTTCAACCTAATTGAGTTAATGTCCCCTCCACCTCATCAGACCAAGCACTAACCCTTTCCCCTCACTGAGCCAAGCACTGAACAGATGCTACTTTGTGACTGTATGTCAATGGTTCTCAGCTGGGTTCTAGAGGCCTTCAGGATGTCCACAATCAGTGTACATGAGATATATTTGCATACATTAGATCTAAGAATCAGGTGCATGTACTTATTTTGGTTATCCTGAAAACCAGAGCTGCTGGGGGGGGGGGGGGGGGTGCCTATAGGACCGGGCTGAGAACCATTGCAAGATGTAAAGATATAGCTTTAAATGAAGGAACATAAAATTAAATGTGGCCTGTCTGATGACATTATAGTTTGCAGTAATGCTAACTTAATCCATGAGATTTTCATTCAATTCAGGATTTTTAAATCCCATTGTTCATGAATTAATCAAGATACCAAGAACCAGGCTACACTGGGAAGGGAATTAGAAAGCAAGGAATGCAATAACATTTCATGAAGACAGGTTGCAGCAGTGAACTCACTTAGCATTTATGTTACATAAAATAGCATAACATAAGAATTACCATGTAGGGTCAGACCAAGGTCCTGTCTCTTGTCAGTGGCCAATCCATGTTACAAGTACCTGACAGATCCTATAGACTAATTCCCCTTACTCACTCCCAGAGATAGCAATAGTTTTATTTAGTCTACCTGGCTAATTATGTGTTATGGACTTTTCCTCCAGGAGCATGTCCAAATCTCTTTTAAACCCCACTATGGGGGTCATTTTCTATAGCTTTCGCACGCGATAGCTAGATTGGGGTGGAGGCAGCACCGGGACGGACGCGGCGAAGACATCGCTGACGGCGAAAAGGTAAGGCCCCTTATCGCCGCCAGTAACGAGCCCAATAGCACCACCTTTCACGGTGGTGCTATTGGTTTGCGAAAGCCGGCAGCAATAGCACCACGGTGGTGTGATCGCTGCCAGCTTTCGCAGGCCTGCCCCCCACCTCGCCCCCCCACGATTCACTAAGGCCTGCGATTGTAGAAAATCCAGGCCTATGTTAGTTGCCTTCATCACATCCTCTGCAAGAGATTCCTCATCTTGATAATGCACTGAGTAAAAAAGTACTTTTTACTATCTGTTTTGAATCTGCTGGTGGTTAGTTTCATGAGGGTCCCTTGTTTTTGTTAGGATTCGTGGGTTTCGTGGGCCCGAGGTGAGGGTTGATACCACCTGCGGGGAGGAGCCCCACAGGTCCTCACCATCGGGAGGCGAGGTCAGCTGCAGCAGGAAATACGGTGGTAGAGAGGTATGACGTCCTGCGACACAGCCACGTGATCGCAGGAGCTTGTAGAGAGAGTACTGTGAAGTGTCCCGCGGAGCGGGGTAAGAGACACAGTTCAGAGGGAACCACAGTACTCAGGTGACTTGGAGATGCAGGTACCAAAGCAGGAGCCTCCGACAGAGGAGCGCTAGGCAGGCCCGAAGAGCGGGCAGTGTGAGACAGGAACTACTAGAGGAATGCAGCGGAGACTGTCCCGCGGGGCGGGGCTGCGCAGCAAGAGAGGCTCTGGTGTGATGACGAAGGCTGACCCGAAGACCGGGGAAGCCCGAGTTGAATCTCCGAAGTAGTGACATAAGCCACCCTGAGGAGCAGGGCTGCGCACGATGGAATCTCTGGTTAGAGAATGAAGGCACTGCCCCGAGGAGTGGGGAGGTGCTGAGTACAGGCACTGGCGTAGGACGTAGGCACTGCCCCGAGGAGTGGGGAGGTGCTGAGTACAGGCACTGGCGTAGGACGTAGGCACTGCCCCAAGGAGCAGGAAGCGCAGGGTAAAGTCACTGTTGTATAATGTTGTCACTGTTGTATAATGCCCCGAGGAGCGAGGGAGCGCGGAGTCGAGTTTCCAAATAGTAACGAAGTTCGAGGGACCACCCCGAGGAGCAGGGAAACCAACAGGCAGGAACTCTGGAAGGTGCAGGGGCTACCCCGAGGAGTGGTGAAGCCTGGAGACAAGGTCTCCAACTGGAGCACGAGCAGACCCCGGAGAAGCGGGTACCTGAACCAGGGTCCAGAGCCGCAGATAGATCCGGTACAGGAACCACGGGTCTGAGGAGACAGGAGCAAGTACCAGGCAATGGAACTCGTTGCCAAGTCAAGTAGCAAAGGGTGAGGGATGTGCTTATGAATCCCAGCCTTGTGATGTCATCAGTCGGGGACGCCCCTGAGGCTCCTACCATTGGGCCTTGAAAGGGAGGCCTGGTGGTGTGCGCGCACGCGCCCCTAGGAAGGCCCGGAGTTGGCGTGTGTGGTGGCAGCATCCCAGCTGCCATGAGGAGCCTTGAGAACCCGGAGGTATGCAGCGGTAGCGGCTAGCCCCAGCCGCAAGTTGACCAGGAGAGGAGAGCAGGGCAACACATGATGTGAGCTGAATCAGTCGCAGCCATCTGCGACCGATGGTCATAACAGTTTTAGTATTAGTTGAAAGGGTACATAACAGTCCTTTATTTACCTCTTTCACCCCACTCATGATTTTATAAACTATCATGCCCCTTCTCAGCTGTCTCTTTTCCAAGCTGAAGAACCCCAGTTTTCACAGCATGTCATCATAGAAGAGAACTTTCATCCCCTTTATCTTTTTTGTCACCCTCCTCTGAACCTTTTCTTGTTCTGTTATGTCTTTCTTTACATAGGGCAGCCAGAAATATGCACGGTAATCAAGGTGCATTCACACCATGGCTTGATGCAGAAGCAATATGATATTTTCCATTTAATTCTGCATTCTTTTTGCTAACATTCTATTTACTTTTTTGACTTCCCAGATCCTTTTCCTGGATAGTGATTCCCAATACAGAACCCAGCATTGTGCATCTGTAGTTGGGATTATTTTTCCTTATGTGCTTCACGTTGCACTTTTCCACAATAAATTTCATCTGCCATTCAATTGCCCAATCTTCTAGTCTTACAAGATCCTTCAGCAATGTTAGATCAGAGCTTCCCAAAACTGTTCTGGGAACTCCACGGCAAATCGGATTTTCATAATATCTACAATGAATATGCAAGAGGTAAATTTGAATATATTTGTTTTCCAATGTGTGCAAATGTATCACATGCAAATGTAATCCAAGATTACTTATTGTATTAGTACATTCCAGCACCCTCATGCTGAGATTAATAATGGTTCAATTTATATGCAACTGAGCATTATTCAATAGAGTCTCTTTTTCTCTCTTTCTCTCTTTCCTGGTGGTATGCTGGATTCCAAGCAACATGGTTTTACCAAAGCAAGGTCATGACAAACGAATATGATTGATTTTTTGATTGAGTGCTATTGCTGCCGGCTTTCGCAAACCAATAGCACCACCGTGAAAGGTGGTGCTATTGGCTTGTTACTGGCGGCGATAAGGGGCCTTACCTTTTCGCTGTCAGCGATGTCTTCGCTGCGTCCGTCCCGGTGCCACCTCCACCCCAATCTAGCTATCGAGTGCGAAAGCTATAGAAAATGACCCCCATAGTGGGGTTTAAAAGAGATTTGGATATGCTCCTGGAGGAAAGTCCATAACACATAATTAGCCAGGTAGACTAAAGAATTAGATCAAGAATGAACACTTGACGTGATTTACCTGGATTTCAGCAAAGCTTTCAACACTGTACCACATAGGAGACTCATAAACAAAATGAAAAACCTGGAAATGGGTCCCAAGGTGGTGGAATGATTACAGATTGGTTGACCGACAGAAGACAGCAAGTAGTGATATATGGAACCTATTCTGAGGAGAGAAAAGCGATAAGTGGAATGCCTCAAGGATCAGTTTTGGGACCCATTCTTTTAAATATCTTTCTGAGCAATATTGTCAAAGAGTTAGAAGGAAAGGTTTGTCTTTTTGCGGATAACACAAAAATCTGCAACAGAGTCGACATACCCGAAGGAGTAGAGAGAATAAGAAGCGATCTCAGAAAGCTTGAGGAGTGGTCAAAGGTTTGGCAGCTGGGATTCAATGCCAAGAAGTTCAGAATTCTGCATTTGGGAGTGCAGAAATCCAAAGGAGCTGTATGTGATTGGGGGTGAACGACTGATGTGCACAGACTGGGAAAAAAGACCTCAGGGTGATAGTGTCTGACAATCTGAAGGAAGTAAAGCAATGTGACAAGCCAGTGGCTAAGGCCAGAAGGGTTCTAGGCTGCATAGAGAGGCATAACCAGCAAGAAAAATGTTTTAATGCCCTTGTATAGGTCTTTGATGAGGCCTCATCTGGAGTACTGTGTTCAGTTCTGGAGACTGTATCTCAAAAAGGGATCGAGACAGGATGGAAGCAGTCCAGAGAAAGGCAACCAAAATGGTATGAGGTCTGCATCAAACGCCATGGATGTTATGACCAGGAGAGATGTGAACCCTTGGACCGATGCGGAGTTGGTACGACCTGAGGAGATGGCTCCTCGGATTCTCCCGTCGGGTGGCGAGGCAGAATCGAAGTAGGAGCTGGCCAGATCTTCGCCACTGGAAGCCCGCGGTCCCCCCGGGAGGAGCCCATAGGGACCCGGGCCGCTGGGACTTAGGTGGACCTTTGAGAGGTCAAAGAGGCATGGAGTCGGTGCAAGGGCCAGTTGGATCTTCGCCACTGGAGGTCGAGTACCAGAGAGTTGCCACTTGCCAGTCCGAAGTCACACACCGAAGAATCACTGCTTGCCAGTCTGAAGTCGCATGCCGAAGAATCGTTCAAGTAGAAGCAGGAACCAGGAACCAAAGGCACCAGGAGACTCACCGAAGCAAGCAGACTCGTTGCCAAGTCAAAGAGCGAGTGGAGGAAGTCTTAAATACTTTCCTGTGCCTGGCCTATCTGGAGCAGGTGAAGGCAATTTAGTGGACAAGGTCCCTTTAAATCCCTTCAGGAGGCACGGCCTCGTGCCTAAGAGCAGGGCAGCCAGGGCCTGGCTCCCGGAAGCCTGCAGAGTGGCCCAACGCCACAAAAGGGAGCCTGAGGGGTGTGTCCCCTGCCATCAAGTCCTGTGGGGACCCGCTCCCACAGCAGGGATGAGTGGGGAGAGCAGGAGGCCGGTCCTGGGGTGCCTCCCTGCCGCTGCCGCGGCGGCTGCTCCGACGGCATGAGCTGAGGTAGGGGGGCTCGGCCATGGGCACTCGCGGCCGGGAACCACAACAGTACCCCCTCCTTTAGGGCGCCTCACAGGAGGTTTGGGTTTGGAAGGATGGTCGGCATGGAACTGAACAAGAAGGTTCCGATCCAGTATATTGGCTAGAGGTTCCCAGGTATTTTCTTCGGCGCCGAACCCTTCCCAGGCTAGCAAATACTCCCATCTCTTCCTATGTTTCCGAACATCCAGCAATTCTCGGACCTGATAGGTAGTGTCGTCTTCTGAAGCGACGGGTAGGGGTGCTGGAGGCGTGTTAGAAGGCCCGGACAGCACCTCGGGCTTCAAAAGAGAGACATGGAAGGTGTTATGGATTTTGAATGACGGAGGTAGTTGACGCTGATAGGACACCGCACCAATCCGTCGGAGGATGGGAAATGGCCCAATGAACCGAGGGGCAAGTCGCGCCAATGGTAATTTTAGCCGGATGAATCGTGTGCTTAGCCATATCTTCTGACTGGGTCGCAGAGGAGGACAAGGTCTTCTTCGGTGATCAGAGTATTTCTTCGCCATTTGATTGGCTTTGAGCAGGGCATGCCAGGTGGCGATCCAGAGACAATGTAGTTCATCCGCGGAGAGTTGGGCCACCGGAGACATCACGGTAATGGGAACAGGCAGTGGCGGTCGAGGTTGCTTCCCATAGACTAAATGGAATGGGGGTGAGCCGGTGGCAGTAGAAGGGTGCGAGTTGAGGGCAAACTCAGCCCATGGGAGCAGGGTTGCCCAGTCATTTTGTTTATTGTTAACGTAGATGCGAAGGAACTGCTTGAGCATTTGATTTGTTCTCTCCGTCAGGCCATTGGTCTGCGGGTGGTATGCGGATGTATAATCCAAGGTAACATCGAATTTCTGGCAGAGTGCCCTCGAGAACTTCGCAGTAAATTGGGATCCTCAGTCGGACAGGATGCCCTTGGGTAATCCATGGAGTCTAAAAATATGCTGGACAAATAACTGGGCTAGCTGGGGTGTGGAAGGCAATTCTGGGAGTGGTACAAAATGTGCCATTTCGCTGAATCAGTCGACGACTACCCAGATGACGGTATTTCCACCGGACGAGGGTAGGTCGACCACGAAATCCATCAAGATGTGAGTCCAGGGTTGGGTAGGCACCGGCAGGGGCTGGAGCAGGCCCAGTGATGACCCTGGGGCCCTCTTGGGACGAGCACACATGTGGCATGATTCCACATATGAGCGGACATCTTTATTGACTTTGGGCCACCAATAGTATCGGCGAAGGGCGTGCAAGGTCCGCTGTTGGCCTGGATGACCCAAACAGAGGAGTCATGGGCCTATGCCAGAACCTGTTTCCTCAGGTGAGGTGGTACAAAGGTTTTTCCAGGGGGAATAGTCGTGGTGGTGGATAGCAGGTCTCACGATGGTTCGATTATGAACTGGGGGGAGTCAGGAGTATCCGTAGTCTCGAAGACTCGAGACAGCACGTCGGCCTTTAGGTTCTTGGTGGCCGGTCGATAACGCAGGACGAAATTGAATCTAGTAAAGAATAGTGCCCATCGAGCCTGTCGGGGGTTGAGGCGTTGTGCCCGAAGCAGGTATTCTAGATTTTATGGTCCGTATAGACCGTGATCTGATGTTGGGCTCCTTCCAACCAAGGACGCTATTCTTCAAAGGCCATTTTAATGGCCAGGAGCTCCTTATTACCGATGGCGTAGTTTTGTTCTGCGAGGAAGAATTGGCGAGAGAGGAAGGAGCAAGGGTGTAATGTGTGGTGGGCTGAGTTCTGACTAAGAATGGCTCCTACGCCTTCGGAGGATGCGTCCACCTCAATAATGAATGGGCGTTGCGGGTCAGGATGATGAAGGCACAGCTGGCGGAGGAATGCCTCTTTAAGGCGGATGAAGGTGGCTACAGCTATGGGGGGCCAGTGCTTGGAATCAGCGCTTTTCCAGGTTAAGGCCATGAGGGGTGCGACAATAGAAGCATAGTTGGTGATGAATGAATGGTAATAATTAGCGAAACCAAAAATCGCTGAAGCGGTTTCAAGCCAGAGGGTTGGGGCCATTCTCGAATAGCCTTCAGTTTCTGGGGGACCATGCAGAATCCCTCGCTGGGGACGATGTATCCCAAGAATGGGAGAGCTTCCCACTCAAAGAGGCATTTCTTGAGCTTGGCGTAGAATTGGTTTTCTCTTATTCGTTGTCGTACCTGGGTGACGTGTTGATGATGAGCAGCGATGGATTTGGAGAATATTAAGATGTCGTTGAGGTACACGACCACACAGTAGTATAGCAAGTCTCGAAAGATTTCATTCATGGTATTCTGGAACACCGCTGGGCGTTGTAGAGCCCAAATGGCATCACTAGGTACTCGTAGTGGTCGTCTCTGGTATTAAATGCCGTTTTCCATTCGTCCCCCTCCTTAATATGGATCAGGTTGTAGGCTCCCCGAAGGTCCAGTTTGGTAAAGATTTTAGCGCCTTGAAGGCGGTCAAAAAGCTCGGAGATTAGGGGAAGTGGATACTGGTCCTTAACTGTTATGGCATTCAGGCCCCGGTAGTCGATGCAAGGACGAAGAGTTCCGTCCTTCTTCGTTACGAAGAAGAAACTAGCCCCCCGCTGGAGATATTGATTTGCGGATGAATCCCCTATCCAGAATTTTCTCGATGTAGCGAGACATGGCTTGAGTCTCCGAGGGCAAAAGGGCATAGGTGCGTCCCCGAGGGGGGTTCTGCGCCAGGAAGAAGTTTAATGGCACAGTCAAATGGTCGATGAGGCGGGAGCGCCTCTGCCATCTGCTTGGAAAAGACATCAGTGTAAGTTGCGTAGGGCGTCGGTAGGCCTTGGAGGCTCGCAATGGCGGTCGAGCATTGCACTGGAACTACCGGTTGGAGACAAGTGTCTTGACAAGTCGGCCCCCATTGGGCCAGTCATAAGGTTTTCCATTCGAACTGGGGACAATGTTTTTGAAGCCAGGGGAGCCCCAGGACGATGGGGTGTATAGAACGTTCCAGAATGTGAAAAATAATCCGTTTGATGTGAAGAAGTCCAGTACGAACTTGGACGGCTTCCGTGAGGTGTGTCACCCGCCTCGGGTGGGGCTCGCCCTGGATGGACGAAAGGACCAATGGAGCCTGGGCGCGAAGGTGTGGAATTTTTAAATGGTCCACTAAACTCCTCATGATAAAGTTTTCCCCGGCTCCCGAGTCCACTAGGGCTAAAGTATGGAATTTGCGGTCCCCAGCTGTCAGTGCGACTGGTAGAGTTAGTGGAGGTGCAGGTTATGTTAGGCCCAGGAAGAGTCCTCCTTCAGGTCCTAGACCCGGGAGTTTCCCGGCCGCACCGGGCATGCGGCTAGTAGGTGACCCGCAATGCCGCAGTAGAGGCAGAATCCATCTCTTATTCGTCTTCGATGCTCCTGAGTGGAGAGCTTCCCTTGGCCCAGCTGCATGGGTTCTTCGGCCGGTGCTCGGGAGGCTCCTGGTTCACCTTTGGGGGAAGGTGAGCTTCAAGGGCGTCTAAAGGAGTTCGAAGTTTTCTTGGCCATCTGGGCCTCTTGGGAGCATTCTTGATGGCGTCTATCAATGCGCCCTGCCAGATCGATGAGGGAGTTCAAGGACCTAGGTAGCTCTCGACCCGCGAGTTCGTCTTTAATCCTTGGACTGAGTCCCTTTAGGAAGATAGTTCTCAAGCAATCCGGGTCCCAACTGAGCTCTGAAGACAGGGTCCGGAACTCAATGGCATACTCAGCAAGCATGCTCGAGCCCTGGCGCAGTTGGAGGAGTTTGGGCCCGGTAGATACCTCCCGAGTGCGATCACCGAAACTCATTCGGAAAAGCTCCCAGAACTCTCTCAAATTACACAGCACGGAGTCATCCCGTTCCCACAGGGGAGAAGCCCATTCTAGAGCCTTCCCTTCGAGTAGATAAAGAATGAAGGTTGTCTTAGTAGCGTCGTTGGGAAAGAGGGTCGGCTGCAGGCGAAAGTGCATATTGCACTGGTTGATGAAACCCCTACAAGATCGGGGTTCCCCAGAAAAGCATGGTCGTGTCGGCAGACGAATCACCGAACAGGCCCCGGGAGCCATAGATGGAGATGGCAAAGTAGGGTTCATGGGCCCTAACGCCTCGAAGCGTCGGTTCAGGTTCTCCACTGCGGAGACAAGAGCATCCAGGGTTTTTTGCTGGTCCATCATACGTTGGGCCATCCCGGGGATGGCCTGGCGGGCAGACACCTCTGCCGGGTTCATGGACTTGGCAATCTGTTATGACCAGGAGAGATGTGAACCCTTGGACCGATGGGGAGTTGGTACGACCTGAGGAGATGACTTCTCGGATCCCCCGTCGGGTGGCGAGGCGGAATCGAAGTAGGAGCTGGCCAGATCTTTGCCGCTGGAAGCCCGCGGCCCCCCCGGGAGGAGCCCGTAGGGACCCGGGCCGCTGGAACTTAGGTGGGCCCTTGAAGATGGACGGTCCATCGAAGAAGTCCATGGTCGAGTACCAGAGAGTTGCCGCTTGCCAGTCCGAAGTCACACACCGAAGAATCACCGCGTGCCAGTCCGAAGTCACACACCGAAGAATCGTTCAAGTAGAAGCAGGAACCAGGAACCCAAGGCACCAGGAGACTCACCGAAGCAAGCAGACTCGTTGCCAAGTCAAAGAGCAAGCGGAGGAAGTCTTCTTAAATACTTTCCTGTGCCTGGCCCATCTGGAGCAGGTGAAGGCAATTTAGTGGACGAGGTCTCTTTAAATCCCTTCAGGAGGCGTGGCCTCGCGCCTAAGAGCAGGGCAGCCAGGCCGCTCCCGGAAGCCTGCAGAGCGGCCCGACGCCACGAAAGGGAGCCTGAGGAGTGTCTCCCCCACCAGCAAGTCCCGCGGGGACCTGCTCCCACAGCAGGGACGAGTGGGGAGAGCAGGAGGCCGGTCCCGGGGCACCTCCCTGCTGCTGCCGCGGCGGCGGCTCCAACGCCATGAGCTGAAGTAGGGGGGCTCGGCCGTGGACGCTTGCGGCCGGGAACCACAACAATGGAGGAGAGTCAGGGGAGATTTAATACAGACTTTTAAATACCTGAAAGGTATTAATGATACAGAAGAATCAAACTTTTTTCCAATGGAAAGAAAGCTGAGAACTAGGGTCATGATATTAAACTCCAAGGGAGTAGACTCAGGAACAATGGCAGGAAATATTTCTTCTTCACAGAAAAAGTGGTGGATTCATGGAATGCCCTCTCGGAAGAGTTAGTGAAAAGACTGGTAATGGAATTCAAAAGGGCATGGGATAAACCCAGAGGATCCCTAGTGGCTAAAGGAGGGAAATGAAGAAAAGGGGTTACCTGTGTTAGTTGGAGTAACTTGCATGGAGCAACAGTTACTACCCTTAACAGGTATGGGGTAGCCTGCATGGAGCAGTTGTTAGTGTCCTTAACAGGCGACACAGGGCTAACCAGCATGGAGTGGCAATTACTACCCTAAAAATATTGCTTGTTGGGAAGACTAGATTGACCACTTGGGTCTTTTTCTGTTGTCATTTACTATATTACTATTCTGTCTCTCAAGTGGCTGGAGTGAAAGGAGGAGGATGTGCTACCTGAGCTCCTGGAACACCTTTCAGGCCTAATGTATCCAACTCCCTGTTGCACATTTGCAAACACCAGAGAGGGTAGGTCAGCTAATTTAATGAGATGCCTCCTGATCTGGAGGGCTACACTCAAATATTTGGCAGTGAATGACTAAGAATGATTAAGAATGCCTGCTGATTTTGTACTTTGTACTCACCTATTTTTGTATATAGTTGATTGTATCCATTTAATTTTTGGAATACTGCATCGCCTAACCAGTATTTTACCCTCCCCCTGTTTAATGTATTCTTATGGTTACATGTAAGGGCCCCCGCCCGAAAGTTATTTATATTCTGCTGTTATATGTAAGGGCTCCGCCCAAAAGCTTTTGTTCTTTGTGAACCGATGCGATGTGCATACGAACATCGGTATATAAGAGCCTTTAAATAAATAAATAAATAAATAAATAAATAAATAAAAATTATGGTTGTGTGCTAAACTGTTAATGGTGAACCTCAGCAAGTAAGAACAGAATGCCTGGGTCCGGTAGTATTTATGTACCAGGGTTAAGTATTCCCCCAAGGATCTACTTCCACATAGCCATTCCAAAGTTATAGGGAACACACACACACAGACATTTTATCAGAACCAGATTCAGGCATAGATAACATAGGTAACTACTTAGGCAGCACATTTTGAAGGTGCCAAATATCCAAGCTAAAGAGAAGCCTGCTTCTGCTTGCTTTAGTGCCATTTGCTGGTACAGCTTCAAATGGGCACCACCATGGAACTCTCTCTATGGATGCCAAAATCTTAAGTCCACCCTGCATTTTACCATTTGATAAGCCTCTCTGTTCTATTGAACCAAAGCTGCAAATGGGAACAATAGTGGCAGACTTTGCAACAATCCACATAGTTTTGAAAATTACCCCCTAAAAGTCCTGCAGCACTAATTCATTTAGTTTATTCAAAGTTAATTGCCCTTCTGAAGTGATAATCAAAGTGATTTATAGTGGAAATCAAATCATTAAGCAAACAAGTACAAAAACACAAACATAAGTAAAAATAAATAAAGTAACTAAACAGTGCCAAGTTAAAAACTAAAAACAGCTAAAAATAGAAAAAAAAGTATCAAGAAAAAAAAATGAAAGTAACAGACCAGTTTAAGTAAACCAATTTAACAGCAGGAAAATAAATAAGGCATCATGACCTTTGAGGGGCCAAGACGGGAAGGTCCAGACATAATGCCCCAATATCACTTTGTCCCTTCTTCAGCTTGACCTCATGGCTCTACCAATCCAGGACCAAACCTCATGTCTCCTGTTCTCCCCCCTGGCACCTTGGCCTTTTGGTTGAGATTGAGAATGAGAGCTTGTACAATATGGGAGATTAATGTTCTGCCCTTGGTCTCCATTGACGACACAATTATGTTATTTCTGTTGGCAAAGCATCCATTCTTTGAAAGCTTGCTCTAAGAGGTGTGGTAAAATCTTTTCACACAGCTTCATTCTGATCAGTTCACTCAGTAGATAAATATTGATTCTGCTGAAAACAAAGAAGACTTAATTCTGCTGAAAACAAGAGACTTAATAACAGCCTTAGCTACTGACATCAACACCCTTGACCTAACTGACGCAGACACGGCGCTCACCTCCTGGAACCACATCATACCTCCTCTACCAGCAATCAATGCTCCCCCCACCAACATCACCTTCCCACAACACATGCGCAGCCTCAGCATCACCCTAGATAATCATTTTAACTTCAAAAAATTTGTTAATGCCACTCTTAAGGATTGTTTCTTCAAATTGCACACACTTAAAAACCTCAAATCCCTGTTACACCTCAATGATTTTCGTACCATTCTACAAGCCTTCATCCTATCGAAAATCGATTACTGTAATGCTCTTCTTTTGGGCTTACCAAAAAGCACCACCCAACCCCTCCAACTACTCCAAAATGCTGCAGCCCGTATCCTCACCAATACCCACAAAAGCGACCACATTACCCCTGTACTTAAACATCTGCATTGGCTACCCATTACATCAAGAATTACATACAAATCTCTCACTCTAATCCACAAATCCCTTCACAACCAAAACATGCACTGGTTTAAAGAACATCTCACCTTTCATAATAATGATAGACCCACCAGAAAACAATACCTGGCCACTCTGCACACCCCCTCACCCAAACTCACTAAGCTTTGCTCCACCAAAGAAAGGGCCTTTTCCCTAGCAGGACCCTCCCTATGGAACAAGCTACCACCCTCCGCCAAGAATCATGCCATAAAAAATTTAAGCAGAACCTTAAGACTTGGCTCTTCAAGCAAGCTTACACCTAACTGCAGACCTCCATCAATGCTGCATCTGATGCCACCTTTCAATTCCCACTGTGTGATACTCTACGATTTACTTCCCTGCACCTCACCACCTATTGTAACATCCTCTCCTATGCATTCAAATCAACTTAAAGTATTTCAACATAACCTCTTGTAGCCCATGATAATGCAACTTTTCTTAACAATATATATACAGAATATCTACAAATTTTAGAAAACGTAGGAGTTAAGAAAAGTTGCATTATCATGGGCTACAAGAGGTTATGTTGAAATACTTTAAGTTGATTTGAATGCATAGGAGAGGCTTGTCTGAAGTTACTGTTTCTTTGGGACATGCTTTCCAGACAGTAGTGGGACATGAAGGTGTACACAGATGACCAAGTAGAGCTTGCACATGTCTTCAGTGGAGGTGGCCCTGAGATGAGCCACTGAAGTTGCCATGGCTCTTACTTGATAAACCTTGACAATGTCCATAATCTGTAAAGTAGCCAGTGCATATAGTGTGCTATACAGTCCACTAGCCGATTCGACAGAGTTTGTTTGGAAACTGCCCTTCCCAATCTATCAGGATCAAAAGAAACAACCAAGAAGCTTGATGGCAAGGATGAGTCCTCTTTAGGTAATATGCCAGGGCTTTCTTACGTGGAAAAAATGTAGGTAGTACAATATCATAATTAAGGTGGAATGCAAACGAGCTTTCGGAAAGAATTTGAGGTGAGTTTTTAGAACCACTCTATTGTGAAGGAATTGCATGTATAGTGAATATGAAGCCTGTAGTTTACTTGCTTTTTGTGTCAGCTATGAGAAACAATACTTTCCAGGTGAGAAACTAAGTCCATTGACTTGACGGATTCAAAAAAAGGTCATGAGTTGAAGTCTCACAGCATTGAAGGTTTTCCTACCAAAGGTTAAGAATGCCACAGTGCTTTCATTAATTTTTATACCAAATAGTGGACAGAGATTGGAGCTCCATCCACCTGATGTTGATACACCGCAATAGCACTGAGATGAACCTCGACTGATGAGGTGTAAGGCCTGAGGACAAGAGGCAGAATAGATACTGAAGAAAATCCCTCAGGCCACAGGAGAAGGGGTCTAACTTGCTAAACCTATACCAAGTCAAAAACCTCTTCCATTTGAAACAGTAATATCTTCTAGTTGAAGGGTTGTGGACCCTTGGGTCGGTTGGGACAGCAGATGATGCGATGGTGGAGGACCACTGAAGCGTCCAAACCGGGAGGTGGCTCAGAGGACTCGGAGAAGGCTTCGGAACTGGGCGAGGTGGAGTCCTATGCGACCAAGGACACGGGAGAGGCAGAGAAGACGGATGACGTTGGGCCCTGACGACTGAAGCGAGTTCGCCCTGGAAGCTGGTACTCCCCCAGGAGGAGCCTGTAGGAGTCCAGCTGCTGGGACTTTTGATTCGCCCTGGAAGCCGGAGCCCCCCCCAGGAGAAGCCCGTAGGGGCCTGGCCGCTGGGAGGTGAATCTTCCATGCTGTGAGGGCCAGCAATGGCTGGTTTGGATGGCAGAGCCTGCTTCCCTCCTATGCAACAGTTGGATATGTTCCCAAACGAACCAGCAACTGAATTGACATATGGCCGAAATATAGATACTATACTTGACTTGACCAGACTGGTGCTATGAGGATTATCCTCGCTGTTAGGATTGTGGACCCTTGGGTCGGTTGGGACAGCAGATGATGCGATGGTGGAGGACAACCGAAGCGTCCAAACCGGGAGGCGGCTCAGAGGACTCGGAGAAGGCTTCGGCACTGGGCGAGGTGGAGTCCTATGCGACCAAGGACTCGGGAGAGGCAGAGAAGACGGACGACGTTGGGCCCTGACGATGTTGGGCCCTGACGACGTTGGGCCCTGACGACTGAAGCGAGTTCGCCCTGGAAGCCGGAACTCCCCCAGGAGGAGCCTGTAGGAGTCCAGCTGCTGGGACTTTTGGAGATTCGCCCTGGAAGCCGGAGCCCCCCCAGGAGAAGCCTGTAGGGGCCCGGCCGCTGGGACTTAGGTGAATCTTCTGGGCCAGTGGACGCCAAGTGCCAGGGGAGCTGTGAAGCCCAAAGATGAAGTCGTGGACGGAGCCGGGTCGGAGCTGAAGGTCAGAGGTAGCCATGCCAAGGAAGAACCTGAAGTCGGACTCGTGGATGGAGCCGGGTCAGAACCAGAGGTCGGAGGAAGCCAAGCCAGGGACTGAAGCTGGAGACGAAGTCGTAGATGAAGCCGGGTCGGAACCAGAGGTCAGAAGCCAATACCAAAACCAAGGACGAAGGCGGAAGACGAGTCAGGAGTCAGGCCGGGTCAAGACGGAGAGCAACCAACAGAACGCAGCAACTGAAGATCAGGAAACCTGAGGAACCTCGTTGCAAGGCACTGGAGAGGTCTAGGTGCAGGGTACTTATACCCTGAGGCGTCTGACATCATCCTCTGGCGATTCCTGGTTCTCCCGCGCTGGCCCCTTTAAGAGGCAAGCCCCCGTGCGCGCCTGGGGGGCGGGGCCAGCGACGGGAGTCGGCGGCGTCTCTCACGCCGCGGAGGAGCCACAGCAGGCTGCGAGCTGGGCCCCGGGGATTGAGGAGGCTGTCGTGCGGGCCGGGCCAGCCCCAAGGTAGGAGGAGGGACCGGGGCACGGTCCAGTCCCGTAACACTCGCCTTGTCTTGAAAGACTTTCTGAATGCTCTTGACAATTAGAGTGTCACATTTGGCTGACCATGGGATGACCCCGCAGCCGGCCTCACTCACCCCAGGATGCCACCGATGACAAACTAAAGAGTAGCAAATCACCTGCACCGGATGGTATGCATCCTAGGGTACTGAAGGAACTAAAAAATGAAATTTCTGATCTATTAGTTAAAATTTGTAACCTATCATTAAAATTATCCATTGTACCTGAAGACTGAAGAGTGGCCAATGTAACCCCAATATTTAAAAAAGGCTCCAGGGGCGATCCGGGTAACTATAGACCAGTGAGCCTAACTTCAGTGCCAGGAAAAATAGTGGAAACTATTCTCAAGATCCAAATTGTAGAGCATATAGAAAGACATTATTTAATGGAACACAGTCAACACGGATTTACCCAAGGGAAGTCTTACCTAACAAACCTGCTTCATTTTTTTGAAGGAGTTAATAAACATGTGGATAAAGGTGAACCGGTAGATGTAGTGTATTTGGATTTTCAGAAGGCGTTTGACAAAGTCCCTCATGAGAGGCTTCCACGAAAACTAAAAAGTCATGGGATAGGAGGCAATGTCCTTTCGTGGATTACAAACTGGTTAAAAGACAGGAAACAGAGAGTAGGATTAAATGGTCAATTTTCTCAGTGGAAAAGGGTAAACAGTGGAGTGCCTCAGGGATCTGTACTTGGACCGGTGCTTTTCAATATATATATAAATGATCTGGAAAGGAATACGACGAGTGAGGTTATCAAATTTGCGGATGATACAAAATTATTCAGAGTAGTTAAATCACAAGCGGACTGTGATACATTACAGGAGGACCTCGCAAGACTGGAAGATTGGGCATCCAAATGGCAGATGAAATTTAATGTGGACAAGTGCAAGGTGTTGCATATAGGGAAAAATAACCCTTGCTGTAGTTACATGATGTTAGATTCCATATTAGGAGCTACCACCCAGGAAAAAGATCTAGGCATCATAGTGGATAATCCTTTAAATTCGTCGGCTCAGTGTGCTGCAGCAGTCAAAAAAACAAACAGAATGTTAGGAATTATTAGGAAGGGAATGGTTAATAAAACGGAAAATGTCATAATGCCTCTATATCGCTCCATGGTGAGACTGCACCTTGAATACTGTGTACAATTCTGGTCGCCACATCTCAAAAAAGATATAGTTGTGATGGAGAAGGTACAGAGAAGGGCAACCAAAATGATAAAGGGGATGGAAAAGCTCTCCTCTGAGGAAAATTTGAAGAGGTTAGGGCTGTTCAGCTTGGAGAAGAGACGGCTGAGGAGGATATGATAGAGGTCTTTAAGATCATGAGAGGTCTTGAACGAGTAGATGTGACTTGGTTATTTACACTTTCGAATAATAGAAGAACTAGGGGGCATTCCATGAAGTTAGCAAGTAGCACATTTAAGTCTAATCGGAGAAAATTCTTTTTCACTCGATGCACAATAAAGCTCTGGAATTTGTTGCCAGAGGATGTGGTTAGTGCAGTTAGTGTAGCTGGGTTCAAAAAAGGTTTGGATGGGTTCTTGGAGGAGAAGTCCATTAACGGCTATTAATCAAGTTTACTTAGGGAATAGCCACTGCTATTAATTACATCAGTAGCATGGGATCTTCTTAGTGTTTGGATAATTGCCAGGTTCTTGTGGCCTGGTTTGGCCTCTGTTGGAAACAGGATGCTGGGCTTGATGGACCCTTGGTCTGACCCAGCATGGCAATTTCTTATGTTCTTATGTTCTTAGATGCTGCCATGCCTGCTCCTGTCTCTCCTCAGGCACGTGTACACAGTGTGCACTGAAACTTAGAAATCCCATAGCGGGAAATGGAGAGCGGCGCCCAAATATGTCATCAGCATGGGCTGTGGATTTAAACCCTAACAATGCTCTTAGCCAGCGTCTCAGCAACAGGTCCCCTGCCATGCCATGCAGTGGGTGTTGCTCTTCGGATCCTGCCTTGCCCTGCCTCATTCCGTTCCAATCTGCCTTGTCTCTTTCTGCTTTGTGCCTTGCCATAGCCTGCTTCTGTCCTCACCTCACCTCATCCTGCTCCTGTCTCTCTTTGCCCAGCTCTGCCCTTCCTTGGATTGATCTCTCATATTCTGACCATTACCTGGACCTTGATGCTTCCTGATCTCCACCTACCATAACCTGGTCTACTTCCTGACTTCATCTGACTGCTCCTTATGGGATCCTCGTCTAAGTCGTGCTGGCCTCCAAACCCAAAGGCTTAACCTATGGGTAACAGGATTGGTATAGATGAAGCCTGACTTAGACCCAGCCTGAGCATGTCCTTCTGCTGTCAGTGCGGGCTTAGCAAGTTTGCTTGCGAAGCTGTGTCAATCACGCCACAGTCAGAAGGGCTTACTTTCCATGACAGATTGCTGAGGCCTTTTTGGACTCTGGAGCAGAGAGTTACTTTATCAAGGAAGCCCTGATACAGCAATACCACTTTCCAGTATTAACCCTGGAGCTACCAGTCTGGATTTCTTCTGTCTACAGAAAGCCTCTCCCAGGCCTTCTGACCATGACTACTGCTCCCCAGACCTTCCAAATCAGGGCTTTGCACAGAGAACAGATCACTCTCTTTGTTCTCCCGAAGGCAGTGAACCAGTTACTGTGCTTTATCTATTCTAAGAAGTTTACTCCCACTGAAAGAAACCTCACTGTTGGTGACAGGGAACATCTGGCTATTAAACTTGCCTTGGAAGAATGGTACTATTTACTAGAGGGTGCTGTGCACCCTGCCACTATATGCTCTGATCATAAAAACCTTCAGTTGAGGCACTCAAAATCCACACCACCTCCTCGTATCACTGCCCAAGCACTGATCCCACTTGGTAAATAACTGGAAATGACCTTATAAATCAAGGAGCAAACTTCATAGAAGGCTTCAAACAAAGATTGCAGGTGTTTACCATACCCTGTCACCAGGTTTGAACTGAGGTGCTGGATGGCATCTCTTGTCTGCCTGTTTTTTGTACTTCTCGACCACCGAGACAAGGAGGTGATGAGTCCTCTGCCATAATTTTGCAATGCTTTGACTCATAGCATTGGCTGTGGGGCATGGTACAGGAAGAGGAGTTATATGGGTATCTGCCATACACAATTTTGAAGGGTGAAGAGCCCATGGATTCCCCAGTATGGTTGTGGACGTTTGAGTGTTGGAGATAGTTTAAGTTGATAACAAACTTAAGCTACCTCAACACTCAAAGTCCATAAAACTTTCCATGGATCACTGCTCAAGCTCTTGCTTCTATCTTGGCCATCACGGTCCAACCCTAAGCCTATCAATGTGGCTTCTGAAGAGGACACTGAGTATGTGGTACAAGATATCTTGAATTCTAAGACCATCAGAGACAAGTTATTTTATCTCCTATCTTGGAATGGATATGGTCCCAAAGAAAACACTTGGGAACTTGCTTCCAATGTCCAAGCGCCTCATCTTCCAGAGGGTTCTATCACCGGTTTGCTCATAAGCCTAAATCCAGATGCCTGGGGAGAGGGAGTAGAAGGGGGGGGGCTACTGTCACATTTGGCTGACTGTGGGACAGTCCCATTCACCCCAGGATGCTGCCAATGAGACGCTACCATGCCTGCTTCTCCCCAGCTCTCCTTAGGCGCACATGCACAGCACACACTGAAACGTAGAGACCCCATGGTGGGAAAAGGAGAGTGGCTTCCAAGGATGATGTCAGCGCAGGTTGGGAATTTAAACCCCAGCCATGCTCTTATTTATTTATTTATTTATTTATTTATTTATTTATTTATTTATTTAACAGTTTTATATACTGCAGTTCAGGTAACAATGTTACTAATCACTTCAGTTCACATTTCAACAATTACAATGACAATATAAAGAATAATTTATAATGTCTTACATAGAACAGGGAGAGTGAAACTTGGATAATAACTTACAATGAACAGGGAGAATACAATTTATATACAAATAGCTTAGTGGAACAGAATGTGAAGTCACTGGAGCTGTCTTGGAGAGACCTAAAGCCATTGTCATGACCTAGAGCCACTGTCATGACATTTGTTCGGAGAAGAAAGTGCGTATGGGAGATTAGTGTTGAAAGGAAGTTGTGAAAGTGTCAAGGGGAGGAATTCTTCCGTAGTGATCTGTGAGAGGATAAATGAGTTATGAAAATGCTTGGTTGAACAACCAGGTCTTAAGTCTTTTTTTGAAGGTGGGTGTCGATTGTTCGAGTCTGAGGTCTGGAGGGAGTGAATTCCAATGTAAAGGGCCTGCGGTGGAAAGGGCTCTTCTGCTTAGTGTTGTTTTGATAGGATGTGCCTGTAAAGTGCCTCTCTGGCCTTGTCTCATTGGTCGGGAGGAAGTGTGAGGCTGTAATGGGATCGTGAGCTCAATTGGGGTGGAGTTGTGGATGACTTTATGGATGATTGAGAGGGTCTTGTAAAGGATTCTATATTTGATTGGAAGCCAGTGGAGTTTCTTTAAGATGGGTGTTATGTGGTCCCTTTTGTTGGATTTTGTTAGAATCCTTGCTGTGGCATTCTGTAGCATTTGTAACTGTTTTAGTGTGTTAGCCGGTAGCCCAAGCAGCAAAGAGTTGCAGTAATCTATTTTCGAGAAAATGATTACTTGTAACACAGATCTGAAATCCTGGAAGTGTAGGAGGGGTCTTAGCCTTTTTAAGACTTGGAGTTTAAAAAAGCATTCTTTAACGGTGTTATTGATGAAACTTCTGTAGTTAAATTGATTATCGATGATGACCCCAAGATTTCTGACCTGTGGGGATAAAACTGGAAGGGATACGGTGTTTGCGTTAGATAATGAGAAATTGCCGTCTGGGGTGATGAGAAGAAACTCAGTCTTGTTGGAGTTGAGTATCAAGTTGAGTTTAGTTAGAAGGTTGTTGATGGAAAGAAGACAAGAGTTCCAATAAAGCATGGTTTTGTGTAATGAATCTTTAATCGGTATGAGGATTTGTACGTCGTCAGCATATATGTAGTGTGTTAGATTAAGTTTGGAAAGGAGCTGACACAGAGGGAGAAGATAAATATTAAATAATGTTGGAGATAGAGAAGATCCTTGCGGGACACCAAGTGTGGATCTGAAAGGAGGCGACTCTTTGCTGTTAACCTTAACTTTGTAGAACCTGTTCTGGAGGAAGGATGAGAACCAGCTGAGGGCGGTGTTTTTGATGCCGATCTCGGAGAGACGATCTAAGAGAATATCGTGGTTCACTGTGTCGAATGCCACCGTTAGGTCGAGAAGGATGAGCAGACAGGATTGTTTTTTCTCAAGATTCCTGAGAATAGTGTCTGATAGTGATAAAAGGAGGGATTCAGTGCTTCGGGATTTACGGAATCCTAGTTGAGATGGTGTTGTTGTCCAAGTATTCAGAAAGCTGTTTATTGACTTAGCCAGCACCTCAGCAGCAGGTCCCCTGCCATGACGTGCAGTGTGTGTTGCTATTTGGATTCTGCCTTGTCCTACCTCATCCTGTTCAGCCTGCCTTATCTCAGTGGGTACACATAGTTATTGGTGTGCAACTGTAGACCTTGCAGTGACATAACAGAACAGCCATAGCAATATAGTAAAATGATGGCAGATTAAAACCTATTAGCCCAGTTGAGTTTCTTCTGGTTTTCTACCACTGGGTAGATGAACATAAAAATTACAATTTGTAAACCAACAGCAGTTCTCTACCTGAACTCTCAACCTCCCATCCAACCACTGCCCTCCACATCTGTCTCAAGTAGGTCCTAAATCTGCTGCAGTGCTGGCCTCCACCAACTGGTAGGCCATTTCAGGCAATGTTGTCTTCCTCTATTATTTTTACAATATCACTACTTAATCCGACACCCAGGCCCTCTTCTATAGTTACAGTTCAAACTCAGTGGCAATACTAGGGTGAGTCCCTCCCCCCACTAAATCAGGAGACTTGTACCACTCTATTATATCAAAACAGAAAATAATTACATTAATAATATTTTTTGCATTTTGTTGCCTTGGGTTAAAGTGTGAAAGACAATGCTGATGCAAATATTTTAGCAGGATATTGCCATAAAATCAGCTTTGACAGTACTGATGTTCCATTATCCAATTTACAATAATTTAAACTATTTGGAAGCATTTACTGAAATTCAGCATGGTTAATTAACCATTGACATCAGGAAGAAGAGATGAGAAGAAATCTTACCACATCAAGGTGGGTGAAAGAACTTAGCCTTCAGTTTCAAACCTTGCAATACATCCTGTTTTACTGTTTTGCAATATCAAGACGGGATGTCACATCTGCTTCCTTTGTACAGGAAATATAGTGTTTAACGAAATAATGGTATTTCAACCAATACTAAATAACAGCCGAAATGCTTTCAAAATGAATGAAGTCAAACTTTACTAAATTTAGATCATAAGAACGAAAATTATGATTAAAATTGTTAATTGGCTTTAGTTTTCAAGCTATGCTACTGGGTCAGTATATACGACCTTTGACTTGAGAATTACAGAGGATAAGTGAGTTAAGAAGGGAAAAGGATCTCAAATTAAACCAGAAATGACTAATATATATATTTGGACCCAGAAAACAACAAGGAAGCTGTGAGAAAAGCAAAGAGGAAAATTGTTCAGTATCCAGCACTTGTTGAATCAAGGAAGATTTTGTCACCACCCTTAACATCAAGCTGGGTCTGATAAAGAACTTTGTCAAGGCCGTGGACACAACTAAAGCAGCCTTCAAATACCTCAGTGGTAAATTTCCAAGGTTAAATGAAGCTAAAATAAAGGAAGGTGTCTTTTTTTTTTTTGTTTAACCACTTTTATTGTTTTGCAAATAAAATGCTTACAACCACTGCAATGGATACATGGTTCCTTTTACATCCACACAGATTATCATATCAGAACTTACAAAAATGTCATCATAACCATTCCATTCCCCTCTCCCACAGCCGTCCCCCCTTCCCCCCTTCCCCCCTCCCTAATCCTTCCCCCCTCACTCTCCCCCCCCCCTTCCCCCTTTTGTCCCCAGTAAGGGGAACTAGAGGAGAAAGAACCACCAGAAGTGAAACAATGGCACGCGAGGGCACCAATAACTTAGGAGAGTCTGGTATGGCACACCATTAGTTATTTAAGATCAAGCTTCTGGATCTATGCGGCAAGGATTGAATATAAGCGTCCCATATCTGCAGGAACCGCCGCCGAAGCGCAGGTGATTCTTTCGAAGTCATACAATCCATCTTCATCATCCGATGTAGATGATTGCGCCATGCCCAGAAGGAAGGTGGGGATGGGTCCTTCCAGCTTATTAGTATAAGTTTCTTCCCAACGTAGCATGCCTTTTTTGACAAAGGTGCACAAGCCCCAACCTCGCATCAATGAGGGCGGAATATAGTCAAATAGCAATAACTGTGATGTAGGTGTTTTGGTTGTGCCCAAAAGTTCCATCAAATAACGTACAATCTTATTCCAAAACTGTTTAATATGATAGCATCTCCAGAACAAATGTGAAAGCGAACCCTCCACCCGCCTACACTTTCCACACTGAGACGAAGGAATTAAATGAGAGTAAAAGGCAAGCGTGGTGGAAATGTACACCCTCCATAGAAACTTATACTGCATTTCCCGGAAGTACATGTTGGGTGACACCGAAGATATTGAGAGGAAACTAGATCTAATCATGGTATCAGAGACGTTAAATATTCCCTCAGCGTTCCATCTTTCAGCTAACAGCAAACTAGGGTCAAATCTCAGCCGGGATCGTAACTGCTTGTAATAACATGATAATGAGGGTGTTTGTTTTTTGTCTAATAACATAGAGATGTGAATCGTGTCCTCGATCGTCTTAACGATCGATTTCGGCTGGGAGAGGGAGGGAATCGTATCGTCGCCGTTTGGGTGTTTAGAGTATCGTGAAAATCGTTAAAATCGTGAACCGGCACACTAAAACCCCCTAAAACCCACCCCCGACCCTTTAAATTAAATCCCCCACCCTCCCGAACCCCCCCAAATGCCTTAAATTACCTGGGGGTCCAGCGGCACACTAAAACCCCCTAAAACCCACCTCGACCCTTTAAATTAAATCCCCCACCCTCCCGAACCCCCCCCCCCCAAATGCCTTAAATTACCTGGGGGTCCGTAGCGGCGGTCCGTAGCTTAAATTACCTCCGTAGCCTTAAATTACCTGGGGGTCCGTAGCGACGGTCCGTAGCTAAATCGGGGGAAGGGGGAGAGCAGGAAAACCAGCACACTAAATCGTGTAGTCTTCAGCCGGCGCCATTTTGCAAAATGGCCGCCGCAAAATGGCGGCAGCCATAGACCAACACGATTCGACGCAGGAGGTCGTTCCGGACCCCCGCTGGACTTTTGGCAAGTCTTGTGGGGGTCAGGAGGCCCCCCCAAGCTGGCCAAAAGTTCCTGGGGGTCCAGCGGGGGTCCGGGAGCGATCTCCTGCCACGAATCGTTTTCCGTACGGAAAATGGCGCCGGCAGGAGATCGACTGCAGGAGGTCGTTCAGCGAGGGTTCCGGACCCCCGCTGAACGACCTCCTGCAGTCGATCTCCTGCCGGCGCCATTGTCCGTACGGAAAACGATTCGCGGCAGGAGATCGCTCCCGGACCCCCGCTGGACCCCCAGGAACTTTTGGCCAGCTTGGGGGGGCCTCCTGACCCCCACAAGACTTGCCAAAAGTCCAGCGGGGGTCCGGAACGACGTCCTGTGTCGAATCGTGTTGGTCTATGGCCGCCGCCATTTTGCGGCGGCCATTTTGCAAAATGGCGCCGGCTGAAGACTACATGATTTAGTGTGCCGGTTTTCCTGCTCTCTCCCTTCCCCCGATGTAGCTACGGACCGCCGCTACGGACCCCCAGGTAATTTAAGGCTACGGAGGTAATTTAAGCTACGGACCGCCGCTACTGACCCCCAGGTAATTTAAGGCATTTGGGGAGGATTCGGGAGGGTGGGGGATTTAATTTAAAGGGTCGGGGTGGGTTTTAGGGGGTTTTAGTGTGCCGTGTTTTAGTGTGCCGCTGGACCCCCAGGTAATTTAAGGCATTTGGGGGGGGTTTGGGAGGGTGGGGGATTTAATTTAAAGGGTCGGTGGTGGGTTTTAGGGTGTTTTAGTGTGCCGGTTTTCCTGCCCTCCCCCTTCCCCCGATTTACGATTTTTTGACGATAAATCGGGGGAATTGGTATTGTATCGTGGCCCTAACGATTTTTGACGATTTAAAATATATCGGACGATATTTTAAATCGTCAAAAAACGATTCACATCCCTATAATAACATGAAGATCTCAAGGCTCTGAAAGACGGCGGATTTCAGGGAGGGTTGGGGTAAAGAATTAACATAATGTTGGAGCTGCAGGTAGGGAAAAGTCTGTATGTTGGGTAGACCATACAGATTGCTTAATTCCTGTAGGGGTAACAGACTACCAGTTTCGTCTAATACATGGCCCAATTGTACAATGCCCTGACTATTCCAGTACTGAAAAGCTGCTGAATGGGAGCCCAGCAGGAACTCTGCATTACCCCGGACAGGCAGCAAGTAGGCACACAGCGAAAGCAGCACTAATAATTTGGTAAGGGTCAACCACGTGTGTCTAATTGGAGTGATTAGGAGAGTGAGAGGGACTGAGAAAGGCAGTTCCTTTTGCAAGGCTTGGATCATATCTCAAATCCAGGGGAGCAACCAGAGTTTTCTCCGCCTTTAAGTTCACATATGCAGCATCATCGAGCAACCAGTCTCGCACCACTCTTAAATTACTGGCTAAATTGTAGAGCCTCAGGTCTGGGACCCCCATGCCTCCCTTTCCCCATTGGGTCTAAGTGGCTAAGCGGAATGCGTGCCTTTTTGCCATGCCAAATAAAGACTTCACTGCTTTCTCCAGGCACAGCAAATCTCGACGTTTTAGCGTCAAAGGTAAATTCTGGAATATGTAGAGCCACTGAGGGAGAAGCACCATTTTAAACAGGTTGATTTAGCCTCCCAACAACAGAGGGAGGGACTGCCAGGCTTGTAGATGGACTTGGGAGTCCTCTAACAAGCGGGTTATATTTAAAGAATAGAGTTGAGACATTTGGGTAGATAGCCAGATTCCCAAATATTTAAGCTTTCCCTGTGCCCACATCAAAGGGAATGGCCCCTCCCAGGTCTCCCGCACTGTAGGGGGGAATGCTAAAGCTTCTGGCTTGTCTGTATTAAGTTTGAGGACAGAGAAGGAGGCAAACTCCTGAAATACCTGCAAAAGGGGTGGGAGGGATACCTGAGGATTGGTTAGGAATGCTAATATATCATCTGCAAACGTAAATGTTTCCGTGTGAAAACGCACTCCCCTCACTTCCCAAGTCAGCTGAATCGTACTCAGGAGAGGTTCAAGTTGAAGAAGGACAGTAATCTACCGATTGGAAATGCCTCTGATCGTGAACCATTGGCTACTATTACTGCGGTCGGGTTTTGGTACAGTAGGTGAATGGCCGCTGTAAAGCATCCCTCGAACCCCATATGAGAAAATGGAATAGGTATTCCCATTTGACTGTCGAATGCTTTTTTGGCATTGAAACTTACTGCTATAAAAGGTTCCTCCACCTGAGTACCAAGGGCCATTGCTGTCAATACTTTCCTGATGTTAGTTAAGGCATAACGTTTCCTCATGAAACCCACCTGACATGGGTCAATTAAGGAAGGGAGTAGAGTCGCTAATCTGTCAGCCAAAATTTTAGCCAGGAATTTTTGATCTTGATTTAACAAGGAGATGGGCCGATATGAGGTGGTAAACTGGTGATCCTTCCCTGGTTTGGTTATGAGGGTGATATGTGCCTGGTTAGCATGTGTGGGGAAGGAGTCAGCAGATATGAGGGCATTAAAAGTTTGAGTGAGCGGAGAGACTTAATAGGTCTATCAGTGGCTTGTAAAATTCTGCTGTGAAACTGTCAGGGCCAGGAGCTTTAAAGCGCTTTGCTTGCCTAATGATGTGCCGAACTTCCTCCTCCGAGACAGGCTGGTTTAACCAGCCCGTTGGTGCCGGGGTTAATCACGGCAGTTTGAGCGAGGAAAGGAAGCGTTCACAGGCCACCAGGTCCCAGGATTCCGACCATTAAAGGTCGGTGTAATAGTTTCAAAATGTTGTCAAAATAGTAGGGGTCTCTGAAGCTATTTTGCCAGCTGGGGTTCAAATGGCAGTGATGAAGCAGGAGCTCCTTTGCGTTCAAATCAGATTGGACAATAGCTTTCCAGATTTATTACTAAATTGAAATAGTTTATGTTGATAATAGACTAGGCTTTTTTTTGCTCTTTGATGTAACAAGGAATTAATAGTGTCCTGCAAGATGAGAAAACGGTCTTTGTTGACGTGAGTGTTGGTGTTGGTCAGAGCACGCTTCGCCAGCTGGAGTTGAGCACTTAGAGATAGTAACTATTTATCTAACATTTTTCTCCATCTCACTGTGTATGAAATAATGTCCCCCCGTAGAACTGCCTTCGCTGTGTACCAAAAGAGGATTGGGTCCTCCAAATGGTCTTGGTTAAGTTGCATATAGTCCTTCCATTTTTCACGGAGATAACACCCGTATTATTCCCGTATTATTTGGCTGATAACACCCACAAAATGGGTGTTATCAGCCAAATAATACGGGAATTTCCAAAGAAAATCCTGTGGAACTGTGTGAAGACCAATTAGCGTTAACCACACTGGGGCATGGTCTGAGTTACAATATCATCTATGTGGGCCTCTTGCAGTTTGGAGAAGATATGGTCACTTACAAGAACATAATCTAATCTAGATTGTGTAGGGTCGCCCACGAAACATGGGTGAAATCTTTTTCCAGGGGATGCAGAGTCCAACTGTGGGTCCTGTACAGAGTTAAAATCCCTGCCCACTATAAGCACATGTTCCGCATAGGGGAGTAAATGGCTATAAATTTCTAAAAATAAATCGAGACTGGGGTTATTGGGAACATATAAATTGCAGAGAACATATGTGCATTGTTGAAATTCAGTAACTAAAATTATATATCTACCTCGGGGATCTTTTATTTCAGTTTGAACCTTAATGGGGACATGTTTCCCAATTAATATTGCAACCCCTGCTGATCAGGTTGTAGCGGAAATGAAATGAACAGCACCCACCCAGCTTTTATGCAACTTTGTATGTTCCAAGTCATTCAAATGTGTTTCTTGTAAGAAGACTAAATCCGCCGACTTTCTCCGCAGGATTGCCAAAATTTTAGAACGTTTTATAGGAGAGCTAACGCCACATACATTCCAGGAGAAAACTCTAATTCCACTTCTAGCCATCTGGGAGTGCAGCAACAGGTTCTATGAAAAAGTGTGAAACATTTTGCACAATGGGGACCCTCCCAGCTAAGGCCCCCATTTTTAGATTATATTCCCATAACCTGAGTGATTAACAGCATGCCATCGTGACCGTAATACCCAATCTAGATAAAATAATTGGTGGATTCCCCCCTGTGCCTCCCATTCCCCCCCACTGCTGCTGTTAGGCTCCATGGATGAGCTGCCATTAAACGTAGGAATGTTTGGGCCTTCTCCGGTGTCGAAAACCAGCGGATGCCCTGTGCCATTGTTACCCGCAAACGGGCTGGGTAGATTAGTGTGGCCTTCAGGCCCAGGGCGTGCAGCTTAGCACAGAAGGGTGCCATGAGTCTGCACTGTGCGCTGAGAGAGGCTGAAAAGTCTTGAAAGACTAGGATCTGTTGATTATCATATTTTAAAGACTTACCCGCCCGCAGCGCCTGAAGGATAGTGCTCTTATGTACAAAGTTAAGAAGCTTGGCAATTATTACGCTGGGCCGGGCAGTGCCATCTCTTTTGGTGCCCAAGTGGTGCGCTCGCTCGATCCTTAAGGAGCCATGTGCTGTGGACAACTCCAGCTCTTGGGTGAGCCATGACTCCAGCCACGCTGCCTCCGGCAGCCCCACAAAATGGAGGTTTGAGCGGCGTGACCTGTTTTCCAGGTCTTCTATGCATTCCTCGTGTTTAGCCAGTGTAGCTTTAAGGGCCTTGAGCTCTGACTCGTGATCAAGGTGGCCATCTTGGATTTCTGATACATGTTTTTCCACTTCTGCCACATGGGTTTCAAACCCCGCTATGGAGGCGGAAAGTTCGGTAAGTTTATTTGAAATGGCTTGTAAATCTGGATGAAGGGCTTCTTTCACTGCTGCCTTAATGTCGGCAAGTGCCACGGCGGGCGGCGCGTCAGAAGAATTAGGGTCGTCTTCTGCTGGCGCCTCCGGAGGCCTGGTCTTATCTTTTTCCTTTTCTCTCTTCATCATTCTGGTAGCCATCTCAGATTTGCGGGCTGCCGAAAACCACTAAGTGTTAGGGAGCCGCTGGGGTATTTAAATCTTGTAATTATGTCCCTTGGCTGACAACGGAGGAGTTCGGATGGGAGGCGGGGAACGAAGAAGGGGAATGAACGTCCTCTCCCATCACTGCATCACGTGATCTCCCATAAAGGAAGGTGTCTTTGTTGGCCCTCAGATTTGTGAACTTTTTCGAGATGATACATTTAACCATGCATTGTGTGGCAAGGAAAAGACAGCGTGGAAAGTCTTCCAGTTAGTGGTAACACATTTTCTTGGAAAAAACAAGGCAGATAACTACAAAGAGTTGGCGGAAAACCTTCTCAAGACACAAAAATCTTGGCTGCAACATGTCACTAAAGATTGTAGGCACTGTGGTGGGGATGTGATCACCCTCAAGACCCAGAAATGGGTAGAAAGAAGATAAGAAAAACAAATCAATCAACCAACATTACCCATTCACGTGCATTAAAAACTGAATATATTTAATAAGCAAAACAAGTTAGAGAAGTGCATGCCTCTAGCACAGAACCAAGAAAGTGTGTTTGGTAATCTTTGGTGTTTTACACTCCACTTCCAACCCAAGATTGCCCTGTTCTGCCAGCAATACAGCAGTAGTCAGAAGCCAAAGTGTATACCCAGACTGATATATGTGATTATGATCGGTTATTTTGTTATCCACACTGATCAAATGTCTTTGGAATTTGCAAAATACAAAAAAATAAATATATATATATATATATATATATATATATATATATATATATATATATATAGATAGATAGATAGATAGATAGATAGATGAAGGGTATCATAATAAAGGTCCATTCACTATTGAGAGTCTAATGTGAGGTTTATTGAAATCTCTCTCTCTGGCCAAAATGCAATTCCAAAGAGAGGGTAAAAGTGACTTGCCCAAGGTCAGAAGGAGCAACAGGAAGACTTGAATGTTGGTCTCCCTGGTTCATAGCCTGCTGCTCTAATCACTAGGCTACTCCTCCACTCTAGATTGGGTGTGCTTTATGTCACAAGGGCATTCCCAGAACAATCTGTCACCAATGCAATGGTAGATCAGTTAAAGGGTGAGATAACACTAGGATTATGAACTGCATATCAATTTGCAGCATATATACATCTAGCCATTGTCTAACTCCCATGCCTGCAGGTATAGTGTTGACGTTGCTTCCATTGTCATGAAATAGCAGTATGTACATACTTCTCATTCAGGACAGGTGTCCACAATACTGCACACATCACACAGCTTTGGGATCACACCTTGCATTACAGTCTGGATGAAAGGGACTGTGCTATCTGGTGGCATTTTTTCTATGTGCATGGCTCCTACAATGTTTGCATTAACCTTTCTTAATGCATGCACCCCTACATGCATGCACTATAGCACATTAAGCATGGAAATGTATCAGATTAGATGTGCTAATGTTGAGGGTCTTGGTTGTTGTGCTGTTATGCAGGTGGCAACGCTTTCTTGGGAAAGCTACGGGAGTATGCAGTTGCAGGTGAATGAAGGCAGGAGAGATAATCTGCTACTGTCCAGCGTACACTTGATCAACTGCTGACATCATACAGGCCAAAAGTTTACATGCCTTTAACTGGCCTGTCACAGACAGGGTCACTGTCATCTGCAGATACCTGGTTACTGGAACGTAATAGTGGGTAATATGTCCCAGATAGTTATATGTTGTAGCAGTATACACATATGTTTGTTCCCTCCACATAAGCACAATGTTCAGTGTTAACCTCCACTACTACTGTTAACAGTGCAGGTGTTATTTCTGAGGTCCTGTAAAGCACATAGCCTTAACACTCCTGTGCAAAACACTTAACATATAGTAAGGGACCAAAATCATGGCTGACTTTTCCATGCTTTTATGACGTTGCTGATGGACATGTGTGTGAGGACATGTCTGTACTGCTGAACAGCTAGTATGCTGTAGGCTCACCAGTAACTCCTGTTACATAGTAGTCCTTTAATTAGTGAGGTGCCTTGCTATGGTCCAGACAGTCCATGCAGTCCTATGTGTATTGCATGCTCTGTGACATTGTGTGGTCAGGTGAACAGGTTAGGAGCATGACAGCTTCCATTGTAACCGGCACTCTGTACTTATTGTATAGGGTACTGCTTGCACAGTTGTCATGTGATAGCCAAGATTTACAATCTTGTTTATGTGTAGGCATCTTGACAAGCAGGCTTTTTGTGCCACCTAATCCATTCAGGGGCCCATGTCACAATCTTGCAGTAAGTAGGGGTGATTATATGCTAGTCACAGAAGTGTTTCCTGTGGGCAGCTATACATAATGTTTGTGGAGGAAGGAGTCACATAGACTCATTACATGGAAGCTTGAACACACTTGCTTTTCATTTACTGCCAACCATTGCTCGAACATAGGCCTTGGTAATGTGTATGTGCAGAGACATCAGCATGTAGTCTCTACTCTTAACATAAGTGTGTGGGGCTTGCATACTCCCTTTGTGACGGTGGTATAGCTTTCCTAGCTTGGTCCCTTGCACTTCAATTCCAATACACCTTACCAGCCAGTGTGTGTTGAAAAATTGAGCACAGTCACCTTTTGCAGAACTTTCATGCAGTGGTTGTCCTCTGGAAAGAATGTGCATGTGAACAGGCCTAGGAATGGTCTTATAAGTTTAAGGGCACATTTTCAACAATGATACTCGCCGTTTATATGTACTGTTCGTTGAGGGGCAGAGGTGTGCAGGTGGGCATGGTGACATATAGTATGCTGGATAACTTGAATGTTATACTGCACGTTTGGCTGTTTTTCTCATCTTGGACTCACTCGCACAGCGATGTCTTTCCTCTGTGCTGTGTACACGCAGGAAGGGTTTGCCTGCTGTCTATCACCCATATGAAACACAATACCTTTTCTGTGCCAGCCTACACGTGTTCCGCTTATCTCTATCTACAAAGGGATGGGCAGCTGTGCACTGTAGGAGCTTCACTTGTTCAATATCCAAACGTTGTGTAACACTGCGCTGTGTACTTGTTGAATCATGCAACATTGTCTCAGCTGCTATGTGACAAGAAGGGAGGGGGATTGAGTGGGTACTGTGTGGTACAGCATGTGCAGAGGTGCACTGCACAGGACGAGGAGGTATGCTGCTGGTGCTGTGCACAAGGCAGACTTCCGCAGACTGGCTGCCATGGCTCCACTATCCTATCTTGGGGGTCATTATATTACATGTAAGTTTAGGATCTCCTTTCACATTACGTCCAGATGCCAAAGGGTCTCTGCTGATTGCCCATGCCCATTGTACAGCATATGATACTCCCTCACTCCTCATCCCTACTTTTGAGCCAGCAGCTGAGAGTGTATACTGACCCTCAGTAAGCACCGGTAAAGATATGTAAGAATGTAAAATCACACCAATTTGCTAAGAAGGCACGGCGAATGTAGTGAAAGGTTCCAAGGTCTGGAGATTCTTATAGGCAATGTTGCAAGCAAGTTGTGTATTAATTCCATGTACCGATTTAGTAAGTACTAGTGGCAGTACATTAAGTATTTTTGCATGTGTTTTGACTATTCCTTCGTTTCCCCCCATGGGATGATGTTTTGCTGTGCCTTCAACTTTAGGAAGTATGCATGCTACTATGTGTCATTACATAATCAAAAGACGCACAGCAGCATGCATGCATGCATATTTTCTACCGATGAAGCCATGCCAAAACACCATGCGGTGGGGGGGAAAGCAGGGAGTTGTGAAAACACATGCAAATACTCAATTTACTTAATAATTCTGTGCATGGCATTTCTACACACCTTGCTAGCAACATTGCCTATAAGAATGTCCAGACCTCTGAATCTTTCACTACACACGCCATGCCTTCTTACCAAGACAAAGTAAGTTCAGAACCTTTTAGGGTTTACAGTGTAAGCTATAAATGTATGTGGTCACACACCCTTGCAGTCCTGACTGAAGAAAGTGGACAGAAAAAAAAGTTGGGTCCTGAACACTTAAGTTCACCCTTTACACCACTCAGCTTCTATAGGCACGCTATAGCATGTGTTGGCCTTTTAAGGCAGTGGTCCCTAACCCTGTCCTGGGGGCCCAGCAGCCAGTCGGGTTTTCAGGATACCCATAACGAATATGCACTTGCATGCACATTTTTATTTATTTAACATTTTCATATCAAACCGGTTTACATGGAACTTAGGGACTAACTAAATAACCATGTAACAAGAAGGCCAAAGCACAGTTACATACAACAAGGAGATTGAACTTGGGGGCTAGAGTAAGCCAGGAAGTAGAAGGACAGCAAAAACTAGAGGTTAAATACATACGTATATACTGGGACTGGTCATATTCATTGTGGGTATCCTGAAAACCCAACTGGCTGTGGGCCCCCAGGACAGGGTTGGAGACCACTGCTTTAAGGTACAGAACTGGTGACATATAGGGCCATGTAAGGAGACGTTAGCAAATAGTATTGTATGTGAAAAAGGCAACAAGAGGCAATAGTGAAGGGTCACAGTAAGAGTCTTCTTATTTACCTCTGGATGTCTTGATAAGCAGCATACACTGAGCTTTCATTGTAATGCCATAACCCTTATGGTCTTGCTTGCTCCATAAATTCACATTTTTTATCTGCCAGGGCATTGGAGCATGAAAGGTCATGTTGAGAGCAAACCTTTAACCATTGCTACCATAAACAGTAAAACCACACAATGAAACACCACCACCAGAAAGTTAATCTTTCCAAACAGTGAACACTTTATTAACAAACACATGTAGTGCACTGTTTGAAATTCAGCCGGTTTCTTTGGTTATCACATTCTGTAAGGACAAACACACCCATGTGCATTTCCTTAACAGCATATTCTGTGTTAACCTGTACAATAACATAAGCAAACAGCATCATGACATATACAGGTATTACATGTTATCCTTAATGCAGTATTATGATTACAACCAATAACATGGGGGGATATTTACTAAGCATTTTTCCCATAGAAAATGACTGGGAAAAATCCTTTAGTAAATAGGCCCCCAAAAGAGGAAGTAGCACCCCAAAAGCTCAAGTATTGCTGTCAAATTACAGCTACATAAAGCACAACAATGTGTGTACATAGTAAGGTCCCACACAGTGCATGTTGAAAAAGTGCACTCAGAGGACAGCACAGTTCAGCATGTAGGCAGCAGGAGTCAGACAGCAGAATAAGCCATCATCATCATCGCAGGAGCAGTAGAAGACGCAGCAGCATGGAGGCAGGAGACCCAGGACAAGACATGACACAGCAGCATGGAGCCAGCACTTGCAGGAGATGAGAAGAGATGTCAGGATCCAGCAGCATGGAGCCAGCACTTGCAGGAGAAGAGAAGAGATGTCAGGATCCAGCAGCATGGAGCCAGCACTTGCAGGAGATGAGAAGAGATGTCAGGATCCAGCAGCATGGAGCCAGCACTTGCAGGAGATGAGAAGAGATGTCAGGATCCCGCAGCATGGAGCCAGCACTTGCAGGAGATGAGAAGAGATGTCAGGATCCAGCAGCATGGAGCCAGCACTTGCAGGAGATGAGAAGAGATGTCAGGATCCCGCAGCATGGAGCCAGCACTTGCAGGAGATGAGAAGAGATGTCAGGATCCAGCAGCATGGAGCCAGCACTTGCAGGAGATGAGATGTCAGGATCCCGCAGCATGGACCAACACTTGCAGGAGATGAGAAGAGATGACAACTCGTAGCATGGAGCCGGAAACAGGACAGCCTCACAAGAGACACCATCTGTCAAGACATTATAGGCTACTTAAAGTAGGCCCTAATAGGCCCAGAGGCTGAAGGACTGCTTGTTAGTGACTGTGTTGCTTGAAAATGCTTCCTCTTCTCTCCTCAAAAATTTTTTTGTCTCTTTAAAAAAACTCTCTTATGCTTAACTCAGACATAGATACATACATTTTGATTTGACACACTTGTCACATGAGTTGATTTAGACACAATAGATTAGTTGAGATTCAATATAGGAGGTGATATCGTGTATGAGTGACATTAGTATTATATCCCTTTAGAGAACATAGACAGTGCATCGTTGTTTGAAAATGCTTGACATAACAGCATCCAATGAGTGTGTGATGGCACAACTACTCTGTAGAGAACACACGATGAGCCAGTTTCTTCCATCTAGCCAGCACAGCAACTCTGTAGTGAGCAGTCGATCAGCCAGTTTCTTCCATCTAGACGGCACAGCATCTCTGTCAAGAGCGTGCTCCTGTGATTTTGATTACATTGCCTTATCGGCCCTTATTTGCCATGCCTTTCCTCTTTTCAAGGGTCCTTGCCACGTTGTGACTTTCCATTTGGTAGGGGCATTGTTTTGGGGGGGCCGACTCCTGCACTGTTGTGATTTGGCCGGACTGCTGCAGGGTGTCGAGCCAAGGAAAGCAGAGTTGCTTACCTGTAACAGGTGTTCTCACAGGACAGCAGGATGTTAGTCCTCATATATGGGTGACATCATCAGGATGGAGCCCAATCACGGAACACTTTTGTTAAAGTTTCTAGAACTTTGACTGGCACCTACTGGGCATGCCCAGCATGGTACCAACCCTGCATCCAGCAGGGGTCCCCCTTCAGTCTTGTCTTATAGTAAAAGGTATGTGTGAAAAATAAAATAAGAAGACGTAAACAAACCCAACTCACTGGGTGGTGGGCGGGTTTCGTGAGGACTAACATTCTGCTGTCCTGTGAGAATACCTGTTACAGGTAAGCAACTCTGCTTTCTCACAGGACAAGCAGGATGGTAGTCCTCACATATGGATGAGTACTGAGCTGAGGATGCCCGAGCAAAGCACCAAATGCACCCAAAGACGTGCAACAGGCACAACAACAGGGGTGGAAATTTGGTTAGGAGGGCATCCTGAATGGGTTGGTGGAAGGATGTTGGGAAGTTAAACTGAAAACAAGTTGCGTAGAATGGACTGGCCAAAGATGGAATCATGTGTGCCAGCCTTATCTAAGCAATAATGGGCTGCGAAAGTATGGCGAGAACTCCAGGTAGCAGCCTTACAAATATCAGCAAGCGGTACCAAACGGAGGTGCACTACTGATGTTGCCATGGCCCTGACCGAGTGTGCTTTTACACGGTCTTGTAGCGGAATGTCTGCTTGCTGGTAGCCAAAAGAAATGCATTCCGCCAACCAGGAGGAGAGGGTCTGCTTTCCCACAGGATTTCTCAATTTGATGGTATCAAAAGAAACAAACAATTGAGTGGATTTCCTGTGGGCCGACATGTGGTCCAGAGAATGCAGAGCCTGTTCTCCTGGGTTCAAATGGGGCCTTGGAAAAAAAGTAGGTAGGATAATAGATTGGTTAATATGAAATTCCGACACTACCTTCGGCAAAAATTTAGGGTGAGTGCGGAGCACTACCCTGTCATGCAGAATTTTAGTGTAAGGCAGGTAGGTAACTAATGCCTGTAATTCACTAACTCTGCGAGCGGACGTGATCGCAAGAAGCAAAACTACCTTCCAGGTGAGATAGCAGAGATCACTGGACTGGAAAGGCTCAAATGGAGGTTTCATGAGCCGTCCCAAAACCACATTAAGGTTGAAGCAGGGGCAGGAGGGCACAGTGGAGGTTTTAAATGGAGCAAGCCTCTCATGAAACGTGATACTGAGGGTTTTGTTGAAATGGAGACATCTCCTATACCCTTATGGTATGCAGGCACTGCACTAACATGCACCCTGATAGAGGAAGTTTTTAGGCCTAACTCTGACAGGTGCCAGAGATAGAAGCCGGAAGATAAAATTTCCTTGGCTTGTAGGCCGGCCGCTTAGAGTCACGCCTGAAAGTTCGCTTAGGGATGGAATGAAACTCAGATGGCACAGAAGAAAGCTGGTGCAGCGTTTCATGGTGGTCTTTCAACTGCGCCACGGACTCTCGTATTTTTTCCCCAAAGAGATTATCACCCACACAGGGTAGATCTGCTAACCTGTCTTGGACCTCTGGTCTTAAGTCTGAGGATTTGAGCCAGGCCCATCTTCTTACACTAATCCCTGCTGCAGACACTCTAGAGGCAGTGTCAAAGATATCATACGCAGCGCGGACTTCGTGCTTTCCAGCATCCAGACCTTTTTGAGCCAGAGTATGAAGTTGAGCCTGAAGTTGCTCTGGTAAAGACTCAGAGAAATCCTGGATCCTCTTAAAAAGGTCTCTGTTATATTGTGTCATGTATAACTGATAAGAGGCGATGCGAGATATGAGTATCGAGCCATGGAAGACACACCTGCCAAAAGCATCTAGGGATTTTTGTTCCTTCCTTGGAGGTATGGAGGAATGAGGTTTTGAATGTCGTGCCTTCTTCTGGGCTGATTCAACAACAACAGAGTGATGATCCAACTGTGACTTTTGGAACCCAGGAGCTGACTGCACAAGATAGGTGGCATCTGTCTTGTGGTTGACAGGTGGAACCGAATCTGGGTGTTCCCAGTTTCTCTTCAGGAGATCAAGCAGGATTTCATGAATAGGTATAGACATGATTTCCTTAGGAGCATCTAGAAATTGGAGTACTTCCAACATTTTGTCCTAGAGTCCTCTTCTGTCTGAAGTTGAAAAGGAATGGTTTCAGACATTTCCTTGATAAAATTAATAAAAGACAGATCTGGTGGAGAATGTCGTCTTTTATTTGGAGGAGAGAGCTCTGATGGTAAATCATCTGTATCTTGGGATGAATCATCGGTCCAAGGATCATAGGGCTGATCTCCAGCACCTAGTGGGGCTCCAGCGGGAAGAAATGGTGCTAATCCTGAAGGACCAGGTCTAGGCATCGGTGGCACCAATGGCATCGATGGAGGCTCCGAAGGGGCCGTGACATCGATGGATGAGTCGGTGGTAAAATCCCAGACGGTGGAATGGGTATGGGTGTTTCCTCATCATCCGGACCCACCAGTGCTCTCGGTTCCAGTGGTGGAAGAGCACCGATCTACGCATCCAGTCTACCCAGTAGCGGTGCAAGCGCTACGGGAATTGGATCAGTGACCAGCTCGGGGACCAGTGCCGGCGTCAATGGAGGTTGGAAGCCCTGAAGTGTTTTACCGATGGCCTCTTGCTTCATCTGATCCAATTCCTTGTGGAAGCCTGGGGTGTGGAACCCCGGCTCCGGAGTAAGAGGCAGCACTGGCGTAGCCGGAGGGTCCACCGGTGAAGGTGGAATCGCAGATCTCGGCACCACTGAAGGTGGGGAACGCCTCGGTGACTTGGTCACAGAAGGAGATGGGCCCTTTTCTGGACAGGGCTTCTTTGCCAGTGGCTCTGTCGACGCCGATGCCGAGGGCTTGCCTGGATTGGCGGACTGAGCCTTGCGATGACTGTGTCGACGTCTTTCTCGATGATCTCCTCGGTCCTTTTCTTGAGGAGGCAAGGAGGGAATCAACACCTTTGGAATCAATGCCGCCGGTCGGGCAGCAGCGGTGTCCCAGTGCTGGTGAGAGGTTGATGGCAACAACTCAGATGAAGTTGAAGCTATCAATGGAGTCGGGGTTTTCGACTGAAAGAGAAACTCCATTTTCCCTAAACGAGCCTTACGGCCCTTCAGTGTCATTTGGGCACATTTGGTGCAAGTTAGGATATCGTGGTTGGACCCCAAACACACAACACAGACCCCATGTGGGTCAGTTATGGACAATGAGTACAGTTGGGGAACTGATGAAAACCCGACGCCATGACTCCATCAAAAAATTTAGCCGCGGTGTGGTCGATGGCCGGTAGGCCCCGAAGGGATAACTTGATGGGAATTGACCGCAAGAAGAGTAAAACGTTACCTTTCGACCGCGGAGTATGGATATCGATAGGGGGATCCCTATGGGGTAAAATGTTTTTGAAATTTTTGAAAGAAGTTCCGTGAGGAAACTTCCTGTCAGAAATCTCAAGAGAGTTCCTTAATCCACGTGGCTACTGCTGGGCGGAAAAAAGAAGACTGAAGGGGGACCCCTGCTGGTTGCAGGGTCAGTGCATTGCTGGGCATGCCCAGTAG
Organism: Rhinatrema bivittatum; assembly: GCF_901001135.1. Classification (NCBI taxonomy): domain Eukaryota; kingdom Metazoa; phylum Chordata; class Amphibia; order Gymnophiona; family Rhinatrematidae; genus Rhinatrema; species Rhinatrema bivittatum. Next base: position 236,202,599 of record NC_042623.1, read on the forward strand.
GTGCTAGTCAAAGCTCTAGAAACTTTGACAAAAGTGTTCCGTGATTGGGCTCCATCCTGATGATGTCACCCATATGTGAGGACTACCATCCTGCTTGTTCTGTGAGAATGTCACAGGTGATTCAGATGGCTGGTCCAACATTCGCTGTAGGATTTGTGTCATCACATTTGTAAGGTTGCTAATGGCTGCAGCAATCATGTTTGCATTCTGTATGCTTGCAGGATCCTGTTTTGCTGCTGTACAGTTCTTCGCAGGACCCTTATTTCTCCCGCAACTGCCAGACCTCTGCTGATGAGATGCCTGCTGCAGGTGCTGTTGCTGCTGGTGGTTGGCGCAATGGTGGCAGTGGTACCAGTGGTGAAGTTGGTGTCAGAGGCTCCAGTGTGGGCATAAGCTGGGCTTCTGTCAGAGTGGCGTGGGGTGCTGGTTCCTGGCAGCTGTTCCTCCGAATGTTGCCAGACCATTAAGTTGTCAAGATCTAGGTCAACATTAATAGGAGTTCTGGAGCCTGGGGACTGCATAACATACAGGGGCTGTGAGTAAGGGCCTGTGGAGCAAGGGTATTGGGAGGCTTGTCCCAGGAGCATCCCGGCTGGTCTGAGAGCTGTGGAAACAGAGAAGGAAAAAAAAAACATTCATTACATATGCAAGCAAGGTTTGCCATCAGAGGTGTACTTTGTTTCTTTACAAAGGGCCTGATTCACTTAAGCATTTCTCCCATTCTGTGTCTATGGGAAATTCCTTGATGGATCAAGGCAAAAGTGATCATCTAATGGCAATTTCTGGGGCTTTTTTTTTACTAAAGGAGTTTGCCATTCTGGGTCAATGGGAAAAATGCTTAGTAAAAGATCCCTTATGTCTACAGCCGTTGCTGTCTGCCCATTTATGGGTGAGTTAAACTTATCGGCAGTGGCTCACGTGGTGTCTAGCCACTAATCCATGCCCTCGAACATGTCCAGTCCCAGGCTTTCAATAAGTCGCTGCTCCATTTCTGTCACTACAATGGGACAGCGGGGCCCCTTGGATCGCTCTGTTATCTTCACCTTCAGCTGGGCTTTGATAGCCCGGTAGCGATGGGTAACCTGCTCCCCGACTCTTTGAATGCCACTGTGCTGGGTGATGGCCTGGGCAATACTGCACCAAATTTGCCCTTTTGCTGCTTTGGACATCTTGGCTGCTTTGTTTCCAAAAGACTGGCGTAGTGCTGCAGGACCCCAGTGATGAGAAGCTCGTTCTCTGCCACACTGAACCCGATTGCCTGCAGTTTCTGTCGTACTGGTGGCGGGCTGGCCTCTCCCAGATAGGTGTCCTCCCTGCCCTGACTCTCTGTCCCCCTCCATTCCTCCCCCCTCACCTCACCCTGCCCTACCAACTCCCTTCCCGTCTGCCCTCTCTCTGTAACCCTATGCTACCATACTCCTCCCACCACTCTTTCCTGCCTAACTCCTTCCCCCCATCCCACCCTCCATTCCCTCCTGCCTCTACTTGTACCCCCTGCCCCTACTTCCCTGGCACTCCTACCCTCCTCCTCCCACCTCCGCCCCCTGCTATCCTCACCCCTCTTCTCTTCCCAGACCTATCACGCTCCATGCTTTCCTCCTCCCACACACTCCTCCACTCCTGACACTCCTCCAATGCTCCTCACCCGCTCCTGTCATTCCTCCTCTTCTCCACAGAAAATGACAAACAGGACTAACTTTCCTTCATCCAACAAATATCACAAAAGACAAAAGGGAATGGGAAACAAATGACAACAAAAAAAAAACACAACTCGATCAGAAATCGCAAAACTACTCCACCAGAACTCCTGTAAGACCACAACCCTCTTCTCCTCTCACTCCAACGCCCAACACGCCCTCAAAGGAGGAGGAGGCAGGAAGCGAGCGTGATGATGTTCCGGGGTGTGCATTATCTCGTTGTGCGCTGCAGCCAGCCACCAATTTCAATAAACACACCCCTTTTTCTTATTGTGGGCATCATCCATGCAAAGTTACAGCATTTTGATGAATCTAGGCTTTAACTGGGTAAGTAGTGCTTTTTAAGACTTATCTGGCTAAGAAGCTGCCATTTAGCCAGGACCTCAAAACCGATCCAGATAAGTGGCGCACATCTGCACTCTTAATTTTAAACATTTACTTGTGGAGATTAGACATGCATATTTTCCTTAGCACGTCCTTAGTGCAAGTCTGCAAATTTTAAATACACGCGCGCATTAAGGACATTATCGCTTTTACTGATTTCGCCACCGGTTTGCCCAGTCCATCTCATAGATGCCCTCCCGGTTCTTCAACCTGACCACCCCCTCTGTTTATCCACACCCCTCCCCGAGTCAATATTTGGCAATAAACAATTTTATTTTCATTTACACAGGAGATAATTAGCAGATGTAAATATTACTCGAGTAACAGGCACGTGCATCACTTTGGCAGCTTCTAAAATAGCAACTTAAAAGTGTAAATGTTGGCCCCGCCCAGGAAAAGTCCTTTTTTCCCCCCTACAGGCGCTATTTTGCTCACGCACATATGGACGGGTATGTGAACCCTTGATGAAATACATAGTTTGTGTGCAAATCTCTCTTTAAAATTTCACCTTTAAATGAGCAAGCTCTGCAAGGTGCCTTTTAAGGCCTGACATATCCAATAGACTAGCAGTGTTTATTACTTGTGCAGAGTTCTAGGACCACTTTGTTGTACCTATAGAAACAAATCTGATAGGGGCTTAGCTAGTTCTCAAAAGCACAATCCAGTTGTTTACCATTATAGGAAGTGATTTGGTTGCTAGGTTGATTAATCAAAAATATGAAAGTATCTGGTCTAAAGCATTCCCTTAACAAAGGTCTCTTTTCCAGAAAGATTATGGGTAGAAAGTGAGCTAAAGATTTCTTGATTTTAGGAGCTGGTCTATGGTTTGGTATGCCAAGCCCATCATCTTCAATACATCTGGATCTTAGATTATAAAATACACTGTGTTTGAATAACACACATTCCACTTTAAGGGATTTTGGTTGATTTTGAGTGCACACTTTCGTCACACTGTTCTTTTCTAAAATGCAGATTGAAGTGATGCACGAAGCCAGTCAGGGAGGGTCCAGCCGAGTCTTGGTAATGAGCGAAAGCGATGAGAACCTTTCTTCCAGGAGAAGGTAAGAACAGACACAATCTCTGTTTCTAGTCACAGTACCCACTTAAAAAAAAAAAAGGTAGGCCTGCAGGTCTTTTCCACATAAACAAGGAAACCTAAAACAAATCATAGCCTTACTGACCTAATGTCAATATTTGTCTACAAAGACAAATCAGTCTTTATCTTCACTTAAAAAAAAAAGAGTCATGTTTTATAATTTACGGATTTTTTTTGCTATCAGTGATAAAAAAAAAAAATATATAAAAAATACAAGTCCAAGAACTCCATGGGCAAAATCAAGCCCATTATATTCATAGTTCTGGTTACAGTTTGGTCAACTATATGTTGTAGGAATAAAGCTTGCTGTGCCAAACCAGTTGCTTCCATTACAGGGTTACTGGGGTGCTCTTTCCCCATCCCTGTGAAGCACATTTCATACAGTATGCATATGGCATACATATCACTGACTGCCCTGTGGTAAGTTCAGGGATTTCTTATGTAAATGTGGCAAAATGTTGGCAATAGTACAGAGACAACACTAGAAAGGAAGGGAGTTGGCAGGGATGGCAAATGATAACTCACTGTGCAAGTATCTGACACCAAGTACTTAATTTATATTGCAGATGGGTTTTACTAGGCAATTCCAGTTAATATCTGCCATCTGAGGAATCTCACTATTTAATAATTCCCTTTATGGTAATATTGTGCTTGTAAAACTGGTTTTATATTGAATAAGGAAATACCTACCAACAACAAAAAAGCACTTAATACTAGCTGATTAACGCAGAGGCAGTCTAGTGCTCAGCAGCAGAAAATAGCTCTTAAATTAAGTTATTTTCTCTGCTTTCTTCTAGAGGTTGTGCTGCCCCCTTTAGCATCCTAATGTCCGTATCAGCAAAAATTACCACAAATACATATGGCCTCTTCCACAGGCTCAGTAAGGGGTTGGTGCATCTTTAGAGAGGGGAATACAATGTTCCCTTGTTGTACACCAAGCCTGGATCAGAAAGAAAATACCTGAGAATGTAAAAAATATTTATGTTACTATATGCATTTGGGTAGCTGCTCAGCCTGCCTTTTAGTTTGATGACATTGCAATGCATGATTAAAAGTAGGTAGCACAAGATAATGCACTTTTTAAAAGAGATAGTTACCAATTTAATTTTATTCAAACCAAGATCCTCTGGATACTGGTTATTTTGTTTTCAATGCAATCCCAGAAAAAAATATTCAGAGGGTAGGGGTGTGGGTGTGGAGGGTAGGGCAGTTGTATGAATTCCAGTGGTGACTTGTGACCAATAGAGGTTCAAACTTAAAAGGGCCAATCTTCTTTTTGGATATCCCAGCACTCACGTACAGCAACTGACAGACAGCAAAGATTTACAAGGCAAATTCTGCACCAGTCATGAGCTAAAAAATGTGCTGCCCTTGCAAGAAAAAGTGACAGAAGGTTAACATTAAGTAGTAGTTAAATGAGGATTTTTAAAACTCATTTTGAGGAACTAAAGATCAGAATTTCATTAGCCTTTGATAAATCCTTTCCATTCCATAAAGAGAAGAAAAAAATGAAGTCAGCAAAGAAAGAGATGTCTGAATTTTAAACTGTTTATTTGTAAACATTGTTTGCTATTAGAAGTTTTACAAAATAGTTTATTTTTATATGGTTGACTTAGGAAAGGTCATAAAGAACTTTGCAAAATATAAACAAAACATTTTACATTTATTTAAAAAAAACAAACAAACCATAAGATACAAGAAATGAGATCTAAACCCAAATAAATGGGTAAACAAATTCCAGCCAAAACAGTCTGTCAAAACCCAGACACAAGAGATTGACTATAATGTACACTGAATTTAACAACCTAGAACTGGTTAGTGATCTGTATAAAAAAAAACAAACTGGTGAAAATATGTCACAGATGCCCCCAAAAGTCAAAACGTTTGCAATCAAGAAAGTTTCTGGCATTCCCCTCCCCTCATTTATTGAGAATAAAGCTTACCATCATAAACTTTCAGGAACAAAATTATGCAAACTTTTTCCATTTATTCAGAGGCACAAAAAAATACAAACCGTAAACATCACAAAAGTACAAACACAAGAGCTTTTTTTGAGAAAATAAATATTATTTAACGAAAAATAAAAGTCAGACCCGCTGTAAACTTAACCATTACAATGGTCAAAGATATGTTAATATATTCACCCAATGGCAAATTATTTTGAAGAATAATAAATCAGGTTTAAAAAACCGCCAGAGCTAATTAGATTGCTCAAAATATGAATTTGCAGGCTCCTTGGTTCGATTGCTTTCTCAATTACTTTTATTCCTAGGATTCATCTTTTCCATTCTAATATACTTGGCTCTGCTTGTTTGCAATTAATTTGGAATTTAAAAAAGGATGCACACTTTATTATGGTCATACACAAATTTTTTTTTTTTTAATTTCCCGGAGCCCTCTTGTTCATTCCGTCTTCATTCTGTACATTTATTTCTGTAATGCCTACATGGTATGACAAAATCAGCACAGCAGCAACCTGCCCTACTTGGACCACACTGGTGAATAACCGGCTATGAGGGAGGAGCTTTCAAACAGTTTAAAGGAATCGAAATCTTTACAAAGGAATCTAAATCTTTATAGAAAACTTTATAGTTAGCAAGGCTGCCTTCTATAGTTCTAGACTATATTGTGCATTACTTTCCTTAACATTTATTTATTTATTTTGTGGTACTGAGGTTTAACAAAACCAGTTTTAAAATACTTTACTTTCTAACAGAGAGCCAGTCCGTTTTTCAGGTTAGGCACAACAAATATACATAAAGCGAATTTGCATATACTGGGTTTCCAATCTATGCAAATTTCTCTCATGCATATTTATTGTGCATCTATTGAAAACCCAACTGGCTGTGGGGACCCCCAACAGGTTTGGGAAGCTCTGTTTTCACAATTGAGACATTTAATTTTTGCTATTGAATTTTTGGTTAACTGTAATCAAATTAAGGAGATGTTTACTAAAGCTTTTCTCCCATGCTGTGTTTATGGCAAGAGGGGATTAGTGAACCAGGTCCTGTGTATTGGAAAAAATGTACATAGTTATGTTAGCCTTGTTCAGCTTCTCAGAGACTCTGAGCAGCAGGAACTCCTGCGATTAGTGTGACATCACATTATTCACCAGAAGAACTGCTGAGATATCTAACAGAGTATTAAAATTAAATGTTAAGTGAGGAATTCAGAAAGAATTTGGAAGGCAGCCTTTCTAAATGCATAAAGTTTGTTTAAATTCTCTTTAACAGGAATGAAAGTATAAAGCAAAACAATAAAGAAATTTACTATTTTTTTAAATAAATGGCAGATAAATGCTTAAAAAAAAAAAAAGCGCACTGTTCTGATATTTTCTATGTAAAATGCTGTATGCTAGAGATGGATTTTCCATGTGAATGTTTTCTTAATTGTTTGCTGTCCTAACAAAGTATTTGGTACATTCTTTAAAGCAGCAATATTTAATTTTTTTTTGTTGGGGGGGTGGGGGGGGGGGGGGGGTGGGGGATCATTGGTATTCTATGTTTTCACATTAACTAAAGATGTGTTTTGCCATAAATATGTGCATATAAGAATACGGGTTGTGACAGTGTTGTGGGAGAGGAGCCAAAGTGACACCAGAATGTAAGGAAAGACAAAAACTAAAAAACATGCGTTCATCTGATTCCCTCTGCACCATCTGCCCAGATATATGAAAAAGTTTGGACAGCAGATGGAGGAAGGAAAAGACTTGTGTCATAAGCCAGGAGAAAAACATACAACACCCCCCCCCCCCCCCAAAAAAAAAACCAAACAAACCCCAAATGGTTCACATATTAAATCCTCTAGTCAATGAGTAGGTGAAAGAGGATGAATACACTGCTATTACAAATAATTAAATAAAAAGAAGAGAAAAGGAGGACATTTGATCCAGCATGAGGTGGTCATTGGTTGTTAATACAAGTCTTCAACTTGCACAGAGGTTAGTCAGCTCCAAGAAGGTTTGGAATAAGTAAATCAGCTAATCAGGATGCTACCTATATGGCACTCTACTTCACATTTTACAATGCTACTTTATAGAGGAATAAAGTATTTTACTGGCACTGTAAAACACGTGCAGATGATTGTAATCTTGCTTAATTCATTTTTTGCCACCAATATTATGCCGGTAATTCTTTACAAATCAATGGAGCTGATTTACTAAACAATGCTAAAATTCAGCAGCTATAATGAACATTATCAACGTGTGTTAATGGACGATTTTAATGCAGCTTAATTTTACAGCTGTTGCTTATTTACTAAACTGTGTTAATATGCGGTAGATTACTTTAATGAATCAGTTTCAGTGTCAGCTAGGAAATAAATTTAATAGGATAGCAGAACCAGCCAGCAGGGAGGGTATTCATAGGAGTTAATGACTTGACAGAAAATAATTTTTACTTTAGGTACCGAATCATTAATAAACAAAAAAAAGCTAAAAACGGAAGTCATTGCTGCCATTGTAGAATTATCAAAGGTACCAGGAAAAGGTGAATTTATTGTACTCGTTAAGATCTTCTACTGTCTAGCAATAAGAATCATGAATTTCTGTCTCAACATTCAAAATTATACCTCCTTAAAAATATTTTTTAGGTAGGTGTAAAGTACTGTGGTTGCTGTGTTATCTCACTTGGAACATAGAACCAGAAGATCAAAAGTACAAACAGTAGGCAATAGCTTTTTATGGGCATAGATACTTTTCTGATTAGCTTTTAAGAGCCAAGATCATTCTGCATTGACTTGATGACGTGGGGACAACCTCAAAAACTAATCAGTAATGTATTTAGTCCAACAAAAAGGTAAATCAACTACAACTAGTTTATAATATAGTGTAAACCATTTACCCAAAAGATTATCTATTTCACTTCATATCTAATTGTGCAGCATTCAAGTCATTCTCTCATTATTACTGTGTTTAAGCATGTTTTCGGGAAAGGTTCTCAACTAATCTTGAGCCTGACTTCTGTTTTTTAAACAGCCATATTGTAAACGGGAAGATTATCGCTTTGCTAATAGCTCAAAATTTTATAAGGAGGTAGATGGCATGTATCTCTCTATATACACATGCAGTAATTGCTTTATCCATACATCCAACTGTTTTTGCCATGTACCTAATCATTTTAATCCCCGAGTTCCAGCAGTTATGACACACGGAAAAGGAGGGGGTGAATACAATTTGTCCTCTGAGAAGACAGCACTTGGGCTAGATTTGCAAAAAAAAAAACCAAAAAAAAAAACAACCCAAAACACTTGCACTTCCCAGATCTCTCATACCAAAAGGCCTGACTTGGACAGTGACACTTCCATTTAACTTTGTGTGCTGAAAAAAGTGTCTCTTCATTTGTGTCCCTCCTCCCTATCCTGGTTTTTTTTTCATTTATGCTCAGATATTCCATCTTTCGGCAGCAATTGTGAAAATTCATCCAGGAGTTCCAGTGTATCCTCCGTAAGAAGGAAATTAAACAAGGGAAAAACAGCTTCATGCTCCTTACAGGGCAAGTTTTAAGCTTGAATCATTTCCCCTTTACTCATTCTAGTTCGCTATTTGGATTGGATCTGAAGTACGCATTTCACAACCTTGTCAAAATGAAGCTAGAAGAGCTATTTTAAATTATTAGGGAGTACAGGAAATTCACTTCTTGAACCATCAGAAGACTCTAGGATTTGTGACAGAACAGAAACAATGTGTATTATACAATTCTGCTCAGTACCAACCTGAATTTTTTTTAAATATTTAAAAGATGGCTCTTGGTTTCAAATTTTGTTTTTCTTTTCATTAATTGTCTATAACAAAAAAATAATCTTTGCAATATGGGATGAGGCACTTTCACTTCAAAGCATAACTATGAAAAATGGATTCAAATTACATCAGCATGTTCTTGGAAATTTTTTCCACCAATTTTTACGTGAAATACCCCTTTGGTAATCCAAGATTACGAGAGCTATAAAAGGCTGCTGTTTGTGAGCTTAAGTGCCCAGAATGGACATGAACTTTTTGTAAATGTAAACCTATGTCACTATATCCTCGTGCAGAGAAAAATGGAATATACTGTCCTATTCAGCAACAGTTACGTGGACTGAATTAGTCCCCCACAAAGTTAGTTTGGCAGTTCTTAGAATTTAAGCTCCTAATTCTTAAGCATCCTCAGTTTGGTTTTTTTTTTTTTTTTTTTATTTTGGTGCCAGGAATTCTAGAGGTGCCACTTTTGTACTAGCTCTACTGAAAATGTTATATAGCTGTTGCACTTAGGTTAAATTATCTCTTTCTGAAACAGTACGTCCTACTTTATATACTGGTGATTAATTAAGAAAGAGGTTTTATGTTTGACAACTTTCAGCCAGATCAGGTTGACAGCCAAAATTTTCTGTTCCCCTGATAATGTAAAGTTTGGAAAATTTTTGGTTTCAACTCTAACAAAAGTTAAGTACAGGAGCATCATGAGATCCCAAATATCCCATCCATTCCCAAATGAGGTTATGCTATCATTTGACCACTTCTATAGTAACATACTGCACCTTAAGACTCCTTGTAATCTATTTCTTCCCCCAAAAAGCCATTCATGTTGTGGTTTTCATTTTACATGTGGTAGACAGGACGACACTTTTTGTTTCTTGGCTCAGTAGACTCCCTCTTAAAGAGACGTTCAAGTATTAGGACCATGCAGATGAACAAGGATAAGTGTTCACATAATTTACTTTGCAAAGAAGCATTATGTTCACCAATTTACAATACATATTGCCCCAAAAGCCAGAAGACAAAGTCTTAACTATAGGATTAGTAGCTTCCTTCCAAAGATGATGAAGGTCTTCTGCGTGTCCATGAGAGGTCATCATTTTATTATAAATGCAAGGATGGTATGGAGCTTTTCCTTCCCCAGAGAAAATGGGTGATACTGAGGCACGATCCCCATTTTGTTGGCACAGAGCCCCATGAATACATCATCTATATAAAAACTAGTATTAAGTGTCTGTGAAGCTTCATACACTCTGGCTGCCACATCTCTGGAAACTACATATGCAGCACCAGCAGTATAATCGGGATAAGAAGGCCACTGGTACATTTCATATGAGACATAATACTTGCTATTTCTGTTCCTTATGGGAGGGGATCCACGATGGACTTTTCCAATCCAAAAATCTTTAGCATCCATTTTCTCCAGTCTTTGCAGATATGAAACAAGATTGGGTGTGTGGATAAAAATGTCATCATCTGCTGACATGATGAATTTTGCATGTGGACAATAGGTATTCACCCAGCTGAACTGCAAAACTAACTTTAAAGTAAGATTCTTGAAGGTGTCAAAAAAATCCTGCTGAATGAGATCATTATACTTCTTATCTTCCAGTGCAAGTTCACTCTGCAGCATGTCTCTCTTCATGGGATCTTTTTGCATGCCTAGAGCAAAAACAATTTTAACGTTGACATCGTATTGAGAAAGTATATACTCCTCATTACCCCAAGTCTGACGAATTGTATCACGCCTGTGTCTGTTTTCAGGTGACGTTTTCACAAATAACAGAAGCAAAACATCTTGCCCATGACATTTTTCCTGGTGGTTAATCAAGTATTTGTATCTTGAGATGTTTGGTTTGTCCCTGTAAATAGACATGCTGTCATTCACAAAGCTGTAATTATTTATGAGGTATCTGTAGGAAAAGGACTTCACATGGCTTATAAATTTATTATTCTCTTGTCCCCATAAAAGCATGACAGACAGTATGAAGCAAGAAGCAAATATTTGTATAAATTGCCATTTTCTGACTCTTCTGGCACCAATCATCCTCCTGAAGAATTTCTTTTCATGCGTTTCTCAAATTCAAGTTAGATGATTTTTTTTTTTGTGGAAAAACACAGGATTACTTTGGACTAGAACATCTACTATAGTGCACATAAATCATATTTGTCAAGAATATCCTCGTGAATCAACAGATGAACTTTCTACAAATCATTCTGCAGAGATAGATATGGAAGACGCTAAAGGGCAAAGATTTTAAACTCTTCTGCTGTGACATTTCATCTGTTACAGCTACTGCTCCTAGGACCAGGATTTCTTCATGTGGGAACACCAGGAATCTGCAAGAAATGAAACAGAAAAAATAAAAAAAAGTGTTAACTTATTGAGTGACTTTCCCCACAAAATCTAATTCAATATGGGTTAGATTTTAAAAGCTCTGCGCGCGTAAATCCTGCCGGATTTACGCGTGCAGGGCACTCGTGCGCCGGCGCACCTATTTTGCGTAGGCCGCTGGCGCGCGCAAAGTCCCAGGATGCGCGTAAGTCCCGGGACTTCATAAAAGGGGCGGGAGGGGGCTTCAAGCAGGCGTAACTTGCGCAACAAAAGGTAGGGGGGGGGACGCGGAGGGAACGGAGGCAGGCTGCGTGGCTCGGCGCGTGCAGGCTGCCAATTTTGCGCAGCCTTGCGCGCGCCGACCCCGGATTTTATAAGATACGCGCGTATCTTATAAAATCCGGCGTACTTTTTTAAGATCTACCTCAGCGTGTCAGCAGGGATGGGAAAATATTTAGAAAATTTGGGTGCCAGTCAAAAGTTTTTTTCTGTTTATTTTTTTTCTTTTTTAAGGGAATGAGGGAACTAGAAAAGGTACAGAGGAAAGTGGCTCCTCTATGAGGAAAGGCTAAATATAGTTAGGGCTCTTCAATCTGGAAAAGAGATGGCTGACAGATCTATAAAATCAATAGCAGGGTGGAAGGGAAAATGGGGAATGGTTATTAACCCTTTCAAGTACTAAGACTAGGAGATACTCCATGAAGATAAAGGTAGCACATTTAAAACAAATCAGAGAAAGTATTTTTTAACTCAATGCACGATTAAACAGAGGAAATTTGATGCAAAGGAAGTAGTGAACACAGTTAGCATAGCTGGGTTTAAAAAGGGGTTAGACAAATTTCTGGAGGAAAAGTCCATAAACCATTAGTAGTTATGTAGACTTGGGAAAGCCATTGATTTTATCTCTGGTTTTGAGCAAGGAGGACTGAATCTATTCTTTAGGATCCTGTTGGGTACTTGTGTCCTGGATAGCCACTGACAGAGATAGGATGCTGGGCTTGGCAGAGCTTTGGTCTGACCCAGTATGACATTTCCTAGGTTTCTTATTTATTTGCTTTGTTTTTTCTTATTTGCTTGCTCTTTTTTTCCTGTTTTGGCTCAATTTTTAAACAATTACAGGATAATTTTAAAATGAGTGCTCGGATGCCCATACACGTACGTATTGGCACGTAAGCGGAGATAAGCTGGAGTTTTAAATCATGCAAGCATTTGTGCACATATGATACATAAAATACACTTACTGTATGCAAGTATGCATCTAATTTTACGAGGTTATTCGAGCAAACCTATTTCACCTATATCCATAAAACGTTGCCGGCTTTAACGCACATATGTCAGCAGATTTTAAAACATGCTCGCTCGAGGGACATTCTCAGTTTTTTTTTTTCAATTAGTCCACCAATTTTCCCAGTCAGTCAATCTTAAGGTCATCCAGACCCCTTGTTCTTCATCCTGTACGCCCTCCAGTTGAGCCGGACCCCTCACCCTGTCTGTGTAAGCCCTAAAACACGAGATCTGTAGATTTGCTCCTCCTCAGGAGCAGTATGCAGCTAACAAGCTGCAACAGGCCGCGACGTCTGGGTTTAAAATATGGGGAAACGCGCACGAGTTGGCCTTGCAACAGAATGCCTATGCCATGCTCCTTTTCCACCCTCTTATTTTTGGTGCGCGCATGGGTACATACACACATAAAACTGCAGAGGGTAATACCTTCACCGCTGTGCTTGAATCTGCACTTGCTGCCTTTCAGCCACCCTGGGGGCTAAGTCCATGCCGGGAACCAGCTGCCGGACCAAGGCTCACCTCTGAGGGATATCGAAATCACCTCAGGAACTCTCGACTGTGGGAGGGACCCTTAGGTTTCACTGCAGGAGAAGCGGGGCTCTCTTCCTGAAGGTAAATTTTCTTTCTTCTTGTAAATATTATACTATTCTCGTGTGGATAGTGTCCGCATCTGCTATGGAGATGGAGAAATATTGAAGAGCTAAGCTTACTGCACGGGTGTATGTAGGGTGACATCAGCCTTGAAATCTGACTCCATCTCCCATCTGCTATTAGGAGAGCACAATACCCATTGGTCCTGAGTCCATCTGTCTACACTAAGGAAAACGAAATTATCAGGTAAGTAATTTCTCCATTTTTAAAATCCGCGTTGCTCGCATGCAGCCCACATTTGTGTATGTCGGCACTTTTGCGCCAGCAACACTTTTAAAATCAACCCCTTAATTCTTTCTCCTCCCCTTCCCCAGCCTTTTCTTCCTACCTCCAGCCCTTTTCCACTTTGTCATCTCCTTTTTCTCAAGCTGCAGCCTGCTCTCGTGTCCTGAACCCTATGGTTTGTCAAGTTCTCTAACGCTCCATGGGCTGGTGACAGGCACCACTGTAGCTTCTCCTGCTCTATACAGGCCAGTGAAGTGGTAGGTGCGCCAGCAATAAAATTTTGGTTGCCAAGGTTTTAACTGTGGTCATTCTAGGCAGGTTACCCTAGCTTTCTTGAAGTCTACTGCAGCCATATCATTGACATTAGGCTTTTGACCAGGTCTGCTCTATGCTGGTTATCCCCCAAATTCTTGTAAGTCTAGCCGTAATTGTCATGTACTGAGTACCTAAATGGATCAATTAAGGACTGAAGGAGTTGCCAGCCTGGCTATGTTATACAAATGCAAAGCAGCTTGGATAGGTTTCCTTTTTGTGGCTTTAGTTGTTGTTTTGTGGTTCCAAATGCTTCTTACGTTTTTTGTTTATTCACTTCAGCTCAATGTATCCCAAATTGGCTATCAAAGGGAAGCTTACACCCTAGAATTAACAAATCCATCTTCATCTCTTTTCTAGCCCTTATACTCTCCAACTGTATCTGGAATAAAAACCCTTTACTTAAATTTTTAATGGCCAAAAAATATTATAGTAAAAACAGAGAATGGGGGAAACATTGAACACTACAGACACTTTCAAAATGTTAAAGTTAGATTTTTTTTTCCTCCTGAAAAATGGCAGCCTATTAATAAAACAGTTATTCAGCATGGACCAATATATGAAGAGTTTACAATGGTTGTTGCTGTTGTACTGTTGATATGTACAGCTTAGCTTGCATGTTTCTCTGTGTTAACATTATCAAGAGCAACCTGAATAACAGACATTCTGGTGAATCAGTATGTGGCACACATTTAGTAGGAAGAGATATACAGGTCCTTTATTTATTTGTAAATATATTATATTATCCTTTTTCCTAAAGGTAAGCATAAGGCACATTATACAAAGAAAACCAAATTGAATGCACAACTAATGCAGACATATAGATATGAGGTAGACTGCAAGTGAGGACATTGGGTATAAATGATGCATTATATAGAGATAGATATAGATAAGAAGTTAAGCACCAGAAGGTGGGAGAAATATTAACAACCGGTTGAGTAGAAACAGCTTGATAGTAGGTGAACCTTGTGGAACTTGTGGCCACAAAGAGTTTGGGTAGACAGGTAATAGAAGGCAGTCTCTCTGTTATGGAATCTAGGGGAAGGCATGGTTAACAGCCTAGCTTTAATTTTTTTCTGTGAAAGGTGAGGTAAAAAGTTTCTAGTCAGCATTAGAAGTATCATGTTCCACAATTTAGGAGCAAATCAGCTGAATTAGTGAATATAAAAACATAAGATATGCCCTACTGGGTCAGATTAAGGGTCCATCAACCCAGTATCCTGTCTCCAACAGTAGTCAATCTAAGTCACAAGTACCTGGCAAGTACTTGAAAATTAAATAGATCCCAGGCTACTAATGCTGGCAAAAATCAGTAGCTATTCCCTATTGATTAATAGCAGTTTATGGACTTCTCCAGGAACTTAAACACTTTTTTAAACCCAGCTACACTAGTTGCCTTAACCTCATCTTCTGGCAACTAAGTCCAGAGCTTAATTGTACGTTGAGTGAAAATGAATTTTCTCTGATTTGTTTTAAATGTGTTACTTGCTAATTTCATGGAATGCCCCCTAGTCCTTGTATTATCCAAAAGGGTAAATAACCATTTCACATTTACTCATTCAAGTCCTTTCAGAATTTTATAGACCTTTATCATATCCCCCCCTCCAAACTGAATAGCCCTAACGCTCTTCAGCCTTTCATCATAGGGCAGCTGGTCTATGCACTTTATCATTTTGGTTGCCCTTCTCTGCACTTTCTCCAGTGCAACTATATCTTTTTTTGAGTTGTGGCAACCAGAATTGCATACAGAGGCATTATAACATCGTTTTATTTGCCATTCCCTTCCTAATAATTCCTACCATTTTGTTTGCTTTTTTGACCACCGTAGCACACTGAGCTGATGATTTCAATATAATATCAACTATGACACCCAGATCTTTTTCCTAGGTGATAACTCCTAAAATGGAACCTAACTTCGTTTAGCTACAGCATGGTTTATTTTTCCTAATTGCATCACTTTGCACTTGTCCACATTAAATTTCATCTGCCATTTGGATGCCCGGTCTTCTAGCCTCGCAAGGCCCTCCTGCAATTTATCACAATGCGCATGTGATTTAACTACTCTGAATAATTTGAGTCATCTGCAAATTTGATAACCTCACTCATTGTATTCCTTTCCAGATCATTTATAAATATATTGAAAAGCACCGGTCCAAGTACAGATCCCTGAGGCACTCCACTACCTTTATCTACTGTGAAAACAGACCATTTAATCCTACTCCGTTTCCTGTCTTTTAACCAGTTTGCAATCCACAAAAAGACATCACCTCCTATCTCATAACATTTTAGTTTTCTTTTCATGAGGGACTTTGTAAAATGCTTTCTGAAAACCCAAATACACCACATCTATTGGTTCACTTTTGTCCACATGTTTATTCACCCCTTCAAAAAAAATGTAGCAGATTTATAAGGCAAGACTTCCCTTGGGTAAATCCATACTGGCTGTGTCCCATTAAATCATGACTATATGTTCTGTGATTTTATTTTTTATAATAGTTTTCACAATTTTAACCAGCACAAGTCAGTATTTTTCCCCAGTCCCTAGGGAAAAAAAAAAAACTGTGGCTTAGAAAATGAGGACATAAGTTTGTGAGGCAATGTAGGGTAAAGTGATTTAAGGATTTTTTTTTTTTTTTACATTTGGGGTAGATTTTAAAAGGAGTGTGCGCACGTCCATGTGGGTGTGGTTCCCGGCGTGTGTACATGGATGAGCCGATTTTATAATATGTGTGCACTGGCGTGCCATGTTATAAAATCTAATGGCTATGCACGCACTTGTGGTTGGCATGCGTGGGGAAGGGGGGGGGGGCGAATTTTTGGAAAATATGCTTGGTGACACAATTGGGCCTCCCCCCCTTCCCCCCCGTTACTGGGAGGGAACTCCCCTACCTCCCCTCCCCTCCCTTTTCCCCTCTCCCTAAACCCTTCCTTTGCATTTTGGACAGTCTTGTCCCTTAACAGCTTATTTAGAAAAATTAGATGAAGTTCCTAAAAGGGCATCATTGCTGGCATCCTTTGTATCTATGCAGGATAAAAAAATCATATTTGTTTTTTCTTTTGTTTTAATCGTGGTTCTTTATTCTTGGGAAATAAGATTTGAGTTTTTTCTGATATTTGTAAAAAGAGGCAGGAAGCGCTTTCTGGAAATGCACCAAGAAATTTCACATTTTTTGCCTGTCCTAGGCTTTTTGTATTGGATATTCTCAAATTGTGGACTATTATAGGACTGAGTAGATTGTATTTTCTTTTTCTGCATAATGATGGTTTTGCTTTGTACTTCCTTTTTCTTACTCGTTTTTATTGAATTATTACAAATTAAAAAAAAAAAAGTTGCAAAGCTGTGCAATGTTCCTTGATGATGTCTATGTCCTTAACATTTTCTCTGAATAAATTGTCTCCAGAACATGGAGAATTTATTATCCTGTTATGGACATCTTTGCAGAGTCTGGAAGCTTTCAACCAGGCCATCCTTCTAGTTGCTATAGCTACAGTCATTGCCCTAGAGAAAGTATCATAGGCAACAGGTAAACAGATCTAGCCATATGTTTGGTACAAGCTTCAGCCTCATTTAAAAGCAGAGATAATTGATCTTGATCGTCTTGATGTAACAAGAGATAGGTCTATTATCTTTTGCAATATTGTTCCATCTGAAATTGATGGGCTGCTTTCTGGAACTCAGTATCGCTGTTGAAACTGTTCCTTATTGATATTAATACACACTCTAGTCTTTCCCTGGAAGAGTTGAAAAGAAAGCTTTTGACTTCTTTACAGCTGGCTCTACCACTAGAGAGTCATAGGGCAGTAGAAGTTTAGAGTATCCTGAACAGTGTTGGATTCTATATATTTCATGTCTATATTCTTTGTTACAGGGGGCAAATAGAGGAGTTTGGAGGTCCTGTAACACTGTGTACTGAAAAACTAACATTTGTTTCAGTGGCTGAATGAATTTTAATCCTCCTTGAAATCCTCCCAACTGTTCTGTGTTTTCCGCAAGTTGAATAGGAATTTTGTCTTGACATCTTCTGAAGAAATGCTGGATAGATCCTATCCTCAGAAGGCATGTTACTTCTGAGGCTCTGGAGAAGGGTCTGATAGTAATTCCAAAGAATCTTCTCTAGAATGCAAGAACTCTGAATCATCTGAAAAATCAATCTTTAAAGTCAGGAATGACAATTAGGGATTCTTTAGATATGTGCTTCGAGGAAAGAGAGAAGCTTTTTGTGGAAGAATCTTTCAATATGGAGTAAAGGAGAATTAGTTCTTACCTGTTAATTTTCGTTCCTGTAGTACCACGGATCAGTCCAGACAGTGGGTTGAGCCTCCTTTCCAGCAGGTGGAGACAGACTAAAACTTGAAGGATGCCCTATATCAGGACAGAGCCTATCCTCTACCCCTTCAGTATAACGTATGTCAAAGCATAAAAAAACAAACCCAAGAATAGGATCAAGCAAGTAACTGTAAAGCTAAACGGAGCAAATATAGAATAATATAGAAAACATGGTATACCTATACGCTCTTGCATCAACTTGGTATAAGAAAACGACCAAGGCTTCCGGTGTAATTGCTCAATAATCTTGCACAAAGAAATATATGGAAATCTGCAGACCTGCAAGAAAACAAGCTTTGAGAGATCAGAAGACAGACAGGGAAGGGCGTCTGGACTGATCCGTGGTACTACAGGAACAAAAACTAACAGGTAAGAACTAATTTTCCTTTCCTGTAAGTACCCGGATCAGTCCAGACAGTGGGATGTACCAAAGCTTCCCTAAACTGGGTGGGACAGAGACAGTCCCACTCGAAGCACTTGCCGCCCAAAGGAACCAAACACCGGAGCGTGTACATCCAGACGGTAGTGCCGAGCAAAAGTGTGCAGAGACGTCCAAGTGGCGGCCCTGCAAATCTCCTGCGGGGAGACAGATTGACTCTCCGCCCACGAAGTAGCCTGAGAACCCAGAGAATGGGCCTTCAGACCCTCAGGAAGCGGACGACCTTGACAAAGATACGCCGAGGAAATGGCTTCCTTCAACCACCGCCTAATCGTGGTCTTAGAAGCCTGTTTACTGCGGTTGGGACCACTCCAAAGGACGAAGAGATGGTCCGATACCTGGAAGTCATTGGTGACCTGGAGATAGCGAAGCAAGACTCGTTTTACATCTAGCCGACGAAGGTCGCCACCCGCCGTACCCGCAATCTCCTCCGGAGAGAACGCTGGGAGTTCGACCGACTGGTTGACATGAAAAGCGGAGACAACCTTAGGCAACAAGGAAGGAACCGTCCTGAGAGAAACCCCTGAATCCGAGAAACGCAAGAAGGGCTCCCGACAGGACAGAGCCTGAAGCTCGGAAATACAGCGAGCAGAGGAAATAGAGACCAGAAAGACAGTTTTCAGAGTAAGATCCTTGAGCGTAGCGTGGCGAAGAGGCTCGAAGGGAGCCGCACAGAGAGCATGAAGGACTAGGTTGAGACTCCACGACGGACACGTGGCCCGAGAGGGGGGCGGAGGTGTCCAACGCCCCTCAGGAAATGAATCACGTCAGGGTGAGCTGCTAAGGCATGACCTTCCACCCGACCCAGGAGAGAGCCGAGCGCAGAGACTTGAATGCGTAGAGAACTGAAGGAGAGGCCCTTAGAGAGACCCTTCTAAAGAAAAGAAAGAATCAAAGGAATCGAGGTGGAGCGCGCAGGGACACCCGCCTCCGTACACGCGGACTCAAAAACTTTCCAGATGCGCACATAGGCCAGAGAAGTCGACTGCTTCTGGGCTCACAGCAGGGTGGAGATGACCTCCTCCCTATAACCTTTGCACCTCAGGCGACGCTGTTCAAAAGCCAGGCCGCAAGACAGAAGCGATCGGCCTGGTCGAAAAATACAGGCCCCTGCCGGAGGAGACGAGGGAGATGACTGAGGCGCAGGGACCTGTCCACCGCTAGATTGATGAGATCCGCGAACCACGGCCTTCGCGGCCACTCGGGAGAGACGAGAATCACCGGTCCCCGGTGGAGCTCGATTCTCCTGAGAACTTTCCCCACCAGTGGCCACGGGGGAAACACGTACAGAAGGACATCCGCTGGCCAAGGTAGAGCCAGAGCATCCACGCCCTCTGCGCTGTGCTCCCTCCAGCGGCTGAAGAACCGATTGGCCTTGGCATTGCGCAGAGTCGCCATGAGGTCGAGGTGAGGAGGACCCCACCTGTCCACTATCAGAGCCATGGCCGCGTCCGAGAGCTCCCACTCTCCCGGATCGAGCGACTGCCAGCTAAGGAAGTTGGCTTGAACATTGTCTTTTCCGGGGATGTGAGAAGCCGCAAGGCACTGTAGGCGACGCTCCGCCCAAGCGAGGAGACGGCTGGCTTCTAAGGCTACCAGGGGACTGCGAGTGCCCCCTTGGCGATTGATGTAGGCCACTGTGGTGGAGTTGGACAGGACTCGTACCGCCTTGCCGCGGATCAGGGGAAGGAACTCCTGAAGCGCCAGGCAGACCCGCCAACGTTTCCAGTCGATTGATGTGCCAGCGCGACTGAGTCTGCGACCATGTTCTCTGGGTGGACTGAGAAAGGCAGACCACACCCCAGCCCAACAGGCTGGTGTCCATGGTCACTATTGTCCACTGTGGAGCTTGAAGAGGCATCCCTTACAGAAGATGAGGAAGAGACAGCCACCACTGTAATTCGTCGGCAGTAGAATCCAAGAACGGAAGGACTACATGGAACTGCTCCAACACTGGCTGCCAACGGGACAGCAAAGCTTTCTGTAACAGACGCATATGAGCAAAAGCCCAGGGGACAAGGTCGATGTTAGATGCCATGGATCCCAGGACTTTGAGATAATCCCAGGCTGTCGGGGAGGGTAGGGCAATCAAAGTCTGGACCTGATCGATCAGCTTGAGGGCTCCCGCCCGAGGTAAGAAAACCTTGCCTACTCGGGTGTCGAAGTGGGCTCCCAGAAATTCCAACTCCTGGGAGGGCTGAAGCTTGCTCTTGGAAAAGTTCACTATCCACCCGAG
The DNA here is from genome assembly GCF_901001135.1 of Rhinatrema bivittatum. Lineage (NCBI taxonomy): Eukaryota > Metazoa > Chordata > Amphibia > Gymnophiona > Rhinatrematidae > Rhinatrema > Rhinatrema bivittatum. The sequence goes on from NC_042623.1 coordinate 236,223,316, forward strand.
AGAGGCAAGGAGCTCCAAGATGCGATCCACCGCCCGCCGGCAAGAAGTCTCTGACTTGGCCCTGATGAGCCAATCTTCCAGATAGGGATGGACGAGAATCCCCTCCCGGCGCAAGGCTGTCGCTACTACTACCATGATCTTCGTGAAGGTGCGAGGAGCGGTCGCGAGGCCGAAGGGGAGAGCTCGAAACTGGAAGTCCTGATTGAGAATGTGGAATCTGAGATACTTCTGATAGTTGCGGTGAACGGGAATATGAAAATAAGCTTCTGCGAGATCGAGGGAAGCAAGGAACTCTCCGGGGTGGACCGCCACAATGACCGCCCACAGGGTTTCCATGCGGAAGTGGGGGATCTTGAGAGCCCGATTGACCCTCTTGAGGTCCAATATTGGGTGAAGGACCCATCCTTTTTGGGCACGGTGAAGTAAATAGAATACTGGCCGGCGCCAATTTCCCTTTCTGGGACTGGGACCACCGCTCCCAGATCCAGAAGCTTGGAGAGAGTCTGGACCACCGCGTCCCTCTTGGCCCGGCCGCAAGGCGAGAAAAGAAAGAGATCTGGAAGTTCCCTGACGAGGTCGAAAGCGTACCCGTCTCTGATAATGTCGAGAACCCACTGATCCAACGTGATCTTGACCCATTCCTTGAAGAACAGGGAGAGGCGTCCGCCGAGGTAAGGAACCGAGGAATGGGTCGGCTGAACTTCATTGCGTGGCAAGTTTAGTGGCGGCACGCACGGGCTGGCCCTCGCGAAAGGGCCATCTGCCACGAAAGGACTGCGACCAGGACTGCGCACGAGAAGACCCTCTCGCAGAACCGCCCCGGCCCAGAGAAGCGAAGCGACGCTCGCCCCTGAAGCGAGAGCGAGAGGCCGCGAAGGATCGGGAAGACTTAGGGCGGTCCTCTGGGAGCTTATGGACCTTGTTGTCAGCCAAGGAGTCCATAAGCTTCTCAAGATCCTCGCCAAAGAGCATCTTACCTTTGAAGGGCAGCGTGCCCAGCCGAGTCTTCGAGTACTGATCAGCCGACCAGTGGCGTAGCCAAAGGAGCCTCCGGGCTGCCACTGCTGAAACCATCGCCTTCGCCTGGACACGGACCAGATCGTAGAGGGCGTCAGATACGTAAGCAGTGACTGCTTCCAGACGTTCGGCTTGTTCTGCTTCACCTGGCGGAAGCTCCCGGGCACAGAGTAACTGTTGGACCCACTGGAGGCCCACTCGCATCATGAGACTGCTACAGCAAGACGCCCGGACCCCAAGGGCCAGAACGTCGAAGATGCGCTTCAGGTGAGCCTCCAGCTTACGATCTTGTGAATCCTTCAAGGCCGTGGAACCTTCCAACGGAATCGTGATGTGCTTGGCCACTGCAGAAACATAAGAATCCACCGATGGATAGCGCAACAGCTCCAAGCCCTCCTCCGGGAGGGGATAGAGCTTATCCGTCGCACGCCCCACCCGAAGCGCACCCTCAGGAGCCTCCCATTCCCGCAGGATAAGGAGCTTAAGCATGGGGTGGAAGGGAAAGGCCGAGGTTGGAGCCTGGAGCCCTCCCAGAACTGGGTTCATATCCTCAGGGAGCGAGGCCATGAGATTATCCACGGAGGGACTCTCCAGACCCAGCTCCTGCAAAACAAAAGGGAGGAGGGGCTCTAATTCCTCCTTACGAAAAAGACTGAGGGCTCTAGGGTCATCCCCCTCTGGGGGGGGGGCATCCGCCGAATCCAAGGAAGCAGCGGGGTCCAAGGACACGGGAGACACCGGGGGGGGGGGGGGGGGGGAGGGAACCCCCAGGACCACCCGCACCCGAACTGGTCCCTGGGGCTCCGCGGCCGGTCCAGTGATCAACGGCGCTGAGCGAGGGAGTTTTGGCGGGGGGGGGGGGGGGGCTTTCGTCCAGCTCATGCAGGCTAGCTAGATAAGATTTGTGCATGAGGAGGACGAAATCCGCTGAAAAAGGGACCCTGGATTTGGCGGGGGGGGGGGGGGGGGGGAGGGGGGACGAGGGAAGGTCAGGACCCCCCCTCCTGGGCACCCGCGGGGGCCAAATCAAAAAAATCTGGCCCCCCAGCCCCAGGGAGCACTGAAATCGGCCCAGATGAAAAATCCAAGATGGCGGCCGTTTCCGGGCTCTGCGGACCCGGGAAAGGCCTAGCCATGCCGGGAGGAGTGGAGCCCCAGGCTAAATTTGCTTGTCCTGCCGAGGAGGGACCTTCCCCACCCGGCAGGCAAGCAGTGCAGAGGCCCTGCCGTGAAAAACGCGAAGAGGGCAGCCCACAAGAAAGGCAGGCTGCTAGCCGGGACATAGCTAAGCCGCGGCTGAAGAAAAAAATGCTGAAAAAAAAAAAAAAAAAGCTTGATTGACAGCTTGCACAGCAGGAGAGAGCAGGCGGGAAACCTGCTGCCTTCTGCTTCTCTGGCTGCCGGTTCTAGCCCTACTCTGACCAGAAAAAAAATAAAAAAGCTGGTCAACTGCTGCAAATAAGTTAGAGGTAGGTGAGTACCTGCAACTTATTGAAAGTTTGAAACTTTTAAACTCCTTTTTTTTTTTTTTTTTTTTACTGGAGCGCAGCACCGGGTTAAAAACCCTCTCGGCAGCCAGAGGGGGAACGAGGCCCAGAGAGCGTCGGTCCCCACACTTGGAAGTGTCCACGGACTCAGGACTATGCAGGGAACCCCCTCCTGCAAAAGGGGCAAAGCTCCCCTGAGCCGGGCAAGAGCTGGGAGACTGACGTCTCCCACACAAAAACAGTAAAAGCACTAAAAGGAGGCAAAATTTCCTTCCTTTGTTTCAAAAATAAGCGGGAATCAAAGAACTACTTGCTTAAGCCGAAAAAGAAAGAAGAAGAGGCTGACCAGCCTACAGCAGAGAACCGGAGATGCTGCACCTGCTGGAGACAGACAAATACAGAAGGGGTAGAGGATAGGCTCTGTCCTGATATAGGGCATCCTTCAAGTTTTAGTCTGTCTCCACCTGCTGGAAAGGAGGCTCAACCCACTGTCTGGACTGATCCAGGTACGTACAGAAATAGAAGATTAAGTTTGAAGCTGTTCAGTTAACGTTTCCAGAATAGGCAGAGCCCAAGTTTCCTGTTTTAAAGATGACTGGATATCTGGCATATAACTTTTTACAAATTCTTCGCACAAAGTTATGATATTCTGGTAAAGGAGGCCTTGGGCATGGTTGCTGAGCTTTTACTGATAAGGTATTAGATTCTAGTACTAACACTTGGGGAGAAGCAAAGCTATCCTATTTCTTAGGCTTGTTTTTGGCATCAATGCTTTTTAGTACCTTAAATGTGTGTAGATGTTTTCATTGCCAATGGGCTGAGTCCGCTCTATATGGCACCAAGGGCCTCTGCACAGATTCTTCTCTACAATTTTTTTTTAATAGTGCCAATGGCTTCTGTGCTAATGTGTTGGCAAGGTGTTTTTCCTCCAATGGCGAAGAATGCTTTCTTTGCTTGTCTGCCCCTTGGGAAGATGGAAACATACTCCTACTTTTCTGAGGCTTTGACCTCTGGCATGCTGGTTTAGAAGAGATGGATTCTTCCTTTTGTGAAGGAAAGATTTTTCCAGTTTCATACTTCTATATGCCCTAGCTCTTGGTGACATCCTACCTCAGGGACTGCAGTTAGAAAATCATGAATAGGGCCAAAACATTTTAGACATGTCATGTCTCCTAGTTCAGAAAGATTGAAAAGTATTTCTGAGCATGTGCAGGAGTTTCCCCAGCTTTGGGAGACTTACTGGACATGGCGATAAAAAAGTTTTTTTTGGATCAAAATGAGAAAACAAAAATTAGGAATAGTGGAAAAACAAAATAGAAAAAAACTTTGAAAAACCATGGTAACAGCTGAGAAATGAGAGCACTACAAATTTCCATCTGAGACCTGAAGTTGAGATGGTTTGCACATGCTCAGAAATACTTTTCAATCTTTCTAAACTAGGAGACCACTTTTTTCTGCATCTGCACTGTTTTTTTCCTTCTTGTCCACAGAGAACAGCAGTTGCGAAAAATATTCAGCAGCCAGCTGATTCAAACATTTGAAGACAAAGCAAAGTTTTTAATGTTACCTGCTGTGAACCAGGAGCCGGTACAGCTCCCACAAAATTGCATCATATGGTCAGTAGATTTGGCCCCTACCAAAAATAGTTCCTGTGCTCTGCAAAAGCTGGAGGTGTTCCAGACTATATTGTGAGATGCTGTGGATAGGGAGTTACAGTAGTCAATGTGGTTGGTAATCAATGAGTGCATGGTGGTAACTAAGTCACGTTACGTTTTTCAAAGTAATTGCTTAGTTGATGAATCTGATATAAATGCCCAGTTGAGATATGGATTTCTATTGCAAGATAGTGATTGAGTTGTAACCTCTAGACTGCATATGGAGTCTTTAGGATGTAATGGGGTTCCTGATAAGGAGGGTAAAGTTAACAGAAAATGCCTTTGTCAGCTTAACCAGAGAAGTTATGATTTGGAGGGGTTTAAGCTTGAGTTTTTGTTAAGTAGCAAAAGAAACAGGAGCAAACAGCACACCCACACTGTAAATCAATGTAGCAAAGGAGGGTGAAGCTATGAGTATAAAGTCCATTGGTTTGGAGTGCAAAATATCACTACTTTATTCAGAGCAAGAAATGTATGTTCAATAAAAAGGCTGATGTACAATCATTACCAGACGAGAACAACAGGATAGATTTACTGTTCCAAGTTATTATGGAACTAATAAGTTTTCTTCTTACAGATGGAGGCCATCTAAGTATTTTTTCAGTTACAAATAGAATAAGAAAATTGTGTCAAATCAAACAGCAATGCAGAGGAGGCCCAGTGTAACGAGGTCATGTGATCTGGTTCTCCTATCTGTTTTATTTCTGTTCCTGCTTGCTGGTAAGACAGGCATAACCCATGGTTAGCACCATTCAAGGTAGTATAATAAATACATCAGCAAAAAAGGGCATGTTAAAAATATTTAAGGTGGTTCATCTATTTTTCCAATAACTAGTAGTATAAGACAGGGTATATAGCTTGCCACATCCCAAACACACTGCTTGTACCTGCAGTCACCTGAGCGGTGATAGTATGTGAAGCACTAAAGCTAGGGTACACACAGTTGCAGATGAGCAGGAAAAAATAAGATTGTAGTCACCACACAATTTTTAACTTATTTTTCAAAGGGAAGACAACTTATTGTATTGCCATGTGTTTTGTGTTTGGTGACCTATCCAAACCAAATTGTCAGGATGACAGGGGATCCAAGAGGATCTGGACATGGGTGTGGGGTTTTTTTTTGGAATCCATGTATATATGCATCGAATAAAATAAGCTCCACTACGTTTTGCATAGAATTTCTTGTCTATTTTTCTTTTATCTACTCTATCATATATAAATCAAATTCAGCAGAAATGTGATGCTATAGATCAGGCTGCAATTGCTGAATGCTATGTCAGCATACCAGAATGTTTCTATAAGGAGTTGCACATCCTTCACCACAAAGTCTACAAATACTAGCTAACAGGTACTCCACTGCACAAACACATAACCCCAGTGTTATCACTACATTGGCTCCCAGCTGCATGGCATATACAATATAGAATGTTAGTCATCACCTATTTACACAATCTCAATGCACCTTGGATCTCCTCAACACTAAACTTCCATATCACGTTGCATACATTAAGATCGAACTACTGGAGTATTCTGGATGTTCCTTCTTTTAAACTGGTGCATTTTAATGAGTCCAGGGAACGGTATTTCTCAGTGGCTGACCCGTTACTATGGAACACTCTCCTGCTATCTTTACGCAACATTCAAGACCCCAAAATGTTTAAAAATACTTAAAAACACACCTCTTTAAACTAGCTTTTGATGCTCACACAAAATAGGCTCAATATTTGAGGACCCGATCTCTTTAGAAACAGTGACTACCCTTCCCAGTAGATGTTTTGTCACATTTTTCTTGTAATGTATTTTGTATTATCACTGAAAAATGTATTATGTAAGTTGGTTTATTTTAATGATGTAATGTTTATTTTATCATTTATGTTTTTGTAACATGCATCGAACTATGGAATAGCAGGCTATCTATAAATACTTTAAACAAATAAAATAAATAAATAGTCTTGATCCCAACCAGAAGAAGCAGGAACAAAGAACAGGCAGCAAGCCACATTCAATAACAATTTTTCCATAGGCACAGAAGGGATAAAAGTTATTTTTTGATTAAGGCTCTATATTTGCTGTATAAGCTAAATAGTTGAAACATTTTATAATTGCTAAAAAAAAAAAATCAGAATCCAACTCAGGTGATTATTAAAACCATCTCTTACATATGGAAACCACTTTAGGGTCTTGACCTTCACTACTCCTCCGATATCCAGCCTTAAGCCAGTCACTGACACTTTTCCCTAGGCAGCAACAGGCGCTAGGAGAACAGTAACAAAACAAAGCTACTGCTTCACTGGCAACAGGAGTCACTTGTACTGAACTGCCAAAAAAAAAGGCAATATTTGTCGTCTCCCCCCCACACATCTTCTTCCAGCTCATGTCAAATGTTTCTCTTTCATAAAATCAAAAGGAACATTATGTCCTTTGCTGACCAAGCATGTATTAAACTAGAAACCACAATCCTACTGCAGATCTCAGATTTCCATTTGGAAATAAGTTCAGAGCACTGAAGGGGATCCACAGTATATATTACATCCGCAGCATGAATTTCAGGCAAAATTATTTGAGGAAGCTAAATAGCTTTCTCAGCCTTCCTGTAATGAAAGCAATAACTAACTGATTCAACATTTATTAATGCTCAGCAAGAGATTCACTTACATGAAAATCTTAAGGTGTAATTAGTGAATTTGCTGGAATCCTCACACTGGTTTCTTTTTGAGAGAGAGAGAGAGAGTACAGGAGAACATATTGGTAGCTTAATATAAATTATTTTTTTGCCAGAGGCAGATGGTTTCTAATATTTATCTGCAAAGATAACCGATAGGGAAAATTAAGAGAGAAAAATTCACAAACTTTAGGTTGCATGGGTGTTTTTTTCAGTTACAGCAAAAGGGAAGCATTAGCACAGACATACTTTCTGTTCCTAGTATAGGGTGGAGCCACAGTTACTAGACTTCTGCTTTCCAATCTTCCTCTCAATAGCTACAAAAAAGGTTAAAGGTTCAGTTTCCAAATGTATACCCTATCACAATGTTATTACTAAAAAGGGTCTATTGCTACTTTGTCCCACCATTCTATTCGGTATATAATTTGTTTTAAACAAATTATATACAGAAACCATGCCACACTATGCTGAAATATTATTAAAGTCTTTCAGACCTAATTTTCCTATTTCTTTCAAGAGATAGCTAGATGCCTTATCAATGCATCATCTGTATTTCCCCTTATCACTGAAAACATAACCAAGATTGCTATTCTGTTTTGCAGAGTTGCTGAGTTTTAAGTTGCCATGGCTTCTTTGATGCCAGACATTGCTTTCACACTATAAGCTAAACCCTTTCTGTTCTGGATATGTGACCTTCAAATGCTGTTCTTGTATTCACATTGTTATATTACAATTGCCAAGCTTAGTCACACCTTGCTACATTTAGGTTGAACTGGATGGAATCTCTAAGTTTTGATCTCTTTGAAAGGACCACAAAAAACGATGTAGTATATGAACTATTCAGATCATAGACCTTTTCTTCAGCTGTTCTTTGAAAGGAACTACAACCATTCTAAAAGGACTTACGTTTTCTTCAGGATCATTATAAGAACATAAGAAATTGCCATGCTGGGTCAGACCAAGGGTCCATCAAGCCCAGCATCCTGTTTCCAACAGAGGCCAAACCAGGTCACAAGAACCTGGCAAGTACCCAAACACCAAGAAGATCCCATGCTACTGATGCAATTAATAGCAGTGGCTATTCCCTAAGTAAACTTGATTAATAGCAGTTAATGGACTTCTCCTACAAGAACTTATCCAAACCTTTTTTGAACCCAGCTACACTAACTACGTCCTCTGGCAACAAATTCCAGAGCTTAACTGGGCGTTGAGTGAAAAAGAATTTTCTCCGATTAGTCTTAAATGTGCTACTTGTTAATTTCATGGAATGCCCCCTGGTGCTTCTATTATCTGAAAGTGTAAATAACCAATTCACATCTACTCGTTCAAGACCTGTCATGATCTTAAACACCTCTATCATATCCCCCCTCAGCCGTCTCTTCTCCAAGCTGAAAAGTCCTAACCTCTTTAGTCTTTCCTCATAGGGGAGCTGTTCCATTCCCTTTATCATTTTGGTTGCCCTTCTCTGTGCCTTCTCCATCACAACTATATCTTTTTTTATATGCGGTGACCAGAACCGTACACAGTATTCAAGGTGTGGTCTCACCATGGAGCGATACAGAGGCATGACATTTTCCGTTTTATTAACCATTCCCTTCCTAATAATTCCTAACATTCTGTTAGCTTTTTTTGACTGCTGCAGCACACTGAGCCAACGATTTCTAAGTATTATCCACTATGATGCCTAGATCTTTTGCCTGGGTAGTAGCTCCTAATATGGAACCTAAAATCATGTAACTACAGCAAGGGTTATTTTTCCCTATATGCAACACCTTGCACTTGTCCACATTAAATTTCATCTGTCATTTGGATGCCCAGTCTTCCAGTCTTGCAAGGTCCTCCTATAATGTATCACAATCCTCTTGTGATTTAACTACTCTGAATAATTTTGTATCATCCGCAAATTTGATAACCTCACTCGTCATATTCCTTTCCAGATCATTTATAATTATATTGAAAAGCACCGGTCCAAGAACAGATCCCTGAGGCACTCCACTGTTTACCCTTTTCCACTGAGAAAATTGACCATTTAATCCTACTCTCTGTTTCCTGTCTTTTAACCAATTTGTAATCCACAAAAGGACTCTAATCTGTTAAATAGGCTCGTAACAACCAAATGCATTGCTAGAAAACTATGCTAACTTTTCAAGACTTAATGCCTGTCTTATTCAACCCTTTCAACTCTTCATTCCCCTCCCTATATGCAATATACAACCCCTATCCCCTCTATACATTCCCTCCTTCTTCATCCCCCCTCTACCCCTTTCTTTCTTTCCCCCCACTCCATCCCCCAACCATTTCTCTCAATACCATCTCAGTTATCCAACAACCTCTATTTAAGTCTCTCTATTTAAGCCTCGTTCATTATATATTCACCATCAGTCCCCCCTTGATCTGCTACACCCCCCTCAAACTGCACTCGACGGCCAGACCTTTAAGGGATGCCTACAAGGGATCCTTACATGTACCTCCTATTAAAGCTGTACAACACTCAAACATCAGAGACCGGACATTCTCCATCACAGGTCCCTCCATCTGGAACGCTATGCCTCCGGACCTCAGGCAGGAATCTTGTCTACTAACTTTTAAAAGAAACTAAAGACATGGCTGTTCTGCCGAGCCTTCCCCGCCACTAGTCCAACAGCCTGACTTAGAATTGTTCCAGCAATTATGTAAATAAACAAGCGCTAAATCATGCATATAAGTTATCATAAGGACGCTTACAAGTTATCATGAGGACGGCTCCTTGCCTCCCTCGTATATTATACTCTATCTTCGTTCCCCTTCTTATTTCCTACTCCAAGTTAACACATCCTTGTTATAATGTAACTTTATACTCCTTCAAATTGTCTCTTGTTATTGGTTGGTTATAGTTACTGCTTGTTCGATGTAAACCGAGTTGATTTGATTTGTATCAAGAAAGTCGGTATATAAAAGCCTTTAATAAATAAATAGTTTAATTTTATTTTATTCACTGTTTTCCTATAAGTTCTATGTAAAACCTCTGTTTTGCTGATTTTGAAGTTATAATGTAAACTGAACTAATGTTATCCTACGAAGTCCGGTATATAAAAACCACAAATAAATAAATACATTCTTCCTTTGGTGCACTACACATTTAGCAGGCATGGGAATATAATATGTTGACATTTTTAATTATAATAGATAGTGGCAATTTAGCACATGGAACTGTCACCCCGAATCTCCTTTATAGTTTTGTTTCTCATCCACATAATTTTTAGAACATCAGTAGGTCCAAGGGGATTCATGAGAGACATATTTCACATATCTATGTATTCCATGAATACATGTATGTAATAATGCCACATGTTGACTTTTTGGTGATTCATCTGATCCACACCACATTGCAGAGGTAAGGTATCTTTGATAATACAGACAAGGGAATTTTGGAGGGGATCCAGTATTTAAGAACATAAAAGAATGGATACATTTTTAGCTTCGGAGTGATGCTTGAATTAGGTTTGAATTATAAGAGAGTCACTTTTATAATAAAGAATCAGCAATTGGATTCTAAAATAAAGAATAAATGAAGTGCACATTTAAACAGTGAGCTTGTGTTTGTCTGTTTTAGGTGTCTTTTTAAAAAAAGGTTTAGACAAGTTCTTGGAGAACACTCCAGTTTTGTCGTATATTTGTTTCCAGTTTTTAGTCCCTTATTTTGTGTAATGGTTTATTTGTTTTTTTTTATTCTGTCACATCAGTAAAAACCTTCACAATGGTGTACACTCATTTAAAAGGAAGGAAATACAATAATAATAATAATAATATAAAAGAATAATAACAGCTAAAATATCAAGTAAGAAAATAAAACAATAAGTATAGCTTTTAAAATTAGACTAAAAGTATTGAATGATAAAAGAATACATATTCAAACTAACAATTATGGAAGCACAAAGTAAGATAAGGGTCGATCTGCATTCTGCATGAATGACAGAGTGCAGTATTTCTGTTAGCATATAGTTTCTCTGCAGGGATTTATTATAGTCTGACTTCTTGTTTCCCCATTAGGTGATAAATTAGTGTTCTAGGGCCTGGTGTAATATTTGTATTGCTTTTTCATAAATAAGGTTGCTGCTGTTTGAGTCCTGATACTGTTATAGTATGGCATGGCAAGGTTCTAGGTTTTTGGTTACTTCACAAAATGTTTGACAGTAGTTTGTTTTGCAGTTACTGAAGTGACACCAGGTTTTGAATACTTTTTTTTTTGCATTTTGGGTTGTAATGTGAACTGTCCTAATTGTACTCTGCACCTGTTACAAATCTTATGATTATTGCTATTTTATTGTAGTTATTATGTTATCTGCCTTTCTGGAAAAAATGATTCATAAAAGAATACATTGATACTTATTTTATTATGTGGTTGACTGGATCTGATGTTTGTATTGTGTGTTCTTTGCTTTTTTACATGATATTCTTCTTGGATATTTATGAACTGTAATAATTTGTATTTATTACAGATTAATGAGGTAGTGTAGACTACTCAGAAATCCATTTTCGGGTGCACCCTAAGGCACAATTTTTAAATAACAGTACAACTAATAGTACTCAGACCAGTACACTTACTACCCCACCTATGTTAACTGTGAGCCCCCCCCCCCAAAAAAAAAAGATCAGTTCTGACTACAACACTGTTTCAAATCCTCAAAAGGGCCGTTCCCTCTCCCGCTCAGCAAACTGAAATTATTTATAAGGCCTCTCTCTTGAAAAAAGTCTGAGGACCCTCGACATAGGAGATAACCCAAAACACGATACAGATGTGCAAGTTTTCAGATAAGCGACTGAGAAAACCTACAGTACATCATGGTGCAGGACACTAATGACCTTAGAAAAGAATACAACAGTATTACTCATCTGGAGTTGTGGAGAAAGCTAGGCTACTGTAATATTATCCATAGTAAGAGGCAGCCAATCAAACTGTTAAAAAAAATAAAATAAAAACAAAACAGATGGCATGCAACAGTTTTTTTATTGTGCCATGGACTCAAGTCACGGTCCCATTGGATTTCAAATGGAAACATTATAGATCCTACTACACTGGCATCACCACTAAAGGATTTATAGAAGAGAAAAAAAAAACCACAGGTAGCTGAAAAAGTCACTGACCCATTAAATAAGACAACAGAACAGGATTCTGACATTTTATATATAACCAAAGGAAATAGTCTTATGTCATCCTGACACTAATCTGTTTGCTGTGATAAGCACAAGACCCTCTTGTAGTGTTGCAATTGACGCAACCTCAGGAGGCAGAGCCCTAAGGTTTGCTCCAACAGCGGGCAAACAAGTCTAGGCACAGGCCAGGCTATGACAAGGTCCAGGAGGATGAGACTATGGACAGATCTGAGGAGCAGGCTAAGGCTGGAACCCAGGCAAGGCTAAAGGACCAGTCAAGGCTGAAGCTAAAAAGACAAGCTTGGATGAGGGCTGAAGCTGACAACTGACGTGGAGCAAAGCTGAAGCTGAAGACAAGGCAGGCGTGGTTGAAATAAGGCAAGGGACCTTTTTGCTGAGGCAGTGCTGGAGCGAAGGAGCCCTTTTATAGGGTGAGAGACTGATGTCATCCAAGGGCGTTGCACAAACTTTAAACGGATTTACTTCAGGCACATGCGCATCTAGGGAAGGATCTGGAGACAGCGATTCTGGTGGCATCCTGCTGCATTATGGTGCTCGGTGGTGTCCCACCACAGTAAGGTCTGCTGGCCTTGAGGTAAAGCAGAATTGCTTACCTGTAACAAGTGTTCTCCCAGGACAGCAGGATGTAGTCCTCGCATATGGGTGACGTCACTGGACGAAGCTCTATCACGGGAAACTTTTCTGTCAAAGTTTCTAGAAAGCTTTGACTGGCACACTGAGCACACCCAGCATGCCATGATTCCTCTGTCCACAGGGGTCTCCCTTCAGTCTCGTTTGTAGCAAAAAAGTGCGAGCGAAAAATAAAATAACAAAACGTAAGCAGACCCAACTCCGCGGGGTGGCAGGTGGGTTTCATGAGGACTACATCCTGCTGTCCTGGGAGAACACCTGTTACAGGTAAGCAACTCTGCTTTCTCCCAGGACAAGCAGGATGGTTGTCCTCACATATGGGTGATTAGCAAGCTACAGGCTGACTCATATTATAACAGGCCAATAGCAGACAACTCGTGCAGCAGGCACAATAATTGGGTGCTATCGGCAATGATGAGGCAGCCTGAAATCACAGCAGGTGGTTGTGGAAGGAGTTGGGGATTATATTGGAACAAAGTTCTGCAAGACAGATTAGCCAAAGGCAGAGTCTTGACGGACTTCTTTATCTAAGCAGTAGAGGGCTGCGAATGTGTGAAGAGAGCTCCATGTCACAGCCTAGCAGATGTCGGCAATTGGTACTGAACAATAGTGTGCTACTGATGTTGCCATGGCCCTTACAAAACATGCCTGCACTCACCCCTGGAAAGGAAGGCCTGCTTCCTCATAGCAGAATTCGATACAGTCTGCTAGCTAGTTGGAGAGAGTTTGTTTGCCTACTGGAACTCACAGCTTGTCTTTGTTAAAGAAGCAAAAAGAGTTGGGTGGATTTCCTATGGAGTGCAGTGCGGTCTAGATAGAATGCAAGTGCACACTTACAGTCCAAAGTGTGCAAAACCCTCTCGCCCTGGTGAGAGAGGCCTTGGCAAGAGTGGGCAGACTATAGACTGAGTAATGTGAGAGTCTGTGTCCACCATAAGAAGAAATTTAGGGTGAGTATGGAGGTCCACTCTGTCACGGAGGAACCTAGGGTCGGGTGAGTATGCAACAAGGGCTTGTAACTCACTGACCCTTTTAGCAGAGGAGATGGCTACGAGGAAAAGAATTTTCCATGTTAGAATTTTAATGTTATAGGAATGCATGAGCCTTGTAAGTACTACATTTAGGCCCCATTCCGTAACCAGTGAGCGCAGAGGAGGCTTAAGTTATAAAAAACCCATGATAAGCAGACTCATAGGGGGTTGAGCTGTTAACAGGGCATCCCCTACTCCCTGGTGGTATGCTGAGATGGAACTGAGGTGAACCCTGGGGACCAGAATCCGAAAGGTATCCTAGATAGTCCAATAGGGATTGAATGGGGCAGGAAAAAAGGGGCCAATACCTTTTTGTGCACGTCATTTGGTAAATCTTGCCCATTTCAAATGGCAAGACTTATGTGTTGAAGGTTGTTGTGAAGCTACAAGTACCTGAGAATATCAGTGAGTCTGTGTTATGAGATTGGCCTGTGGGCAGGCGAATTGGTTCTGGGAGTGATAGGTTGAAAAGTATGTGGAAGCATACTTGTCGAGGCCAGTACAGGGTTATGAGAATCATTGAAAACCTGTACTGCTGCAGCTTCACGAGAGTTTTGGCTATGAGCGGTATCGGAAGAGACGCCTATAGGATACCTTTGTTGCAGGGTGAGCAAAGGCACCCATAGCTAACACATTTGTATGCCTGTGAGGGAGCAGAATCTGTCCACTCTGTGGTTCGATTCAGACACAAGAGGTCGATGGTTGGTTGACCTCAGCGCTAGAAGATTTTGCTTGCTACACATGGATTCAGAGACCACTCGTGGGGATGGAGACATCGATTGAAATGGTCTGTTAGTATGTTCGGTATGCATGTTAGATAATGGCCCTGAAATGCATGGAGGCCCAGGCCCAGAACTGCATGGCTGCCTGGCAGAGTAGATAGAGCCTGTGTGTCCCTGTTTGTTCGAGTACCACATTGCTACTATGTTGTCTGTCTGAATCCACAAAGTTTTGTGTGAGAGGCAGTGTTAGAAGGCATAAAGGGCATAATGCATGGCTCGAAGCTCCAGAAGTTGATCTGAGACTTGTTATGGAGCGGAGTCGACGCATTTTGGGTTTGGAGGGTATTGATATGAGTTCTGCAATCCAAATTGGATGCGACTGTGGCCAAGATCATGTGAGGATTTGGTACGGGATCGGTGATATGGAGCAGGGACGAAAGCGGTGGAACGGCTTAGAGCCACTGAAATTTTAAAAACCACTGAGTTCTTCTCATGGCTAGTCTGGCCATAGGAGTGACGTGTGTCGTGGAATCATGTGGCCCAGCAATGAAAGATTTGGTGGGCTGAGGCTATGTAGCATGCGCGCAGAGATGTGGACAATTTGATAGAATGTCTGCGCGGTTGTTGGGCAGGAAGGCTGCTGCGACTGTAGTGCCCAGATATGCTCTAGATTTATAGTGAGTATTAGAGAATTTAGAGCTCCTTGTTTGGATTGACTCCTTAATTAGGCAGTCGTCCAGGAAATGTGTGAATGCTGTTCTTTGTAGATGAACGGCAGTCACTGCTAGGTATTTGGTGAAAAACACAAGTTGTCTAAGCTAGTTCGAATGGCAGAACTTGGTATTAAAAATGTTATTGACTCACTATGAAGCGTATAGAAAGTCCAGAGAACAGAGGCAACCCCCTTGTTATAGTAAGGGAAGCATGGTGCCGAGAGACACCATTCTGAACTTTTCTTTCTGAAGAAATTGAGATTTCTGAGGTCCAGGATGGGCGGAGGTCACCTATTTTCTTTGAAAGTAGGAAATAGCGGGATTAAAAACCTCTGCCTGGTTGTGTCCGGGGAACGGTATCCCGAGTCCTGGTCCTCAGTGGGGTGGACTGTTCTGTTCTCTGGCAAGGTAGAAAAATCCAGGAGCCTGCCTGACTGGCGGAGCTGGTGAGATCTGGATACCCGTTGGTCTCACGCATGAGCGGTAAAAGGTCCTTCTAGCATCCCTCTTTGCTGGTTTTCTAGCCGAGGAGGGAGGATTTGCAAGAAATGTAGAGAGCTATTACAGGGTCTCACAGCAGTCTTGCAATTCAGCCATTGTCTGCTGGAGCTTTTGCACGAAGAGATTATCTGTGGTGCATGGCAGATCAGCTAGATTATCTTGAACTTCGGGCCGTAAATCAGAGGCTGTAAGCCAGGTTACCATCTAGAACGGAATCCTGTTGCTGGCAACAGGAGAACGTTTCGAAGTAATCACGTTGCTCGAATTTCATGTGGATTGCAGAGAGGTTCCCTTGGTGTTGTGTCAAACATAGCTAGTAAATTGCAATATGTGACACCAATATGGACGATATTACGACCTAGAAACTCCCAAAACTTCTGGTCCTTTTTAGTGACCAGGTTGAAAGGGATGGTTTCAGGCACGTCCTTAACTTAGGTCTCGATGGGATCAATGCCGAAGCAGGATTAGAGTGCCCATCGCCCCTCGAGGATCCTGGGATAGATATAGGGGTCCGTGGAGGCTCAGAAGGATGAGTCGGCGTTGATGACTTAGGCTGTCGTTGGTAGGTGCCACAACGGTGCAAACATAGATGGCTCCGGTGTTAGTAGATTCCTGAAGGCATTGATGACAGCCTGACGGACGAGGATGTCCATCTCCTCCCTGGAAGCTGGTATAGGTAGCACAGCTACAGGGGGAGACAGGCTAGGTGTTACTGGCACTTCCACATGAATCTGTGGTGGCTCAGTACATGGCACCGGTGTCAGTTGGGAACGCCTCGGTGCAGAGGAGCATGGAGGCTCTTGTACCTGGGCCCGCTTTGCAACTGGCTTAATGGACATTGATGCCAGCACCGAACGTGGAGCCATGTCAGTGCCGGCGACTATGTTTCCCTCGGTGCTCGGCCCGGTCATTCTCCAGCACAGAGGAAGATGCCCTCGCTGTCTTGGATGGCATTGGTGACGGACGGTCACCATGCCTCTAGTGCTCTTGGCATTGTTTGTCGCCCAAGGATTACAACGGGCTCTGGTTTAGAACCCTAAGTATGGAGCGTTTTCTTTAGTCGACTGCATCGATGGCGGCTCTGGCGGCAACAGGAACCATGGACGTCCCAAACCCTCTAGCCCTGATGGACCTGGTGGAGGTTCGCAGCAAGGACACTCGCGGGTATCGTGGGGCGGACCGAGGGTGAAAAGAAGGCCACAATTCGGTTGGTAACCCAGGGGAACCGTTAGTGAGGTGACAGGAACCAACCGAAAAACAGGGCATAGTACTCACCGAGCGTCGATGAAATGTACGCAAAGGGAGACCCGTGTAGGGAAAATTATTTGTGAAGTTTCTGTGAGGAAAAGTTGCGAGAAATCTCTCACAGAGCTCCTAAACGCATCGTGGAAAAAAGAGACTTAAGGGAGACCCTGTGGACACAGGGATCATGGCATGCTGGACATGCTCAGTGTGCCAGTCAAAGCTTTCTAGAAACTTTGACAGAAAAGTTTTCCGTGATAGGGCTCCGTCCAGTGACATCACCCATATGTGAGGACTACCATCCTGCTCGTCCTGGGAGAAGCACAGCCGCTTGCGGGTTGGTCCCGCAAGCGGTAAGTGTAACCGTATTGTTGCTGGTGGTTACTAAATAAAAAAGTGTCACTAACTTTCAATATTCAGGTAGAATTAAAAGGTCATACAAGTTGCAGCTGATGTCTTTTTATTAGACTAACCTAATATATTTATGACTAGCTTTTGAGAGTTCTCCTCCTTTCATGATTCACACATACCAGATTTTATCAGACTGATATCCACAAATATGTCTTTATTTCCATGTGAAGACACTATTCAGGTAACATTTTACAACAGAAGATGTCAAAATAAGCTCATCTATCAACCAAACAAAAATCTCACCCTTTCCAATCCCTGCTAAAAAGGGATCAGTAGGTTCAAAATGACCACATCTTAACAAGAAAAAAAATTCTCCTCTCCCTCCAAAGTTTTTGTCATTGAAAATGTCTCATTGGATTTTTCACTTAGATCAGCTCATACTCCACTGTTAGTTTGACCCAATTATATATAAATTACACTCTGATGAATCATTTACTTTGAGCAGCCAGGGAAACAATTAAAAATGTTGCTTTTAAGTTACTGCAGTTGATCAGGGCTTAACAAATCCCAGGTGCCAGGTCACCATGGCACCTAGAAATGTCATCGTGGTGCCCAGGATTTTCCTGCTCCAGATGTCCTTCTCACCACTGCCAAACAACAGTTTTCTTCTGCTGGCACCACAACACATCTCTCAGAGTCTGAATTGCAGTGTGCAATGCCTAGACTCTCAAGCTAGACTCTCTACACTTGAGACTATGAGATCAGCATGGGAGTTCAGGGCTCCACGTGGATGTAAGCTCACATGCAGTGCTGGAAGAACGATGGACGCAACCCCCATCCTGGACAGCGAATGAGTGAGTGACTGGGGGAAGGCATCATATTAGACAGCTCTCATCCTGAATAAAAACAGGAACCAAGGATGTCACCATATAGCACTAGGTGGCCCTGTAGAAGAGTGATTGCTCATTAGTAATTAGCTGTGAGGGGTTGACCCCAATTGCATTGGGTCTTAGGTCCTGGCACCTGGGGTAAAGCTGGAAGTAAATGTTCAAAGGGTTGGTGGCCTGATCACTGTCCTATCAAATGACTCGACAAACCCCTGAATGCACAGCCAGCTCATTTCCCACCTTAATTTCAATGCTTAAAAACTCATACACAAACAATTATGCAAAAGTTTTTAAAATAAACTCAGCAGTTTTAAGTTATACAGTTAACATGTGGTTTTGCATTTTCCAGATTGTCCTGACATTTTCTCCTTCTTGTAAAAGTTGTTTTTTTTTTTTTTTTACTTAAACACATATCTTAGGCCAAAACAAGCCTACAGATTTTAATAATTGCTTCTAGATTACATATGCATCTTCTGCAAAATTTCAGAGGATGCATAAACCTATGCACAGAAGTAAAACTCTGCAGGCAGCAGGATATTCTCCCAAGCCTCTCAAACTGGTTATGCAATAGGAGCAAAAATACATCTGCAGATTTTTAGCCGTTTCCATGTCTCAGGAATTTGACAGAAATATGGCCGTAACGAATACAGAAATCCCCAAAAGTGACCAGGGGCCCATGTCACAGGGCCACCACAAACTAGTGAGTCCTCAGTGAAATTTCTAGTCAAGTTGCCAAAAGGTGTGTTTTCAGTTTAACACAAACTTTTCAAACATCTAGAGATCACCTATGGTTATATACAAAGGTTTAAGCACTCTGGTTTAATTGTATGGTTCAAGAGAACAGAAGCTGACAACCTCTACAAGGTATCATGTTTAACTTTGTACCATTCTGATCATTTTAACACAATTACTATTTGCAGTTTTTTTATGGATTCAAAATATGATAACAGAGAATATGACACATGCAAAACGTTTTGCACCCTTTCAGTCAATACTTTGTAACACCTGCTATGGCATATTAACAGCCTCCAAACATTTCCTGTAGCCAGCTCAGAGTTTTTCTGTTCTTGCTTTGGGAATTTTTTTATCTATTCTTCCTTGCAGAAATATTTTTAGGTCTCCTTGCATACACTGCATTTTTTTTTTTTTTTTTTTTTAGATATCCCATCAGATTTTCAATAATATTCATTCTGGAGACTGTGAAGGCCATTCCAAATCCTTTCATCCTTTTTTTCCTGTGAACTTCATGCAGGGCTGGTGCGTCCATTAGGCGAACTTAGGTGGTCGCCTATAGCAGTGGTCCCCAACCCTGTCCTGGGGGCCCACCAGCCAATCGGATTTTCAGGATATCCACAATGAATATGCATGAGAGAAAATTTGCATGTTATGGAGGCAGTGCATGCAAATTTTCTCTCATGCATATTCATTGTGGGTATCTTGAAAACCCGACTGGCTGGGGTTGGGGACCACTGGCCTATAGCACTGACCCTTAGGGGGGCGTAGAAGAGCAGCCAAATGGTGCCATGAGCAGAGCCACTCGCAGCAAAGAGGAGTAGAGAAGCATACAATGGGCGGTGTGAATGAGGTAGGAGAAGTTGGGCCCAAGACTGGCGAGGGCAACACGAATGGGGAGGGCCTGACTTTCTGGTTTAATTTTGAGATATATTTCAGATCATGATCTTGTTGAAATAGCCAACCTCTTTTCAGTTTCAATTTCTTCACACTGTGAGAAATTGTTTCCAGGATGTGTTGATAGTTAAATCCATTCTTCCTTTCACCCACACAATATTTCCTGTGCCATTGGTTGCCACATCACCGCAAAGCATAATAGATCCACCCATGTGCTTAAAAGTTGGCAAGGTGTTTTTTTCCTTCAGATGTTTCACCATTTTCACTCCAAATATATCTTATTTGGTTATGGCTGATCAGTTCAATTTGAGTTTCATCAGTCCAAAGTTATTCCAGAAAGATTTAAGTTTATCAAAGCTTTCTTTTGCATACTTTAGACCCTAACTTTTATGATGAGTTCATAGAAAAAGATATTAACAACTTTCCTATGCAGATCATTGTGTAAGCAATGCTGTACTGTGGATAACTACTTTAAGCAGCAACTAAAGTTTTCAGCAGGTCACATGCAGTGATCTGTGGGTTCAGTTTTTTGTGTCTGACCAGTTTTCGGGCAGTTTTATCAGATTTTTCTTGGTGTTTCAGATCTTGCCCTGATCTCAACAGTTCCATATTTATTTTCAGTTCCATATTTATTTTCAAATGCTCAGACAGCTGCTTAGAGGAGCCCATGATTATTGAAAATAAAGCAGAGTATTTTGCACACTATACATAGTTTTGTTCTTTTCTTGGGGGGCATGCGGTTTTGCTGCATATTTTATTAATTTTTCCCCAAAATGTATAAATGAAAGCAATCTCTTTCAGAATGTAATGGAGGAGGTGAAAGATTGAGCAGATTTAACATCAGTCCAGAAGCCCAAGGATGAGGGTGCAGGCTGAAAGATTGGAGACATAGTGGGGGAATTGGGAGAGAGAATACAGCATGGGTGACCCTGGTAGGAACCTGGGCCATAATAGTGAATTTAAGGCACTTTCAGGACTTGATTTAGTAAGCTATTTTCCCTATAGACAGATTGGGAAAACCACCTTATTAATTCAGGTCCTAAAGCAGCTGCAGAAGACCTTGTCGAAAGAACCCAGTGTTGTTGCTCTTCAACCTTAGTGGGAACAATGTGAAGGTTGAGAGAGCTCTCAGCTGCTGGCTCTTAAGTTTTTGGGCCAGACTGGCTCGTAGACCCAAAGAAAATTTGTCAATGCCTGCGGTAGAGACTACTTTTATTCATACATCCATCCAATATATAGATTCAAGCTTATGAATTTGCTAACACAAAACCGCAAGTATGGTACTGAAAAATGCATCAGCCAGTAAAATAGGTAACTGGAAACCAAATGCAATAATGTTAGTCATTTCCATTTGCTCAACTAACTTATAAGACTGTAGAAAGTTCAGAGGGCAGCAAAAACAAACAAACAAAAAAAATTACTAGAGCCCTAGGTAATAAGATTCATGAAGATAAATTAGCAAAAAAAAAGTTAATTTAACCTGCAAAAAAAAAAAAGTCTGAATTATAGTGTTCAAATACATAAATATGGGATGCTGTAAGGATAGCAATCTGTTCTCCATCTGCACTAAATAAAGGACAAAGAGAAATAGGCTTAATTTACAACAGAAAAGGTTTAGGTTAGACCTTAGGAAGAACTTTCAAGCACTGTAACAAGTTAACAAGGGAGAAGATGGAATCTCCATCAAAGTGATTTTTATATACTTATTTTATTCATCATGAATTGTGTGAAGGAGAGGACTTAAAAAAAAAAAAAGCTATTTTTGGGCCCACTTTTTACAACACAAAATGTCCTCAGGTATTATTACTTCTTCTTAAATACACTACCCAATACAAGTTAACAATATCCACTATTTATAGACGCTGTACTCCTGGTGAAATTGGACTTATGAGCTTTTGACCTTCATAATAGGCATCATCGTTATTGCTTTCGCGTTTATAAACTCTGCCTTATATTTAATCATGTGGTCAATTCAGTTTTTTTGTTGAGCTCAGGTATTATTAATCACTTCAACAGAAATCCTCTCTTCCTTATGACTTCCTCCATTTTCTGAATTACTTTTCCTTCTTCTTAAAGTGTAAGTTTTACATTCGGCTTCAGTTCCCATAATCCTTTAGAAGACATGTATTTTTGGAAAGGCTGGCTCAACCAGTTTAAGGCAAACCTTTTATGCTAAAAGACAAACAATCCCACTTTAAATATTCTGCTAGTTCAGTCACAGACTGCTGCCTCCAGAACTCTACTTTACCCCAACTTGTGTTCTCCTGGGCAGGTCCTGTTCCTAATAGGGTTATCTCTGACCAACAGGGCTGTTCCCTAAGGTACGGCAAAACTGGGCAATGGCCCACATGCTCCGCACTTCAATACAACTTTGGCAAGTAATGCTCCCACTAACTCAGTGCTTCTCAAGTGGGGTGCTGCCACCCGTGGCAAGGTCATTGCTGTGCTGCTGCAGTAGCAGCAGCCCAACTTTGATGTTTCCCCCACCCATCACGTATGATCCTCTCTCAAGTCCCCTCCAACTGGTGGAATCTTCTCCTTCTCAGGAAGAATGCAGCGCTTCTCATCTGCGTCTGCCTACTCTTCCTCTGCCAGCTTCAGTTTGAAGTCTGAATGTGCAGTGCTGGCAGGTCCTGCAAGACTAGGGGGTGCCACTAGTTCAGAATTCAGAATAAAGACAGCAGACACACGTAAGAAGAATCGCTGTTCTCCTGCCAGTGGGAGAGGATAACACTAAAGCTTTTTATTTAATTTTTTTTTATTATCAAGGTGGGGGGAGGGGGAGGGGGAGAAGGGGTGAAAAACATATGCTTTTGTGTGTGGAAGGGGAGGGAGGGAGGGAGTGGAATCATGATCATTGCACAGAGTCAGGGCCCATGACTGCAGAGTTCTAGAAGGAGCCCATATGCATAGCCCTATTCCAAAGGACTGTTGCTGCTGTGATCAAACTTAGGCACATTGCTAAGGGTTGATGTACTAGAATAAGGGGGGAAAATCCCCAGGCTGCTATGAATGAAGACTTATGGAATCCAGATCCCAGCCCTGGTTATGATTGAGCTTGGAAGCCCAAAGGAGCAGGAGGAAACTGATGGGTCAAAAAAAAAATGATTTGCAATCATTCAAATATAGATAATTTAGAAAACTGCCTAAGACAAACAATTTGAATTCTTCTATACTGACAATACTTTAATGTACAAGTAGTGTACCTAAATCCTTAAAATTACAAAGAATGCAACCCATACTTTAGGGCAAACATTACAAGAGCAGAATGAATAAAACATTTTGAAGTTGTGCATTACAGGCACAGACTGTGCTACTGTACCACTAAATCTTTATGCTTTCATGTATCTTATTCTTAAACTCTGAACTACAGTATTTGATATTCATGCTTGGCAGGCATTTCCCTGGAAACATATGGTAATATAATGTGAGAAATACCTTAAATCAATGATCTGATTAATATGAGGAATGAAAATACTAATCTTGCAAGTTCCTTGCTGCAGCAGTCAAAAAAGCAAACAGAATGTTAGGAATTATTAGGAAGGGAATGGTTAATAAAACAGAAAATGTCATAATGCCTCTGTATCGCTCCATGGTGAGACCACACCTTGAATACTGTGTACAATTCTGGTCGCCGCATTTCAAAAAAGATATAGTTGCAATGGAGAAGGTACAGAGAAGGGCAAGCAAAATGATAAAGGGGATGGAACAGCTGAAGAGGTTAGGGCTGTTCAGCTTGAAGAAGAGACGGCTAAGGGTAGATATGATAGAGGTCTTGAAAGAGTAGGTGTGAATCGGTTATTTACACTTTCAGATAATAGAAGGACTAGGGGGCATTCCATGAAGTTAGCAAATAGACTAATTGGAGAAAAATTATTTTTCACTCAATGCACAATTAAGCTCTGGAATTTGTTGCCAGAGGATGTGGTTAGTGCAATTAGTGTAGCTGGTTTTAAAAAAGGTTTGGATAAGTTCTTGCAGGAGAAGTCCATTAACTGCTATTAATCAAGTTTACTTAGGGAATAGCCACTACTATTGCATCAGTAGCATGGGATTTTCTTGGTGTTTGGGTACTTGCCAGGTTCTTGTGGCCTGGTTTGGCCTCTGTTGGAAACAGGATGCTGGGCTTGATGGACCCTTGGTCTGACCCAGCATGGCAATTTCTTATGTTCAATATTAAATTAAATTAAAGCACAGTATTTTACTTATGCTTGATTATATCACTATTTCTTGCATTTTTTCATGGACTCTCATAATTCTAAGGGCTGTGTACGCATAGTAAATATTCAATGCACATGCTATGGTTGTTTGCTCAAGGTATAATCATTGATCCACAGTGTCTTTCACAACCACTGTTTAAAGTCCTTGTATATTTTTTTCTTTGCTTTTTTTGTATGTAAATAAAATAGTTTTGTTTGGAGAAGCAGGACCATTAAGATAAGTTAGGGATCTTTTTGTGTTTTGAACAAGACCATTTTATATGCATTTAAAAAAAGCAAAGAAAAATATATATCAAGGATTTGAAACAGTGGTTGTGAAAGACACCATAGACCAATGATTATATCTTGAGCAAACAATCTTACCAGTGTGTGTTGAGCATTTACTATGAGCACACAGCCCTTAGACATGAGAGTCTACTTTAAAAAAAATGAAATTAGTGATATAATCAAGCATAAGCAAAAAATAAAACAAAACAGCTTTTTCATTTTTTAATTCAGTAAGAGTGAGCTGAGAACTCATGAGATTACTGAATGCAAAGTACAGCACATGACTGGCAACGAGAGATAAAACATATACTACTTATAATTAAACCTAAGTATTATGGAAACAGGAGAGAAACACTATTAATACTGTCTTTAGCAATTCCTGCCCTCAAGTTGTGAGGGTTTTTGAGTTCTCAAGCTCTATGTCAGGCAGTAAACTGAACCTGTCTGGAGACAGGGCTCCTCTAACCAGTGACTTTATTTGGTAAAATATTCTAACATGTGCTTTCCCTTCTTTCTAAAGGGAGATAAGGAGACTGAGGAAAATCAGTTTGAGAAAGAAACAGAATATCTATAATATATCTATAATATCATTTAGACGTACACTGCAGTGTACAGATACATTAAAAAAAAAAAAAAAAAAAAAAAAAAGGTAGTCCCTGCTCCATGGAGTTTACAGTCTAAGAAAAACCTCCCTGATTTGTTCTGGGTAAGATCATCCCTCCTATATAAGGAAATCACTTCTGCTCATACCTTCCAATGTATATATATATAGGGTCTCCACTCCTACTAGCTCCTTCTGGTCTCGTGTGCAGCAATCCCTTTGCCAGGCCTGAAGTAGTTCTCCTCCTCAGCCAGACTCAAGTAGTAAAAAGAAGCTTGCCTCTAGCTTGGGACCTGTTTAATCGGAACCAGCTGAACTGGGATGGTTTGGAACCCCGACTCCTCCTCCTGCCTAGGGCTCCCTCCAGGGAAGCCTTCACAATTAATTGCTTTCATGGCAACCAAGCTTAGTTAATTGTTTCTTCTCCCACCCGTGGTGGGGGGGGGGGTTCCTTGCCTGCAGCTCTTGGCTGCTATTTCAAAATTTCTGGCGCACGTTTCACTATGTTTCAAGATAAAGATTTTCATGTACCCTCTGGCTCACGTTATCCCCCCATTCAGGACTGGTCACAAAGTGCTGTGTAAAGATGACAAACTATACACACATCTTCAAGTGGTAACATACAGAAAAAAAAATGGTTGAATTATATGTCTGCCACGTGAGTATATGTGGACTGTGGATATGCCTGTCTTTCTGTGGTACCTTTTCTTATGCAAATGGGTATTGCGCACCTTGATTCTGAGTGATTGGAGTCGAAGAGGATCCCAACGTGATGGGTCAGAAAATCTCATCTTTCTCTTTGAAAATAAGACCATGAGAGGGAGCATGGGGTATGCCAAGGCAAACGGATGGGGCTTGGTGAGGGTCCCACAATCCATTCCAATTTCTACTTTAATTTTGATATACAGAAACTTGCTAAAACCCCTCTCTCCAAGCCAAGAAGCCTCCCAAAACTAAAAAGGAGCAGAAAAATGTAGAAAATGCACCACTGATCTTTAAATGCACCAGGGGATCTTTAAATTCCAAAGACGACAGACCCGAGGTTTTTGCTTTTGGCACAACAGTCATTTGGAGAAGTTGTGCAGCATTTGGATACTAAGTTCACAGCTAGTTGGAACACAAACTTGAAATTGTTGTCAAGAAAAAAAAAAAAAAAAAAAAAAAAAAAGGTCCCTCGCTTGGTCCTGGCCATTGGGGAACAAGCCAATAGAATCAACACTGAAAATTGTGCTGGAGATGCAAAGGAATCTGACTGTAGCAATGAACAAAATAGGAAAATTAGAAAAAAAAAAGTTAAACAACTAGGAGACAAGGCAAGGAGATACAGAACAGAGGTAGAAATAACCACCTTTTTTATTACTCACTTACCAGAAAGTCTAGGACTCTGATGTTTAAAAAAAAAAAAAAAGTAAATCGGCATGGATCCTGGAATTAGTTAATCTGAACCATAAAATGGTCAGGTGGAAGCTCGACTGGGCACATCATGTGCTAGGGGAAAGACCACATACAATACTACTACATCTATACAAGTTTATGGCTAAAACTCACTATGGAATTAGCTTGTCCCTTGGGTGAGCTCTGGCCTACTGTGAGCAGAATTTTTTTTTTGTTTTAAATCTTTTGAAATTTTTCACAGGATAAAAGTAAAGCTTCATGAAGACAGAAGCAAAAAAGGCTTCTCCTGTACATTGGTGTTTATCCAACACCACTGAATGGCTATCCTTAATGCACTTATTTATTTTTGCCACATCTATGTTGGCCTTCACCATTTGTTAAGAACTGCAGATCCAAACTGAAGTTGTGACAGACACTATGGTTTCCTGTTCAAGGTTATGTTTGAGTTTTATTTTCTAGTATGCTTTTTTATTATAATGCCTGTGTTTTCCTCTTAATTCCTTTTTGTTTTTGCTATAAATGAATATAGGGATGTGTTCCAGATGATTGCCTAAATCTGTCTTTTCCTGTATGTGGCTAGACTGCCACATAACTCTGTACTGACTGAAATTTATGCAGAAATAAATGAAAAAATAAAGGAGAAGTAAAGTGAACTCCCATAAAACACTACTGAAAAAGCAGCATTAATGAACTGTGTGAGCACTTCTAAACTTTTTTGGTTATCAAATATACCATTATATATATTTTACTTTATGCAAACATTCTGTACAATCATGTACCCATGTTTACCTTCAACATTTTTTACATTTTTATTTAGTATGTTTTTACTACAAAACACACAAAGCTGAAGTTCTGCAAATATTTAGAAAAACTAGCACCAAGAGGGTGCAAACACTTGGCATCAATTGTGTTTTGGCATTCCTGTGCTTGCTTCCAGGAATCCTTGTGGTCTGTGTTGATGCTTTAAGCTCCACAGAAATAAATATATTTGAATTAAAACATCTCACTGCATAACCTTAAAAAAAAATAAAAAAAAACCACAAAACACCACCTGAGCCTGGTGGCTCAGTGGCAGTGATATGTGCTGCCTTGCGGAGGAGTCTCCAGTTCGATTCCTGGATCAGGCCTAGGGTTGCTGACTGGCTCCAGATTTTCAGGACAGGTTGATCCAGGCCTGGTTCTATCCCTCTGCATGCTGGGACTTATTCTGATTTCCCTATTGCATTCCTAAGAAAAGCAAGACTATAAGTACTTATATGCAGACAAGTAAAACCAGGACTGTATCAACCTGTCCTGAAAATATGGAGCCAGTCAGCAACCCTAGGCCTGATCCAGGAATCAAACTGGAGACTCCTCTGCAAGGCAGCACATATCACTGCCACTGAGCCACCAGGCTCAGGTGGTTTTTTTTAAGGTTATGCAGTGAGATGTTTTAATTCAGATACATCAATACAGACCACAAGGATTTCTGGAAGCAGGCACAAGAATGCCAAACACAAAAAACTCTAAATCACGAAAAATCAACCCGAAAATATCTATAAAGACCAGTATATGTATACTTATCTAAAAGGAGAAGGCATGACCATCATATTTACAGGCTGAGTGCTGCAATATTTACTGCAACATCTTTTCATTACCTGAGTACCAATGTAATCATTGGTCTGTGCCTCCTTCCTAACCTTTTTACATTTTTCCTTAGTGAAACTTTAGTGAAAAAGTGAAAAAGGACTTATCTTGAATTGCTGTATTAAGCGTTCTGGTTATCATTAATTTACCAATGTGGTCCACGTTTCGGAAGTCCCACGCTTTCTACCTCAGGGAACAGTCTCTTTCTTCCCTCTAGTTAAATAAGATACTTTCCAAATTCTTGGTAGCATTCACCTCATTTACCAAGACAACAAATGGTGTCTAAACTCTTCATCAGGTCTTAATTCAAATAGCATTCACCTTTTCATCACTATGCTGAGTGTACCAAGATAGCATTTAATAGCAGTCGCCTTTTCATCATAATGTTAACTAGCATGTTACCAGAGTTCACCATCATGGCACTACTAACCAACATGGAAACAGAGCCAAACTCCCCCGATCGGCCAATCACAATATTATGCAAAGAAAACCAGCACTGTATTCTGATTTATAAACTAGGAAAATACAGAAAAAAAAAGCTTTGCAGCTTAAAAAAAACCCACTGCTCAGTAAACTGTGTGCTAAAAGAAAAAGTAACAATTTAGACTCGTAGAATGTCCAAATGGGCTTCAAAAACAAGGAATCCACAATGCTGGTCATCCCTGGTCAGACATAGGTGAGCTGGAGTTCTCCGACTGCCTACGAAGTCTCCTGTCTCCTTTTCCAACACGCTACCATTTCAGGAAGGAATCCACCTTTGTTGTTTCAGTCGCCATCTTGGAAGCAGAAAGATTGAAGGAGATATTGGCTTGCCTGAATGTGTCCACTGCTTCTGGCACAGTTTTCACATTAAATGTGGTGCCTTTTGCCACAAAGAGCAATCCAAAGGGGAAGGTACACCAGTAACAATTGTGTGCTTCTCACAGCGCTTAAGTAACTTCTCGCAATTCACATCGCTTGCGGAGAGTGGAGGGCGCTAGGTCCTGAAAGATAGAAATGGAGTGGCCTTCCCCGGCCAAATTTGTCTGCTTCCGTACCAGATCAAAAATAAGGGCTTTTTGAGCAAAACGTTAGGCACAAGACAATATCTCTGGCTCAGTTGTCAGTTTTGGGGTCAAGTGCTCTATGGGCTCTTTCAATCTTTACCTGAGAAAAGTGGCTATCAGCAGGCATAGATGTGTCTCCTTGTAAAGAAAGTATGTGTACACATATGTTTTTTGCCACTGATATCACGTCTTTGTAAGTATCAGATTCAGGGATGCCCTGGATCCTTAAGTTACAACGCTTAGAGTGATTCTCAAAATCCTCTAACTTCTCTGCCAGCACTGCCATTTCAGCCTGAATAATCTTCTGCTGCGCTGTTAAATTATTTTTGGTGGCAGTATGGCATTCAACCCAGACACCCATTTCATCCATGCGATTACTCAGGGCTGCTAAGTCCTCCCACACCGCGGAAATAGATTCAAGATCTTTTTTGTGTTGCTTTAGTTCTGCCCTGATTTCCAGGAACCAACCTCGCAGTTCATCCCTGGTTGGCAAGTCAGTGAGGCCAGAAGTTGGAAGGGGGGCTGACGCTGAGTCCTCCATAGATATGCCTTCAGGGAGATCCGTGGTCAGTGCGCTTTCAGGCCCGTTGAGGTTGGCAGCCTACTGACTAAACGAAAACTGCTTTAAATTGGCAGTCTTGCGTTTGGATGCCAACCAGAGAGCGTGGCCAAAAATAATAAATCGCTGCAGATTGTAAATATGCAAACTTTTAATGGCGGAATCAGCTGGGAAATGCGATCAGGGTTGCAGAGCTCTTTGTTTAACCAGCCATCTTGGTTGATTACTGAAGAGCACCCCCTGTGACCTACAACTTCTATTTGTTTTGCATTTCAAGACAGGAATCTCTCTAGATGTTAAAATTTTTCAAATTACAAATAAACTAAGTACTGTGTCACCTAATATTTGCAGAATTTCTTCTCCCATTAAGACACTATTTCAGTTTCTTAAGACACAGAAGGCTCAAACTGCCTTCTTGCAGGAAATGCATATATGCTAAACTCAAGAGCGAGTGAATGGGGCTGAAGTTATCAGACTCTTACAATTCCTTGCCAATTCCAGGTACTAAGTGGATAACAGATCCTGCAGTTCATTACATGCTTTGGAGTGGTCTCTATTCATTAAATTTTACACTAATTAACAGAGTATTTTCAGGTCCTTTGACTTTTCTGAATTTTAATGAGGGTTTCGTTATTAAGTGTGGGGAGAAGATTTTTAGCTGCAGGGCCTATCACCCAGTGAAAGGAAAACATCTCTTGCTAAATAACAATTTGATATTCTCCTGGACCACAAAACCGGCACTTGTTTACATCTGTTGCCAACAGCAATGCCGAAATTAGGAATTTTAGCACCTAGGAAAGGCAATCTTACAGCTGGTTATTTATGCATATTTTTTTCTCTCTCTGCGCTCCGGGCTTTACCACATCTTTTTCTCTCGATGTTATTCCTGTGGCCCATTTTTTTCTTTTATGAATCTTCTTACTATTTTGCTCTTCTTTCCCTTTTTCTTACCTGTCCTTACAAATCTCTCTCTACTATACCACCTTCTTTCTTCCCCTAATCTTCTCTTTCCCATTCTCTCACTTCCCCTTCTTTTCTCCCTCCACCCCATGCTCAATTCTCAGCTATTCTCCCTATCTTCCTTTTCCTTTCCCACTGGTGGCCCTCAAGCTCCCCCCATCAATTCCTCTCAATGAGCCTTTGTCCTATTCTGATCACCCCAGTGGCCCTTGAGCCCCCAAGTCCCTGGTGGTCACCAATCCCCCACCGATAGTTTTCAAGCCCTCAAGTTTCATTTTTTACAAATCTCCACTGGTCACAGACTCCCACCCAATACCCCTGGTGGCTCTTTAGCTGAGACCCACATCTTTAAAATAGAAACATAGAAATGACGGCAGAAAAAGACCAATCAGCCCATCTAGTCTGCCCAGCAAGCTCCCACACTTATCTGTTTCATCAACCACCAAGTTCAGGGCCCTTGTTGGTAACTGTTTGATTCAAATTTCCTGCCATCCCTTGTCACTGGTGCAGAGAGTAATGTTGGAGTTGCATCAAAGGTGAGCATAAGGTTTAATAGTTAAGGGTAGTAACTGCCGCAAGTTACCCCGATGCTTGTTTACCCAGAC
Organism: Rhinatrema bivittatum; assembly: GCF_901001135.1. Classification (NCBI taxonomy): domain Eukaryota; kingdom Metazoa; phylum Chordata; class Amphibia; order Gymnophiona; family Rhinatrematidae; genus Rhinatrema; species Rhinatrema bivittatum. Next base: position 236,254,276 of record NC_042623.1, read on the forward strand.
TGCACAGATAAATGCCTTGTTGGATGTTGTCTGAATGTAAATCCTGTTTTCCACATTTCACTCTGCTGTTGAAACAGAAAGCAATGCTGTATATGCATTCAAAGGGATGTATCAGGCTTAATTGGTTTAGGGTAGTAACCGCCGTAATAAGCAAGCTACCCCCACGCTTATTTGTTTACCCAGATTGTGAAGTTCAGTCCTTGTTGGTTGAATGCAAATCCTCTTTTCCACATTGCTCTCTGCTTTGGCAAGGGGAAATGTTGGAGTTGCATTAACCGTGCGAAGGCTTATTGAGTAAGGGTAGTAATCACCAGGTAGTAGCCTCCAGTCAACCACCCCCATGGCTCTTCTCTTCATTCCCATCCTCTAGCCTGTATGAATCCACAGTGTTTATCCCATGCCCCTTTGAAATCCTTCACAGTTTTAGTCTTCATCACTTCCTCTGGAAGGGCATTCCAGGCATCCACCACTTCCTGACATTGGTTCTTAGTCTTCCTCCCTGGAGCTTTAAATCATGACCCCTACTTCTACTGATTTTTTTCCCCAACATAAAAGGTTTGTTGTTGACCATGGATCATTAAAAACTTTCAAGTATCTGAAAGTCTGTATCATATCACCCCTGCTCCTCCTCCCCAATAGTCACAATCCCCCTGCAGTACGGAAGAAGGAGCCACCCTTATATTCTTATTGTTTCCAGCAGGTCCCTCTGTCCACCAGTGCACACAGCAGAAGTAAGCTCCTTGCTGATATAGCACATCTGCTCTCCTCTGCCTTCTCTATGGAGGCCAGATTGGCCAATTCTCTTCCATCACCTCCTGTTCAGAGGCCAGATTGGCCCACTCACCTCTGCCTTCTCGGTGTCCGATCGACTACTCTTCAGGGGCTGGAATGGCTTGCTTGCTTCTGCTTCAGCCTACTCCACCTCTTTAAGAGCCCAGATTGGCCGACTCTCTACTGCATCCTCCTCTGCAGAGGCAGAATTGGCCTGCTCACCTCCACCTCTCTTAGGTCACAACTGGTCAATCTTCTTATCTTGGTAGTAGTATGGTAGGGTGATAGTTTGCAGTGGCAGCAGTAAGTGAGGTGAAGATCTTTTTTTGAGATAGCCTCTATGGTTTCTCTGCATTTGCATCACCACGCTTCTTTGCTGCACATACTATAATCAGTGGTCCCTTCCACTTCAGTGCCAGAACATCCCAAGTGGCCACTCTACTCAGCCTGCCCTCGCTATGGCCCTGTTTGTTAATTTTTGATCCAGGAACCTCTCTGGACTCATCTCAAGAGCATGGACATTTTCCATTCCCACCAGGAAGAATTAAGATTATCCCCCAAAAATATTGTCCAAATTCACAATTTCTGAGATCCAAACCAACATGATTTAGAACATTCTGATCCCTTCAACTTCTGTTCTCCAACTTCAGGGATGCATATTATGCAGGTCACATAACTTTCGTGTGCCTCAATTAAGGCTCTTTTGAAAATTCTGAAGATAAAAAAAAATACCATAGGAAAAAATGTGCAAACAAAAAACTATCTAAAGCAGTGGTTCTCAACCTTTTTCCTGTTGGGACACACCTGACAGATGGTTCTCACATGCATGACACACTGAACACATGACCATCATAGGGCTAAATGTAAAAGTACTGTTTGCATCTACATGAACCCCCCTGACCCACAATTATGGATGTAAAGCAGAATTATGACATTCCCTGTACATCTCACTGAACAAAAATGATATTCTGGTTCTAATGTCATCTCAGTAACAGCAACAGAAACTCCTTCTACTACCAGGCTCAACAGCCCTACTTATGAAAAGACAGCAGTTTATCACCAATGCATGTCCTCTTGAGAAAATACAACAAATAAGACTGATACAAACGCTTACATGCTAGTAAAATACCTCACCTCTCTCACATACACAGAACCGACCTAACATACTCCCAGGATCTGCAGTAATGCACATCAACGAATCCACACATACACACAGTTACACCTGTATTATGGAATGCACTCAAACAGTAACAACCCTGTCTATGAAAAGCCACACTACAAATATTAAAATCAGGCCATAAACACCAATACACTTCCTGTTAGGAAAACAGAAATAGACAAGCAGTTATAGATCCCAACACAGAAATAATTGTATAACTATACTAATAAGCAGAATAAATGTTTCACAACAACTATGAACAGAATAATATCCAACAATTAAAAACTCATAAAAATTATTTAAAATTCTCCAAACACCAATAAAATATTTCAAAACAGCAGACCTCACATAATATTCAGTAATTAAAATGGCAGTCAATCAAGAAAAATAAAAACTTAAAAAGCCACCTTTACTAATCCCCTCCAGCAGCTCTCCTACTCCTCTTTCATGCAGGCCAGTAGCACACACCAGAAGCAGTAGTGACTGAAGCTCTGTACTCATGGTCCTCTTCCTTAGGGCTCACGACCAGTCTTTCTGTCTCTCACACACATACCAGTCACACCCCCATGACCAGTTTCTGTCTTTTACATATCAATCATCTCCCGACCAGTCTCTTACACACACACCAGTCACCTTCCCAAACAGTCTCTCTCTCTCTCTCTCACGCGCACACACACACACACACACAGGCTTCCCACTTCCATGTTCTATCTTACATATACAGGCTTCTCACTCCCATGCTGTGTCTCACACACATCCAGGTTTCTCATTCCTATGCTAGCTCTCTCCACATGCACAGGCTTCCTGTTCCCATAATCATTTTCTCTCTCACACACACACTCCAGTCATCTCCCTGACCAGTCACTTCCATTGTCTCTCCTATATACATACACACACATCACCTCTGACTAGTTTCTCTCACACACACATGCTCTCTCTCACACACTTACATAGATCTCAATCAAATGCTCTCACACACAGGCTCTCAATTACAGTTACACATACAGACTCTCAATCACACATACATTCTCTCACTTACAGGCTGGCAGGCTCTCTCACTTCCTTCCCCCCCCCCCCGGTAGCTGCAGCAGCCTCTTTCTCTAGCCCCTGCAGGCAAAGAAAGAAGAATCCCATTGCCACGGGAGGCTAATTCTGCTGTCTCCTGTGCGGATTTCTGGCTGCTTCTGATTTTGCTCCGGGCTGATGCTGCCACTGCTACTTTTTCGTGCAGCATGGCTCTTTCTTCTTCCCGCGCACCCCACTGCACATCACTTCCTGTTCCGTGCCAGGGGGCAGGTGCGGGAAGAAGAAAAGGCCCAGCCACAGTTGCTAGCCTTCACTAACACTGCTGCCGTTCCTATCCGGGCTCGAACGTGCTGGTAGCCCGGGCGGCAGCGGTGCAAGACTGTCCCTCTCTCATGCGGTGAAGGAGGAGGAGGGAAGAGCAGCAGGAGACCGGTAGCATGCGACACACATGCCACTGCTTGGCGACACACCGGTTGAGAATCACTGATCTAAAGCATTGTAGAACTTTTGCCCTCTTCTTAAACTGTAGTAAATTAAATAATTTGGAAATAATTTGGAAATAATTTGGAAAATTGTGCAAGCAAATTAACTTGTAGACTTATGCACTTATATGTATCCAAAATGTGAAATATGGCCCTAGGTCTCTCTTCCCCTTTTAATATATCTATTTTATTTATTAAAATACAAAACAAAGAGGTGCTAAAGTGTTTTTGTTTTTTTTTAATTATTTTTGGGAATAGTATCAGATTTTTACGTGCTTTAAGCTCTTAATGTGCAGGCTCTTGCCTGCAATGGGCTTCAACCTGTATCATTAGTAAAGCACCCCACATTACCTCATTTCCCAAATATAAATATTTAATTCGTTCAAATTTATACTTATCTATTTTTATTTTCTAGCTGCAAAAAATCAGAGACTGAAAGGTAGAGTACTATTAATTGTCAGAGACTGGAAGTGCCATTAGTGGAACACGCTTTTGCCGATCTGTTTTTTTCAGTTGTGGAGGAGCTTACAGTGAATGAACATGGTGGAGAGTACAATTTAAAGTTACTACAACATAAGCAAAAGTGGATCTTTAAATTGAAGACTGCAATTCAGTAGATATGATAAATATATTACACTTATCATGGTCTGTCTGACGGGCTTGCAATTGCAACAACAGATACAGTCTCATTATACACAAATGTTCCACAAGACATGGTACTTCAAATACTGACTGAAATGTTAATCACCGCGTCCACCTGTACGAACTCCGACCGTTTATATTATTGATCTAGCAACAATAACTTTAAAGTAGAATTATTTTGTTTTTGATGGGCAATATTACAGACAGCTATGGGGGCCACAATGGCACTGAGCATGGCAAGTTTGTATGTTGGAGAGTTTGAAAAAATAATAGTTACCTCATTGCCCTTTTGCAAGTCATGCTAAGTTAATGGCGAAGATTAATTGATAGCCAATGGGAAGTGTAGATGATGAGCGGTATACACAATTGGTATAAACCACAACAACAAATGGTATAGCGCTAAAAAGTTCACGGATCCTTACACTGGATTACTCAAAAAATGAAGCGTAAAAAGAAGCTCAATTATATCAGGGTCTCTCGCGAAGCTTCCCTTATATCTCTCCGTTCTTTGAACACTCTAATTTGCTTGACATTGCTTAAAACTTGCCTTTTTTGCTTTTGTTCTCACACCTGCAAGATCACTCCAATTTGGATTACCCTCTGCAGGGTGCTTCACGCAATACAAAGACGATTCTTCTGACTGCATATGGGTTTTATTCCCGTCTTATGCATTGGACACTCATTACTGTCGCTATAAGTTGATTTCTTGGATCCCTCCCGATGCAGCCCATGTGGCAAAACATGGTCCATGTCAGGGGACTGAAACCTTCCTTCAACTACTCATGAATAAAGATGGAAAGGCTGAATCTAACTTCTTTTTACGCTTCATTTTTTGAGTAATCCAGTATAAGGATCCACGAACATTTTAGAGCTATACCATTTGTTATTGAAGATTAATTGATGACATTCTAATTCTTTGGACAGGAGGCCATTGTCTCTTTGATGAATTTATACAGTGGTTAAATACCTGTGACATGCATTTACAAATTTACCTCATCATTCAATATGGTTTCCTTACCCTTTTTGGATATAACGATTTTCTAAAATAGTACTTTTTTCTTTTACATTTATCAAAAACCAACAGATAGAAATACAATACTTAGATTTAATAGCTGTCAATCCCAACCTTTACATGAAAATATACTATTTGGACAATATGTGTGTCTCCGACTGAATGAATTTATTTATTTTATTTAATTCTTTTCTATACCGACATTCATAACACAAGTCATATCATACCGGTTTACATAGAACAAGGGTAAAAATCACATTAGAAATTTATAACAATATGTATAAGAAGCAGATACAGTAGAATACTGCGTGAGACATAACAGATTTGAGGGTGTGAGGTGGGTAGAACCAGGGTAGAGATAAAAGATACTGGGGGGGGACGGGGGGGGGGGACATTAACAGAATATAAAGGAAGAGAGAAAAGTGGGGGAAGAACAGAAGAGCTATATTTAAACCAAACAACAGTGGTATGCCATAACCACCCTATACAGTAAAATAAACAATATAAATAAAAGCTGGCCAATAAGCAAATGACAAATGAGAAACTAAGCAATATGAAATAATGAAAGAGGAATTTACACATAAATACTGGTTGTGCCATAACACTATACATATGAAACTAGACCCTATAGAATATTGATTGTGACAAAAAGGCAATGTAATTACTGGAAGCGGGGTTTAGCAGTTGAAATACTGGTTGTACATTTACAGATTAAGGGGATTAGGGTAGGGTTAGGAGAAGGCTTGTTTGAACAGCCAGTCTTGAGTTTCTTTTTAAAGGTCAATGGGCAGTGTTCCTGGCTTACGTCTGGAGGCATGGAGTTCCACAGGGATGGCCCAGCTACAGAAAAGGCACATTCCCTAGTGGATGTGCGAAGAGTGGATTTGGAGGGGGGTGGTGTGTGTGTGAAGGGTTCCTTTATAGGCCGTTCTTATTGGTCTTATTGAAGTGTGACGCCCCCGCCCTGCGCTCTCCCCTCGCCCCGGGTCGGCCCTCCCTGCGCGGTCGGCGTATCGGGGCCAAGGGAGTTGGACCCGGGACAGGCCTCCCACGTGGACACCCGGGAGGCCCTTCTGATTAATCCAGCGCCGAAAGAAAACAGCCAGGCAGACGGAACTTACTTTGAATCTCTAGGAAGGGAGTCGCTAAGCCGGCATTCATCCAACCACCTCAGAATTCATCCAGCCACCCCAGCATCCTTCAGCCACTTCAGCTTTCAATCAGCCTCTTCACCATTCATCCAGCCAAGGAACTGCACAGCCATGCTACATTAATCCTATCCCCTTAAAGAATACATCCACAATCCATCACATCCATCACGCCATAGGATAACATCTGCTAGGAAATCTTGTCAACGTGAACTCTTTATTCCTATTAAGATGCTAGGATACCCAATACCCACATTACATCACAGTACCTTATTCAAGATGAAGCCACCGTTGCGATACCAACTCATATCCCGCAGAAATCTAACTCCGGTGATGATCTCCCCCCTTACGCAACTACTTGGGCTGGCCCTATTCACTTTAACATTATTCAATGCCCAATCAATCACCAAAAAAACCCACATCCTACACGACTATTTGCTTGATGCCAAACCAGACATCTGTGCCATCACAGAGACCTGGCTGAAGCCCTCAGACACAGTTTTAACAAATCAACTTCCTACACAGATATACGATGTCTTCTCCATCCCTAGAAAAAAGAAAAAAGGGGGAGGTCTCCTCCTAGCTGCCAAGAAAGTTCTAAATCTCACTCTACAACCTACAGCCTGTGCGCGCGATTCTGTATTTAAATTAGGTGGTGCGGTAGAAATGGGCAAAAGGAGGTGCTAGGGACACTAGTGCGTCGCTAGCGCCTCCTTTTGACCCGGAGCGGCGGCTGTCAGCAGGTTTGAAAGCCGACGCTCAATTTTGCTGGCGTCGGTTCTCGAGCCCGCTGACAGCCACGGGCTCGGAAACCGGACGCCGGGAAAATTGAGCGTCCGGTTTTCGGCCCAACAGCCGCCGGCCCATTTAAAATTTTTTTTCTTTTTACTTTTTTTTACTCTTCGGGACCTCCGACTTAATAACGCCATGATATTAAGTCGGAGGGTGCACAGCACTTTCCCGGTGCTGGCAGAAACTAGCGCCTACCTTTGGGTAGGCGCTAATTTCTGAAAGTAAAATGTGCGGCTTGGCTGCACATTTTACTTTCTGTATCGCGCAGGCATACCTAATAGGGCCATCAACATGCATTTGCATGTTGAGGGCGCTATTAGGTGCCGCGGGTTGGACACGCGTTTTCTGCCCCTTACTGAATAAGGGGTAAGGGAAAACGTGCGTCCAAGGGCAGGTTAACAGTGCGCTCCGTCAGAGCGCACTGTACTGTATCGGCTTGAAGGTTTCTCACACCCTAAATCTATCCAGCACAGAGAATAGCAAGACAGTACCCAGGATACAGGCTTCCTTCCCTGCTGCTTGCCCCATTGGCTCTTCTCCCCTTCCAGCTCCCAGGAGACAAGAGCAGAGCTCAGTACACTCATGCCAACACAAGTTAGAGGTGTGTATAAAGTCAGAAGTTACAAAGACCAGAAATCCATGCACCAGATACATTTTTTTTTTAATGGTTTTCATCATCAAGCAGAGTTATGCTGTCCTGAAGCAACATATCTTTCTCCTGTATTGATGGAAAACAGTATATATGTATATGCTATGTATTTGAAATGTTTTTACTCAGGATTAAAGTATAAGTTACAGCTAAAACCAGACTTGCCTGATATTATCTTTATGGTTAGTTCACTATTGAGAGTTTCATCTCTCTCCACCAAACGTCATGGTGTTTTTCAGCTGTCAGAGCAACCAGTCTTATTCAAACAACTAGATAAACAAAACACTGCATTAGGTTTCATTGCTTTTTCTTTAATGCAAACTTGAAAGAAACTGAACAGAGCTACAGTTTGCCATGCAATATGTGGTTTGAAGTCACAAAAATGATATAAGCTTATTTCTTAAAGGGTTCTATAAAGTTTATAAATTGTTCTCCCAGTACTTATCATGGCTCAAAAAAAAAAAAAAAAAAAGTACTAGCAACTACAGTGCTGACAGAGCTGCATGAAGATGCAGTCACACTGTTCGTAGAGTATAAATGGGGTACCACAAAATTTGTTAGACAAAAACAAAAAAAAACAGCTGAGCTATGATAACAACTTTGTTGAGGTTAATATCAGATGTCACAAAGAAGCAAGACCTCCTCCTTCAAGTAATGCACAACAATGAACCTGAAGTTGCTTACAGATTTACTATTCGACCTCTTCCCCTCCCTCCTGGCACTACATTCATAAGAAAAATAGAAAATTTTGTTTTAAGTTCCTCATGCCCACAATGAGAGCAAAGACTATATCAACCTTAGGTATTAGTATCATAAGTACATAAGATTTGCCATACTGGGTCAGACCAAAGGTCCATCAAGCCCAATATCCTGTTTCCAAGAGCGGCCAATCCAGGTCACAAGTACCTGGCAAGATCCCAAAGGGAGGATTATATTCCACGCTGCTTATCCTAGGGATAAGAAGTGGATTTCTGCAACTTCTCTTTAATAATGGTTTATGGAATTTTCCAAACTCTTTTAAAATGCAGCTATACTAATAGCTTTCACATCCTCTGGCAACAAATTCTAGAGATTAATTATGCGTCGAGTAAAAAAATATTGTCTCTTATTGGTTTTAAATATATCACCTAATAACTTCATTGTGTATCCCCTTCTTGGTATCTTCAAAAGAGCAAACAACTAATTAACATTTACTTGTTCCATGACACTCATTATTTTATTGGCCTCTATCATATCTCCCCTCAGTTGCCTCTTCTCCAGGCTGAAGAGTCCTAATCTCTTTAGCTTTTCCTCATAGGGGAATTATTCCATCCCCTTTATCATTTTGGTTGCCCTTCTCTATACCTTTTCTAGTTCTGCAATGTCTTTTTTGAGATGTGGTGACCAGAACTGCACACAGTACTAAGATGAGAATGCACCATGGAGCAATAAAAAGCATTATGATATTTTCTTTAATTCTCCAATCCTAGCATTTCCTGAATAGTGACTCCTAATATGGAACCTTGCATAGTGTGGCTATAATTTGGGTTACTCTTCCTTGTGCATCACTTTGCATATCCATATTAAATATTATTGGACATTTGCATGCCCAGCCTCTCAGTTTTACAAGATCCTCTTGCATCTTCTCACAATTCTCTTGTGATTTAACAACTTTAAATAATTTTGTATCATTGGCAAATTTGATCACCTCACTCATTGTTCCCATTTCCAGGTCGTTTACAAATATATTAGAAAGCAGTGGTCCCAGAACAGATCCCTAAGGCACTCTACTATTCACCTTTCAGCCCTACTTTCCTTTTTCTATCTTTTAACCACAATAGGATACTGCCTCCTATCCCATGACTTTTTAATTTCTTAAGTCATTTCTCATGAGGGACTTCTTTCTGGAAATTCAGATAAACTATATTAACTGGCTCACCTTTATCCACGTTTATTTACATCCTCAAAAAAAAACTTATCAGATCAGTGAGGCAAAACTTCACTTGGCTAAATCCATATTGGCTTTATCCCATTAAACTATAATGAGCTAGATCAGGGGTCAGGAACCTTTTTGGCTGAGAGAGCCATGAACGCCACATATTTTAAAATCTAATTCCATGAGAGCCATACAATATGTTTAAAACTAAATACAAGTAAATGTGTGCATTTTATGTAAGATCACACTTTTAAAGTACAATAAGTCTCTGAAAATATTACACCAGGCCTTAAGACACCAATACATCTCCTATTAGGAAAACGGACCAAGTCAGGCTGCTATAGAGTCCTACACAGAAACTACACGCCAGCAGAAAACCTCACCTGAATCACGTGCTGTCCCTCACCTAACAGAATAAAGAGACCAAAATGCATAACAAGAAGCATGCAGAAAAAACTGAATTGGAAACTGCAACAAGCCAGAGTCTCTGTATGCAGTGTAACGAAGGAAAAAAGAAACATCACCCATCCTTATAAAACAAATCAAGAAATATAAAATCATCAGCAGTAAAACTGTACTAACAAAAAGAACATATTTCGAAACAGCTGATGAGTGGAATATCCAATAATTAAAAACTCATATAAAACATTTCCAGATACCAACAAAATATTTCAAAATAGCAGACACAAAGACCCAGTAATGAAAAATAATAAGGATACAAAATTTTTTTTGCTCTGCATACCTGGGAACGTTTGATATCCAGGTGTCCTGAGATTGTTCTGAATTAGCAGGAGGCGGGGTGGTTTGCTTGGAACTTTCTCCTCTCTCAGTCACATACCAGTGCTCTCTCTCACACTGGCTCTCAATGACACACCTATACACACATGCTCTCAGTACTCACATGTACACATGTTTTCTCTCTCTCACTTATATAGGCTCTTAATTACACATTTACACACATGCTGTCTATCTTTTCACGCTTACACACACACACAGGCTTTCAATCACATACATGCTGTCTTTTTCTCTCACACACAGACTCTCATTCACATGCTTACAAACATGTCCTCTCTTTCTCTCATTTACACACAGGCTCTCAATCACATACTCACATGCTCCCTCACCTAAATCAGCTCTCAATCACACACAGACACACATGATCTCTCTCTTACTTATACACACAGGCTCTTAATCATACATACACATGATTTCTCTCACACACAAAGGATCTCAATCATACAAACAGGTTTTCAATCACAAACTTACACATACAGGTTCCCAATGGTAAACTTACATTCATGCTCTCTCTCTCACAGGCAGGCTCTCAATCACAGAAATACTCTCTTTCACATATACAGGCTCTCAATCATTCACATACATGCAATCTCTCACTCACACACACAGGATCTCAAACACACATGCTTGCTCGCTCATTCACTCTCTCTCCCCCACCCCGGGAACTCGCGGCAGCAGCAGCCTCCTCCCAACCCTAACCTCCTTCATTTTCAGCCTTCGCGGAGGCGGAGTCCCATCGGCCGCGGTTGAAGCTCTTCATTTTCCTCCGAGCCGCGCTGCAGTCTTCTTTTCGTCGGACCGACGCAGACCACATTAGCGTGGCCTCTTCTTGCCGCGCACGCACCCGATGCTCTCCACTTCTGGGCCACGGGGGGGGGGGGGGGGGCGGGAAGAAGAGACCACACTAGCGTGGTTTCTTCTTCCCGCGCACGCACCCGATGTTCACCACTTCCTCTTCTGGGCTGCAGGGGTTGGGGGGGGTGGGAAGAAGAGAGCATGCCGGTGCCGCCGACTCCAGCTATTCTGCCGCGTTCCGCCCGGGCTGACAGCATTTTAAGCCCGGGCAGAGGAGGACCAGGGAGCAGCTGGGTCAGCGGGGGACTGGAAAGTATGGCGACACTTGTCTACGAGCCAGATGCAGCCCTCAAAAGAGCCATATCTGGCTCACGAGCCATGGGTTCCCGACCCCTGAGCTAGATGTTCAGAAATTTTGATCTGTATGATAGTTATCATTTTGCATGGCACATGTCAGAATCACTGGTCTGTAGTTTCCTGATCACTCCTTGATCCTTTTTTTTTTTTTTTTTTTTTTTTTAAACTGGCTTTATATTGGCAACCCTCCAGTCTTCTGGTACCAAAGAATTACTAACAGCAGATACGCAATTTCATTTCAGTTCTTTCAGCACTCTAGAATGTATGCCATCTGGTCCAGGTGATTTACTACTCTTTAGTTTGTCAAATGTGTCCTATTATATCTTCCAGGTACAATGAGATTTGTTTCAGTTCTGCTGAATCATCACCTTTAAATATAATTTCTGGCATGGGTATCTCACATCTTCCTCAGTGAAAAGTGAAGCAAAGTAAACATGGAGTGCCTCAGGAATCTGTACTAGGACTGGTGCTTTTCAATATATTTATAAATGATCTGGAAAGGAATACGACGAGCGAGGTTATCAAATTTGCGGATGATACAAAATTATTCAGAGTAGTTAAATCACAAGCAGACTGTGATACATTACAGGAGGACCTTGCAAGACTGGAAGTCTGGGCATCCAAATGACAGATGAAATTTAAACGTGGACAAGTGCAAGGTGTTGCATATAGGGGAAAATAACCCTTGCTCTAGTTACACGATGTTAGGTTCCATATTACGAGCTACCACCCATTATAGTGGATAATACTTTAAAATAGTCAGCTCAGTGTGCTGCAGCAGTCAAAAAAGCAAACAGAATGTTAGGAATTATTAGGAAGGGAATGGTTAATAGAACGGAAAATATCATACTGCCTCTATATCGCTCCATGGTGAGATCGCACCTTGAATACTGTGTACAATTCTGGTCGCCGCATCTCAAAAAAGATATAGTTGAGATGGAGAAGGTACAAAGAAGGGCAACCAAAATGATAACGGGGATGGAACAGCTCCCCTATGAGGAAAGGCTGAAGAGATTAGGGCTGTTCAGCTTGCAGAAGAGACGGCTGAGGGGGGATATGATAGAGGTCTTTAAGATTATGAGAGGTCTTAAACGAGTAGATGTAACTCGGTTATTTACACTAGGGGGCATTCCATGAAGTTAGCAAGTAGCACATTTAAGACTAATCGGAGAAAATTCTTTCACTCAACGCACAATAAAGCTCTGGAATTTGTTGCCAGAGGATGTGGTTAGTGCAGTTAGTGTAGCTGGGTTCAAAAAAGGTTTGGGTAAGTTCTTGGAGGAGAAGTCCATTAACGGCTATTAATCAAGTTTACTTAGGGAATAGCCACTACTATTAATTGCATCAGTAGCATGGGATCTTCTTGGTGTTTGGGTAATTGCCAGATTCGGCCTTTGTTCAAAACAGGATGCTGGGCTTGATGGACCCTTGGTCTGACCCAGCATGGCAGTTTCTTATGTATTTAATCTCTGCTATGGCTTTGTCATCCCCAAGTGCCTCTTTTACCCCTTGAACATCTATTGGTCCAGTGACTCCGACAGGCTTTTTACTTTGAATGTACCTGAGGTTTTTATTATGAGTTTTTGCTTCCACAAGCTTGTTTTCAAATTCTCTGACTTCCTTATCAATGCTTTGTATCTAACTTGCCAATGCTAATGCTGTTTCCTTCATTCTCATCCCTTTTCCATTTCTTGAAAGATGTTCTTTTAGACATTATAGCCTCTCTCACCTCACCTTTTAACCATACTGGTAATTGTTTAGCCTTCCTTCCAAGATGTGGAGGTCCATATTCAGACACAGTCTGGCTAACTTTGGAGGTGTATTCAATAATGAAACCACACTACTGAATACAGCCGGCTATCTTAAAGTTAGCAGGCTAACTATACCTGCCTAACTTTAGGACAGCTCTTTGGTCCAACCAAGTTGGCTAAGTCATCTGGCTAACAACTCCTCCCAGTTACATCCCTGAAATGCTTCTAACTTACATGGTCATTTATCATTTTGCGTTAAAGCCGTAATGCATACAATAACACCATAATGCACGCGTTAAAATAGTGCAACACACACTAGTATGCAAATGTATTTATTTATTTATAACTTTTTTTATACCAAAGTTCAGGTAACAGAGTTACTTATCACTCCGGTTTACATTGCAACAGGTAGTAAACAATGACAACATGTGTCTTACAATGAACAAGGGAGTGAACAACTTGGATAACATAACTAGGAACAAGAACAGTACAAACTATTAGAGAGAATCAAGCCCATGGGGAGGGAGATTTGCTAATGGCGGGAGGGGGGGGGAATAATTTATTATTGATTGGTAAAAAAATGGACATAGGTTCTGGGTGTCGACAGTCTGTGGGAGTTGTGGAAGACTTAGTACATTATGGGAATGCTTGACCGAACAGCCATGTCTTGAGTCTTTTTTTGAACGTGTTGTGGCAACGTATCAGCCTTAGTTCAGGAGGAAGCAAATTCCACTGTTTGGGGCCTGCTGTGGATAGAGCTCTTTTACTTAAAGATGTTTTCATGGGAGGTGCGTGTAGAGTTCCTCTTTGTGCTAATCTTAGCGGTCGGGAAGACGTGTGAAGTTGAAGAGGGATTCTGAGGTCCAGTGGAGTGTTGTTGAATATGGCTTTGTGGGTGATTGATAGAAGTTTGAAGAGGATTTGAAATTTGACTGGGAGCCAGTGGAGCTTTTTTAGAATTGGTGTTATATGGTCTCTTTTGCTGGATTTAGTGAGACACCTTGCTGTTGCATTCTGTAACAGTTGAAGAGGTTTTAGGATGTAGACTGGGAGACTGTGTAGCAGTGAATTACAGTAATCTATTTTTGAGAAAATGATGGATTGTAACACTGATCTGAAATCATGGAAATGGAGGAGGGGGTCGAAGCCTTTTTAGAACTTGGAGTTTGTAGTAGCACTCTTTAACCGTAGTGTTGATGAAACCAGAGTAGCTCAGTTGGTTATCCATGACCACCCCAAGGTTTCTGACCCGAGGGGAGAAAACTGGGAGCGGTGTAAGGTGAGAGCTGTTCAATGGAAGGGTGCTGTCTTGAGTGATCAGGAGGAATTCTGTCTTGTCGGTGTTATCAGGTTGAGATTTGACAGGAGTTTGTTAATGGAGAGGAGGCAGGAATTCCAAAAAAGTAAGGTCTTTTGTAGTGATTCGGTGATAGGAATAAGGATTTGGACGTCATCGGCATATACGTATTTTTATTTATTTATTTAACATCTTTTTTATACCGACATTAAAATACACATCATATCGGTTTACATTGTAACGAAAGGTTGAAATTACATGGAACGGGGGGGGGGGGGGGGGGGGGGGGGAGAACTGAGAGAGGATATGCGTAAGAGAGTAGGGGCTCAAAGGAGCCAGAAAAGTCAAGCAAGGGGAAGGGGAAAAGGGAGATGAACATATTTACAAATTTACAACATTGCTCGTAGTCATGAGAGAGAACATAATTACATAATTACAATAGGGGGGGGGGGGGGGGTCGGCTAGTCTGGGAAGGCCAGGTGGAAAAGCCATGTTTTAAGCATCTTTCTGAATTTGAGGGGGCAGGGCTCCAGTCGGAGGTGGGATGGCATGGCGTTCCATTGTGTTGGACCGGCAATAGATAGGGCACGTTCCCTGGTTGCCGAGAGGCGGGCCCTCTTGAGGGGTGGGACCTGAAGGGTGCAAGCAAGGTTTGCTCTGGTAGGGCGGGCGGATTGTGAGAGTTGGAGAGGTTCGCTGAGCCATGAGGAGTTGTTCTTGTAAATAGATTTGTGTATAATGGTAAGGGATTTGAAGAGGATACGGAAAGAGATAGGTAGCCAATGCAGTTCCTTAAGGACTGGGGTTATGTGGTCTGTTTTACGTGTGTTGCTAAGGAGTCTTGCCGTGGCGTTTTGAAGTATCTGGAGGGGTTTGATAGTGGAGTAGGGGAGTCCAAGATAGAGGGAGTTGCAGTAATCCAGCTTCAATGAGAGGGTGGCTTGGATGACTGTTTTGAGATCGTGTGTGTGAAGTAGTGGCTTGAGTTTTCTGATGGTGTTAAGTTTGTAGAAACCGCCTTTAAGGACAGAGCTGATGTGATTTTTTAGGTTCAGGTGTGGGTCAATGAGGACACCGAGGTTTCGGACGGCGGGCTGTGAGGTTAAGGAGAGGGTCTTGGGGTCGTTGGGGGGGGGGAGGAGCTTGAAGGGTTGATGGTTGTGGATGAGGATGAGGAGAAGCTCGGTTTTTGAGGCATTGAGTGCGAGTTGAAGGGAAGTGAGTAGAGAGTTGATGGATGATAGGCATTCCTCCCAAAAGCTAAGGGTGGCGGAGATAGTTTCATGGAGGGGGATGATGATCTGGACTTCATCAGCATAGATGTAGAATTTAAGCCCAAGGTCGGAGAGGAGATGACAGAGAGGTAGGAGATAGATGTTAAAGAGGGTGGAGGAAAAGGAGGAGCCTTGGGGTACTCCTTGTGTGAGAGAGAGCTTAGATGACTCTGAGCTGCCTAGTTTCACGGAGAAGCATCTGTTAGCCAGGTAGGATTTGAACCATAGGAGGGCGGTGTCGGAGATACCTATGTTTACGAGGCGGGAGATGAGGAGATTGTGGCTTATCGTGTCAAAGGCAGCTGAGATATCTAGGAAGGCAATGAGAAAATTGTGTCCCTGGTCTAGGCCAATGAGTAGGGTGTCTGTGAGGGAGAGTAGGAGAGCCTCAGTGCTCAGGTTCTTGCGGAAGCCAAATTGGGATGTGTGAAGGATGCAGTTGTCTTCTAGGTATTCCATAAGTTGGGCGTTTACTACTTTCTCCATAACTTTGGCGATGAAGGGAAGGTTTGAAATGGGACGGTAGTTGGAGGGGTCTTTGGGGTCTAGAGATGATTTCTTGATGAGGGGTTTGATTACTGCGTGTTTTAGTGTGTCAGGAACTGTACCAGCGGATAGGGAGCAGTTTATGATGTCTGCTAGGGGTTGGGCAATAATGTTGGGGATGGAGAGGAGCGCTTTGGTGGGGATAGTATCGGAGGGGTGGGAAGCAGGCTTACTTCTTTTGAGGATGGACTCTATTTCCTTAGGGGAAGTAGGGTCCAAGGTGTGTAGTGTGTATTTTAGGGGGGTTTGTTGTTCGTTGGGCTTACAATTACTAGGCGAAGGAGTCAAGGGCATAGGGGTAGACATGGGAGGAAACCTGCGGAGTAGGTTGGCAATTTTGTTTTGGAAAAAGTGAGCTAACTCTTCACATTTAGCGCCGGTGTCCACATCTGAAGTAGCTGGTGTGGTGGGTTTTGTCAGAGCTGCAACATAGGTGAAAAGGGTCTTTGGGTTGAATGAGTATTGATGTATTTTGGCAGCGTAGTAGTCCCGCTTGGTTTTTTGGATAGCAAGGCGGTAGGTGTGAAGGTAGGATTTGTAGGAGGAGGCGTTCGAAGGTGTGGGGTCTTTGCGCCATATTCTTTCTTTGAGTCTGAGGTTGTGTTTCATATGGCGTAGCTCAGGATTGTACCAGGGTTTTTTACTTGAGAGGGTGGGGTGTTGGCTGCGAATGATCAAGGGGCACAGGTTGTCGGCTATGTCTCGGGTGAGGTTATCCCAGGAATTAAGAGCAGATTCGGGTGTGGAGTGATCAAGCTTATCAAGGGATTCTGTGATGGGTTAACTTTAGATTAGAAAGGAGATGACAAAGCGGGAGAAGATAGATATTGAATAACGTAGGGGATAGCGAAGAGCCTTGAGGGACCCCTAAAGTGGAACTGAACGGTGGTGACTCTTTGCTATTGATCTTAACTTTGTAGTTTCTGTTCTGGAGGAAAGATTTGAACCAGTTTAGAGCTTTGTTTTTGATGCCAATCTCGGATAATCTTTCGATGAGAAAATCATGGTTGACCGTGTCAAAGGCGGCCGAGAGATCAAGGAGGATGAGCAAACAGGGATGTTTGTTTTCTAGATTCATGAGAATGTTGTCTGACAGAGTTAAAAGAAGAGTTTCGGTACTACGGGATTTGCAAATCCCGTAGTACCGAATGTAAACAAATGTGACATTTGTTATGCAAGTGGGAGGAGATTGGGTGGAGTTAATGGTAATGAGCAGTTCTTAATATCAAATGCGACAGAGAAATGCACAGCAATGTGGGTTTTGATGACAAATAACTACACCTTTTTTCTGTGCATTACTAGGTGAAAAGGTTTTGAGAGAGAGAGAGAGAGAGAGAGAGAGAGAGATATTTATTATAAATAGTAAAATGACAAGTACGTTAGGCTATAAAATTTTCTCCAATATATGTGAATAGTACCGATTCTGAAATATATTCATAGGCAGGTGACTCTCATACCATCCCGCAAGCTCATTGGCATATCTGCTCTCAAGCCGCATCAGGGATCATCTTTAATCACTGGTCACAATTTTGCCCATGTATTTATATGCTAGTTTTTTACTTTTTGTTCTTTTTCTCTTTTTAAATAAAAATTGTACTTCCCTTATGAAGCTCAATGTCCGCAGAGGGTGATGCCCTTCCAATTACTTTTTTAAATGCAGTCCAGAGTTCAGTTCGACGTGCACGTTTCGCGTCCTGTGCTGCTTCAGGAACCTGTCTGGCTGTATTCGCGTGTGCCAAATTTCCTTCGGTTACACTTCAATATTGCCTCGCGAACGTGAAATTCATTTCGTCGCGGTCTGGGAGAGATTTCTCCTGTGCTCTCAAGCCGCATCAGATGATCCCTGATGCTTTTTGAAAAGAGCTTTCAGAATTCATTGTTGAAGATGCAAAAGCCATGTTTCCAGAATGAAGAAAAACTGCATGGTAACTTAGTCAGGTGTTTCCCCACATATGAATGTTATTTTCCTAGCGTGTAGCCAGATGGACTCAGGACCAGTGGGTTATGTGCTCCTCTGCAAGCAGATGGGAGACCGAGGCAGATTTCAAAGCTGACGTCACCCTAGATATACCCCTGCAGTGACCTCAGCTCCTCAGTATTTCTCAGTCTCCCTAGCAGATGAGGACACTATCCTCTTGCTAGCGGGATTACAAAAAAAAAAAAAAAAAAAATTTCAACTTTAAGAAGAGTAGCCCCGCTCTCCTGCGGTGATACCCAATAGTCCCTCCCCCAGTCGAGAATCCCCAAGGTGATTTCCGATGCCTCAGAAGTGCCTTGGTCCGGTCTCCGGCATGGACTTAGCCGCTGAAGCGACTGAAAGGCAGCGGGGAGCAAAGCAGAGCATGGCGGTGAAGGCCAAAGCCCTCTCCCCCCACAGCTGGAGACCGTCTCTGTATTCAGCCGGTAAGCGCTGAGACCAGTAAGTTCTTTTAAAAAAAATCTTAAAGCCAGAGAAGAAGAGGGACTCTGGCGAGTTTTCTCTGGTCTCCTTTCTCGGCATGCTGTACCAGCGACGTAATAAGGGGAGGCTCCGAACGGGTTGAGCAGCCCCCGATGGACTAGGCCCCATTTTTTCGGCTCTGAGAGTTAGCCACATGGCGATCCCGGTGGCGCCTTCTTGATCCCGGTGGGCTCAGAAACCATCTTCCCCCCTTCCTACCTCAAGAGATTGGCAGTGGAATCCACACTGAGAAGACTACTCAGTCTGAAGGCTATAACTCTGGTACCTACACCCCAGCAAAATACAGGGCACAATTCCATCTATTTTATTGTGCCCAAGAAAGAGGGGTCATTCCGACCCATCCTGGACCTCAAGAATATCAACCGTCATCTATGGATCCTACACTTCTGCATGGAAACTATCCACTCAGTAATAATGGCAGTGCAACTGGGAGAGTTCCTAACCTCCATGGATCTCTCCGAGGCCTACCTTCACATCCCAGTCCATCAAGACCACCGTTTTCTAATGTTTTGCGGTGCTGGGCCACCATTACCAGTTCCAGGCACTACCCCTTCAGTCTGTTAACTGCTCCCAGAACATTCTCCAAAATTATGGTGGTCGTTGCGGCAACACTGAGGAAGGAAGGGATCTTGGTACACCCTTACTTGGACTACTGGCTGATCTGGGCGAAGTCTTCAGAAGAGAGCCTGCAGGTGACCAGCAGAGTCAAGAACCTTCTGCAGGAACTCGGTTTGGTTGTGAACATGGTCAAGAGCAGTCTGCAGCCCTCTCAGTCCTTAGAGTACCTGGGGGCCCGTTTCGACACCAGAGGAGGAGAAACGGGCCCCCAGAGGAGGAGAAAACTAATGGAACAAGTATGCCGATTGATGACCACTATGCGCCCCAAAGTATGGGACCACCTTCAGGTCCTCCGGCTCATGGCATCAACTCTGGAAGTAGTACCGTGGGCAAGGGCTCACATGCGGCCACTCCAACACACCTTACTATAACGCTGGAATCCACTGTCCCAAGACTACTCGATTCGCCTCCACCTACCAGCGGAGGTATGTTCTCAACTTCAGTGGTGGTTACAGGAAAGCCACCTAAGCTGAGGTGTAAGCCTATCCCCACCGAACTGGATCGGGCTCACCACAGACGTGAGCCTCTGAGGGTGGGGAGCCCACTGTTAGGAACTGATGGCCCAGGGACAATGGAACAAGGAAGAGGCAGAATGGAACATAAACCGCCTGGAAGCTCGAGCAGTCAGACTAGCTTGCCTGCGATTCAGCCACAGGCTCCAAGGGCAAGCGATTCGAGTGATGTTGGACAACGCTACAAAGGTTGCCTACGTCAACCGCCAGGGAGGAACCAGAAGCCAGCAGGTGTCTCTGGAGATAGACCCCCCCCTCATGGCATGGGCGGAGGTAAACCTACAAGGTATCTCGGCCTCCCACATAGCAGGGAAAGACAACGTCTTAGCGGACTGCCTCAGCAGAGAAAGCCTGGACCCAGGGGAATTGGCACTGTCGACCACAGTCTTCCAACTGATAGCAAATCACTGGGGCCTCCCAGCCATGGACCTACTGGCCACATCTCTTAATGCGCAAGACTCCAGGTTCTTCAGCCACAGACGAGAGCCACATTCCCAAGAAATCAACACCCTCGTCCAGACGAGGACTTACTGTATGCCTTCCCCCCCATGGCCTCTACTGGGCAAGATCATCCGCAAGAAAGAACACCACAGGGGACTAGTCCTACTACTGGCCCCGGATTGGTCAAGACACCCATGGTACGCAGACATGCAAAGACTCCTTGTGGGGAGCCCTCTGTACCTACCTCCACATAGGGACCTTCTCCAACAGGGCCTGATCCTTCACGAAGATCCGTCTTGATTCCCTCTTACGGTCTGACCCTTGAAAGGACTTGCCTGAAGAAGCGCGTTTACTCAAGGCCGTGATCGCCACCCTGCTCCACGCGCAGAAGTTCTCAACGTCTCATGTATATATAGATTATTATATAGAGATAGATTATATATCTATCTATATAAGAGAGAGAGAGAGAGAGAGAGAGAATTTTCAAAGCCTGGTGCGAGGACCGCGGGGTATCCCCGTGAATGGCCAAGATTCCCATGATTCTGGAATTTCTACAGGACGGTATGAAGAAAGGGTTGTCACTCAACTCCCTCTCCTGCTTCGGAGCCGAAGTGAACGGAATCCGTCTGTCAGCTCATCTGGATTTGACCTGTTTTCTAAAAGGGGTTAAGCAACTTCGACCACCCCTAAAGTTGCCGGTCCCCCTATGGAACCTCAATCTGGTACTGGACTTTCTAGCGGGATCTTCCTTCAGACCAATGCGCAGTCTGTCACTACGCCTCTTAACATTGAAGACGGTATTCCTGGTGGCAATATGTTCAGCCCGTTGCATCTCTGAGCTACAGGCACTATCTTGTCAAGACCCATTCCTTAGGTTCACTTCAGGAACGATATAGCTTTGCACCATCCCCTCCTTCCTACCGAAAGTGGTCTCAGAGTTTCACTTGAACCAAGCCATCTCCCTACCATCTCCAGATGAACATAAGGACTCGGAAGACTCCCACCTTCTTCGCCATCTAAATGTTGGCAAACTCCTGATACGGTACCTACAACAATCAGAACCAGTGCACAAAACTGAGCGCTTGTTCATTCTTCACAGCGGGAAGAGACAAGGCGAAGCGGCCTCACAAGTGACCATAGCTCGCTGGAACAAGGAAGTAATTAAAGGCAGCCTACATAGAGGCAGGGAAGCCTTTGCCCCTGCAGGTTAAGGCTCACTCTACTAGAGCCCAGGCAGTATCCTGGGCAGAAACCAAACTGCTGTCACCCACCGAGATCTGTTGAGCGGCGACATGGTCTTCCCTACATACCTTCTCCAGGTTCTACCACCTGGATGTCTAGGTTAGAGAAGACGCAGTGCAGCATTCGCAAGAGCCGTACTCAGTGGGCCTCGGGCAGCCTCCCATCCTGTCCAGGAGTAACTTTTGTACATCCCACTGGTCCTGAGTCCATCTGGCTGCACGCTAGGAAATGGAGAAATTACTTACCTGATAATTTTGTTTTCCTTAGTGTAGACAGATGGACTCAGCATCCCACCCACGGTTGCCCCCAGAGAAGGATGAGCTTAGAAAGCAAACCTCGAGATTATACAGATACAGGTAAGCCATTGCCTACCCTTAGTTCTGGACACCCACAGTTCGGCTGGTGTCGGCGTTAAGTTGGTTGAGTGCACTGGCGGTCTCCAGTTTTTTAAATCACTTGAATCAAACAACTTGATTAAAACTGATTAACTTGGTTTAAAGCAATATATATGTCCACAATGGCTTTTCAAGGAGAATACTGAGGAACTGAGGTCACTGCAGGGGTATATCTAGGATGACATCAGCTTTGAAATCTGACTCCGTCTCCCATCTGCTAGCAGAGAAGCACATAACCCACTGGTCCTGAGTCCATCTGCCTACACTAAGGAAAACGACATTATCAGGTAAGTAATTTCTCCATTCAAACATCTTTCTTAAAGAGATATTACATGGAGTGTCTGCGCTCCAAATTATAAACATTAGATACTATGCAAATAATGTCTTTAGAAAAAGGATTACTTAGATTGGTGAGACTGCCAAATCTTCTTCAAATATATACGGGCAGAACAGACACCAAATTGCAACAAACTGGTTTAAAATTACTTATAGGAGGATTAAAAAAAATATATATTTAAAAAAAAAAGACAAAACCTAGCGTAAATTGACTTTTGAAAATTGCTAAGATATATGCTACTCCTTTTGAAAATTGCCTCCTCAGATTGCAAGCTATCTTGGGAAAGGGCTCATCGTCCCTTGTACAATTTGTTGTAAAGTGCCCTGGTTTACGACACCTATATAAAGACTAAAATAATTTATCTCCCTCCCCACCCCCAACAAGGAAAGGAAACAACATTATCCATTATACCTCCAAGACTTCATGCTATTTCCTATGATACGTCTTTGCTAGAAAATGTAGCATTTTGTTTTCAGATAGGTAACAAAGACACTAGTAGCATTCCATTTACACTTTAGAACTGCTCCCTTGCCATAATTTGGAAAGGAGATAAGTGTTATCAGTTGGCTCCCATATTTTCAGGATAGGCTTGGATATACCCCAGGGCCTAGATGGAGTTGTAGTTCTGCTTTTGTGATTTACTGTTTTAATAACTATTTTCATTTGATATATAGGTCTAAGCCAGATGGCGAACTCCAGTCCTTGCATGCCACAAACAGGTCAGGTTTTCAGGATTTCTGCAATGAATATGCATGAGAAAGATTTGCATATAATGGAGGCAATACATGCAAATCTCTCTCAGGCACATTCATTGTAGATATCCTGAAAACATGGCCTGTTTATGGTACGCAAGGACTGGAGTTCGCCATCACTGGGTCTAGGCCGATTCTTCTTCGTTCCCTTTTGAAGAAACATAAAAATGTCAGGACCAAACGATCCACCCAGTCTGCTTAGCAAGCTTATGCCAGTATCTGCTGCACTGTGCAGGTTACCCTCCTGCTTATCAGTTTCCCAGACCATAAAAGTCAGGGCTCTCAAATGCTGTCCGAATCAGATTTTTCCTTAACCATTGCTGTGGAAGCAGAGAGCAATGGAGCTGCATCAAAAGTGACAGGCTTAGTGATGAAGGGTAGTAAAAGCAGCATTAGCAAGTTACCCCCAGGAATAAGCAGTGGATTTCTCCAAGTCCACCTCAATAATGGTTTATGGATTTTTCTTCTAGGAACTTGTATAAAACGTTTTAAAACCCAGCTACACTAATATCTTTCAGCACATCTTCCTGCAATAAATTCCAGTGTGCTTTTGAGCGACTGTCAGCTTTCCCCATCATCTATTTTAAAAGCTGCTCTATTTCCTTTTCAAAAGATTAATGCCAGCAGCCTGGTTCCACTCTGGTTAGGGTAAAGCCCATGCTACTGGAATAGGCTCGCCCTTTCCCACAAATGTTCCCCAGTGGTAACAAATCTAAAACCCTCTTTCCCTGCACCATTGTCTCATCCACGCATTGAGACTCTGGAGCTCAGCCTGCCTCTGGGGCACTGCATGTGGAACTGGGAGCATTTCTGAGAATGTAACTATGAAGGTTCTGAACCTCAGTTTCCTGCCCAAAAGCCTAGATGTAGCCTCTGGAACCTACCTCCCACACTTTCCTATGTCACCGATATCCACATGTACCATGACGGTCGCCTCCTACCCAGCAGTCTCTAAAATCTTATCTAGATGACTTGTGAGGTACACTACCTACCTTCACACCAGACAAGCAAGTTACCAAGTAATCCTTTTGAAAATGACCTATGTATTCAAGTGAACACACATGGTAACCATTCATCCTTTAGTACATCTGGCTCTTAGAAAGGGTGTGGAGAAGTTAGCTAGGGTAGGATTAATTGTTTGGGGGGCGGTTTCTACTTGCCAGACCAGTTTTGTCAGGCCTTAGCTACTTTTTTTTTTTAAGCAAATATTTCCTCATAACTTCCTTTTCTAGTTTTCTTAGTTCCTCTTTTGATTAAATTCATTGATTTCCTTTTTTCTTTGTGCTATTTCATTTCTTATAGTAACTTCATATTTATTTTACAACAAAAGTGTTCACCTATCATTATGATCACATTCTCTCTCTCTCTCTATTTTTTTTTAATCATCTTCTTGGATACCTACAGGGTTCTAAAAGGTTAGCAAACAGTTGTTTAATTTCACTGTAGTGTGTATGACTGAGTGGAAAATCAAAAGAACCAATAGAGACCTGATATGGAGTAATACACTCTAGTATTACCACTTTAAGGTTACAAATCTCAAATTGTGAAAAAAGAACAGAAATCACCTATTGTACAACAGATACATGACATCTAACTGAACAATGTTCAAGTATATTAAGCATTTCTAGCTCCTATCATACAATAGATCTGAAAGATAAAGATACAATAAACTTTAACCAGCACAGACAGGAAACAGGAAAGAAAAACATTTCTGTGATATGTGTATATAATAGTTAATTAGTTTAAGGCCAGATGTACTGAAGAGTTTGTCCATTCTTAGTCTTTTGGTAAAACTTTAGTTACCTAAGTCATTCCCCAGAGTCACTCAGCCTGAAAGCAAACGTCCATAAAAAGTTTGGTGATGCAGGTGTTGGATTTTTGTTCAATGAGAAACTTTTTTTTTTTTTTTTTTTTAATTGAGGAGAGTCATTTGTATCCAGAACAGGATTACGTCTGCAATGAAAACAGGCACTCCTTATTTAAATAAAGTATTCGGATGAGAAAAAAAAATTGAATATGGCTCTCTCTCTCCACCGACCCTACCCCCATCAAAAAATAAAAACACCCCAAAACGCTGAATTTTCTTTTGATGGCCTCTTCTCAATTAAATATATTAAGCACTTTTCTCTTTGGACACAAAATGAAACAGCTTGATATCTACAACAGTAGTACTAAATAGCAGTTTAAGTGATTCAATTACCAGTTAAAAACAATTAAGATCCTCTTTTTGTATCTGAGAAGGTACTGTTTAAAACCTTTGAAAGCTTAGTCCCCTCCTACCATTATGAAGAGAAGTGAATCGCCTGCTCCATTGATCTTTATCAAAACCTCACACTTATCCATATAAAGCATTAACAGTCAGCGAGTAGATTTAAGCAAGGATTTTGAAAAAGGCCATCTTTTCTTACAAAAAATACCAAAACGTAAAATGAAATATTACAAAAAACAAGGGAGATCTAAGAATCTAAAGGTTAAACAGATGAATGGATGTTTTTGAACACTTCAGTACTTTAATCCTTCTGGTTACGAACTGAAGTTAAATAAAATAGCGGCAGGTAGCATTTTTTATTCCTTTAATAGCGAGACGTTTCAAAATAGTCTCAATTATGTGCATTACGCTCGGTGATGACTGGCTACTACTAGTTTGGAAGTACTACTGGAAGCCCTCAAACTAACAGTCTTCTTGTGCTAGTAGCAATAGAAAACATCAGTCTTACTTAAAAAAATATATATATATAAATTATATATATAATTTGTTTTTCTTTTAATTGAAATGCTAAGCTTTACAGTGATTGCATTTATAGTGCCCACTCTTAGTGAGAGCAGTTTTGTGACTGCAGTTTTCTTTCTCGGCAAGGTTTTACTTTTATCAGAACAGTCAAGCAAACTTGACGTAAAGATGAACCACCTTCTCTTCTCACAAAAAGAAGGCAAGGCTACCAGTGAAAAATGTCGCCAGGGTACAGCCGTAGCGCAAACAGTACATTGCAGACTTACCAGGACGGTACATTGCCCTTTCTTCAAACCCAGCAAGCCCTTTACTCTTCAAAACCAAATAGAAGCAATTTCAAGAGAGGAAGATTTCCTTAAGCTGTTCGGTTTGGGTTTTTGGGTTTTTTTTTAAGCTTTCAACAGGACGTTTCCTTTTCAAGCGCTCCGGCACCCGGGAATGCCACAGTCACTTTCTGGCCATCTGCCGGCGTTCAGGCAGCTGGGCTCCCACTGCAGCTGACTGGGCGGCCAATAAGATCTTGCTGGATGCTATGCATGCACTGACACAGCCTTACTTTTACTTTGTAACCCAATCCGGGAGGACCTACACACAGTCTAACTGCGGCAGCAACAGCAGGCTTGCTCTCTCTGCGTCGGTTTCGATTCTACCCATATCATTATCGACTAATCCATGCTTGCCATTGCCCGGAAATTAACAGAAACCATGTGTTGTAGTCGCAGGATTTTTTTTTTGTTTTGTTTTTGTTTAACCAGAGAGACAAATGCTAGGAATAAACGGTTTTACAACAGGAAGTCAGTAAAGAAAAATATGGCAATAGGCTAGTCAAATAAGAGTGGGTGTCCACCCCAAACTACAGTCCACAGAGGAATTTCATCTGGCCTGTAATAGCCTGCGGGTTGTATTGTAGCTACCCCCCCGCCCCCGGTGCATGGGAGACTGCCCACACCTTTCTCCTCATCAGCAGTGCTTCAGCCTTCCTGCACTTTAAATGTTTGCGAAGCCAGCAGCTTCTGCAGACTTAAAAACCTTTGCGCAAGTCAGGATGGCTGGAGCACACCTGATGGACAGAGCTGGTGTTAGCTTTTATTGCTGCCCCGTGCAAACGATTACTGTGCTGCCCCCTTGTTCTGGTTTTTTTTTTTTTTTACACTTAATTTTTTATTGTTTTTTTCGATCACGGCTTATGTAAGGGTATTACACGCCCCTAGACAAACCTTACAGCCTTGTGCTCCTGCACTTCCCCCCACATCCCTCTCCAACACTATTAAAAATTATGCATTTATAACAGATTTTACATGAAAACCTTTTTTTTTTTACATTTTTATTCCACCTTTTGGGACTGGTCAGTCACTTCAAAACAAATTACATTCAGCTTCCATAGGAATTTCCCTGTACTTGGCTTATGCCAAAAGGGACCTATTTACTGATCATTTTTCCCATACACATGAGATGGGAGAAAACTCATTATTAGCAGAAGCCCACCACCACTTCCCCTAATAAGAGCAACAATACAACCTACACTGAAGAAACCAAACCTGATCTAAAACATAAGAACATGCCATGCTGGGTCAGACCAAGAATCCATCAAGCCCAACATCCTGTTTCCAACAGAGACCTCACCAGGTCACAAGAACCCAGCAATTACCCATATCTCCCTTTCCTAATCAAGATCATCAAGAAGGCAATGCTACTGCAACTCTCTGGTTACCTATTGACTACCAATGTCCTGAGTACCTTACCAATCTGGCTTCCAACAAAACCACAGCATCAAATCCTCACTTATAAGCCTGGTCGATGAACTTCAACTCTTGTCCAACCAGCTGCCTTACTAATATTACTTGACCTCTTAGCTGCCTTCAACACAATATACCACACGATCCTCATCTCCCAAGTAACAGAAATAGGGCTAGCATGTCCAACAACTAGCCTAGTTTATCTTCTACCTCAGTGGGAGCAGCCTGCTCTAAACCCTATCTGCTTCTCTTGAGGAGTTCCTCAGAGCTCTACCCTACTTTCCACCTTATTCAATATCTATATGGGCCTCCCAGCCACAGTCATCACATGCTACTCCTACACCCACAACATCCAAATCACATGCTACTCCTACACCCACAACATCCGACTATTAATGCCACTCAGCACAAACCAAGATAAAACCATGTTCAGTCTTTACTACTGTCTTAGAAAGATTGTGCCGCTTTGAACATTACCTGTTGGAGGGTCTGCTGAAGCGTGGCCTGCGAGCATTCTTTGCTTTTGCTGAGCCCTGTTGATGAAAAGATCTGTGGTTCGCGGCTGCTTCCTGCATCCGGGTCTTGGTGGTGACGTCGGGAGGAGGAGCCGGGTAGGCTTTTAAAATCCTGCCTACGCCAGCGCGATGCTGCTGGCGCGTGGCTTGTTCTGGCTTAGCCCAGATTTGAACGGATATGAACGGAGACTAACTTCTTCTGCGGCACTAGAGAACAACCAAAGCTAAGTTAAAAACTTTTGTTGTTATATTTGTCACAGTCTTGACTGGGTGTCTTATTCGCTATGCCTCACACCAAGAGGAAAGCGAAGTTAAGAGAAATTTCCTCTACATCCACTCCGAATAAATTGACACAGCCCAGTATTGTGGACTGTTTTCAGATTGTTTCCTCATCTATTCCGGAGGGGCCCGCTAATGGTTCAGGCCAGGAGCGGGAACTGAACCATTTGGCCAATGAAACATCCTTAACCCCCCGGGGTCCCAGAGAAACCAATCCCTCCCTCAGTGAAAGCGGTTGGAAGCCAGCCTCTGTTAAAAGATTCTGCTACCAATTTAGGAGATGCTGCGAATGAGACTAAAACTTCTGATATAGAAGTACAAAGTCAAGATCAAAAAGCTCATTCTCCAATATTAATAGGAGGATTTGATGGGACCTTTAATCAGCATAGAGTGTCGGAACAGTTATCTGGAATTGGGGACATTTCTGTTATTGTTCCTCAAAAATTTACTATTGAAGAATTAGGTTTAATGATGATAAACATGCAAAAATCTATTAATAATCTCATGTTAACAGTTCAAGATGCTTTGAAAAAGGATATAAATACACAAGAAAAAATTGTAAACCTGGAGAAAAATGTTAACCTATTTGATAAAAAATTGGGGGATATCCATAAAGTTCAAGTAAACTTAATAAGGTCAATTGAAGAATATGAAGGGAAAATTGAAATACTTGAAAATCAAAATAGGAGATTGAATCTCAGGTTATTGAATTTCCAAAAATCCATCTTGTAACACCAATTGATTTATTCAATAGTTATTTGAAAAATATTCTAAAGTATTCAGAAAACTCTTTACCTGTTATTTCAAAGAGTTATTACCTTCAACAATCACAAGAAGGGGAAAAACTGGAAAGTAAAGAGAATCTGAATTTGACAGATTTCATTGAAAGATCTTTTGAGTCTAAAATTGACAGTAGAGCTATGCTCTTAGTTCAATTTTTATCACCTGTGGAGAGAGATGCAGTGTTAAGATTGCATTTTAAATATCAAAAGTATGATTTTTATGGATGCCCCATAAGAATATTTCCTGATGTTGTTCGTACAACTCAGATGCGAAGGAAAAAATTTATAGAAATGCGAAAAGAAGTTCTGGAGAGAGGTGCTCAATTTAATTTAAAATATCCTTGTAGATGTTACATTAAGCATAAAGAGGGAAGGAGGGGAGATGGGTGGGTGGAGGGGAGGAGGGTAGATGGATGGGTGGAGGGAAGGGGGGTACCTGGGAAGATGTGGCAGAATTGTTGGGATTTGAAAGGGTTTAGTTTAATATATTTTTAGTCAGCTAGCTTTTGGTTTTAATGTATTTTAGTCATGTACCATGTTTTGTTTTTAGTATATATGTGTTTGAAGGTTGCTACTGCAACTTCAATCAATGTAAACCGCCTTGAAATGAACTTGAAAGCCGGTATATAAGATTGAATAAATAAATAAATAAATAAATAAATAAATATGTCTTCAATTATCCAGATCAGCTTCGAGCTTATTTAGACACGCATTCCTGATCACTCATATATCTGTTAAAGGGGGGAATGTATGAATGTGTGGAAAGACAACAATTGATTAAGTGATTTTCACTTTACTATATTCTTGTGCTATGCTCCTAATTTGTCTTAGCTATAATTGTTCTCTAGTTTTTCTTTAATAATATTTCCTGAGTATGGGATAAGGATATCATAAATATTTGTTAATTTAATTTAAGAGTATCCTTGGTGAGAGATAGTGTGATTATGATTATAATTATCCTGTGTATTTTTTTTTATTTGTAACCATTGAAATGTAATTAAAAAAAAAAAAAAAAAAAAAGAAAGATTGTAAACTGGCTACAGCAAAACAAACTTAACCTGAACCAAAAACGAAAAAAAACCACACAGATATTATGGATCAGTAAGAAAGAACCCATACAATCGTGCCTGAGTGTGATCTTTGGTGATACAACTCAAACTCTCAGCTCCCAAGTCTGGGGCCTAGATTTTACTCTGGACTCTCAACTCTCCATCAAAGCCCAGATTCAAATAGTGACTAAAGCAGCTTTCTTCCACCTTTGTCAAATCTGCCACCGCTGTTCCCTCCCAGAAGACACTTCACTAGAAAGATTGTGAACTGGCTACAGATAATTCCGCAAATCGCGCTAACAGCCGTTAATGCGATTTGCGAATGCAAATTCCAATTTTGTATTCAGGGGGCGGAGTTGGGGCGGAGCATATGTAAAGGTATCGTGTGCGGCGAAACAGCCGCAGTGTTAGCGCGGCTAATAGCTACCACCCTTTCATGTGCGGTACATTGTGCGCTAGAGGCCAGTAAAGGTGTAACGTGGTTCATGACATTTCCGGACAGCCTGGGGGGGAAGGAAGAGAGAGCGAGAGCCTTCCTATAATGTCTACTCCCTAGACAGGTATTTGTCTCCCTCTGGGAGGCCCACCTAGTAACTCGAGGTGGGGATTAGGTATGAGTGTAGGGGGTGGGGGCCACTTTCACATTCAACATGAGATGTACGAACAGAACAGTGGTCTCTTGTGAAGATTTGATGGCCTTCGGAGTAAGGAAACTCACTCCAAGATGAGATTTGGACAATGTTCTCTCCACCTAGCTTGATGGACACTCTACCTGGGCAACAACAAGCTAGGTGGAGAGAACATTGTCCAAATCTCATCTTGGAGTGAGTTTCCTTACTCCGAAGGCCATCAAATCTTCACAAGAGACCACTGTTCTGTTCGTACGTCTCATGTTGAATGTGAAAGTGGCCCCAACCCCCTACACTCATACCTAATCCCCACCTCGTTACTAGGTGGGCCTCCCAGAGGGATACAAATACCTGTCTAGGGAGTAGACATTATAGGAAGGTGCTCTCTCTCTCTCTCTCTCTCTCATGAAACAGGCTGTTCGCGCAGTGCGATGATTCTTTGGTTGTTTATCGTGCACCGCAAAGATGTTTTCGGGATTTGGAAAATGAGGCCCTAGGACAGTAGAGTAGGGTAGTCTTTCAGGGGCCACCACCAGTTTAGAGCTTCTTCTCGGAGCAAGAAGCACACTGACTTTACTTTGATGACTTTGTTTCTAATGTGGGGCGGAGCATTTTGTACCCAGGCATAAACCTGATTGAGGTATTTTTGAAGTTGCCCTCTAGTTCCATCAAAAGGATCTGGATATGGTGGTTCAGGCTTGGTAAAGGCAGCAGTATTAACATTATTTTTAACAGGTACCACTTCCTTTGTAGAAACTGGAGTAAAGGCTGATTTTGGTGAGATTTCAGGTTCCCCAAAATCCAAGTGCTTTCAGGAAAGCTTCAGAATCCCCTTGGGATGCAGTCTGGAACAACTTGTTAGCAAACTCCCTTGTTGTTCCAGGGGTTTCTGACAAATCAAGGACCTTCTAGTTGCCTCAGTATACCACCCAGCAATAAGTTCTTCATAGAACCGGTACAGCACACATGAATAAAGTTCCATGGGTCCTTTGGGTTGCCCCAAAACTCCATTGGGTATGGTGGTCT
Source organism: Rhinatrema bivittatum (assembly GCF_901001135.1). Classification (NCBI taxonomy): domain Eukaryota; kingdom Metazoa; phylum Chordata; class Amphibia; order Gymnophiona; family Rhinatrematidae; genus Rhinatrema; species Rhinatrema bivittatum. The sequence continues at coordinate 236,286,192 of NC_042623.1, forward strand.
CATATTTTGTATAAGACAATTTTTTAAGCTCAAAGAAGAAATGAATTGTATATCACAGTCTGTAGAAACTAACTCACAGTTTTTTATTCTAGTGTAAAATAAGGACTGAAATGTAATCAGGATTGCTGCATAGGCTCAAAGCACAATAGCTTGCAAGGCGTGGCACAGTTTAGGCAGTGCTCAGGAATGCAACTCTGGTTGCAGTTTAATGGCTGAAAAAGCTCAAATCTGAGGAATGTTCTCTCTAGCATAGCATACTTAAAACAAATACCTCATAAAAAAATATTCTAGCTCTAACAGAGTACTAGCTACACTTGATTTAATGTTCTCATTAGCTTTAGGGAATAACAAAGTGGTGGATGCCACAAGAAGTCTTTTTCAAATATTTATTAAAGGAGACGTTAAAATCATATGCAACTTGCATATGATTTTAACGTCTCCATTAATAAATATTTGAAAAAGACTTCTTGTGGCATCCACCACTTTGTTATTTCCTTACGGCTCTACTGGATCGCCTCACTAGCTTTAGACCAGGGCTAGATCCCTTTGAGTCTGGAAAAAAAAAAGGGACACAAAGCTTATAGTGGCAGGAAAAAATATTCAAGAATGCCTACACACTTTTTCTCTAGCCAGCTAGCTACAAAAGCTGGAGGCAGCGTAAGGAGTTCTCAGCATGTTCTCTGGCTGACGGCCCCTGCAAAACATACACAAGTATTGTGTATCAGAACTGGTTTTATTTAGAAACAGTGACAAAATAATTCCTGACGTCTGCACTGTAGGTAACTTAACAGGTAAGTCACAGTTTTATAAGGCTTACTTCCAGTCCAGGTATTCAGTGCAGGTGATTTCACAGTAGATCCTCTTCAGAGACAGCACACAACTTAAGTGGAGACAAACTTCCACTTACGGGCAAGGTACAAGACTTCCAAGCTTAACATCACAGTATAACAGTAATACACACTAGGCAACGAGCTCATGGGTCTTCCTCCAGGTTCCCAAACCTTCCTTTCACCTTCTAGGTTGTGTAAATGCTAAGAATCCCCTCAGGACCAATCCGGATCCTCAGGGGGTGGGGCCATACAACAGGATATCTGGCATCTGAAATGAGCCCTCTGAACCAGCTTGTGGCTCTATGAGCAAGACACCAGCCCCAAACCAAGCAGGCCCCAGTTCAAGACCAGGAACAAAATCTTTTTTTTTTTCCTGACAGTGGGACAATCTACTGTCCTGCATCAGACTTGCGCCAGATCTCCCATCCTTTGAAAAACTGATTATACCTGGCTCTTCAAATCAGCTTTTTGCCCAGACAGTAACATAAAGCCCCATTTAGGGAATGTATATAGATTCCACGCCCTATTGCACTATAAGCATCCTTGAAGCTTCCCCACTCTGATATTCACTCTACTATATTAAATTGCTGTATTTGCATGTTGTCTCTGGATATTGTTGTGATTTATCATATTCTATTACCTGTTATACTTTTTGCATACTATATCTGAAATAACTGCATGACTTGTTATATTGTCATACTGGCATATTAAACTCTGTTTGGCAATTATTCCTAACACACACATTGAATTCTCCTGTTGGCAAGGCATGCCATAAACGATAAGTCGACTTGAAAATACAGTCTTCTGAGGTAAAAATATTACTTATAACATGTATATTATATTGTAGTGAAAAACATTGGCTTTAACTAACAAAAAATGAGTAATTTTTATACAAATTTTACATGAGTAATGCCACTACTATCTCAACCATTAGAATTACAATTTACATGCACTTTTTATTGTTCAATATCCAAAAGTTACTACATTGCAATTTTTATACAAAAATAAAAAAAATTCATGACACTTGTAATTAACATTAAACACACTCACTATATTTATCCATAAACATTTATTCCATCCACACTAAAAACTCCATTCACTACCCACTCATACATACAATAAAAAAAACCCTCCTAAAAATCACATCCATTGCACTTACATACTTCAAAGATTGCACTTATATGAATCATATTACACTTATATAAATCATATATATTGCACTTATGTACCCCTATAAATATTATATATCACAGTAATTTCAGCAAACGCCATATCTGTTTGAAAACATTCTCTAATTAATGAAATACTGGTATTTATTAGATATTTCCACAGAAACCTTCCACAGTAGTTTATGTGCATTCCTTTCATTTCATTTATGTTTCTTGTCAAATCCTGTTTTATATTGGCTTAGTCTCAGTTTAATTCTGTCCTGGCTTGGTCCCTACAAAGGCCTCTGTTTTGCCTGTATAAGCTTCATCAGGGGAATATATCAGCCGTCGACTGAGGAAATCTCGCTTGCCCCATAATGCTTTCATGTAATCTGGTAGCAATGATCTCATGTCACAAGAAGTGCTCAAACCGATTACTCTCCAGCACAAAAACACAATTCTTAAGCCATTCACCACAGAGAATGCTGTAAAAAATAAAGCAAACATAATATATTACCATAATATATATAAATATATTGACAATTTAAGGAGGGCATATATCCAAAATTTTCAAAACCTCAAAGATGGTTATCCATTAACCTGATAGTTCAATCCATGAACCATTTATCAAAATTTTCTCTTAGATATTCTCCATGTTTATGAATTCACTCATTACCTCTAGTTGAGATAGTAGCGGTGTTACTGATGCATATATATGTATATATTTACATGCACTGCTATGGTACCAACCAGAAAACCTTGCAAAAAAGAACCCATATGATATTAGGCCTATTGTAATATAAATCAGAAAGCCATGAGCAAATTGAATTACAATTAATATATAGTAAATCTCCCACATTAAGACAGCACTAACTGCCAGCACTTAGTAACAACCTTACTTTTGAATAGGCAACATCGCAAATATTACACCAGGCCCTAAAACACCAATACATATCCTATTAGGAAAACAGAATAAGCCAGGATAAGCATGTAGATTCATTCAGAGAAACTGCATGATATAGAAACATAGAAATGACGGCAGAAGAAGACCAAACGGCCCATCCAGTCTGCCCAGCAAGCTTTCACACTTTTTTTTTTCTCATAATTATCTGTTACTCTTGGCCCTTTATTAGTAACTTTTTGGTTCTAGTTACCTTCCACCCCTGCCATTGATGTAGAGAGCAGTGCTGGAGCTGCATCTAAGTGAAGTATCTAGCTTAATTGATTAGGAGTAGTAACTGCTGCAAAAAGCAAGCTACTCCCATGCTTATTTGTTTACCCAGCCTGTGCCATTCAGTCCTTGTTGGTTGTTGTCTGAATATAATTCCTCTTTTCTTTATTCCCCCCTGCCGTTGAAGCAGTGAGTTGCGCTGGATATGTATTCCAAGTGAAGTATCAGGCTTAATTGATTCGGGGTAGTAAACACCGTAACAAGCAAGCTACACCCATAATTATTTGTTTACACAGACTATGTAATTCAGTCCTTGTTGGTTGTTGCCTGAATATAAATCCTCTTTTCCTCTTTCCCCCCTACCGTTGAAGCAGAGAGCTTTGCTGGATATGCATTGAAAGCAAAGTATCAGTCTTTCCCCCCTGCCGTTGAAGCAGAGAGCTATGCTGGATATGCATTGAAAGTGAAGTATCAGACTTATTTGGTTTGGGGTAGTAACCGCCGCAGCAAGCAAGCTACTCCCCGGTTTGTTGTGAATGCAAATCCTTTTTACCACATTTACTCTTGCCGTTGAAGCATAGAGCAATGCTGGAGTCGCATTGACAGTCCAGGTGTATGTGTGTGAGTTGGGGAAGGGGTGCCTCCCCATTTCCTCCCCCCTAACATCCATAACAATCTCAGGGTGAAAAGAGGTGTGAATCGGTTATTTAGTCTTTCAGATAATAGAAAGGCTAGGGTGCACTCCATGAAGTTAGCATGTGGCACATTTAAAACTAATCGCAGAAAGTTCTTCTTCACTCAACGCACAATTAAACTCTGGAATTTGTTGCCGGAGGACGTGGTTAGTGCAGTTAGTATAGCTGTGTTTAAAAAAGGATTGGATAAGTTCTTGGAGAAGTCCATTACCTGCTATTAATTAAGTTGACTTAGAAAATAGCCACTGCTATTACTAGTAACGGTAACATGAAATAGACTTAGTTTTTGGGTACTTGCCAGGTTCTTATGGCCTGGATTGGCCACTGTTGGAAACAGGATGCTGGGCTTGATGGACCCTTAGTCTGACCCAGTTTGACCCAGTAGGTGATGTTGACAAGACGTTGGAGGATTGGAAACCGAGTGGAGGGTAATTTCAGTCTGAGATTTTTGGTAGATAACCAGACTTTGTCATCGGGTTTGAAGACAGGCGCTTGCGAATGGTGAGCGTCATAGAACTTCTTAGCGCGGTTACTTGCTTTGACTAGCATGTCTTTCGTCTGGGTCCACAGGTTATGGATTTCATCAGCAGTAGATTGAGCTGCTGGGGACATCACTGAGAGCTTCAGTGGAAGTGGCGGTGTTGGAAAGCGTCCATATACCACTTCAAAATGTGTTGATCCAGTTGATGTTGCTGGATGAGAGTTGATGGCGAATTCAGCCCAAGTACCAGTTCGGTCCAGTTATTCTGACGGGAACTGACTTAAAGCACGTATGAACTGTTTTAAAGTTCTATTCATCTATTCTGTTTGGCCATTTGATTGCGGATGATAGGCTGAAGTGTAGTCTAGAGAGATGTCGAATAACTTGCACAAGGCCCTCCAGAATCTTGCCGTGAATTGAGATCCTCGGTCTGAGACAATGTGTCTTGGTAGGCCGTGAAGGCGAATTATGTGCGATATGAAGAGCTTCGCAAGCTCCAAGGCTGAAGGTAAGCCAGGCAGCACCACGAAATGGCCATTTTGCTGAAGCGATCGACTGTTACCCAGATGGTATTCATTCCTCCAGAAGGGGGTAAATAGACTACAAAATCAGTAGCGATGTGTGACCAGGGCTGCTCCCAGAACTGGCAGTGGTTGCAGCAAACCCCACGGTTGGCCAGAAGCAGGTTTGTTCTTGGCACAGTTGGTACAGGATGCCACATAGGATAGGGTATCCTTGTTTATCGTAGGCCACCAATATAACTTCTGGATCTTGAGCAGGGTACGGGGTTGACCAGGATGGCCAGCCAGCTTGGAATCGTGCACCCAAAAGAGCACTTTCTTCCTGAGGTGTTTAGGTACGATGGTCTTACCAGCGGGGCACAGAACGTGTAGTCGCCAAGATGACTTTCTTCGGGTCTATTATGTGCTGAGGTTCTTCAGGCCACATCCTCCGAGAGAAAGGAGCGTGACAAGGCATCAGCTCTGGTATTTCTGTCTCTGGGGCGAGATACTTAAGCACAAAGTTGAAACAATTAAAAAATAAAGACCATCTGGCTTGTCTGTGGTTAAGACGTTGCGCACATGACAGAGATACTCTAGATTTTTGTGGTCCGAGAAATACGGTTATTTGATGTTGAGCGCCTTCGAGCCAAAGGCCGCCATTCCTCAATGCAAGCTTTATTGCCAAAGAGCTCTTTATCGCCGATCCCATAGTTCTTCTCTGCTGGGGAGAATCATCGCAAGAACAATGAGCAGGGGACGTAGGCTTTAGAGTCTCCTGTCTGGCTCAGTATGGCCCCCACGCCGACATCCGAAGCATCAACTTTCAACGATAAAGGGGCTTGTTGGGGTCAGGATGCCGCAAGCATGGTTCAGTGGAAAAGGAGTCTTCAGTTTCTCAAACGCGGAAATGGCCTCCACAGACCATTTTGAAGCGTTGGCACCCTTGTGGGTCATCGCGGTCAAGGGGTACGGTTAAAGAAGACTAGTTCTTTATAAAAGTTTCTATAATAGTTGGTGAACCTTAGGAACTATCTCAGGGCCTTCAGACTGGTAGGGCTGGGACCACTTCTTGATGCTCTCAGTTTTTGAGGGTCTATCTGGGAAGCCATCTTAGATATGATATAGCCAAGAAATGGCACTGAGTCTTTGTGAAATTCGCATTTGGAGAGTTTGGCGTAGAGCCGGTGTTCACGGAGTCGGCGGAGTACTTGTTTTGACATCCTCGAGATGAGTGGCCAAAATCCTGGGAAAAGATCAGGATATCATCCAGGTATAACCACGACACTCTGTACAAGTCCCGCAGGATGTCGTTAATCATGTTCTGAAATATGGTGGGTGTGCGTTGCACAGGCTGAAGGGCATCACTAAGTACTCAAAGTGGCCGACTCTGAGTTTGATGGCTGTTTTCCATTCATCCGCCACTAGAATGCGAACTAAGTTGTAGGTCCCCTTCAGGTCGAGTTTGAGAATATTTTGGCCCCTTGAAGCCGGTCAAACAGCTCCGAGAGTAAAGGCAGGGGGTAGTGGTCTTTAATCGTGATTTCGTTCAGACCTCGGTAATCGATACAAGGACGTAGGGTACCGTCCTTCTTCCCCACAAAGAAGAAGCCTGCGCCGGCTGGAGACTTCGATGGTCTGATAAACCCCTTCTGCAAATTCTCCTCAATGTATTCGGACATCTCCTTGTTCTCAATTGCTGAGAGAGGACAGACACATCCTTTAGGAGGCTCAGTATTGGGTTTCAGTCTTATGGCACAGTCATAGGACCTATGTGGAGGAAGGATGTCAGCAGCTTCTTTGGAAAACATCACTAAAGGATGCGTATTGGGGCAGCAGTCCCAGCATCACTAGAGTCGTAGGCATGCAGATGACAGGAGCAATCTCCTGAAGGTACTTCCCATGACAATCTGGGCCCCAGCAGGAGAGTTCCAAGGATGCCCAGTCAAATTGGGGTTGGTGCGATTGCAACCAAGGTAATCTCAGGATGATAGGGTGCATGGCCTTCTCTAACACAAAGAAGGAAATTGACTCCGTATGGAGAGCTCCGGTGTGGAGAATTACTGGTACCGTTTGGCAGGTCACGTCACCCGGCAAAAGCTCTCCATGGATGGAGGATAGTAGTACTGGAACCTTCAAGCTGACGAGGGGAATCCTCAGGTGTTCTACTAGGTGTCGAAGAATAAAGTTGCCTCCTGCCCCTGAATCCACCAGGGCAAGAGTCTGAACCGTAGACGGTCCGCAGATCAAGGAGACTGGGAGAGAGAGCGGAGGAGAGGCGTCGTGAGGCCTAAGAACAGTCCTCCTGCAGGAATTAGGCCCATCCATTTCCCGGACGAATTGGGCATGTAGGAACATCGTGTCCAGACTGACCACAGTACATGCATAGGCCATGCCTCTTCCGAAGTCTCTCTTTGGAAGTCAAATGTCCACGACCAAGTTGCATCGGTTCATCTTCACTGGCAGCAGAAATTACTGGAACCATCCGAGGTGCAGGTTTAGCACTGGCCTCTTTCAGACCAGATCCTCTAGTAGGTTGGAGCTCCACCTTATCACGAAGCCGGTGATCGATCCTAGTAGCCAAAGCCACTAGTTCATCCAGCGAGTCAGGGAGTCAGGTGTTTCGCGAGCGGCCAGCTCGTCTTTTAAGCGAGAATCCAGGCCTCTGAAGAAGAGGGTCTTCAGGCATTTCGGGTCTCAGCAGAGTTCTGTAGCAAGAGTCTTAAACTATCGCAAAATCAGCCAGTGGACGGTTGCCTTGCTTCAGGTCCACCAAAGCAGAACCGGCAACGGTAACTCGAGCAGGATCGTTGAAAACGGATTTAAATAAGTCCAGAAATCCATCTATGTCCTGCAAAATAGGATCCTTGCGTTCCCACAGTGTAGAGGCCCATGACAAAGCCCTTCCATCAAGATAAGATAGAATGTAAGTAGTCTTGGATAAAGCTGTAGGGAACTGAGAAAGCTGTAGTACAAAATGCATGCAGCACTGGTTTAAAAAGCCCCTGGTCTTCTGAATCTCTCCTGAGAAACGAACTGGAGCAGCCAGCGGTACAGCAGTCTTTAAAGTTACTTCATGTAACTGACCTTCATTGCTGGAATTAGCACCTTGGGTCTTCTGTGTGTGTGCAGCTGATGAAACTCTGAGGTGAATTTCTCCAAGGCGTCTTGCTGTTCGGAAATGCGTCGAACCAGGCCCAGAATGGCCTACAGGGCATTGAGCTGTGCCGGATCCATGGAGTTAGAAATCTGTTATTGTTTATAAGGATTTGGGTGGACCCCTGGACTCTGTGGCTGCTGACCATGCCCATGGGGGGAAGTCCCATGAGGGCCACAAGTCAGGCTCAGCTTTAGGACACGCACACAGTTAGATCTTTTATTAAACAGTATTGAGGAGCCAGAGGTGGCAGTAGTGAGCAGGAATGTAGTCCAGCTGGGCTTGTAGTCCCTCAGGCTCTGGAACAGCGATCCCACAATGGCTGTGCTGTAGTGGAGAGAAACTGAGATTGTGAGTACAAGCAATATATGCAGGGTTCAGGAATAGAGCCTTGTTGGTATAGTACTCACACAGCGGTCTCTCGGTATGGAGCACAGGAGCTGAAGTAAAGGGAGGCCCTCGAGGAGCAAGTACCTGGTTCCAGGGAACAGCTCTGAGAGAAGTAGATGGTAACTCACTGATGGTATAGGCAGCGGTGTCTTCCAGGCAGAAGAGAAGTCCAGGTAGCGACAGGGCCGGTGCACGGGTATTAGGCACCCTAGGCAAACCTTACAGTCTGGCGCCCCCTCCCCATACACAATTTTAAATTATGCATTTATAACATATTTTACATGAAAAATGACATTCTGAGGTAAAATTAATATACAAGTTGTTGTGATAATTTCATGCACTGTTGTGATGCCAACAAGAAAACTTTGCATCTTGGAATTCATATGGCATCATACCTATTGTGATATATTTCGGCATGGTCCTCCCGTATCAACACAATACTATCTGCTAACACTCAAAGAATAACAACCCTACCTATGAAAAAGAATACCACAAATATTACACCAGAATCTAAAATATCAATACACCTCCTATCAGAAAAACAGAACAGGCTAAGCTACTACAGACCCCTACAGAGAAACCACATGCTAAAAGAATGCTTCATCTCAGTCTTTGCATGCAGAACACAAACCCTCACCAAATACAGAATAAAGCCACATAAAGTATAAATAGAAATGTGCAGACAAAAACTGAACTGTAAAACACATCACGCCAGACTCTATACAGTGTAGCAATGGAAAAACAAAAATGTCACCATTCCCCGTGAAACAAATCAATAAAATAAAGATATATAAATCATTAATCATAATTATAAAATCATACAAATAAAATAATTTCAAAACAGCTGATGAATAGAATATCCAATAATTAAAGAGTCATGCAAATTTTGAAAGCTTTACCAAACACCAAAAAATATTTCAAACAGCAGACACATCACATACTACCCAATAATTAAAATGATAGTCAATCAAGAAAAATGAACTTAAAAAGCCACCTTTACTTACCCTCTCCAGCAGTTCTCCTACTACTTTCCCTTGCAGACCATACCAGAAGCAGCAGTAGCTGCTGAAGCTGTCCTCTCAGACCTCTTCCTTAGGGACTACAACCAGTCTCTTCTCTCTCCCACACACACACACCAGCCACACCCTCAGGACCAGTTTCTGTCTCTCACACACCAATCATCTCCCCAACCATTCTCTCTTTCTCTCTCTCTCTCTCTCTCTCACACACACACACACACACACACACACCAGTCATCTCCCTGATCAGCCTTTCTCACACATACACATGTCACCTCTCTGGTCAGTCTCTTTCAATCACACATGCTCTCGCTCTCTCTTACTTACACACAGGCTTTCAATCACACACATGCTCTATTTCACTTACACACAAGCTCTCAATCACACACATGTTCTATCTCACTTACAAACAGGCTCAATCACACACATGCCCTCTCTCACAGCCATAAGCCAGCCAAAAACATGCTCCATCTCTTTCGCACCTACACATTGATGCACAGAAGCACCCTCCCTGACTCACATATACACCACACACATACAGAAGCACCCTCCCTGTCTCACATACATATTACACTCTCACAGAAGCACCTTGCTTTCAGACTTGCAGCATTTTTCACTTTTACAAAAAGTGAAAATGATGCTCCCAACCGTTAAATAAGAAAACCACATTCCTATCAAAAGGCGAAATGACACCCTTCCTTCAGGTTTTGTCCTCCCAAGGGACAGCCACCCACACAGTACAGCTTCTCTTGTTTTATGCTTCCAGGCAATTAAGCAAGTGTCTTTCTTCAAACTATCAGTTATATGATTATTCATGTGGGAGATATGGAACCGAAAGACATCCTTAGTCAGCTTCCCTTTTAAATGGGAAGATTCCAGTCTTAGTCATTTAAAAATATACATTTTCTAAAGGCTTAAAAAAAAAAGCAAAATTATTTCAGATTCTATTCTAGTCTTCATGCTTAAATTATGCTTCAAAAAAAACCAAAAAACAAAACCCCACCTGGCATCAGTATCTTAAATTTGTGATTTTGCTGAGATGAATATTTTAAATACTTTAATTTGTTTTGCTTTAGTATTTGTCTCTACCCATTTTAAGTTAAATTTTATTTTCCAGAAGAGGGATGCTTAAAATTCAGTAATTTTATCTTTCATCCAACTTTTCAAAAGTTCAGGTATATGTATTATCATATTTCATTTTTTTAAACTGGCAGATTCCTTTCTCACATACACACACTCACAGAAAGAAGATCGGCGCCGAGACTTAGGGGGCGCTGCAGCAGGCAGCCAGCTCCCGACTCGCCCTGCCTCCCCGCCAGTGCCACCCTCCCGACACCCTCCTAGTGGTCCAGCGGAGGTCCCGGGAGTGATCTGCCACTCCCGGGGCCTCGGCTGCCACTAAGCAAAATGGTGCCGGTGGCCTTCAGCCCCTACCATGTGACAGGGGCTACCGGTGCCATTGGTTGACCCCTGTCACATGGTAGGGGCTGAAGGCAACCGGCACCATTTTGCTTAGTGGCAGCCGAGGCCCCGGGAGTGGCAGATCGCTCCCGGGACCTCCGCTGGACCACTAGGGGGATGTCGGGAGGGTGGCACTGGCGGGGAGGCAGGGCGAGTCTGGAGCTGGCTGCCTGCCGCGGCGCCCCTAAGTCTTGGCGCTTGGTCTCCATCTAGGCGAGTCGAAGGCTGGCAGAATTTTGAAAGGGCACTTTTTGCCCTTTCAAAATTCTGCTGCCTGCCGCGGTGCCCCCTAAGTCTCGGCGCCCTAGGCACAGGCCTAGCTCGCCTAGTGGTTCCGCCGGCCCTGGGTAGCGAGTCCAAGAACATGGGTCCTCGAGGAGTGAGTACCGGTTCCAGACACCGACCTGAAAGAGAAGAGAGAGAGGCCCCCGAGGAGCGGGTACCCCAAAAAGAGTAGTCCAATAGTGGAGGCAGAGTAGCTAGGTACGGAGAGCGAATCCCATCCGTTAGGAAACCTTTGCTAACTCGACGGCTAGCAATCGCGAGGCTATTTGTATCCGGGATGCGTGATGTCATCACAGGGGGCTGCCACTGAGGTTCACGCCAAGGAAGATACTTGAAGCAGGGCCACGCGGTGTGCGCGCCCTAAGGCAACTGGACAGCATGGCGGGAGGCAGAGCCCAAGCCGGACTGGGGATGCCGGAGAGGACGGCAGGCAGACTTCCGTCAACCACAGGAGGGGTCGCCAGGGTCCGCCAGAGGGCGAAGTGGAGTCGTTGGGCAGCGACAGTCGTAACACCCACAGAAGACCCATAGGACCTCTCATAGTCTTCTGCTATTGCCCACCCCAGGTGTGCCGCCCCATGCATTGCATAGTTTGCACACCTGGTAGCATCGAGGAGAACGATGTCAGTAGTCACCTGGACACCTTAGGAGGAACATTGATTGTGGAGAAATGCAAGGCATTAGGTGGGAGCTTCAGCCCAACTGGTGCCCAGAAGAAGCAGTGGCAGCCTGGGCCTCATCGAGGTTGTGAGCAGCAGCAAGCTGGGCCTGAGACCTGGAGATGGTACCAGCAGGCTGGACCTGACTGGGGCCTAGAAGCAGCAGTAGAAGATTGGCCAGGATGGGGATTTAGGAGAGGTAGCTTGATCAGGGCTGGGAGGTAACAACAGCAGCCAGCAACACAGCGACAGATCAAGAAGATACATTCATTCTCACAGTGGTTCCTCCACTCCACAGCAGCCCTTGCTATTTAGAGAAGAAGCACATAGGGAAGGAGGGACCACTGCAGGACTGAGAATATGCCTTCTTGATAGGTCCAGGTGCTGCTACAATACACAAAATAAGCAGGGAAGATGGAGGAAGACAAAAACCTGGAGGGGGAAAGAGTGAAGGAAGAAAGGAACAAAGGGGACGATGGAGAGGTAGAAAGGAACCTGAGGGATTGATTTGAAATATTCTACATGGTCCTCATAAAAAATCTGGAACTCTATGAAAATTACTAGTGGGAATGCCCATCAAAAATGATGGGGAAAAACATCTACCAGCGTAGCCTCATTCTCCTGACAATGAATACAGACAGTACATACTCTATACATATAGCCTAAAAGTGAATTGTCCGACTCCTCATGCTTTTGAAGTATCAAGTAAACATGTAGTATGACTACCGTAAGCTCATGGAATCTTGAAAGTTGTTAACAAGAAATAAAGGGCAGAGGGCAATCCTTTGTGAATGATGATCTAAAGAACTTGGGTCTACTGCTATTCCTATGCTTCTAAATATTATTTGGGTAATATGACCAAAGTCTTGCACTGTATGAGACTACAAAATATGCCAAATAAGCTTGCCCAGCATATGCATGTAATTCCTCTACTACTCCACCCCCAGCAGCATATCAGCTGCATAAAATGAACATAAGAATATAAGAACATAAGAAAATGCCATACTGGGGTCAGACCAAGGGTCCATCAAGCCCAGCATCCTGTTTCCAACAGTGGCCAATCCAGGCCATAAGAACCTGGCAAGTAACCCAAAAACTAAGTCTATTCCATGTAACCATTGCTAATGGCAGTGGCTATTCTCTAAATGAACTTAATAGCAGGATAATGGACTTCTCCTCCAGAACTTATCCAATCCTTTTTTAACACAGACTATACTAACTGCATGAACCACATTCCCTGGCAACAAATTCCAGAGTTAATTGTGCGTTGAGTAAAAAAGAACTTTCTCCGATTAGTTTTAAATGTGCCCATGCTAACTTCATGGAGTGCCCCCTAGTCTTTCTACTATCCGAAAGAGTAAATAACCGATTCACATCTACCCGTTCTAGACCTCTCATGATTTTAAACACCTCTATCATATCCCCCCTCAGTCGTCTCTTCTCCAAGCTGAAAAGTCCTAACCTCTTTAGTCTTTCCTCATAGGGGAGTTGTTCCATTCCCGCTTATCATTTTGGTAGCCCTTCTCTGTACCTTCTCCATCGCTATTATATCTTTTTGAGATGCGGCGACCAGAATTGTACACAGTATTCAAGGTGCGGTCTCACCATGGAGCGATACAGAGGCATTATGACATTTTCTGTTTTATTCACCATTCCTTTTCTAATAATTCCCAACATTCTGTTTGCTTTTTTGACTGCCGCAGCACACTGTAGCCGACGATTTCAATGTGTTATCCACTATGACACCTAGATCTCTTTCTTGGGTTGTAGCACCTAATATGGAACCCAACATTGTGTAATTATAGCATGGTTATTTTCCCTATATGCATCACCTTGCACTTATCCACATTAAATTTCATCTGCCATTTGGATGCCCAATTTTCCAGTCTCACAAGGTCTTCCTGCAATTTATCACAATCTGCTTGTGATTTAACTACTCTGAACAATTTTGTGTCATCTGCAAATTTGATTATCTCACTCGTCGTATTTCTTTCCAGATCATTTATAAATATATTGAAAAGTAAGGGTCCCAATACAGATCCCTGAGGCACTCCACTGTCCACTCCCTTCCACTGAGAAAATTGCCCATTTAATCCTACTCTCTGTTTCCTGTCTTTTAGCCAGTTTGCAATCCACGAAAGGACATCGCCACCTATCCCATGACTTTTCACTTTTCCTAGAAGCCTCTCATGAGGAACTTTGTCAAACGCCTTCTGAAAATCCAAGTATACTATATCTACCGGTTCACCTTTATCCACATGTTTATTAACTCCTTCAAAAAAGTGAAGCAGATTTGTGAGGCAAGACTTGCCCTGGGTAAAGCCATGCTGACTTTGTTCCATTAAACCATGTCTTTCTATATGTTTTGTGATTTTGATGTTTAGAACGCTTTCCACTATTTTTCCTGGCACTGAAGTCAGGCTAACTGGTCTGTAGTTTCCCGGATCGCCCCTGGAGCCCTTTTAAATATTGGGGTTACATTTGCTATCCTCCAGTCTTCAGGTACAATGGATGATTTTAATGATAAGTTAAAAATTTTTACTAATAGGTCTGAAATTTCATTTTTTAGTTCCTTCAGAACTCTGGGGTGTATACCATCCGGTCCAGGTGATTTACTACTCTTCAGTTTGTCAATCAGGCCTACCACATCTTCTAGGTTCACCGTGATTTGATTCAGTCCATCTGAATCATTACCCATGAAAGCCTTCTCCATTACGGGTACCTCCCCAACATCCTCTTCAGTAAACACCGAAGCAAAGAAGTTAGTGCATTCTCTTCTGTATTGGAGAAGCCAATGCTAAGATGGGGACCACAGGACGTATTTTTTGGAAATGTCCTTCTGATCAAAAAATTCTGCTCCCAGGTGTTCGTGAAAGTAAGCAAGTGGGTTGGTCATCTTATCACTTTAGATCCACTGTAGTGTTACTTGAAATAGGACTTCTGTTACGGCTAGACTGCTGCGAGAGTAGATGGTAGACCCTTGGGCCGGCCTAGCGGAGATGATAGGGCAGACCGGGAGGCGGAGACACAATCTGGCAAAGTTTCACCCGGAGCCTGGGACCCCCCCGGGAGGAGCCTGTAGAGGCCCGGACCCTTGGGACTTAGGCGCTGCTGTGAATGTCCAGAAAGGCTGATGCGTAGGGAAGGCAGGAGGCCTATCAGCAGCAGAGGCGGCTTGAGTATTGCCAGAGAGTCACAGTGGAAGGCCAGGTCAGGGAGCTGGCCCAGAAGGTACACTGGGGCCAGCGCAGGCAGGCAGAGGTAAGAGTTTGTGGCAACCCGGGTAGGGTTGACAGCAGGCTGTAGCGAGGTGAAGGTAGACTGGAGACAGGGCAGGCCGCAGGCTGCGGCGAAATCAGAAACAAACCGGAGACAAGCAGGCTGCGGGCTGAAGCAGAGTCAGAAGCAAACCGGGGTCAGGGCAGGCAGCAAGCTGTAGCAGAGTCAGAAGCAAACCGGAGTCAAGCCAGGCAGCGAGCTGTAGCGGAGTCAGAAGCAAACCGGAGTTAAGGCAGGCAGCGAGCTGTAGCGGAGTCAGAAGCAAACCGGAGTCAAGGCTGGAACCAGGAAGACAACAGGAAACGCAACTGGAAGCAACTAGATAGCTGGGAACCTCGTTGCAAGGCGTTTAGGGAATGACTGAACGCCGGTTATATCGGGAGCAGAGCGTGACATCAGCCAAGAGGGCGGGGCCGGGCTTCTGGGAGCTGGGCGCACAAGAAGAGCGTCCTCACGCGCGCGCAAGGCCGGAGAGGAACAGGCCCGCAATGGCGTCTGCCACGTGGGAAGTGTGCGAACAGAGAGCCCACCGGGGCCTGGACCAGGTGGAATCCCGCGGCCGCCGGAGCGGAGGTAGGCGGGCCTGAGCCCTATCAGGAGAGGGGCGGTTGGGACCGCAACACTTCAGGTTCTGCCAAAAAGAAAACATGGTTACATGGTTTCCTGTCTGCAGCTTGGGAAGATGAGTTGAAGATTGATTTTATGTTTGTTTATGAAGCATTTATGCTTCAAATATAGGTCGACCATGGCTGAGGAAAACTTCCTAAATCTCAAACCAGCAATTTAAATCAGCAATTTTTCAGTTTTAAAACTGTAATTGCTGAACACCCATAATCACAATATTAATCTATAAAATAAAGATGATCAGCTATAATATTTCACCCGGTGCTGCCTCTCCCACTTGAGATGGCTGTGTGCATGCACACACGCACACACACACTAATATGTCATGCTCCATCTATTTTCTACATGCATGAAAACATCTTCTCACATATACACTAAGGGGCAGATTTTAAAGTTACGCATGCGGCCTACATTTGTGCGCACTACCACGGCGCGCACTAAATGTACGCCTGATTTTATAACATGCACACGGCATGTTATAAAATCAGGGGTCAGCGTGCGCAAGGGGTGCACAATTGTGCACCTTGCGTGTGACGAGTCGGCACTGCCTCCTCTGTTCCCTACCCCCACCCCACCTTCCCTTCCCCTAAACTCTCCCGCCCCCCAGCCCTAAGCTAAACCCCCCTATAAATGTTCTTACCTAGTTACGCCGGCCCGCGATCCCGGGCACAGCGGCAAATGGCCGCTGTGCCTGGAGGCTCCGGCTCTGCCCCCGCCCCTGAACCATACCGCCCCCCTTTTTTAAGCCCCGGGACTTACACGTGTCCTGGGGCTTTATATGCGCCAGCCGGGCCTTTTGAAAATCTGCCCCTAAGAGTATAGTAGCGAGGAGGATGGATATAAAAAAACCTGGCTGAAGTAAATAGAGTTTTATTACTAGCTTAACATAGTGAGCTTCTCCTTTAACTCAGTGGTAGAGTCCATGATATGGAACTGTAAAGTTGGATGTTGAAATTCTGAGATCCCTAACTGGAAAAATAAGCTGTGGCATGCACAGTGAGGGTGGAATCTCTCTTTATTCTTTGTTATACAGCTCATATCCATGGCAAAATAGATCTCCAGGGCTGTGTGATAATTAGAAGCTGCTACAATCAATAGCAATGGTATATTAACAAGCATGACTCACCCATATTGATGACTTATTACCAATGGTGTACTGAGGGTCTCTGGCACCCAAAAACAAATGCATTTGTGCCACCTTCCCTGCCCCCCCATCCCAGCCTGCCCACAGCCAAAAATTCACACTGATACAAACCAGAAAAGAAATGAACTGGCAGACTGTTGTGAACAGCCTATGAGATGAAAAGTTTTCTGTGCTTACTGAGATAGGGATTCAGCAGAGTTGCTTACCTGTAACAGATGTTCTCCAAGGACAGCAGGATGTTAGTCATAACACATGGGTGACATCATCAGATGGAGCCCAGCATGGAAAACGTTTGTCAAAGTTTCTAGAAACTTTGACTAGCACACTGAGCATGCCCAGCGTGCCACTATCCACGTGGAGTCCCTCTTCAGTCTTATATCATAGAATTTGCAAAAAATAAAATAAACCCAGAAAAACCTAAAGAAACCCAACTCCGCAGGCTGGCGAGTGGGTTTCGTGAGGGCTAACATCATGCTTTGCTTGGAAAACACCTGTTACAGTTAAGCAACTCTGCTTTCTATAAGAACAAGCAGGAAGGTAGTCCTCACACATGGGTGAATGTGTAGCTATAGGCTGCTCCCAAACATAAGGTGCACAGCAATTAACAGGTGCAAACGTGCACAACAACTAGTGCTGCTATAACACTGGGAGAAAGCCTGCACCCGAACCAGATCCAAGGTAGGGAAGAGTTGGGTTTTATGGCTGGAAAAGATTAAGGAGTATTGACTGACCAAAAGGCCTGTCACGTTGACCATCTTTGTCCAGACAGTAATGAGAGGCGAAGGTGTGGAGAGAACTCCAAGTCACTGCCCTGTAGATGTCGAGCTCGGGAACGGCACACAAGTGAGCTATCGAAGCAGACATGGGCTCGCACCAAATGAGTTTTGACATGGCCCTTAAGTTGCAGTCCCGCTTGAGTGTAGCAGAAAACGATACAGTCCTCTAGCCAGTTGGATAAGGTCTGTTTAGATACTGGAACTCTCAACCTGTTTTTGTCAAAGGAGACCAAATGTTGTGTGGACTGGCGGTGAGACGCCGTCCAGTCCAGGTAAAAGGCTAGGGCTCTTTTACAGTCTAGAGTCTGCAAGACACGCTCACCTTGGTGGGAGTGAGATCTTGGAAAAAAATATGGGTAGGATAATGGATTGATTGAGATGAAACTCCGTGACCACCTTTGGGAGGAACTTCGGATGCGTATGCAAAACCACCTTACATGGAAAATGTTGTATAAGGTGGGTATGACACCAAAGCCTGAAGTTTGCTGATCTTGCATGCTGAGCTGACCGCCACCAGGAAGATGACCATTCCAGGATAGGTACTTCAGGTTGCAAGATCTCAGGGGCTCAAACCGTGCCCCTCATGAGATAAGTCAAGACCACATTGAGGTCCTAGGAGACTACTGGGAGTCGAATTGGAGACTTAAGCTGCTGCAAATCTCGCATAAAACACCCCACAAGCAGATGGGTGGAGATGGATCCGCTATTTATCCTCTGATGACATGCCCCTATGGCACTAAGGTGAACTCTCACAGAGGTGGTCTTCAAGCTAGCCTCAGACAGGTGCAACAGATAGTCCAAAGTCTCAGTGTGGAGCATGAGAATGGGTCCAATCCATTCCCCTCACACCAAACTGACAATCACTTCCACTTGAGGTTGTAAGATCTCCTCGTGGAAGGCTTCTTGGACTCCACTAGCACTCAAGACATGCCATCTGAAAGGTCCAGGGACTGTAGGGTCACCCGGTCAACATCCATGGTGTGAGGGACAAGGCTAGAAGTTGGGGTGGTGTAGCCTGCCCTGATCCTGCGTGATCAGGTCTGGAGCAGTCCCAAGCTGGATCGGAGGATATGAGGCCAGATCTTGCAGGAGCGGGAACCAGATCCGATGTGGCTGAAAGGGTGCTATCAGGATCATGGTGCTTTGGTCCTGTTGGAGGTTTTGGAGCATCTTCGAGACTAGTGGCAGCAGGAGATACGCATACAGGAGGCTGGTGCCCCAGTGATGTGAGAAGGCATCTGACCCCGATCTGCTGCCCGTCTTGACCACGGAGTAGAATTGATCCACTTTCTTGTTGTCTGGGGAAGCGAACGGATCTATGTTGGGGTTCCCCACAGGTGGAAGATGCAGTCCACCACCTCCTGTTTTGGGACCATTTGTGGGGCCAGAAGGGTCCGACTCAACAAATCCGCCAGGACGTTGTCCGTCCCTGGGAGGTACATGGCTCAGAGAAACATGCCCTGCAAGAGAGCCCAGGGCCAGATCTGTACTGCTTCCTGGTAGAGGAAAGAACGAATCCATCCCTCCCTGCTTGTTCAAGTACCACATTGCCACTTGTAGTTCTGATTGTCAGTTTCAACCAGAACTACACTTTTTGGCCAAGTAGTCCCAGAATGCCCATAGGGCATACAGGACTGCCCAGAGTTCCAGGAAGTTGATCTGGAGACGTTGCTCCTGGAAGGACGAGTGGCCCTGGGTGGCGGAGATCCACAACATGGGCCCCCCCCAACCTGTGTGAGAAGCATCTGGGGTAAGAGCAATTTGAGGCTGAGCGACCTGGAAAGGCATCCACCTCTCCAGGTGGGACAGGGTCTCCCACCACACAAGGGCTTGCCAAAGTGGTGTGGTGACCAAAATGCAAGCCTGGGTGGCCTGGCACCACTGAGAACGCAATGTCAACTGTGCTCTATGTTTGTGTAATCAAGTGAAAGGCATGATATGGACTGTCGCTGCCATATGCCGCAAAAGATGCAGGAAATGAGGTTCAGTGCTTGGTCCTAAGGCAAGAAGGCCTTTGTTTGGACCATATTGAACCTGGCCCCAATGAAGTCCAACTGCAGTGATGGAAGAAGT
Organism: Rhinatrema bivittatum; assembly: GCF_901001135.1. NCBI lineage: Eukaryota > Metazoa > Chordata > Amphibia > Gymnophiona > Rhinatrematidae > Rhinatrema > Rhinatrema bivittatum. Next base: position 236,305,884 of record NC_042623.1, read on the forward strand.
TGGGATTTTGGGTAGTTGATTAGAAATCCCAGGTCCTCCAGAGCACGTATGGTGGACTGCAGGGAATGCAATGCCTCCTGTCTGGAGTCACTCTTGATAAGCCAGTCATTGAGGTAAGGGAAGACATGTACTCGTCTCCTGAGATAAGCCCCCACCACTGCCAGTCATTTTGTGAAGATGCGGGGTACCGATGCGAGGCCGAAAGGCAGCACCCAATACTGGTAGTGTTTCAACTCCTACCAGGAAGCAAAGGTACTTCCGATCCCTAGGAGAAATGGGAATATGGGCATACATGTCTTTGAGATCGAAGGAGCAGAGCCAGTCTCTAGTCTTGAGGAGAGGGATCAGCTCCCAACAAGACGATTTTGAATTTTTCTCTGACAAAAAAGTGGTTCAACGCCCTTAGATTTAGTATGTTACGAAGGCCACCGGTTTTCTTGGAAATCAGGAAATGCCTGGAGCAGAACCCGTTGAACCCGTCGCCATGCTGTCTTGGAGGCACCAGTTTGATGGCTCAAGCCATTAAGAGGGTGGAGAGCTCTAACTGAAGTATTGGCTGATTCTTTGTAGATCTCCATGGGGGGCACAGAGGAGATTGTGGAGGAGTCCTTTGGAAACGCATTCTGTATCCCTGCCGAATGATAGATAGGACCCATTGGTCCGAGGTGACTGAAACCCACCATTCAGCAAAAAGCTGCAGGCGGCCTCCCACTGGAGGGTCTGTGCCTTGGGGTAGGGATCGCTGGCTCAAACTCCCCTGACCTTCAGTCAAAATCCCATGGTGGGGCTCTGTTGTGGGGTGGGGGCAGTCGAGAGGCACATGGCTGTCTTGCTCTTGCCCTAGCTGGTGCTCATTGGGGTCTCATTCTAGATGCCAGCGGATAATACTTCCTTGGCCAGTGTATTGTCAAGGTGGCTTTTTGCCTGAGGACTGAGGGTCCGAGGTGCTGGCCAATAACTGCTGAAGGGTTTCATGATAGTCCTTCAGCTGTGTTACTGCTTCCTTGATTTTGTCTCCGAACAGATTCTCCCCGGTACAGGGTAGGTCTGCCAGACGATCTTGTACTTTGGGTCGGAGGTCAGAAGCACAAAGCAAGGCCATATGCTGGGCCCCAATGCCAGCTGCTGCAACTCTTGTTGCTATTTCAAACACATCATATGCAGAGTGGACTTTGTGTTTGTCACATTCAAGGCCCTGTTGGAATTACCTTCTAGAAATCGTCCTGAAACTGCTTTGTGAAGCTCTGCCTCCGACGCAAGACAGTCCCATGACAGCATAGCTAATTCAGCCCTTCTATCGACGGGAAAAGGAAACCCACCAAGCTCAGTCTCTCTGACAGGCTGATGCAGTAATCTGTGCATTATGCCAGTGCACTGGATTTCAGCATACAGTTTTAATGCACAGATCACAATTTATTTTTTTTTAACTCCCTGATGCAGTAAGCTAATGCTATGTTACTACATCAGGCGTTTAAAAAAAAGGTTTTCATTGTAAAATGTGTGTTTGGCATAAACCGCATGCACATTTTAACTCAGGAAAAGGAGGGAGGAGGTATTATTGCTGACCTGCTATTGCTAGCACTTAAAACTCGTAAAAAAAAATTTTTTAAAGGGGGAAAATGAAGTTATCACTGACCAGGAGGAGAGAGCACTTATCCAGCTAAGTGGCAGCCACCACCATTTAGCCAAATAAGTACTTACTTATCCAGCTATCTGGCTTGGGGGCCGATGCAATACAGTGCGCTCAGCCAAGCACACTGTATAACCCGCAGTCGGTCATGGGTTAAATAGGCGCTAATCCATCCCCTAATGCAATAGTGGGATTAGCGCCTATTTACACGCGTCCGGCGCGGAGTGAATGAGATAGCGCTCATCATATGCAAATGCATGTGAATGAGGCTATTACTCATTCACTCCAAATGCAAAAAAATAAATGTGCATCTCAGACGCACATTTATCGCTCAGATATTAACGCTTGCCTGGAGCAGGCGTTGATAGCTGAGCGCATGTAAAAGAAATACAGAAAAGCAGAAAAAACTGCTTTTCTGTACTTCTTCAGTAAAAAAACAAACAAACAAAAAAATTTATCTCGGCAGACCACCGAGTTATGAAGACCGACGCCAGTAAACTCGGCATCGGTCTTCATAACTGGCAGCCGCACGGGGTTGCGTTAGCAAGGAGGCATTAAGGTCACGCAAGCGACCCTAAGTGCCTCCTTGCTAGCGCAACCCCCTAATTTGCCTATTGCATGACGCCCCCCTTGCGGGCGCCATGCGTGCATTAAGAAAGCAGGCGCTGAGAAGTCAGCGCCTGCTTTCCGCGAAAATTATTGCATTGGTCCCTTGGTTAGCTTATTCAGCTAAGCAGCGGTGACCCTGAACAGAATTTTGTTATAACAATCACAGGAGTCTTCAGGATCATCCCCCTTCTCCTGGTCAAATTGTACGTTACAATGAATCTCTAAGTGACCAAAACTGCCACAACCTCTACATAGTAGAGCATTAAACATGATATTTTTCTGCAATTCTTAATGCAAAATTGCTATTTTCTGATTTTAACATATTGAAAGTAATAAAATCACTTTAGGGTGTACATGCGATCTTCACTTCCAAACGTTTGCACGTGCCTTCTAGCAACAGTCAAAAGCACTAAGGAACATTAAAATCACTTGAGCTAATTGATGCTGCACATGTTGCCTCAGTGTGACTAACAGTGTTTCCCAGGGAAAATAAAATAAAAACTGAAAATGAAGATCCCTATGCATAGAGTATATTTTATATATATCTGTATCTATAGATATATCTATTTATTTATTTATCTATCTATCTATCTATCTATATATATACATACATACAAAACACACACTTAAATCAGACAGACCCTTTGGGTAGCTACTGGAAGCAGACAGTGGACTAGATGTACTCTTGAGGATCCTTTCAGCTTGTTTTTCTAGCATTCTGTTTAGAATTGTATTTTGAAAAGCTCAAGAATCCCACGTTCAATAATACGGTCCTCCACAGGCGATATTCATTACAGTTCTGATGACTTGTTCTTGTGTTATATAGCAAGTATTACTGAAATTAGAAAGCATCAGTATATTATGAAGAATTTTACTTTAGTCAAAAAGGAAATAATTTTGTTTCTTTTTTGCTTAGCCACATAATAAATGAATTAATAGAAACTGAACGTGTTTACGTAGAAGAGCTTCAGAGCATCATAGAGGTAAGACAACTTTTTTCATCCTGCTGCGATACTATTATAAATATTATGTATTAATATATTATAAAGGAAATTCAACTTTGTCGGAGCACTTGTAAACTATGCGTTTTTGTCATTTAAATAAATCTTGCCATACAGGAAGCTCCTGCTGAAAGAGTTGTGGTAGAAAAGAACAGGCTCCACAGTCGGACTAACAACAGAGAAGTAATGATCTGGCTGCATGGAAATTATAGATATGATAAGATGAACAAGACTGACATCTCTATTCTTGCCTATAGGTCAGGTGGTCATGAAAGTTTGACCTTAAACTGAAGCAAATGACACAGTTGTAGCATCAACAGTCAACTTTGAAATTGCTATATGTAGTACTGTGTGAGTGCTGCACAATTTCACTCACAGGAATCAGATTAAATAGAAGTATGAGCAAACATGGACTGTCTAGTTTATTGCTAAATCTTCCTTGCAGTTTAATTTGCATTTCAAAGTTCAGGATATACTCAATTATTTGGTGTAACAACAAAGAAATATAATCTGCACAATTGGAAGGTGGAATATAGAATGCACACGAGCAGTGCAATCGACAAACTAAAATGTGTGGTCACACTTCAGGCTATAGTTCTAATAACAGAAATTTTAGAGAACTGTGAAGGTCTAGATTACAGTCTGGCTGGATATAACAATGGAAGTGGTTATGGCCTCCATGACAGATAATCTGCTGCTGCTCTTGGATAGAGGAGAATCGACTTTTCTGATATTATTGGATGTTTCTAGAACATTTGATTAGGTGGACCATTCTCTCCTGTGGAACCCCATAAAAATAACTTTTCTAAATGGTGAACCAGTGCCATCAATGTTAACCGATTGCACTCTATCCTTCAAAAATGAGAAAATCCAATTAATAATTCCCTTCAACCCCACTAAATGACAATGAGTTAGTAGGAGAGAATGGCCCACCAAATCAAATGCTTCCATTATTACATCCTGCACTAAAACCAGCCAAACTATGATCTAGACCCTCACAGTTCTCTAAAAATTATGTTATTAGAACTATAGCCATTTCTTCAAGCAGCTTCGCCACATATGGGAAGCCTGACATAGGTGGATAATTACCATGTATACATGGATCCAGGATTCTTTCCACTGAAAAATGGTTTTGCATCTTGTGCCTTATTTGCATTTTAGATATCTAAATGTCTATCACCCTTCTACGGTTTACATAATTAGGTCCTTAACTCTCTTTTCATAGGATTTTGGTACAACACACCATTTTGATAGACCTTCTCTGGACTATCTTTTTTTTTTCTGTAATTTATATTTTATTGAAAATTTCAAACTTTAAATCAGTAACACATTGTCTGGTAGGCACATATTAAACCAGGTGTACAAGGCGAGCACAAGAAATATATATAAAAATAGCAATAACGTAAAGCAACATAAAAGAAAATACTGCCCGCCTTCATTAAAATGCATAACTAATATCCTACGGCAAATAATCTGTCCACTTAAAAAGGTTTGGTGAAAGGTGAAATTAAGGGATATGTTCTTTAGAGTTTATGTGTGTCTGAGGTAATAAGCAAGCCAGAGATAGTTAATTCTAGTGTCTGTCTTTCCCACCCATTCAACCCTTGATTTTTAGGCACGAGCACGCTCATTAAAAATCAATCAGGATACCAGTCCTTATTAAAAGTTTAATCATCCCCTTGTAGGACACTAGCTGATTAATTAGTAAATTCACTTGTAAATTTAAAGTACTCTCATTCCAACTCTCTTAGTATCCTAAACTTAACTAGGAACTCAATAAAACTAAGATGAAGGCAGCAGTCCAGCAGCAAGAGGGGGGCTTTCCAGTCTTTTGCATTGAGTGTCACATGTATGATTTTTTACCCGCCAGTGAGAGATTGTATGTGTGCACTCGGTGCAAAGAGCTCCTGGCTCTCAGGGAATGAGTCCGATCTCTGGAGGCTGGAGTAGCAGACTTGGAGGAGCTGAGGCAGACAGAGAGGTACATTGATGAGACCTTCAGGGACATAGTAGCCAAGTCCCAAATCCAGTCTGGCAGCCCCAGTGCTGCCTTGGATCAGAAAGGTTTCCCAATAGGAGAACATCACCCTGGTATAGCAGGAAGTGATCCTGTAGCAAGGACCTGCTCTCCAGGTGATGTACTGTCCTGTCGCACTGAGGGCAAGTCTCCCAGGGCTACTGCCCAGCAGGGAAGCATTAGGCCGGCCATCATAGTTGGTGATTTGATTATTAGAAATGTAGATAAGCAGGGTGGCTGGTGGACATGAGGAATGCCTGGTAACTTGCCTGCCTGGTGCGAAGGTGGCAGATCTCACGTGTCACCTAGATAGGATTATAGACAGTGCTGGGGAGGAGCCGGCTGTCGTGGTACATGTGGGCACCAACGACATAGGAATATGTGGGAGAGAGGTTCTGGAAGCCAAATTTAGTATTTTAGATAGGAAGCTGAAATCCAGAACCTCCAGGGTGGCATTCTCTGAAATGCTTCCTGTTCCACATGCAGGTCCCCAGAGGCAGGCAGAGCTCCAGAGTTTTAATGTGTGGATGAGATGATGGTGCAGGGAAGAGGGATTCAGCTTTGTAAGGAACTGGGGAAACCTTTGGGGAAAGGGGAGACTTTTCCGAAAGGATGGGCTCCACCTTAACCAGAGTGGAACCAAGCTGCTGGCACTAACTTTCAAAAATAGATGGATACATGTCTAACTATTGTTTAGCCTGTTACACAAAAATATCACACTATTTATTGTTTATGGTTTATGATGATACCAGTCTCCCAGTTTTAGTTGTTCCAAGTTAAATACTCCTTGTTCTATGTAATAGCATTCTTACATGCATGTTAATGTTAAAATGTAAATCGAATTGATTTGTAACTCTGCTACATGAATTTCGGTATATAAAAATGCTAAATAAATAAAAAGGAGATAGAGCAGCTTTTAACTATAACAAAAGGGAAAGCAGACAGTCACTCAGCAGTGCATGGTTCGGAGAAATGTATCCTTGAAGGATACTAATGAACAGGAGAGTTAGGGCATCCCAACAGAGAGGTTCCATTAAAAGCAAACATAGTCCATGTCCCTATATGTAAAAAATCACCGAAGCTAATGATTTCCGAATTATCCCTAACAACTGAAAATCAGGTTGTTTATACAAACAAAAAACACACTTTGAAATGTCTGTATGCCAATGCCAGAAGTCTAAGAAGTAAGATGGGAGAGTTAGAGTGTATAGCAGCAAATGATGAGATTGACATAATTGGCATCACCGAGACTTGGTGGAAGGAGGATAACCAATGGGACAGTGCTACATTAGGGTACAAATTATATCACAATGATAGGGAGGATCAACTTGGTGGGGGTGTCCGGGAGGGTATAGAGTCCAACAGGATAAAGATCATACAAGAGACTAAAGGCTCAGTAGAATCTATATGGGTAGAAATCCCATGTGTGTTGGGTAAGAGTATAGTGATAGGAGTATACTACCGTCCACCTGGACAAAATGGTCAGACAGATGATGAAATGCTAAGAGAAATCAGGGAAGCTAACTAATTTGGCAGTGCAATAATAATGGGAGATTTCAATTACCTCAATATTGACTGGGTAAATGTAACATCAGGACTTGCTAGAGACATAAAGTTCCTGGATATAATAAATGACTGCTTCATGGAGCAATTGGTTCAGGAACCAACAAGAGAGGGAACTATTTTAGATTTAATTCTTAGTGGATCGCAGGATTTGGTGAGAGAGGTAACGGTGGTGGAGCCACTTGGCAACAGTGATCATAATATGATCAAATTTAAACTAATAACTGGAAGGGGGACAATAAGTAAATCTGCAGCTCTAATAGTAAACTTTCAAAAGGGAAACTTTGATAAAATGAGGAAAATAGTTAGAAAAAAACTGAAAGGTGCAGCTGCAAAGGTTAAAAGTGTTCAACAGGCATGGACATTGTTTAAAAATACAATCCTAGAGGCGCAGTCCATATGTATTCCACACATTAAGAAAGGTGGAAGGAAGGCAAAACGATTACCATCATGGTTAAAAGCTGAGGTGAAAGAGGCTATTTTAGCCAAAAAAAATCCTTCAAAAATTGGAAGAAGGAGCCATCTGAAGAAAATAGGATAAAACAGAGTTGCTTACCTGTAACAGGTGTTCTCACAGGATGTTAGTCCTCACATATGGGTGACATCATCAGGATGGAGCCCAATCATGGAACACTTTTGTCAAAGTTTCTGGAACTTTGACTGGCACCTACTGGGCATACCCAGCAATGCACTGACCCTGCATCCAGCAGGGGTCCCCCTTCAGTCTCATAGTAAAAAGTATGTGCGAAAAATAAAATAAGAAAACGTAAACAAACCCAACTCTGCGGGGTGGTGGGTGGGTTTTGAGAGGACTAACATCCTGCTGTTATCTGAGAACACCTGTTACAGGTAAGCAACTCTGCTTTCTCACAGGGCAAGCAGGATGGTATATGGGTGAGTACTGAGCTGAGGATGCCCGAGCAAAGCACCAAATGCACCCAAAGGCGTGCAACAGGCACAACAACAGGGGTGGAAATTTGGTTAGGAGGGCATCCTGAACCCTGAATGGGTCGGTGGAAGGAAGTTAAACTGAAAACAAGTTGCGTAGAACAGACTGGCCAAAGATGGAAGGAATCTTGTCTGCCAGCCTTATCTAAGCAATAATGTGCTGTGAATGTATGGAGAGGACTCCAGGTAGCAGCCTTACAAATATCAGCAAGCAGCACCGAACGTAGGTGCGCTACTGATGTCGCCATGGCCCTGATAGAGTGTGCTTTTACACGGTCTTGCAGCGGAATGCCTGCTTGCTGGTAGCAAAAAGAAATGCAATCCGCTGACCATGCTTTGATCTGGATTGATGTTAATCTTAACCATGACATGAGGAACCCAAGAATTTGGAGATTCCCCAGTTTTTTGTTCAATGACCCTGATTTTAGGGACTTTTTACGGGACAAAAGGGAAGCCTTTGCAAATTATAATTCTCAGCATGAGAATATTCCCTGATTATTTTGGGAAACTAGTAAAGCTGTTGTGAGGGGGGGAGATTACCTCATTTTTATTACTGCCCTGTGTATCCTTTCTGTTCAGCAGTACCATATCTAGTTATCAAGTTTCTCAATTGTTTTAATATATCAGATTTCTCACTTGTTATAATGTATCAAATTTTCTCACTTGTAATGTAAACCGATGTGATGTGCAAACGAACGTCGGTATATAAAAAGCCATAAATAAATAAATAAATAAATAAATAAATAAATAACTAACCAGGAGGAAAAGGGTCTGCTTTCCCACAGGATTTCATAATTTGATGAAATTGAAAGACACAATTGAGTGGATTTCTTGTGGGCCAATGTGCGGTCTAGATAGAAGGCTAGAGCACGTTTGCAGTCCAAAGAATGCACAGCCTGTTCTCCTGGGTTTGCATGGGGCCTGGGAAAAAAGGTATGTAGGATAATAGATTGGTTAATATGAAATTCTGACACTACCTTCGGTAAAAATTTAGGGTGAGTGCGGAGCACTACCCTGTCATGCAGAATTTTAGTGTAAGGCGGGTAGGTAACTAATGCCTGCAATTCACTAACTTTGCGAGCGGACGTGATAGCGAGAAGGAAAACTACTTTCCACATGAGATAACGGAGATCACAGGAGTGTAGAGGCTCAAAAGGAGGTTTCATGAGCCGTCCTAAAACTACGTTAAGGTCCCAAGCAGGGGCCGGAGGGCGCAGTGGAGGTTTTAAGTGGAGCAAGCCTCTCACAAAGCGCATTACTAAGGTTGTGTGGAAATAGGAACATCCCCTACGCCTTCATGAAACACGGCTACTGCGCTGATATGCACCCTAATGGAGGAAGTTTTTAGGCCTGCCTCCGACAGATGCCAGAGATAGTCCAGAAACTTCACTGTGGAACAAGTGAAGGGGTCTAAGGACATAGAGGTGCACCATACTGTAAACATCTTCCATTTGGAGCGGTAAGACCTTCTCGTGGAAGGTTTTCGTGAAGCTATCAGGACTCGGACACCGACTCTGAAAAGGTTAAGAGGTTGGAGTATTAACCTTTCAACATCCAGGCAGTAAAAGATAGGGCCTGGAGGTTGGAGTGGCGCAGACATCCGTTGTTCTGAGTTATCAGAAGCGGATCCTTCCCCAGAGGAATGTGGCGGCATACTGATAAATCCTGGAGGATTGGAAATCACACCTGGCTTGGCCAGTGAGGGGCTATCAGAATCATTATGCCCTTGTCCTTCTGTAACTTCATGAGAGTCTTCGATATGAGTGGACGTGGCGGATATGCATAGAAAAGACTGGTGGTCCACGAGAGGGCGAAAGCGTATCTCGGTTGTGAGTGGTGGATGCAAGTGAGGGAGCAGAAGTTTTCTACTTTGCAGTTGTGAACTGACGCAAAGAGGTTTATGTGAGGAAAACCCCAACGTTGGAAGATTGTGTCCGCTACTGTGGGGTTGAGATACCACTCGTGCGGAAGAAACGTGCGGCTCAACTTGTCTGCCAACACATTGTCCATGCCCGGCAAGTAGGTGGCTGTGAGGTACATTGAGTGGGAAAGGGCCCACGCCCATATCTGTGCAGCTTCCTGACACAGGAGGTAGGAGCCCGTTCCCCCTATCTTGTTGATGTACTACATAGCCACCTGGTTGTCGGTTTGAATCAGGATGGTCTTGTTTGAGAGGCAATCCTGAAGGACCCTGAGGGCATATCTGATTGCCCGAAGCTCCAGGAAATTTTTCTGGTGTTTGGCTTCCTCTGGAGACCAGGTTCCCTGAGTCTGCAGGTCACCTACATGAGCATCCCACCCTAGGTTGGAGGAGTCTGTTGTCAAGGTAATTTGAGGTTATATAGCCTGAAATGGAAGGCCTTGAGTTAGATTGGAGTGTTGCATCCACCAGGCCAGCGATAGTCGGAGCTGTGTGGTAACCTGAACAATGCTGGACATTGGCTGACAAGCTTGAACCCACTGGGATTTTAGAGTCCACTGCATGACTCTCATAGCTAGGCGGGGCCATCGGAAATGACATGCCACCGAGGATGCCATGTGACCTAGCGGTATGAGGAAGTGACGAGCAGTTGAGGATACCCGAGTCTGTAAAAGATGTGCCAGAGAGGCCAAGGTGAAAGCCCGATCCTGAGGAACGAAGGCTTTCGCCTGTATAGTGTCGAGGTCGGCCCCTATAAAAGATAGGGTTTGGGATGGAACTATCTTGGATTTGGGATAGTTGATTAGAAACCCTAGGGAGATCAGGGTATGGAGAGTGAGATGCAAGGATGCCAATGCGGCTTGCCGAATCGGAGCCCTTATCAATCAATCGTCCAGATAAGGGTAGACATCGACACCCTGACTCCTGAGAAAGACTGCGACTACCACGAGGCACTTGGTGAAAACTCGTGGAGCAGACGCTAGGCCACGGTACTGGAAGTGACAAGGGCCGACCAGGAATTGCAGGAATTTGCGATGAAACGGAAGAATTGAGATGTGTGTGTATGCGTCCTGAAGATCTAGAGAGCATAACCAATCTCCCTTTTGAAGAAGAGGAAGTAGAGCCCCAAGGTTACCATCTTGGAACTTCTCTCTTTGGAGATATTTGTTTAGTGCACGAAGGTCCAGGATTGGATGAATGCCACCTGACCTTTTGGGGATGAGGAAATACCAGGAATAGAATCCCTGCCCCCGTTAGGAGAGGGGCATTGGTTCTATTGCCCGGGACTGGAGGAGGGTTGATACCTCCTGTTCCAGAAGGAGAGAGTGGTCGGTTGATCCCCACGTCAGCCGAGGTGGGGAGTCCGATGGTACAGTCAGGAAGTTGAGGTGGTAACCCTGAGAGACTACTGCAAGTAACCACTGATCGGAGGTGACTGTGTGCCAAGTGTTGGTGAAATGGCACAACCGACTGCCAACTGGTACTGATGGAAAAGGAGGTTGGCCTATGCTCTCTAGAAAGGAGTCAAAACCCAGACGCTGGTCCTGGCTGAGGAGCAGGTTGGGTCTTCTGAGGTCAGGATTGCCTGGACTGACCTTTTTGATAAGGCTTAGAAGGGCGACCTCGGGAAGCTGGAGGATAAATCCTTCTTGGTTTATAGGTCAGTCGCTTAGAGTCTCACCTGAATGTCCTCTTGGAGGTGGACGAGAACTCAGCAGGCACTAAAGAAAGTTGACGCAGAGTTTCATGGTGATCCTTGAGCTGCTCCACAGTCTCCTGAATTTTGTCTCCGAAGAGATTATCCCCAGCACATGGCAGGTCAGCCAACCTGTCCTGTACCTCTGGTCTGAGGTCAGAGGATTTCAACCAGACCCACCTTCTTGCACTAATCCCCGCGGCGGACACCCTAGAGGCAGTGTCAAATATGTTGTACGCAGTGCGTACCTCATGCTTACCAGCATCCAGGCCTTTCTGAGCTAGAGCATTAAGGTCATCCTGGAATTGGTCAGGTAAAGATTCAGAGAAATCTTGTATCTTCTTAAAGGGTTTCTGTTATACTGGGTCATGTACAACTGGTAAGAAGCAATGAGAGATATAAACATTGAACCATGAAAAACCCATCTGTCAAAAGCATCTAGGGATTTCTGTTCCTTTCCTGGAGGAATAGAGGAATGAGGTTTGAACATCTTGCCTTTTTTCTGGGCCGATTCCACAACCACAGAGTGATGATCCAGTTGTGATCTTTGGAACCCAGGAGCTGACTGCACAAGATAGGTGGCATCTGTCTTATGGTTAACAGGTGGGACTAAACTCCCAATTCCTCTTTAGCAGGTCAATTAGGATTTCATGAATGGGAACTGACATGATTTCCTTAGGAGCATTAAGAAACTGGAGTACTTCCAGCATCTTGTGCCTTGAATCTTTTTCTGTCTGAAGCTGAAATAGAATTGTTTCAGACATTTCTTTAATGAAGTTAATAAAGGACAGATCCTCTGGAGGAGAACGCATTCTCTCTTCAGGGGGAAAGGACTCAGAAGGCAGATCATCAGTATCCTGGGAAGAATCATCAGTCCGAGTATCATAAGGTTGATCACCAGCTCCCTGAGGATCTTCAGAAGGAAGAAAAGGTGTTAATCCCAAGGGACCATGCCTAGGCATCGATGGTATCGGATGTGGCACCGAAGGCATAAATGGGAGGCACCAATGGAACCGGCGACATCGATGGATGAGTCAGTGGCAGAATTCCAGACGGCGGTATGGGTATCAGTGTTTCTTCATCTTCTGATGACACAGGGATTGGCATCGAAGGAAGAGGGCATACCAGTGTTCTCGGTTCCAGTGGTGGAAGTGCATCGAGCAACACATCCAATTTACCCAATAGCAGTGCGAGCGCCATGGGAATCGGATAGGTGACCGGCATCGATGGAGGCTGGAAGCCTTGCAGTACTTTACCGATGGCCTCTTGGATCATCCTATCCAATTCCTCGCGGAAGCCTGGGGCGAGGAACCCCAGCACCGGAGTAGGAGGCAGCACTGGCGTAGCTGGAGGGTCCACCGGTGAAAGTGGAATCACGGCTCCCAGCACCGATGAAGTGGGGAACGCCTCGGTGACCCAGAAACAGAGGAGGATGGGGCCTTCTCTGAACGTGATTTCTTTGTCAGTGGCTCTGTCGACGCCGATGCCAAGGACTTGCCAGGTTCAGCAGACTGAACCTTCCGATACCGGTGTCGACGCTTTTCATAATGTTCTCCTAGGTCCGGGTCTTGAGGCAAAGAGGAGGAAGTCGACACCTTCGGAGAAGTCGATGCCGGTCTGACAGCACCGGTGTCCCGTTGCTGACGAGAGGTTGATGGCACCGGCTCAGACCAAGTAGAAGCGGTCGATGGAGTCGGGAGTTTTGAATGAAAAAGAAACTCCATCTTTTCCAAACGGGCCTTACTGCCCTTCGGCGTCATTTGGGCACATTTGGTGCTAGTTAGGGTATCATGGTCGGACCCCAGGCACAAAACACAAACTCTGTGCGGGTCTGTGATGGACACTGTCCGAGGACAATTGGGGCACCGACGAAAACCCGACGCCATGGCTTAGACAAATATTTAGCCGCGGTCGATGGCCAGTAGGCCTCAAAGGAAAAGCTTGACGGGAATTGACCGCAAAGAAGGGAAAAACCTTACCTTTCGACTGCGGAGTATAGATATCGATAGGGGGACCCCTATAAGGTAGATTATTTTGAAATTTTTTAAAGAAGTTCTGTGAGGAAAATTCCTGTCAGAAATCTGAAGCGAGCTCCTTAACCCGCGTGGCTACTGCTGCGCGGAAAAAAAGAGACTGAAGGGGGACCCCTGCTGGATGCAGGGTCAGTGCATTGCTGGGCATGCCCAGTAGGTGCCAGTCAAAGTTCTAGAAACTTTGACAAAAGTGTTCCGTGATTGGGCTCCATCCTGATGATGTCACCCATATGTGAGGACTACCATCCTGCTTGTCCTGTAAGAAAACATAAGCATTGTCAAGTTAAGTGTAAAACATTGATAAGACAGGCGAAGAAAGAATTTGAAATGAAGTTGGCCATAGAGGCAAAAACTCATAATAAAAACTTTTTAAAATATAGCCGAAGCAAGAAAACTGTTGGACCATTAGATGACCGAGGGGTTAAAGGGGCTCTTAGGGAAGATAAGGCCATTGCAGAAAGACTAAATTAATTCTTTGCTTCCATGTTTACTAATGAGGATGTTGGGGAGATACCAGTTCTGGAGATGGGTTTTCAGGGGTGATGAGTCAGACGAACTGAACGAAATCACTGTGAACCTGTATGTAGTATGCATCCTAGGCTACTGAAGGAACTCAAAAATGAAATTTCTGATCTATTAGTTAAAATTTGTAACCTATCATTAAAATCATCCATTATACCTGAAGACTGGAGGGTGGCCAATGTAACCCCAATATTTAAAAAAGGCTACAGGGGCAATCCGGGTAACTATAGACCAGTGAGCCTAACGTCAGTGCTGGGAAAAATAGTGGAAACTATTCTCAACATCAAAATCATAGAACATATAGAAAGACATGGTTTAATGGAACACAGTCAACATGGATTGGGGCAAGACAGGCTGGTAGAGCGGAGGTAGTCATGACCCTGTGGTTTTGATAGGGGCAAGACAGGCTGGTAGAGCAGAGGTAGTCAGGTTGCTGTGCTTCATTTTTTTGAAGGGGTTAATAAACATGTGGATAAAGGTGAACCGGTAGATGTAGTGTATTTGGATTTTCAGAAGGCGTTTGACAAAGTCCCTCATGAGAGGCTTCCATGAAAACTAAAAAGTCATGGGATAGGAGGCAATGTCCTTTCGTGGATTACAAACTGGTTAAAAGACAGGAAACAGAGAGTAGGATTAAATGGTCAATTTTCTCAGTGGAAAAGGGTAAACAGTGGAGTGCCTCAGGGATCTGTACTTGGACTGGTGCTTTTCAATATATATATAAATGATCTGGAAAGGAATACGATGAGTGAGGTTATCAAATTTGCAGATGATACAAAATTATTCAGAGTAGTTAAATCACAAGCGCATTGTGATACATTACAGGAGGACCTTGCAAGACTGGAAGATTGGGCATCCAAATGGCAGATGAAATTTAATGTGGACAAGTGCAAGGTGTTGCATATAGGGAAAAATAACCCTTGCTGTAGTTACATGATGTTAGGTTCCATATTAGGAGCTATCACCCAGGAAAAAGATCTAAGCATTATAATGGATAATACTTTAAAATCGTTGGCTCAGTGTGCTGCAGCAGTCAAAAAAGCAAACAGAATGTTAGGAATTATTAGGAAGGGAATGGTTAATAAAACGGAAAATGTCATAATGCCTCTATATCGCTCCATGGTGAGACCGCACCTTGAATACTGTGTACAATTCTGGTCGCCGCATCTCAAAAAAGATATAGTTGTGATGGAGAAGGTACAGAGAAGGGTGACCAAAATCATAAAGGGGATGGAACAGCTCCCCTATGAGGAAAGGCTGAAGAGGTTAGGGCTGTTCAGCTTTGAGAAGAGATGGCTGAGGGGCGATATGATAGAGGTCTTTAAGATCATGAGAGGTCTTGAACGAGTAGATGTGAATCGGTTATTTACTAGGGATGTGAATCGTTTTTTGACGATTTAAAATATCGTCCGATATATTTTAAATCGTCAAAAAATCGTTAGGGCCACGATACAATACCAATTCCCCCGATTTATCGTTAAAAAATCGTAAATCGGGGGAAGGGGGAGGGCAGGAAAACCGGCACACTAAAACCCCCTAAAACCCACCCCCGACCCTTTAAATTAAATCCCCCACCCTCCCGAACCCCCCCCCCCCAATGCTTTAAATTACCTGGAGATCCGGCGGTGGTCCAGAACGGCGGCGGTCCGGAACGGCCCCCTCAATAGAATTGTGTTGTCTTCAGCCGGCGCCATTTTTAAAAATGGCCGCCGCAAAATGGCGGCGGCCATAGACAAAAACGATTCGACGGAGGAGGTCGTTCCGGACCCCCGCTGGACTTTTGGCAAGTCTTGTGGGGGTCAGGAGGCCCCCCCAAGCTGGCCAAAAGTTTTCCTGGGAGTCCAGCGGGGTTCCGGGAGCGATTTCTTGCCGCGAATCGTTTTCGTACGGAAAATGGCGCCGGCAGGAGATCGACTGCAGTAGGTCGTTCAGCGGGGGTTCCGGACCGCCGCTGAACGACCTCCTGCACTCGATCTCCTGCCGGCGCCATTTTCCGTACGAAAACGATTTGCGGCAAGAAATCGCTCCCGGAACCCCGCTGGACTCCCAGGAAACTTTTGGCCAGCTTGGGGGGGCCTCCTGACCCCCACAAGACTTGCCAAAAGTCCAGCGGGGGTCCGGAACGACCTCCTCCGTCGAATCGTTTTTGTCTATGGCCGCCGCCATTTTGCGGCGGCCATTTTGAAAAATGGCGCCGGCTGAAGACAACACGATTCTATTGAGGGGGCCGTTCCGGACTGTCGCCATTCTGGACCACCGCCGGATCCCCAGGTAATTTAAAGCATTTGGGGGGGTTCGGGGGGGTGGGGGATTTAATTTAAAGGGTCGGGGTGGGTTTTAGGGGGGTTTAGTGTGCCGGCTCACGATTTTAACGATTTTTCACGATAGTTTACACACCCAAACGGCAACAATACGATTCCCTCCCCCTCCCAGCCGAAATCGATCGTTAAGACGATCAAGGACACGATTCACATCTCTATTATTTACACTTTCGAATAATAGAAGCACTAGGGGGCATTCCATGAAGTTAGCAAGTAGCACATTTAAGACTAATCGGAGAAAATTATTTTTCACTCAATGCACAATTAAGCTCTGGAATTTGTTGCCAGAGGATGTGGTTAGTGCAGTTAGTGTATCTGTGTTCAAAAAAGGTTTGGATAAGTTCTTGAAGGAGAAGTCCATTAACGGTTATTAATCAAGTTTACTTAGGGAATAGCCACTGCTATTAATTGCATCAGTAGCATGGGATCTTCTTAGTGTTTGGGTAATTGCCAGGTTCTTGTGGTCTGGTTTGGCCTCTGTTGGAAACAGGATGCTGGGCTTGATGGACCCTTGGTCTGACCCAGCATGGCAATTTCTTATGTTCTTGCCGCATCCTCGAAGCTCCCCCCTGTAAACCTATGTGAAACAATAATAATACTGACTGGTGTTATATTAATTGCTTAATAAAGATTGGTCATCAACCCAAACAAATGTGCAGTCTCTGAGAGTTTTATATTTACTAATACTCAACCTTGACCCCTCCGTATACACCTCTCATGGCCACCCTACTATTGATTGCCTGATATCTTCATTAAAGTCCTACAGCCCATGTCCTCCCCCCCCCCTTAACCTCCCCCCTTCTACTAGGACCCCAATGATCATCTCCAAGGGTGATTTCTGCCCATTTCTTCCAACTCCTTTACCCCCTGGTTAGTTTGCTTCTTCCATTGGGTATAAGGGCGCCATAACCTCTCAAACGTATCGGACCATTTATGTCGTGCTGCTGTTAGAAAGCTGAGGTAATACATTTTTTGTAACCATTGTACCACTCGCTGCAAAGGTGGGAGTTGCGCATTTTTCCATGCATACGCCACTTCCCCCCTTGCTGCCATGATTATCTGTTGCGCCAGGAAAGCGGCATCTCTCTCCACACTGAGGGGACGTATATTTAAGAGGAAAAAGGTTGGAGTTTTTGGTAAACTCGTTCCCCTGAATTTCCTTAATGAGGTCCATCACCCCATCCCAGAACCTTGATATTTCTGGGCACTCCCACCACATATGGTAAAAGGTCCCCCTGTAATCCACAGCCTCTCCAGCAAAGACTGCCATTACCCGGAGAAAATTTTGCAAGTCGCACTGGGGGCAGATACCATCTATATAGCATCGTGTATCCTTGTTGTATGATAGCCACTGATATAGAGCTCTTGGCTATCTGACTATAGCACATCTCCCAGGATTTGCCCATAATGTTTGAGCTAGATCTCATTCCCAGTTCACTACATGTGGAGATGCTGGTCCCTCATCTCTACTAAGCAGTGCGTAAAGTTTTAAGATAACTTTAGTGATACATTGTGCCTTTTCACAGTAGCCCTCAAATAGGGATTTACCCCTATACAGATCACTCTTTACCTCCTTCTTTGATATGAACTGGGTGGACTGATAGTAGAGATAGAAATCAGAACCATCAAATTGATAGATCTGTTTCGCGTCTTCAAAGGGTTTCACATGCTCTCCATCCCATAGATGACCCAGCATCTAACATCCCTTACCCCTCCATCTATTTGCTGCAACTTTAGAGCATCCTGGTTTAAACTTAGTATTATAAAATATAGGTGTGCTATGGAAATGTTGGCAAGTCCCCACCAGCTTCACCCGCCACTTATCCCAGAGTTTCAAAGTGAGGGCAACTTTAGGGGATATCTTCCCAGATAAAGATCGAGATGAGGTGGTGAGCCACACCAAGCCCGTTAGTGGAGTGTCCGCCAGCATTGATTGTTCTAATTCCACCCACCTCCTTCTTCTCTCCCCCATATGCCAGTCCATAATCGCTTTCAGCTGTGCACTTGCACAATAGCCTAGCAACCAGGGGACTCCCATCCCCCCATTGGCTCTTGGGAGATACATAACTCTCCTGCTAATTCTTGGTGGCCTGCTCTTCCAGATAAAATGGAAAAGCTTACGTTGCCACAACTGAAACTTTGCTTCTGAAATATATACTGGCAATGTCTGAAATAAGTAACTCAGCCTCTGTAGAATGTTTATTTTGACTATACAGATTCTCCCCACCCAGGAGTATGGTGCCCTATCCCATTTACATAAGTCCCCTTGTATCTTCTCCCAGACCCCAGTATAGATGACTTCCCCAAGGGTATCCAGATTGGCACCTATTTTCACCCCTAAATATTTAACTTCCCTTGTCACTATTTTGAAGGGGAACAACTGTTTAATTCTTGTGACTTGATCAGCGGTTAGTGTGATATTCAGAAATTCCGATTTCTCTGCATTCAGTTGGTAGCCTGATACACTGCTGAAGTTTTGCAACGCTTGCATAAGATATACCAATGAATGTTCTGGGTGAATCACTGTAAACAAGATATCATCTGCAAACATAGCAAGTTTATACTTGCGCTGCCCCACCCGTACGCCCTGTATCTCCGGGACAGATCTAATTTTGATGGCTAGGGGTTGTAGATATAAAGCAAATAGAAGCGGAGAAAGTGGGCACCATTGCCTGATACCTCTGTTTATTGGGAAGACATCCGAATAACCATCATTCACTTTGATACACGCACTCACGATAATATACAACTTCCTGATCCATGTGGAAAAATTTCCTCCTAGCCCAAATCTCTCTAATACTTCAAAGAGATAATCCCAATGGACCATATCGAATGCTTTTTCTGCATCGATGGTGAGAAGGCCCAAGGGTATTTTCCTTTCCCCAGCCCACCATATTAGATCCATCACTTTCCTGACATTGTTGGCTGCCAATCTGCCCAGTATAAATCTCGTTTGGTCGAAGTGTATCAGGTTACCTACAATATTGCCTAATCGATTAGCTAATATTTTGGCTAGAATCTTAAGGTCTAAATTTAATAAAGAAATGGGCCTATAGGAGCCACAGAAGGTAGCCTCGCTCCCCGGTTTGGCCAGTACAGTGATGCCTGCTTTATTAGTGCCCAATAGAGCCCCCCTTCAGTAGTTCGTTAAAGGCCCTTGCAAGCAGAGGCGCAATAACTGATTCCAATTGTTTATAAAAACCCGCCAAGAATCCATCTAGCCCTGGTGATTTTCCCATTTTTAGTTCCTTGATAGCCTGTGTGACTTCAAGCACCACTACATCAAACACAACAAAAGAATGCGTTCACAAGCTCCACATATTAAAAAAGCTGAAACCTCTCCTCTATTTTCAGGACTTTAGAACAGTTCTCCAAACAATTCTATTTTCAAAAATTGATTACTGCAACTCTCTGCTAATTGGCCTTCCAGCTATCACCACCAAACCACTACAAATGTTGCAGAACTCGGCCGCCAGGATTTTAACCAATTCTAGTAGAGGAGAACACATCATACCTATCCTAAAAAGCCTACACTGGCTCCCTATCACATCTAGAATCATATTCAAAGTTCTAACCATAACTCACAAGACCATTCATTCCCAAACTTCGCTAGATCTAAACTGCCCACTTCGTTATCATGCATCATCAAGACCAATCAGAACCGGCTACTTAGGCACCCTATATGCACCTCCAGCCAAGACATTGCTCAAGAAACGTGCATTTCGATTGCCAGTCCCATTCACTGGAATGCCCTCCCCACGGACCTTCGTCTAGAAACCTGTAGTCAAACGTTCAAAAAGAAGCTGAAAACTTGGCTTTTCACAAAAGCCTTCACTTAAAGATCTCTCTCCCGAGCCTGGATCTAGGGTTAGATTCACTCATTCACAATCCAATACGCTAGATGTTTGATGCTATAACTATATAATGTTATTCATTCTCATGATTTTACCTTCTCAGATGTGCTTTTGCTCCACTCATGATTACTGAGTCTGATGTAAATTTAAGTTCTTTGGTTTATCCATTACTATCTTTAATTGACTATTACTGGTAATAGTTGTAAGACAAGTTCTTTGCTTTATTTATAATTTCTTACGAAGTTCGCCTTGTTATTTGTACCCACATGTTCGATGTAATTTCCAGCTTTAGTTCTCTGTAAACTGACGCGATATGTACTATTACATGAACATCGGTATATAAAAGCCTTTAAATAAATAAATAAATCTCTGTTGAGACTATCCTGTTGGTTAGGAGTAGCACTGGGGATGTCAATTTTGCTAAGGTAATTTCTTATTCTATTGGTGGTGATGTCTAGTCTTCGCTTATACAGTTCTTTATAGAATTCTGAGAATCGAGCTCTAATATCCTCTGATAGACAGTCACTTAACTTCCGAGGTGCTGTGTGTTATCTGCAGATTTCCTCGTAATGCTGATTTCTTTTCTGGAATAGTGAAGTCAAGAGAAGGCTTCAAGCAGTGGAAGCATCTCAGAAAAAGTCGATACACAGCCTATAAAAATAAGAGCCTGCACGCTTAAGGTGTCAATCCCTGATGAAGGAGTAATTTTCTCCGAAACACTGCAGTGTCGGTACAGAACACTATAGCTTTGTGTCGGGCATGGAGCAGAAAAGAAAATCAGCATTACGAGGAAGTCTGCAGATAACACAGCACCTCGGAAGTTAAGTGACTGTCTATCAGTTTTTTGAAGTTAAGTGACTGTCGATCAGTAGAAAACCAAACAAAAATAGAAAAATAATAACACATCTCAAATAAGTGACCGATGATTATAAACCTTAAAGACAAATATCAGGTGTGCTTAACTCATGTTTGATAAACCTCCCGAGGTATATGATGGTCACTTTGAGGTGAAAAAAATATCTTTATAGAGTCTACTTTCAGAGACATAAGAAGCATTAATGCAGTCTATTTTTATATAGATAGCTCTATGGTATGAGCAAGATCTAATAATTTCATCTTAATTACTTTGCTGCAGTCCGCATAGGCCGCCTCCTCAGGTATACCTCAAAATCTGAGGTTCCCCCTTCTCGATCTGTTCTCCAAATCATCTACCCAGTCTTTTAACAGCGTGTTATCCTCCTGAAGTTCCTTTACTTCACGTATCATATTCATCCACCCTCTGCTCCAAGGCCTCCACCCTGCCTCCCAGCTCTTCATGATCTCTCCGGAGCTCTCCTACTATGTCTTTTAATTCTTGTTTCATTATGCTCATGTCGGCTTTTAACTCACCGAACCAAGTTTGAAAGTCCTCCCAGGAGAGGGGCAGGGCTTTAGCCCACGTTTGTTTAAGCAGTGGGTCTCTGTGTACCGGTGACGCAGGCCCGCCATCGCCATCTTGGGAGGCCTCCTCTGCAATAGGGGCCTCCACCATCTTTGACCCAGCAGTCGCGAAGGAAAACTGTTTTAAATCTGGAATTTTCTTCCTTGCTGACATCGTTCTTCTTTGCTATTCCTGTAGCTGTGTGGGGTCGTATGTTCAGCTATCGGATTGCGTAGATTTGCGGTGGATTCGCGCTGAGGGAGTGGGAGCTCGTTCTCTAGGCGGCCATCTACAATCGAGACATCTTCCTCCCTCTGACTATCTTTAGCCTGTTTAAATCCTTTTGCAGGTATGGCCTCCAGAGCTGGATAGTAATCCAGATTAGATCTCGCCAATAACTACCACTTAACATTTCTATAGTGCTACTGTATGCAGCACTGTTCAGTCACATAAAATAAAAAGTCTCTGTCCCCATGGAGCTTACAAAATAGTTGAGATACAGGCAAGACTATTTTCTAGTAATCACTAGAAACAAGTTTAATGTCAGAGGGCCAAGATCAGGAAGAGTCAGGTTTTTTGGGCTTTAAAAGCTCATTCTATTTGGACCCTAGAAAGGTAGCATCAGCTCCTAAAAGCTAGTCAAGAAATGTATTGTTATTTAGTCCAATACAAACTATCACCTTACACTTTTTTGTTGTTGTTATTGTTAACCTTTATTTCCATAAAAGCAATCTGAAAGAGATGGGTCTTTACATAGGACTTGAATACAGCCAAAAACAGAGCAAGACACACACGAAAAACAAATTCAGAAAGGCTGTTCCAGACACAGTGCCTTCACAGCATCCCTAGTCCCAGGCGAGAGACATTTTTAAAGCAGGAGATTTTTAGCACAGGACATCATAAGTCCTACCCCCACGCCACTCTTTCACCGACATCTAACATACACAGTAACATAGAGGCAGATTTTATAAATTTGCGTGAGCGCGTACTTTTGTTCGCACACCAGGCGCGAACAAAAGTACGCTGGATTTTATAAGATACGCACGTAGCCACGCGTATCTTATAAAATCCGGGGTCAGCGCGCGCAAGGGGGTGCACATTTGTGCAACCTGCGCGCGCCGAGCCCGGCGCGCGCTGCCTGTTCCCTCCAAGGCCGCTCCGAAATCGGAGCGGCCTCGGAGGGAACTTTCTTTCCACCCCCCCGCACCTTCCCCTCCCTTCCCCTACCTAAATCCCCCCTACCTTTTGTTGGCAGATTTACGCCTGCTGAAAGCAGACGTAAATCTGCTGGCGCGCCATCACCCGACCTGGGGGCTGGTCTGGAGGCCTCGACCACGCCCCCGGGCCCGGGCCGGCCCCGAACCGTCCCCTGGCCCACCCCCGGACACGCCCCCTCCCTGCCCCTTTTACGAAGCCCGGGACTTACGCGCGTCCTGGGGCTGTGCGCGTGCCGGCGGCCTATGCAAAATAGGCGTGCCAGCGCGCAGGGCATTTAAAATCCGGCCCATAGTGATTGACAGCAAATGAACTAGGCCCATCTAGCCTGCCTAGTTGAGATTCTTCCTGAAGCTTTCAACCCTTTGGCTAAATATGAGTATATAAATTCCTATGCACAATCCAACACCCACTTCTAAGACTTTCATTTAACCTCCCCTCCTCCCATTTCCTACCACTGCCCTTCACATCTGTCCCAAGCATGATCAAAATCTGTTAGTGCTAGCCTCCACCACTTCCACTGATAAATGCCATTTCAGGCGTTATTTTTCTCCGTTTCCAACAAGACCAATACTAAATCACCTTGCTTTACTGCCTTTAGTTATCTTTCACACTGCTCATGTCTTGGCTGTCTTGACGACTTCCCCTTCTTCCCTGTCCTCCTCTTTCTGGAGACCTTTTAGAATAATGATCATTTTGTCCTTACCTTTCAGTCCCCCTTTCTTTTTTTCTTTTTCACACCACAGTTTCCTTCCTGCTCCTTTGGAATTGCATCTATAAATCAGAATTGACCTATTTTGGGGGCTACAGAACCAAGATTCTTCATTTGCGCCTCCTCAGGGTTCTTTCCTCCCTATGTTTATATCTCTCTCCAGTTTACTAAGACAAACTAATGCAGCGAACAGCTCTCTCTGGAATACGATAACAGGGGAGCTGAGTCCAACCACTAGTTGCAACTCCCCGCCCTCCAGGAAATCACCCCTGTCCAAAAAAAAAAAGAACATGTCCTCCTTTGGACAGGAGGGGAGGGAATCCCCAGCCAGCAGTGTCCTTTTTTGGAAGGAGGTGGAATCCTACTGTGGCGGACCTGTTTAGACAGCAATGAGGGAGGGAGGGAGGGAAGGACAAAAAAGGATCACCACTAGACTGACAGGTGCATTTTTTTTAATATTTAAAAGGGTGGGGGAAAGAAGGAAAAAGGGGCTTCTGCCTATGGGAGCATTTTTTAATCTTTAGAAGGGTGAAGGAGACAGACAAGAGGATCGTGGCTACACAGGGGTATTTTAGAATGATGACTCAGAATACATATAATCAGGATTTTGTTTTCGTTAAAATATTTTAATTGGGAGGGAGGGAGAGGAGGAGACCATAGCCACAGGAAGGCATTTATTTCTATGGAGGGAGGGAAGCATTGCTTTTTTAAAATAAATAAAATACCAAAATAGGACACAACCGGTTAGTGCCTGATTTTCAGCACCAACTAGCTAAGTTTAGCCAGGGAAACTCAGCCTCCCTAAATCTAGCCAAATTGTGACTGGCTAAATTTAAGCAAATATTCTGCTGAAAACCTAGTTGTTGAGTTAAATATCTGCCTGTTAGCTTACCCACACAGCAGCTTTGACTGAATATAAATCTCTAAGTTATGGGTGCTTAAACCGTTACTACGGGCCCCCTCCCCAGCCAGTCGGGTTTTCAGGAAATGCATGAGCTTTATTTGCATGCACTATCTTCTGTAATAAAAACATTTCTCACGCATATTCATTAGGGATACGCTGAAAACCCAACTGGCAGGGGAGGCCCATAGTACCGGTTTGAGCACCCCTGCTCTAGGTAGGTAAAATGAGTGAACCTAAGACATCATTCAACTGTTTAAAAATTTCCAGCACTAGTGCAGAAGGCGCTGGGGATGAGGGTGGGGGTAGGTACCTTTCCTAGCCTGGCTAGGCTGCTGTTGCGTAGCCTGGTGGAATTTGCAGGCATGGGGGGGGGGGCCCTCCCCCCCCCCCCCCACCCAGCTGCAGGCAGCTCTTCCTGTATTTTTCGTTTAAATGGTTAATGGTTTTCACTACTGAAATGTAAATAGTTAACTTTTTTAAAATATTTATATTGCTTTCGCCTAATCACATCATTTGCCCCCCTCCCCCCCCCCCCCAACAGACTATATCATCAACCTAGAGGATGGAAATGAAGAAAAAGTGTACCCTGCTCGGAGCAGCAGTTACTATCCTAATAAAGAAAAAAGAAATTGCTGGACAAACTAGATGGACCACTTGAGTCTGTTTATTCCATCATTTACTGTGTTACCATGTTACCTCACCTTTCTACTCCAGCAATACTAAGAATGCATTCTGAATCTCAGCTGGTTGAGGTTCCTGGGCATACAATTGTTGGCCTTATCTTCCTCCTATTCTGCTTCCAAAGCTGGGTCTCCCCATCAGATACAATTTCCATCTGTTCTGGATACTCCAACTCTACACTTACGTTCTCCTTTACAGTGGATCTCCACCTTCAACTCTTGTCTCCACATTATAGGCAGTCATTATCTGCTTCTATATTCTACATTTACATGTACATGGTAAAACCGTTAAAATAAAGAAAACAGTGATGCCTGCATAATTTGTGACATTAAACACAATTGAGTTTTTTTGAAATAAGTCAACCCATATAAATTTCGAGTTACCTTCTGACATTCATATTTTATTTGATTCTCTACAGGGTTATGCTTCAGAACTAGAAAATCCAGACATGGTGCACCTGATACCAACTATGCTTCAAAACAAAAAAGACATTCTCTTTGGAAATCTTCCTGAAATATACGAGTTTCATAACAGGTAAACGATTACTGTAGTGTGGCCTGTACAATAATATGCCACAAGTGGACACTTGTAAGATAGTTTATATAAATTACTATTTATTTTCATTAGCATTACTAGACATATGCAGCGCTTTACAGATGTAGATAAGAGATAGTGAAAGATAACTAAAGGCAGTCAAGGTGATTTAGTATTTGTCTTGTTGGAAACGGAGAAAAATAAGGCCTGAAATGGCGTTTACTAGTGGAAGTGGTGGAGGCTAGCACTATAAGATTTTGATCATGCTTGGGACAGATGTGAAGGGCAGTGGTAGGAAATGGGAGGAGGGGAGGTCAAATGAAAGGCTTGGAAGACCTTACATTACTCAGTAGACCTTACATTACAGTATAGACACAGACAAGTAGGAGGCTTGAGGAAATGTATTTATCACAGTTAACTTCATTAAAATTGACAAAACTAATCAGAAAGAGCCAGGATCTAAGATTTAAACAAAACTGAAAGCCAGAAAAAAACATTTCTCTGTGACGTTGTGCACGACAAGTTTGCAGAAATATCATACACAGGTGACAGTTTCTTCGGAGATAGGGGTAAAGTAGTAGTAGATATCATTGAAGATTATTGTGCTACCTTTCTCACCCTTTCAGCAGCTATAAAGGAACAACCCTTTACTTCCAAAAAGAGTTGTCAGCAGCCTGTAGAAGGCAATACTTTTATTCCAGGAGAAGATTCTACCACCAGTATCCTTATTGGCTGCCTAGTCTTCAGCAGCAGCAGCAGCAACAGCCATCAAATCAGGCCGTGGGCAAGAGAAAGAACAGTCTATATCTTTGCAATAAATACAAGCAAAAGCTAACACAACTTTTGACTACAATCTAAATAAAAATCCTTACCTTTTGAAATTAGAAGAAAATTAGAAAAGGGGGAAAAGCAAGTTTGCTTACCGTAAACGGTGTTTTCGTAGATAGCAGGATGAATTAGCCATGCTGTCATGGGAACTGTCATTCAGGGCCCGGGAGGTGGAGCTTCCTAAGCAGAGGTTAGAGATTTGCTCTCTGCGGCTGCACGTGTGTTCCCGCGCAGGAAAACAGAATCTCCTTAGTCTGTAATTAAGCTTACGTGAACCAGGATAGAAGGTCGACTAACCAAGGAGGAGGGAGGGTCAGCATGGCTAATTCATCCTGCTATCTATGGAAACATCATTTACAGTAAGCAAACTTGCTTTTTCCCGTTGATAGCAGGGCTGAATTAGCCATGCTGTCATGGGAGTCCCAAGCGCCCGACCACGCATTGTCATATGTGTCTTTTGTCCCCGCGTGATCTAGTCATGGTGGTAGTCAACATGGTTATGTTGCTAAAGATTGCAAAACTGCTCATCTTAGTTTGGCATCGTCACTTGTCTGCTGATCTAGGGAGTAGTGGGACATGAATGTGTGTAGAGAGGACTATGTAGCCACTTTGTAAAGGTCCACGGGTTGAATCTGTCTCAGATGTGCTATTGAGGCAGCTACTGCTCTGACTTGATGAGCATTTGGATGGGAAGTTAGAGGCAACTTTCATAGCAGAATTGAATACATTGTGCAATCCAGCTTGAGATCATTCGCTTGGTAACCAGTAGTCCCGGTGCGTTTGGGTTGAAAGATACAAATAATTGAGAGGAACGGGAATCAGATTGTGTCCTTTCCTTATAATAGGCCAATGCTCGTTTGCAGTCCAGTGTGTGCAACAAGCGTTCCCTATCATTGTGATGTGGTTTAGGGAAGAATGTTAGTAGTTCTATTGATTAGTTCAAGTGGAACTGTGACGCTACTTTTGGGAGAAAGGCAGGATGAGTCCAGAGAACTGCCTTGTGATGGTAAAACTGCAGATATGGAGCATAATGAACCAAGGCCTTTAGTTCGCTAACTCTCCGAGCGGATGTTACTGCCATGAGGAAGACTACTTTCCAGGTAAGGTATTTTATGTGGGCTGAGTCCATTGGTTCGAATGGGAATAGCATGAGTTGCTCCAAGACGACGTTCAGGTTCCACGGAACCGGTGGCTTGGAGGTCGATGGTTGAAGGTGTGATAGACCTCTGAGAAATCGAGATAGCAAAGGGTGAGTGGAAATCGATTGACCGCTATGCAGTCTATGATACGCTGCTATAGCGCTAAGGTGAACTCTGATTGAGGACGTTGCTAAGCCAGACATATATAACGTATGGAGATAGTCCAGAAGCGACTCCGACGAACAGTCTAATGGTTAAATTCCTTTGGACGTGCACCAGGTGGAGTAATGCTTCCATTTAAAACTGTAATTTCTTCTAGTTGATGCCTTCCTAAATTCCAATATGACTTCTTGGGTTACAATGGAGATGCCCTGTTCTGTTAGGAGGAACAGCTCAATCTCCACGTTGTTAAATGAAGGGACGAGTGTAGTGGGTGGAGAAGGGTTGCCCTTTCTTGTACTAGAAGATCCGGTCGATTTGGCAATCGAATTGGTTCTGTGATGGAGAGTTGTAACAGGTAGCTGTACCAAGACTGTCTGGGTCAAGCCGGAGCTATTAGTATTAGTTGAGCTGCATCCGCTATGCATTGTTGTATGGTGGAAAAGCGTACATTAGGCTCTTCGTCCAAGGAACGAGAAAGGCGTCCTGCACTGTCCTTTTCTGACTGGGCCATACTGAGCAGAAACGAGGAACTTGCACGTTTGTCTCTGTAGCGAAGAGGTCCATCGTTTGGAACTCCCCACATGACGAATATCTCTTGAGCCACTTGCTGGTTGAGTGACCATTCGTGAGGGTGGAATATTCGGCTCAATCTGTCTGCTCGGGTATTGACAACTCCCGGAAGGAATGTTGCTTGTAGCTGGATCGAATGCCAATATGCCTGATCGAAGATGAGCAGCGCTTCCTTGCATAGGGACCATGAACCAGACCCTCCTTGTTTGTTTATGTAGAACACTGCTACTTGGTTATCCATGTAGACCATGAACCTGCGACCCTGCAGGTGATGTAGGAATGCTTGCAAGGCATTTCGAATTGCTCTGAGTTCTAGCAAATTTATCTGTTGGTTCTGCTCGTGTCGAGACCACAGTCCTTGTGTTTCTAGGAGATCCAGATGTGCTCCTCATCCCTTGCGAGAGGCATCGGTGGTAAGCACTGCATTGTGTGGGGGGAGACTGAACATCGCCCCTTTGGATAGTGTTGACTTGCTGAGCCACCAGTCTATATCCTTTGTCATTTCGGAAGTGAGTACTAGACGTGTCGTTAACAATTGTGAGTGTTGTTTCCATTGTCGTTTCAACCTCCACTGCAGACGACGCATATGCAATCTGGTGTTGGGCACCGTAAATATGGCTGCTGCCATGTGACCTAAGACTGTTAGAATTTGACGTGCTGAAGGTTTGTACGTAATCTTGAGGGAACGTAGGCGCCGTCGCATCTCCCATTTCCTGTCCTCCGGCAGGAACGCTCTGCTCCGTGTGATATCTAATCGAGCTCCTATGAACTGTGGAACTTGAGTCGGGTACAAGGTCAACTTCTGGTAGTTGATCATGAGTCCCAACTTGTCCAAACATTCAATCACCTGTTGAAGATGCTCGATGAATGTTGTGGGAGTCGAGGCTACTAGAAGCTAATCGTCCAGGTATGGAAAGATTCTCATGCCCCGTTGCCGGAGGTATGCCACCACCACCACCATGCTCTTGGTGAAAACTCTGGGAGCTGCCGATAGGCCAAATGGAAGAACTTTGTATTGGTAGTGTTGAATCTTGTATCGGAAGCACAGGTAGCGCCACGAGAATGGATGAATAGGAATGTGGGTATAGGCATCCTTCAGATCTATTGAGCACATCCAGTCGTTGGGTTGAAGGAGTGGTAGAATGGATTTGAGGAATACCATTTTGAATTTCTCCTTGAAGAGACATTTGTTCAACTCGCGGAGATCCAGAATTGGATGAAGGCCACCAAATTTCTTGGGAATGAGGAAATATGGTGAATAGAAGCCTTTGTCCCGGGCACCCGGTGGGATAGTTTGGATTGCCTGTTGATGTCAGTGATGATATTTCTTCTCTGAATTGGAGATGTAACATCCTTGCTGTCTGAACAGCGAGGTGAGGAAGGGAGGGTTTGGTTGTAAATTGGAGCTGATAGCCCTTCTGTACAATGTCTAGAACCCAGCAATTGGATGTTATTTCTTCCCATGCCGGAAAGTGAGATGTGATCCTTCCCGGGGGCGCTTGATGTAGTGGTGGCGGCAGTATCTCTAAAAAGAATGGGTCGGTTTTGTGGAGGCTGCCGGTTGTTGGCCTTGCAGTCGTTGGGTTCTCAGTTTGCCTCTCCTGTTCTGTGGTTGTTGTTGTTGTGGACATTGATACGGCTGGTATGTTGGAGGTTTATAAGGTTGATAAGACCTATAGGGTAGGCGGGAAAATTGCTGACGGCAAGAGGACGTGAAGTAGCCCGAGTAATTGGATGGAGTAGTTAGGGATTATACTGCCACCGCTTGATCTTTTAATTTGGTAACAGTCTCTTGAAAGCGGTCTCCGAATAAATTATCGTCAGTACATGGCAGATTGGCCAGTTTATCATGTAGGTCTTCCCTTATTGTGCTCGCTCGGAGCCACGCTATTTGTCGAGCTGCAATGGCCGCAACTGAAGCCCTGGAAGAGGTTTCAAAGCCCTCATAAATAGTGCGAAGCAGATGTCTGGTACCCTCTTCCATGTCCTGGAGTGGTTGTGGAACTGGATCTGCAGTGGAGGTGACCATTCCTTTAATTGCCAGTATACATTCGTACAGGTATTGCACCATGTAAAATTGATGATGCTGTATGCGAGTGGCCAGCATGGTGTTCTGGGATGTTCTTTTTGCAAACTCATCCAAATAATGATTATCACGACCAGGCGGAGTAGAAGCATGCAGTTTTGATTTTTTAGCACCCTGCATGGCAGACTCTAACACTATGGACGCATGTGGTAACAGTGGCATAGAGTAATAAGGCGATTTACGCATCCTGAACTTTAAATCAATTTTCATGGAGACTGATGGAAGTGAGAAAGGAGTTTCCCAGGATTTCTCAAGTACCTTGTCCAGTACTTCATGAGGAGATAGGGAGGTTGGCTCACCGGGAACCGAAAATTTTTAATAAACCTAATGTTTCAGCTCTTGGATCAGGGAGTTTCTGAATATCCAAGTGCAGTATTTCTCCTATTTTGTCCAAGAATCTTGGATAGGACAAATCCTCAGGTGGTGAGTACGGTTCCTACGGTTCTTCTGGCAGGTCTGACGGATACCCGGTGGAGGAACTTGATGAGGATTGAGGTGAATTCGGGTCCTGAGGTGAAAGAGGCCTGGGAGTCAGTGATGCAGGCAGGAGCGATTGAGGTGACCTCGTGGGTTCTGGTGATGGTTCTCTCAGGGGCTGTGGTGTTCCCGGAGAACTCGAAGATGCATGAGGTAAAGTGAATGTTGTTTGAAGGGTTTCAAAGAAACTGGACAATGCTTCAGACAACTAAGAGAATGCCTGTTGGGTTTGCGGCGGCATTTGCGGGTGACTCGGTCTCGGCAGTAGCACTGCTGACCCTAATATTTATTTTATTTATTTATTTTTAATTTTTATATACCGACATTCTTACATCAGATGTAAATCATACCGGTTTACATTAAACAAAAAAGCAGGAAATAAATTTCCATAGTCTAATACAATGAACATTTCTAATTAAAATTGTTAATAAGCAAAAAGAAAAGGTAAAAACTTGGAATAAAGGATAAATAACAGGAAAAATAAAAGTTTTTTTTGTTTTTTTTTTACAAGAAGCACAAAGGGTTGCACGAAGGGGTGCACAAAGGGGAGAGCCCCTTTGTCGCACCCCTTCGGCGCGCGATGCACGGCACGCGGCGCCTGGTGGAGAGGCGCTTTTCAACTGCCGAATCTCTCAATGACGTCGGTGTGGGGGGCGTGGTCTCCCGCTCTCCCTCTCAATCATAAATTCATTTTCTCTCACCTCCCGATGTTCGTTTCGCTTCCCTTTTTTTATTTTGTTTTTCATATTGGTGTTCAGTTCTAGCGGGGCCAAGGATGGAAGGTGGCCTCCCCGCTCGCCAGCGCCTTGTGGAGAGGCGCTTTTCAACTGCCGAATCTCTCAATGACGTCGGTGTGGGGGGTGTGGTCTCCCGCTCTCCTTCTTAATCATACATTCATTTTCTCTCACCTCCCGATGTTTGTTTCGCTTTCCTTTTTTTATTTTGTTTTTCATATTGGTGTTCAGTTCTAGCGGGGCCAAGGATGAAAGGTGGCCTCCCCGCTTGCCAGCGCCTGGTGGAGAGGCGCTTTTCAACTGCCGAATCTCTCAATGATGTCGGTGTGGGGGGTTACAGATCCTTTTCCCTTTGGCAGGATATCCGCCGTGACTTTTTTCCTCTTTGGTAAGGGTTCTGGTAGATCATAGATGAAGGGACACGATCTTGATGTCGATGACCTGTCAGAAAATCCCTGTGAGGATGACGAAGAGGAGGAAGAGGTTACGTGCACCCACTCTTCCTTGGAACAAGAAGTGGCCCTCGGAGTCCGTTTACCGTATTATGAACTGGAGTGGTGCGAGAGATGGGGGCTAGTTAGCACTCTGACTCTGTCATCAGTTTCATCCCTATGCCTTTTGTGGCCGGCATGTCGGTGTTGGCTTTCAACAGGGGCAATACTGTGCTTTGTCGGAAGGCTGGTCCCAGCCTCCAGTGACAGTTGTCGACGTCTTTATGTTTTATCAGTGCCCTGCGATGTTGTTGATGGTGGCTGTCAAGAATGCGCTAGCGTTGACCCCTCTGAGGTCGAATGCGTCGAGTGCACAGTGCTGTGCGCCAAATGCGCCCTCTTCTGTATTGAATGCGCTGGTGTCGACGCAGAGTGTGCCGGCTTTGGCGCCGGTAGTGATACCTTCGGCGCTGGGTGTGTCGTCTTTTCGAATGTGTCAGCATCCGCGAATCGGTTTTATGGTCTCCGCTGTGCGCCGTATCTTTCGGGTGCGATTCCTGCCCCATTTCTGATGATTCCCTATAGGTCTGCTTAGACCTGTGAGGATCTCGGCTCTTCCGTTTACCTGTGGATCTCTTGTCCTCTCCAGGCCTGGAGATTTTGGGATCCAGTGAGGACGCTCTTTTAACTGTTGGGGCCTGCTGTTTGGAAGGGCCCGTGAAGAGTGCGCTTCAGATGGAGGGGCATACAAACCCCCAATGCTGCTCTTGAGGCCTTTGAGTTTTGAGTGCGTTGTCTCTGGGCGACATGCAGCCACAATGCTCACATGCGCCTTGATTGTGGTCAGGTCCCAGGCAGCGGTAGCACATATCATGTCCATCAGTGATGGACATGATTTTCCCTGCAATGGCAGGGTTTGAACCCCGATAGTCTCATCTATTTTTTAGACATTTTCTCGTCAAATCAAAAAGAAGCTGAGGAGAACGAAGCTCCGCACGTGGAAAAAAACAGACTGAGGAGATTCTGTTTTCCTGCATAGGAACACACGCGCAGCCGCAGAGAGCAAAGCTCTAATCTCTGCTTAGGAAGCTCCGCCTCCCGGGCCCTAAATGACAGTTCCCATGACAGCATGGCTAATTCAGCCCTGCTATTAATGGGAAATATTGCAATACTTCAAAAACATGGTCTTTAACAATGGACCACAGGGTACTAAAAATCATAAACCATGATCTCCTTCCCTGAACAATCATTCGATGGAAGTATTCTGAAATTCAAGTACCTCTTACTCCTTCAGCAAGAGCTATTGCTCCTCTTAATGGCCAACACAGTAGACTCATTCCCACTACAGCAGGGGTGACCAACTCCAGTCCTTGAAAGCCACAAACAGGCCAAGTTTGAATATACATGAAATAGATCTGCCTGCACTGCCTCCGTTGTATGCAAATCTATCTCATGCACATTCATTGGGGGTATCCTGAAAACTTGAGCTGTTTGTGGCTCTCAAGGACTGGAGCTGGCCACCCCTGCAAAAGTAATTTCCCCAACTTACAGGGTATAATTATATACAAAAACCTAGCAGAAGCTGTCACCTTTCCCTGAAAGGGTGTCTCCTTGCCCCCAGATGGGTGTTATAGTTAGTGAGGTTTGGGTGGACCCTTGGACACTGTGGCAGCTGACCACGACCACGGGGGGAAGTCCCGTGAGGGGCCACAGGTCAGGCTCAGCTCTGGACACACAAACACACTGGATATCATCAGCAGTGGATTAAGCTGCTGGGGAAGTCACTGAGAGCTTCAGTGGAAGTGGCGGTGATGGTGAACGTCCATATACCACTTCAAAAGGTGTTGATCCAGTGGATGATGCTGGATGAGAATTAATGACGAATTCAGCCCATGGTAATAGTTTGGTCCAGTTATTCTGACGGCAACACACATAGGCCCGAATGAACTGTTTCAGGGTCCTATTCATCCGTTCTGTTTGGCCATTTGATTGAGGATGATAGGCAGATGTATAATCTAGAGAGATGTCGAAAAGCTTGCACAAAGCCTTCCAGAATTTTGCCATGAACTGTGATACTCGATCCGAGACTATGTGCTTCGATAGGCCGTGAAGGCGAAAGATGTGGGTTGTGAAGAGCTTCGCAAGCTCCAAGGCTGAAGGTAAGCGCCAAAAAATGGGCCATCTTGCTGAAGCGGTCGACTGTGACCCAAATGGTATTCATACCTCTAGAGGGGAAGATCAACTACAAAGTCAGTAGCGATATGCATCCAGGGCTGTTCCGGAGCTGGAAGCGGTTGCAGCAATCCCCACGGTTGGCCAGAAGTAGGTTTGTGCTTGGCACAGTTGGTACAAGATGCTACGTAGGAGAGTGTATCTTTCTTGATAGTTGGCCACCAATAATACTTCTGGAGCTTCAGCAGGGTAAGGCGTTGACCAGGATGGCCAGCCAGCTAGAATCGTGTGCCCAAAAGAGCACTTTCTTCCTGAGATGTTTAGGCATGATGGTCTTACCAGCGGGCACAGTATGAGTAGCCGCCAAGACAACTTTCTTCGGGTCGATAATATTCTGAGGTTCTTCTGGAACATCCTCCGAGAGAAAGGAGCGTGACAAGGCATCAGCTCTGGTATTCTTCTCTCCGGGGCGATATTTGAGCACGAAGACAAAACGGTTAATAAATAAGGACCATCTGGCTTGTCTATGGTTATCTATGGTTGCGCATGGTAGAGATACTCTAGATTTTTATGGTCCGTAAACACATGTATTTGATGTTGAGCGCCTTCGAGCCAAGGCCACCATTCTTCGAATGCTAACTTAATAGCCAGGAGCTCTTTATCTCCGATCCCATACTTCTTCTCTGCCGGAGAGAAACGTTGTGAGAAGAAGGAGCAGGGACGTAAGGATTTGGATTCTCCGGTTTGGCTCAATACAGCTCCCACACCAACATCAGAAGCATCGACCTCCACGATGAATGGCTTGTCCGGGTCTGGATGACGCAGGCATGGTTCGGTGGAAAAGGCAGTCTTTAAATCCTCGAACGCGGATATGGTCTCAGCAGACCATTTAGAAGTGTTGGCCCCTTTCCGGGTCATTGCAGTTAAGGGCACAGTTAAAGAAGAGTAGTTCTTTATGAAGCTTCTACAGTAATTAGTAAACCCCAAAAATCGTCTCAGGGCCTTTAGGCTGGTAGGTTGGGACCAATTTTTAATACTCTCTAGTTTTTGGGGATCCATCTGGAAGCCATCTTTAGACAAAATGTAGCCAAGAAATCGCACTTGGATAGCTTGGCGTAGAGCTGATGTTCTCGTAGGCTTCGTAGTACTTGTTTGACGTCCTCTAGATGAGGAGACAAGTCCTGAGAAAATATCAGGATATCATCCAGGTACACTACGACACTCTTGTACAACATGTCCCGCAAGATGTCGTTCATCATGTTCTGGAACACAGTGGGTGCGTTGCACAGGCCGAAGGGCATTACTAAGTACTCGAAATGACCATCTCGAGTGTTGAAGGCTGTTTTCCATT
The DNA here is from genome assembly GCF_901001135.1 of Rhinatrema bivittatum. NCBI lineage: Eukaryota > Metazoa > Chordata > Amphibia > Gymnophiona > Rhinatrematidae > Rhinatrema > Rhinatrema bivittatum. The sequence continues at coordinate 236,341,415 of NC_042623.1, forward strand.
CATCGCCACTGCGAATGCGAACTAAGTTATAGGCCCCCTTCAGGTCAAGTTTCGAGAATATCTTGGCACCTTGAAGCCAGTCGAACAGCTCTGAGATTAAAGGCAGGGGATATCGATCTTTGATCGTAATCTCGTTCAGACCTCGATAGTCGATACAAGGACGTAAGGTACCGTCCTTCTTCCCCACAAAGAAGAAGCCTGCACCGGCTGGAGATTTTGATGGTCTAATGAATCCTTTATGTAAATTCTCCTCGCTGTACTCGAACATAGCCTTATTCTCTATTGCAGAGAGTCGATAGACACGTCCTTTAGGAGGTTCAGTGTTCGGTTTCAGCCTTATGGCACAGTCGTAAAATCTGTGTGGAGGAAGGATGTCAGCAGCTTCTTTGGAGAACACATCAGCAAATGATGCGTATTGAGGCGGCAGTCCTGGCATCACTGGAGTTGTTGGCATGCAGAGGACAGGAGAAACCTCCTTAAGGCACTTGCCATGACAACCTGGGCCCCAGCGGGAGAGTTCCAAGGTGGCCCAGTCGAATTGAGGCTGATGCGATTGCAACCAGGGTAACCCCAGAACGATAGGGTGCATGGCCTTCTCTAACACAAAGAAGGAAATTGACTCAGTGTGGAGGGTTAATGGTTTGGTGTGATGGGTCACATCACCCGGCAAGGGCTCTCCATGGATAGATGATAAGAGCAGTGGAATCTTCAAAGTGACAAGGAGAATTCTCAAATGTTCCACTAGGCGTCGAAGTATAAAGTTGCCTCCTGCCCCTGAATCCACCAGGGCAAGAGTTTGAATTTCAGACGCTCCGCAGATCAGGGAGACTGGGAGAGAAAGCGGAGGAGAGGGCATAGTAAGGCCTAAAAACAGTCCTCCAGCAGGACTTAGGCCTGTCCGTTTCCCGGATGAATTAGGCATGTTGGGACATCGTGACCAGCTTGTCCACAGTACATACACAGGCCATGCCTCTTCCGAAGTCTTCTCTCTTTTGTAGTCAGGTGACTGCGACTAAGTTGCATCGGTTCATCTCCACTGGCGACAGGTATTGCTGGGATCATCTGGAGTGCAGGTTCAACACGAACCTCCTTCTGAACCTGTCCTTTACTAGGCTTGAGTTCTTTCACCTTATCACGAAACCGGTGGTCAATTCTAGTAGCCAAAGCCACTAGTTCATCCAGCGAGTCAGGTGTCTCACGAGCGGCCAGCTCGTCTTTCAAATGAGCATCCAGTCCTCTGAAGCAGAGGGTTTTCAGACATTTAGAATCCCAGCATAATTCAGTAGCAAGTCTTGAACTCTATTGCAAAATCAGCCAGTGGTCGGTTGCCTTGTTTCAGGTCCACTAGAGCAGAACCAGCAACAGTCACTTGAGCAGGATCATCAAAAATGGATTTAAACAAATCCAGAAATCCGTCAATATCCTGCAGAATTGGATCCTTACGTTCCCACAGTGTTGAGGCCCAGGACAAGGCCCTTCCATCAAGATAAAATAGAATATAAGTAGTCTTGGCGTAGGCTGTGGGGAAGTGAGAAGGCTGTAATGCAAAATGCATGCAGCACTGATTTAGGAAATCTCTAGTTCTTTGAATCTCTCCAGAGAAACGAATTGGAGCAGCCAGAGGTACCATATTCTTTATAGTTACTTCAGGTAACGGACCTTCATTACTGGAACCAGCGCTTTGATCCTTCTGTGCGTGCAGCTGATGAAACGCAGAAGTGAGTTTCTCCAATGTGTCCTGTTGCTCAGCAATGCGCAGGGCCAGGCCGGGAATGGCCTACAAGGCATTGAGCTGTGCCGGATCCATGGAGTTAGCAATCTGTAATAGTGAGGTTTGGGTGGACCCTTGGACACTGTGGCAGCTGACGATGCCCTCTGGGGGAAGTCCCATGAGGGGCCACAGGTCAGGCTCAGCTCTGTACACACACAGTTCTTTATTTAGACAGTTTGAGAAACCACCAGAGGTGGCAGTAGTGAGTAGATGTTGTAGCCCGGCTGGGCTAGTATTCCCCAGGTCGCTGGAACAGAGGGTTCTCCGGTAGCAGTGCTGTAGTGGAGACTGAGAAAGTGAGTACAATAGAACATTCACAGTCCCAAATATGGAGAAGCCCCGAGATAGGGAGAGCTGGCCCTCGAGGAACAAGTACCAGATCCCTGGAGGTAGAGAGACTTGTTGGCAAAGTACTCACACAGTGGTTCCACAGAAGAGATGGCACTGGCACTGGAATGGAGGCAGGCCCTCGAGGAGCGAGTACCTGGTTCCAGGGAGACAGCTCTGAGGAGTAGTTGATAATAGTACTCACTGATGGTGTCTGTAGTGAATTCTTCCAAGTAGAAGAGGAGATAGTTGCAGGCAGCGAGTCAGGGAACATGGGCCCTCGAGGAGCAAGTTCCGGTTACCTGATAGCGACCTGAAAGAAACAATGAGGCCCCCGAGGAGCGGGTACCCCGTTAGCAGAAAGAGTCAATAGGAGTTGGAAGGCAGAGCTGGGTACGGAGAGCGAATCCCATCCATAAGATCACCCTTGCTAACTCAATGGCTAGCAATAAACAGCAGGCTTAAATATCCGGGCAATGTGACATCATCACAGGGGGATGCCCCTGAGGAACGCGCCAATGAGGAAATAAGAATGAGGGCTGCATGGCGCGCGCGCCCTAAGGTACCTGAAGAGCATGGCGGGAGGCAGTGCCCAAGCCGGTCCGGGGACGCTGGAGAGGACGGCAGACGGATGCTGCGGCAGCCAAGTGTCCATGAGGAGCAGGAGGAGTCACAAGAAAGGAAAGGTAGGCGGAGTGAAGCCGTCGGGGCAGTGACGGTCGCAACAATGGGTGAATCAGCCAAGCGAGTTCTTGTTTTGGAGACTAGTCAGCAATGGAGACTCCTAACCTTGGTTCTTGGCAGGGAATTTGTCTGGGATTTGATGGGCTGGGGTTTTATACCTTTTGGAATAGGACATGTGCCAACTGGATTTCTTTGTGTAACTTTTCTTGATATATTGCTAGATTACTGATAAGAATGACGAGTATGTCTCAGGTCCACTCATAAATGGGAAAATTCTTATGTTTTGTGCATATTCCCTATTTCTCATATGTGTTACTATATGACTACAACCCAAAATATTCTTTAAATTCTAATATATAAAAAGTTTTACTTAAATTAAGATGGGTTTACTGATGCAGCCAGCCAAGGTCAAGGTTTAAGTCTTAGTATACTGGCTGGCTTCAAATAAATAGCAATATTATTTTAACTAAGTCATGTTACCATTTTGTGCTCTGTAATGCTCGTGACCTTGGAGTTCTACAGACTTCTTGTTAGAAGAAGGGAGAGAAGGTGGGGGAAAAGAGCAGGGGAGCTACTACAGCCAATAAGCTTGTGTGTTATCTTTTCCTATCCAGTACTCCCTACTAGCTAAGGGGCCGATGCAAAGAAAATACGCAGAAAGTGGGTGCTGAAAAGTCAGCGCCCGCTTTCTTAACGTCTGCATGGTGTCCTTAAGGGGGAGGGTGCCATGCTATATGGAAATTAGGGGGTTGCGCTAGCAAGGAGGCACTAGGGTCGCTTGCGCACCCCTAGCGCCTCCTTGCTAACACGAACCTGCGGTGGCTGCCGGTTACAAAAACCGACCAGAAGATCTTACATTTTCTGTCTGGTGTTTACGTTTTAATCAAGAAGCCTATAAAATGTCCTGCTTCTCTTTACTTCAGTATCTATTAAACCTAACTAGATTTAAAAATTCCATCAAAATTTACCTCAGTGATATTGCAGCATACCATGATGATTATGATGGTGCTCCTATTTCCCATTAGCCTAAGGTTTCCAGATTCATGAAAGGCTTGACTTACCTAAAATCTCCAGTAAAAGGTTCACCAGTTCCTTGGGATCTAAATGATGTTCTTGCATACCTGATAAAACCACCATCTGAACCTTTTTCAACAGCAGATCTAAAATTTCTGACTTGGAAAGTTTTATTTTTGATAGCACTTATCTTAGCTGAGAGAGTAAGCAAGTTGCAAGCCCTAATCTCCTCCGTCCTTATATTTTTAACAGAGTAGCTCTAAAAACTCATCCTAAATTTCTACCAAAGATTTCTCAATTTCATTTAAATCAGCCCATAATATTACTTATATTCTTTCCAAGACTTCATGCACATAAGGACAATCTCTTCATAATTTGGATTGTAGAAGATCTCTTTTATTCTATCTGGAAAGAACAAAATCCCACAGAAAGTACTTAACAACTATTTGTTTCATTCAACCCAGTTAGACAAGGGACTCCAGTTACAAAAATGATTGTTTCTATTTGGATATCTGATCATATTGCTCATTGTTATAATCAATCAAGTCTGCCTCATCATAATAAGATTAAGGACAATTAGCTTAGGCCATGGCAGCTTCCTTGGAACATCTCCATTGAAGATATCTGTAAGGCAGCTACTTGGTCTTCTATGTATACGTTCACTACTCATTATTGCCTAGTACAATATGACTTGACATTAGGGATGTGAATCGTTTTTTGATGATTTAAAATATCGTCCGATATATTTTAAATCGTCAAAAATCGTTAGAGGCGATATACAATAGGAATTCCCCCGATTTATCGTCAAAAATCGTAAATCGGGGGAAGGGGGAGGGGAAGGGGGAGGGCGGGAAAACCGGCACACTAAAACAACCCTAAAACCCACCCCAACCCTTTAAAATAAATCCCCCACCCTCCCGAACCCCCCCCCCAAATGTCTTAAATTACCTGGGGTCCAGTGGGGGGGGGGGTGTCCCGCTGTGATCTTCCACTCTCGGGCCACGAGTGCGTTAATAGAAATGGCGCCGGCGCCATTTTGGTTCCTGTCCCCCGACGTCACGAGCGCAGGAGATCGCTCCCAGACCCCCGCTGGACCCCCAGGGACTTTTGGCCAGCTTGGGGGGGCCTCCTGACCCCCACAAGACTTGCCAAAAGTCCAGCGGGGGTCCGGAAGCGACCTCCTGCACTCGAATCGTATTTGCCGTATTGCAAAATGGCGCCAGCCATACGGCCAGCGCCATTTTGCAGTACGGCAATATGGCCATATGGCCGGCGCCATATGGCATCGTTGTCACCGACATGGGCATCGATGGCACCGACATGGGCACCGATGGAATAGATGTTGGCATCTGTGATCGATGGAACTGACATTGGCATCGATGGAATCCACCCTGGTATCGATGGAATCGACAATGGCATCGATGCCACCGGTGGAATCGACATTGGCATCGATGGCATCAACATTGGCATCGATGGAATCAACCCTGGCATCAATGCCACCAACCTGGGCATCAGTGCCACCAATGGAATCGACCCAGACATCGATTCCACCGACCCGGGCATTGATGCCATCGACCTGGGCATCGAATCCATTGATGGAATTGACCCTGGCATCGATGCCATGGACAATAACATCAATGGAAATGTCATGGGCATTGATGGCATCGATAAAATAAAGGATGGCATCGATGGAAATGACCCTGGTATCGATGGAAGTGCCCTGGGCGATGGTGGCATCGACCCGGGCATGGATGGCACCGACGAGACAAAGGTGTGCGTCGATGGCATCCATGAAACCCAAGGAAAAATCAGTGCCATGGATGAAAAACGCATGCAATAGCCCACTATTTGCGATGCAAATCAGAAAAAGAGGAGGAGATAGGGGCAGGAGTGGGCTGGGTTCATTGTTTTGTGAAGCCCTATCGCACGGCTTTAACGCTGATTTTAGCTCCACCTTTTTCAGTAGTTTTAATCTGTGCGATAGCTAGTGTTAAGTCTTGCTCGCATGTTGCGATGTTTTTGCCCATGCTGGTTTTAGTTGTTTTGAAGCTCCCGGAGACCTAGCTATTAGGGCCCATCAGAGAGAGAGAGAGAGAGCGAGCTTAGCCATAATGTAATGTTCTCTCAACCTAGCTTGATGTTACCCAGGTAGAGAGTCCATCAAGCTCGGTTGAGAGAACATGCATAAATCTCATTTAGTGAGTTTTCTCACTCCGAAGGTCATCAAATCTTCACAAGAGAGCACTGTTCTGTTTGTACGTCTCACTTTGAATGTCAAAGTGGCCCCTACACTAATACCTAAACCACACCTCGAATTACTAGGTGGGCCTCCCATAGAAATCTCTCTTTCTCTCTCTCTCTCTCCCCCCCCCCCCCCCCCCCCCCCCCGTGGCCCTGATAGTGAACATGGTCCCCCCAGTGGTTGTATATAGGAAATACCACAATTCTCGCACTATCTCAAAGTACGAAAAAGTTATCGCAATTTGCAGTAACTTAGCGCTTCGCATAGGTATTAGCGCAAATTGCGATAAACTGCCTATTACCATAAAACGTGCGATATTTAGTGCATTTTGATATTTAGTGCATTTTGATAAATCCAGGCCTAAGTTTGTAGAGTAATCTTGAAATTGTTAGTCATTTTCCCCAGTCTCAGTCAGATATCTTTGGAGTTCTTTTTTATTATTTTGTTATTAATTTCCACAAATATTTAATCAAGAGACTCTTAAAAATAGAAAAGCACAGCAATATATATAGGAAAAAGATAAAGAAGAAACAAAATCATATTTATCACTGTTAATTAGACCACAATATAAGGGGTGATACAAAGGAAACCACTGTATGTATAGGAAAACAAATTGCCAAAGCATATACTATATGGCCTATGCACAGCTGCTTATGGAACAACTGGATTAAAAAATCATATTTTAAAAGTAACACAAAAGACAAAGCAGAGCAGCAAATAGTGCATCAACCATAATTCAGAAGAACAGTAAACTTATCTCCATCGAGTAAAGGCCCTCTTCACAAGCATGTAACATACACCATCTCAAATTATAAAATAGAATTTCGCCACTTCCAATACTTTCCCCACACACCATCATACATTGAGGATTTCCCTTTCAGAGCAAAATGTTATGCGCTCTTATGCTGCCAGTTTTGAATTTGTATTTTGCCAAAAAGTAATCTGGGGTGAGGTCTTCCAAAAATATGCAATGGTAATCCTCCTCGTATGTAATATATGGGAAACCAGGCGTTTATCACTTTTGGACAAGTCCTGATCTTCCCAACTTTTTAACAAAAATTGACTCCTAATTGATCCAAACATTTACAGGGCGTCTTTTAACAAGAAACCTGCATCCAAAGCTAGAACCATCTGGGGTTTTTTAAAGAAAGAATTTCTTCTTCTGTTGTGTTTCTTTAGCTATATCTGGAAACAAATTTTCTGCTTAAAAAAAACCTTAAAACTCTGAGATGAAAAAATAGCCATTTTTATGAGATTCCTGAGCAAATGTAACCAACAGGGTTGCTCTTTCAGTAATTTCAGAATTAGACTGCTCAAGAAAACCTGTAAAGTCCAAATTATCAAAAGAAGAGAGCAAGTGTTGCTTACCTGTAACAGGTGTTCTCACAGGACAGCAGGATGTTAGTCCTCACATATGGGTGACATCATCAGGATGGAGCCCAATCACGGAAAACTTCTGTCAAAGTTTCCAGAACTTTGACTGGCCCCTACTGGGCATGCCCAGCATGGCACTAACCCTGCAGCCAGCAGGGGTCCCCCTTCAGTCTTATTTTATAGCTACAGGCACTGCCGAAAAAATAAAACAATAAAGCATCACGAACTCAACACCGCGGGGCGGCGGGCGGGTTTCGTGAGGACTAACATCCTGCTGTCCTGTGAGAACACCTGTTACAGGTAAGCAACACTTGCTTTCTCACAGGACAAGCAGGATGGTAGTCTTCACATATGGGTGAGTACCGAGCTGAGGATGTCCGAACATGCACCAAATGTACCCAACGGCGTGCAACAGGCACAGCAACTGGGGTGGAATTTGGTAGAGGGCATCCGCACCCCACCGGGCAGGCGGAAGGGTGTTGGTACGTCACGTTGGAAACAGGTAACGCAGGACAGATTGGCCGAAGATGGAATCTTGTCTTCCGGCTTTGTCCAAGCAATAGTGGGCTGCGAAAGTGTGGAGTGAGCTCCAGGTGGCAGCCCTGCAAATGTCAGGAAGTAGCACCGATCGTAGATGTGCTACTGAAGTCGCCATGGCCCTCACCGAGTGTGCTTTAACACGGTCTTGAAATGGAATGCCTGCTTGCTGATAGCAAAAAGATATGCAGTCCGCCAACCAGGAGGAAAGAGTCTGTTTACCCACAGGCTGCCCTAATTTGTTGGGATGGAAGGAGAAGAATAACTGAGTGCTCTTCCTGTGGGCAACTGTACGGTCTAGGTAGAATGCTAAGAGCCCGTTTACAGTCGAGGGTATGCAGAGCCTGTTCCCCTGGATTGGAGTGGGGCCTGGGAAAGAAAATAGGTAGTATGATGGATTGATTAATGTGAAACTCCAAAACTACCTTAGGCAAGAACTTAGGGTGAGTGCGGAGTACCGCCCGGTCCTGCAGGAGTTTAGTGTAAGGTGGATAGGTAACTAGGGCCTGTAACTCACTAACTCTGCGAGCTGAAGTGATGGATAAAAGGAAAATCACCTTCCATGTGAGATATTTTAGGTCACAGGAGTGAAGAGGCTCAAATGGAGGTTTCATGAGCCGACCAAGAACCAAATTAAGGTCCCAAGAAGGGGCCAGAGGACGTAAGGGTGGCTTGATATGGAGCAAACCTTTAAGAAAATGTGTTACGAGGGGTTGCACCGATATAGGGGCATACCCGACACCTTTATGGAAAGTGGCTACCGCACTGACATGCATTCTGATTGAGGAAGTCTTTAGATCGGATTCCGATAAATGCCAGAGATAGTCCAAAAATCTTGGGATTGGACTGGAAAAGGGATCAAGGGACCGTGAAGAACACCATGATGTATACCTTTTCCATTTATAGGAATAAGACTTTCTTGTGGAAGGCTTTCGTGAAGCAATGAGGACTCGAGAAACCGAATCTGAAAGGTTAAGTGGTTGAAGGATCAACCTTTCAACATCCATGCCGTCAGGGACAAGGCCTGAAGATCGTACAGACCACAACACCAATCGTAGAGACACATCTCACCCATACTCAGAAACCTACACTGGTTACCAGTGAATTTCAGAATCCTGCACAAATCAATCACCTTAATACACAAATCCATCCACCACCAACTTCAACTCGATCTCGAAATCCCCTTCAAACTACATTCCTCCAACAGACCAATGAGAGAAATTCACAAAGGAACCCTGCAATTTCCCCCAACTAAAGCCACACGCCTCACCTCGACTAAAGATTGAGCCTTCTCGACAGCAGGCCCAGATATCTGGAATAACATCCCTGCAGACCTCAGATTGGAACCCTGCCTCTTAACATTTAGGAAAAAACTCAAGACATGGCTCTTCAGCCAAGCCTTCTCCGAACCCCCTGATATTCACTAGTTAGCCCTTACTCTATACCTGAATGATGGCCTTATTCTCTGCCTGTACAATAGACCCTGATCCTCCTAAGCACATTATGCCTTATCTATCTTATCAATGGTATTATATTTATAATTGCTGTCTGTTCTAACTATCTTTCCAGCTGATTAAGCCTCCAAGTTCTTACTCCCTGTTGTATGTAACTTTGCCTCCTCCACACCATTTGTTGAATTACGTTAGTTGTTACTACAGTTTTTTTACCCTGTTCGATGTAAACCGATCTGATATGGTTTTTTCTATGAAGGTCGGTATAGAAAAGTGTTAAATAAATAAATAAATAAGATTGGGATGGCATAGACATCCGTCATTCTGAGTGATCAGAAGCGGGTCCTTTCCCAAGGGAATGTGCCTGCGGATGGAGAGATCCTAGAGTATTGGAAACCACACATGGCGTGGCCAGTGAGGTGCTATTAGGATCATGGTTCCTTTGTCCTGACGGAGCTTCACGAGAGTCTTCGAGAGAAGAGGAAGTGGAGGGAATGCATAAAGCAGCCAGGCTGCCCACGAGAGGGAGAATGCATCTCTGAGCTGCGAGCGCTCGCTCCAAATGAGGGAGCAGTAATTGTCTACTTTGTGGTTCTGAGGGGACGCAAAGAGTCTATTTGGGGATAACCCCAGTGTTGGAAGAGAGAGGTCGCTACCGAGGGATTGAGCGACCACTCGTGCGGTTGGAAGACATGACTCAGTTTGTCCGCCAAAACATTGTCCACTCCCGGCAAGTAGGTTGCCCTGAGGTACATCAAGTGGGAGAGCGCTTCCGCCCAAATCTGAGCGGCCTCCTGACACAGCAGGAAGGAGCCTGTGCCTCCCTGTTTCTTTATGTACCACATGGCCACCTGGTTGTCCGTCTGAATCAGGATGACGTGATTTGATAGGTAGTCCTGAAAAGCTCTGAGAGCATATCGCATTGCTCGTAGCTCCAGGAAATCTATCTGGTGTTTGGATTCCTCTTGAGACCAAGATCCTTCTGTCTGTAGATCGTTTACATGAGCTCCCCAGCCGAGGTTGGAAGCGTCGGTGATGAGAATGAGTTGAGTATCTGGTAGATGAAAAGGTAGTCCCTGGAGGAGATTTTTCTGATCTTTCCACCAGGCGAGAGACAGACTGAGTGCGTCGGTGATGTGGACAATGGTTGAGAGAGGCTGAGTCGCTTGAGTCCATTGTGACCGTAAAGTCCAATGCATGACTCTCATGGCCAGACGGGCCATTGGAGTGAGATGGACTGAGGACGCCATGTGTCCGAGAAGGACAAGGAATTGCCGAGCAGTCGCTGTGTACTGAGACTGCAACTGGTGAGGGTTTGAACTCGTTGTTGAGGTAGGAAGGCTTTTACCTGTAAAGTATCCAAGTCTGCCCCAATGAAAGACAAGGTTTGAGATGGGACTAAATAGGATTTCTCGTAATTGACGAGAAATCCTAGAGAAATTAGAGTGTGTAAGGTCAAATTCAGGGACGATCGAGCTGCTTGCTGGGTTGGGGCCCTGATTAACCAGTCGTCTAAATAGGGGTAGACGTGAACACCTTCTTTCCAGAGGAAGGCTGCGACAACTACGAGACATTTGGTAAAGACTCGTGGAGCTGACGCTAGGCCGAATGGAAGCACCCGGTATTGATAGTGCTTTGGGCCTACTAAAAACCGGAGGTACTTGCGATGAGCTGGAGCTATCGCAATGTGGGTGTATGCGTCCTGGAGGTCTAGAGAGCAGAGCCAGTCTCCTCTTTGTAGAAGAGGTAGAAGTGAGCCCAAGGTTACCATTTTGAACTTTTCCCGCTGGAGGTACTTGTTGAGGGCACGTAGGTCCAGAATTGGACGAAGGCCCCCGGATTTTTTGGAAATCAAAAAGTACCGGAAATAGAACCCTAGGCCTTGCTGCGAAAGAGGAATGGGTTCTATTGCTCTTAACTGGAGAAGAAGGGAGACCTCCTGCTCCAGAAGGACAGAGTGGTCGGATACTCCCCACACTTGTAGCGGCGGGGAGTCCGATGGGACAGCAAGAAAATTCAGATGGTAACCCTGAGCAATGATTGCCAGCACCCATTGGTCGGTTGTGATGGTTTGCCACATTCCATGAAAGTGGCATAGTCGACCTCCCACTGGTATGCCTGGCAGAGGGATCAGGCTGCTGCTCTCGAAGTGAAAGTCAAAAGCCTGAAGCAGGCCCCGGTTGGGGAGCTGCTTGTGACTTTTGCTTGCGAGGCTGGGATTTATGATAGGTCCTCGTCACTCGGGTCCTTGTCGGTGGAGGATAGTACTTCCTTGGCTGGAAGAAAGACTTCTTAGGGTCCTTCTTGGAGGGCTGTCTAGACGGGAAGTCAGAAGGTATCGATGAGAGCTGTTTGAGGGTCTCATGATCATCCTTTAACTCAGCCACTATTTACTGAATCTGTTCACCGAATACATTGTCACCAATACAGGGCAGGTCGGAGAGCCTGTCTTGTACTTCTGAGCGAAGGTCTGAAGACTTGAGCCAGGCCCAATGCCGTGCCGAAATGGCAGTCGCAGACACTCTAGTAGAGGTGTCGAAGATATCGTAAGCTGTTCTTATTTCATGTTTCCCTGCTTCAAAGCCCTTGTTGACAAGGGTTTGAAGATGTTCTTGGAATTGGTCAGGCAGGGTTTCAGAGAAGTCCTGTATCTGTTTGAAAATGACCCTATTGTATTGGGTCATATACAGCTGGTAAGCAGCAATTCTAGAGATGAGCATGGCCCCTTGGAACACTCGTCGACCAATATTGTCTAGGAACTTGTGTTCCTTTACAGGAGGGATAGAGGAGTGTGGCTTCGTTCTTTTTGCCTTCTTCTGAGTTGACTCTACCACAACTGAGTGGTGGTCAAGCTGAGACTTTTGAAAGCCCGGGGCTGACTGTACTAGATAAGTAGTGTCAGCCTTCCTGTGTACTGGGGCTACGGATCCAGGATTTTCCCAATTCTTTTTAAGGAGATCAAGAAGAACTTGATGAATGGGAATAGAGGTGATCACTTTAGGGGCATCCAGGAATTGGAGAAGCTCCATCATCTGGTGCCTATCATCTTGTTCCGTCTGAAGTTGAAAAGGGACCATCTCAGACATTTCCTTCACAAAATTAATGAAAGAGAGGTCCTCTGGAGGAGAACGCTTTCTACTTTCAGTAGGAGAAGGAGGTGAAGGTAAATCATTGGAGTCTGTGGAGGTATCATCACCCCAAGAGTCATAAGGATCAGAAGGCTGACCTGTAGGACGAGAGGGTGGTTGGATACCCGAAGGGCCCGGCTGAGGCTCCGAGAAAATTGAAGGAATCGCCAAGGGCACCGCGGACACCTTGGGGGGCATCGGTGCCGGCATCGAAGGCATCGATGGCGCCGATGTGCGTATCGCCCCCGATGAGTGAATCGGTGACGAGGGACGGCATGGCATCGATGGCTGAGGCACTACCCCCAAAGGAGGAATGCAGAACGGTGTTTCTCCTCCCGATGAAGCAGTCATCGGGGAGGGCATCGGAGACCCGGGAAGCACCGGTGGAAGGGCAGTCATGTGCACCTCCATCCGGGAAAGCAGTGGTGCCAGCGCTGCTGGAATCGGGTCGGTAACCGGTTCCACTCTCGGTGCCGGTGTTTGTGCCGGAGGGACCTGGAGTCGTTGCATCGCTTTGTCGATGGCCTCCTGGACCAGCCGGTCCAGTTCTTCCCAGAGACCTGGGGCAATCAGCTCCGGCTCTGTGACGGAAGAGGGAGGCTGAGGCACAGTCGGACCACCTTTACAGGCGGAATCGCGACTCCCAAACCCCGATCGGGTGAGGGTGGCCTCGATGTCCCGGTCGCAGGAGGGGTCGGTGCCGCTCCTGGACGGGGCTTCTTCAACGGTGGCTCGGTGGCTCGGTCGATGATTTCGCTCCCGACGGTCCGAGACCTACCATGCCGATTGCGATGCTTCTCCCTACGATCTCCTCGATCTTGAGGGGGAGGTACGGGAGTCGATGGCCGGCGGTCACCGGACGGTTGTCGATGGACCAACTTCGACAGTGCCGGTTCCGAGGACGTCGATGCGATGGACGGCGTTGGGGTTTGAGCATGGAAGAGGAGTCCCATCTTCTCCATTCTGGTTTGCAACCCTTAGGTGTCATGAAGGCACATTTGGTGCAAGTTAGGATATCATGCTCATGGCCTAGACACAAAACACAGACTCCATGAGGGTCTGTGATAGACATGGTGCGAGTACAGTCCGGGCACCGACGAAACCCCGACGCCATGGCAAAAATCGAGCCGTGGTACAGTCGACGGCCAGTAGGCCACGAGGGCCAAACTCGATGGTAACCGACGAAAAACGGTGAAAAAACTTACCGGAGTACCGCGGTCAAAGAAAGCTAGAGGGGGGACCCCTGTGGGGTGAAGTATTTTTAATTAATTCCGTTAGGAAAATTCCTGTCAGGAATCAGTTCAGAGCTCCTAAACCGCGAGGCTACTGCTGCGCGGAAAAAAGAAGACTGAAGGGGGACCCCTGCTGGCTGCAGGGTTAGTGCCATGCTGGGCATGCCCAGTAGGGGCCAGTCAAAGTTCTGGAAACTTTGACAGAAGTTTTCCGTGATTGGGCTCCATCCTGATGATGTCACCCATATGTGAGGACTACCATCCTGCTTGTCCTGTGAGAAACAGCTTTACCCACATCAGGAGAGGAAACAACTTCACAATCCTGCAAATAAACTTTAGAAAAAGAGGGAATCATCTCAAAATGTCTAGGCAAACCTTCTTTAACCCCTGTTGAGGGGATCAAAGGACATTTAGAAAAATGTAGAAATTTTAAATTAAGCCTTCTTAAATAATTCCCCATATTTTCCAATCTTTGATGAAGCGCCATATTATCCTTAATTAAGACAACATTACATTTATGTAATTTCAAACATTTATCCTTCATATCATTATACTTCTCTTCCTGTTCCTTAATATGCTGAGAATGCCCATCAAATTTAGAAGATAGATTCAGCTTTGGGATCCTTTAGGGGGCTATTATAAAAGAGAGATTTTTTTCCAGATTAGTAATAGTAGAACATAACACATCTATTGTTAAACTAGCAGGTTTATTTATTCATTTAAAATTTTTTCTATACCGTTGTTCAGTTGTATACCATCACAACGGTTTACAGTGAGGCACATAAATACATCTTTGGTAAATTGTATAGGTTAGTACTATCTCAAGGCAGTGCCATTAAAGTCCGGTAACAAAGTTTCATAATAAATACTATTTGTAAAGTGTTATAAATCTTGTCCTTTTTCTACATTTATCAGTCTTAATTACATGTATAATTCTATCGTAATGTATATTTTGTTTTAATAAGACACACATATTGAACAAAAAAGGTGCTGCGTGCTGATATTCTGCTGCCAGATTTCATATTCCACTATTCTCCGTTCTCTTTGTAGAAAGCTTGTTTGAAAAGCCAGTTTTTTAAACTCTTTTTGAAAAGTTTGAAATCTCTCTGTAGTCTAGTTTCTAAGGGCATGGTGATCCATGCTATTGGTCCGGCTAATAATAAAGCCCTGTCTCTAACTTGGGTCAATCTAACTGTTTTAACAGACGGAATGGTTAGGAGTGCTTTGTTAGCAGATCTCAGGTTTCTATGTGGGACATGAACACGTAGTGCTGTGTTCAGCCATTCTGCTTTATCGTCATGAATCAATTTATGAATTGTGCAAAGTGTTTTGTATTGAACTCTGTATTCGATTGGTAGCCAGTGTAATTCTGCTAGAGTATCAGTAATGTGATCACTTTTTCTTTTATCAGTTAGTACCCTTACGGCAGTGTTTTGCAGTATTTGGAGTGGTCTTATTGTTGTGTATGGTAGTCCTAGGAAAAGGGCATTACAGTAGTTGGTGCTAACAAATATTAGTGCTTGTAAGACTTTTCTGAAATTTGTCAGTGTTAGTAAAGGTTTTAATTTCCTGAGTACCATAAGTTTGGCGTATCCTTCTTTGACTTTTAAAGATATATGTTGTTTGAGGCTGAGTTCCGGATCAATTATTACACCGAGGTTCCATGGTGGATGACTGATCCACTCCTGACCTTGTGGAGACAGCCAAAGAACCCCATCTGATGAAAACTGCCCCTCCTGAAGGGAAGAAGGTACAGATACAGTAACGAACCCAATTCCAGTCTCAGGTCTAGTCTGGGTCAAGGATCCAACCTGTGGAAGCATAGGACCCTCAGGGCCGAGAGAGGCTCCGTTCCTCCATCCCTGCAAGAACTTGGCGTTGGTAAAAAGCCTCCAGAGTAGGCTGGGAAGGGGAGGATGGCAATGCGGACTTGGGAAGGGGGGGGGGGAGTATGTGCAATACCTTTCCTCTTCTTACACATAGGGGCAGATTTTCAAAGGGTTACATGTGTAACCCCGAAAACCTGTCCCTGAGCGCGCGCCGAGCCTATTTGGATAGGCTCGGTGACACGCGCAAGCCCCAGGACGCGCATATGTCCCGGGGCTTTGAAAAAGAGGCGGGAAGGGGGCAGGGCGCTGGTCCGGGGGTGGTCCGGGGTGGGACCGCTTGCCAGCAGCCAGCCAGCGCGCGCAAGTTACGCCTGCCTCGGGCAAGCGTAAATAGGAGAACAAAGGTAGGGAGGAGGATTTAGGTATGCTGAGGGGTGGGTTAGATAGGGGAAGGGAGGGGAAAGTGGGGGGAATGAAAGGAAAGTTCCCTCCGAGGCTGCTCCGATTTCGGAGTGGCTTCGGAGGGAACGGGGAAAGCCATTAGGGCTCCCCTAGGGCTCGGCGCACGCAAGGTGCACAAGTGTGCACTCCCTTGCGCTCGCTGACCCCGGATTTTATAACATGCGCGCAGCTGCATGTGCATGTTATAAAATGGGGCGTAGATTTGTGCGTGCTGGGTTGCGCGCACAAATCTACGCCCGCGCATACGTTTTAAAATCTGACCCATAATGTCCTGGAGACTTCATTCTGTAGTTCTTTTAAAGTAATCTTAGGCCTTGCAGTGACCTTCTCCAGCAGTTTCCTTAACCCACATCTACTGACTTTGGAGCCTGATCATGGCAGTATCTTGGTGGTACTAAACTGTTTCCACTGCACAATGATGGACCTGACAGTGTCGCAAGAGATATTCAAACACACTGACATTTTCTTAGTACCTTTCCCAACCTGTAACTTTGCATAACACTATCTTGGAGGTCTTTCTGCAGCTCCTTCTTTGTCATGTTTTGATGTTTGCTTCATATTTACTTCCTACAACTGAAACAGCTAGATTCTTCATCCAGGAGTATTCTAATCAGCTCAACTATTCTGACTGGATATAGATGGGCTCTTTTTAACTTATTAAGGGCCTCATTTTCTAAAGTATCGCAGGCCTGCGATACTTTAGAAAATCGCGCTAATGGGGGGGTGGAGAGTTGACCCAGGGGGGCGGTCCTGCGCTAGCCGGCAGCGATCGCACCACCATGGTGCGATCGCTGCCGGTTTCGCACCCAATAGCGCCACCATAGAAGGTGTAGCTATTGGGCGCGAAATAGGACACGAAAAGGCACCTACCTTTTCGCCGTCCATGGCGTCTTCGCGGAGTTGGCCCCGGTGACGCCCCGACTCCTCCTCTTCCGGGGCCAACTCCACCCCGATTTAGGTAGCGCAGGCGTGCGCTACCTTCGCAAGCTATCGCAGGCTTGCGCTGTTAGCGCAGGCCTGCGATAGCTTTAGAAAATGAGGCCCTGTGTGCCTTAATTCAAATCAATTTTTTAAACCAGAGCTAATTTGTGTTTGCTATGACAAAGAATTAGGAGACTTATGCAATCAAGACTTTTGTTTATTCTTAATTACTTTTAGAATATTTCTATAATTTTTCTTTCATAATTAAAGTGTAAAATATGTTCTACAGATCAGTGAAAAATTATTTTAATGCATTTTGATTTGTACCTTTTTTTTTTTTTTAGAAAGAATGTGAAAAATGCGCAAGGGTGTGAAAAATTTTACAAGGCACTGTACTACTTAAAAGAGTTATAGCAAAGTGCAAGGGGTAAACAAATTATTCCCATGATCACAATGTACCTGAACATTTGGGTCCCCTCTACCAAAACTTTTACATTAAATTTTTGTTCAACACTAATATTTAGAGGATTTTTTTTAATGACAACATGCATTATGGGCTTGATGTTACGCTGAGCTCTGGTCCGGTGTCGTGAACACCGCCCAGAAGGGTGGCTCCAGGTGGAGAGAGACAGGGATGGCTGGAAACAGTGTCAAATTCCAGGCTGGGTCAGGGCAGGCAGCAGGCAACAGTGTCAGAGTCCAGGCTGGGTCAGGGCAGGCGGCAGGCAACAGTGTCAGAGTCCAGGCTGGGTCAGGGCAGGCGGCAGGCAACAGTGTCGGAGTCCAGGCTGGGTCAGGGTACCTAGTAGTAAGGCAAAGAGCCCGAGGGCCACACACACACGCACGGCAGAGCAGAGAGCCCGAAGGCCACACACGCACACAGGGCAGAGGGCCCGAAGGCCACACACACGGCAGAGCAGAGGGCCCGTAGGCCACACACGCACACAGGGCAGAGGGCCCGAAGGCCACACACACAGCAGAGCAGAGGGCCCGAAGGCCACACACGGCAGAGCAGAGGCCACACACATATGGCAGGGCTGGGAGCCCGAAGACCACACACACGGCAGAGCAGAGGGCCCGTAGGCCACACACGCACACAGGGCAGAGGGCCCGAAGGCCACACACACAGCAGAGCAGAGGGCCCGTAGGCCACACACGCACACAGTGGGACAGCGGACCCGAAGGCCTCACTCACACGGCAGGGCTGAGGGCCCGAAGGCCTCACTCACACGGCAGGGCAGAGGGCCTGAAGGCCACACACGGCAGAGCAGAGGCCACACACATATGGCAGGGCTGGGAGCCCGAAGACCACACACAGCGCAAAGCAAGGCAAAGCGGGGTCCAAGGACCACACGCACCGCAAGCAAGGGAGGCTAGAGCAGGGAGCCCAGGCGAGCTCGATGCCGAAGCCCTGAGGGAACTGCCAGGCAGGGATATAAAGGGAAGTACAGAACATAGAGTGAACAAGGGAGATGGACTGGGCCCGTCAGGAGAGCCAGCTCTAGAGGGACCCCTGGTGGTGAGGCAGTTGCACAGCAGCCATAGCCGTAACACTTGATTCTGCCAAAATTTGAGATATGTAAAAAATCATGTACAGGGACAAGCAGGTAACCAGCAAATACGGAAAAAAATGCATTTCTAGTTGGAAAGCAGGGCTGGAATGGCAGTGTGCATCTCAGCAGTCACAAATAACTAGACTTTATGTGGCTTGAAAGCTAGACCTCTGCTTTTAGCCACTGAATATGTTAATTAGCTCATTTCAATTTCTTATTTCCTAATTATTCCTTATCAGATATATATATTCTTCCTAAATGGCATCAAACACATCTGCAAAAAGGCATGGAGGGGCCCACTTCATATGGCCTAACTGCTGATGACCATGACATTTCAGGTTATGTTCCTTAAAAGAATAATAGTTAAGAACAGCAGCCAGGTAACAGTGAGTGAAAGGATTAAAAAAGATTAGACTGTACCACTGTCAAAAAGACCAAGGGAAACTTAGATGCCAATTTTCAAAAGCGATTTACCAGGGTAAAAGGGCTGTATAAAAACTACATTCCCTATGTAGGCATGTTCTTCCACAACGCACATACAGGGGCAGATTTTAAGAGCCCTGCTCGCCTATATCCGCCCAAATCCGGGCGGATTTAGGCGAGCAGGGCCCTGCGCGCCGGTGAGCCTATTTTACATAGGCCTACCGGCGCGCGCAGAGCCCCGGGACTCGCGTAAGTCCCGGGGTTTGGCGAGGGGGGCGTGTCGGGGGGCGGGCCCGAACCGCGCGGCGTTTTCGGGGCGTGTCCGGAGCGTTCCGGGGGCGGGCCCGGGGGCGTGGTTACGGCCCGGGGCGATCCGGGGGCGTGGCCGCGCCCTCCGTACCCGCCCCCAGGTCATGTCCTGGCGCGCAAGAGGCCCGCTGGTGCGCGGGGATTTACGCCTCCCTCCGGGAGGCGTAAATCCCCCGACAAAGGTAAGGGGGGGGGGTTTAGACAGGGCCGGGCGGGTGGGTTAGGTAGAGGAAGGGAGGGGAAGGTGAGGGGAGGGTGTTAGAGGATCCCCTCCGAGGCCGCTCCGATTTTGGAGCGGCCTCGGAGGGAACGGGGGTAGGCTGCGCGGCTCGGCGCGCGCCGGCTATACGAAATCGATAGCCTTGCGCGCGCCGATCCAGGATTTTAGCGGCTACGCGCGTATCTACTAAAATCCCGCGTCCTTTTGCTTGCGCCTGATGCACCAGCAAAAGTACGCCTATTCGCGGTATTTGAAAATCTACCCCACAATTACTAGATGTGATCAGAAAATAGCTTTTTATAAAGCTCTGTAGTTATTAAATTTTAATCATCTAGTGTTCTCCGAATAATTGTCCCAGATAAAATAAAAGGTGTAATAGTCTTCAACATCATCATTTATTTTTTCATACTTTCCCAACTAAAGAGCAGAAAATGGTATTCTGTTTATAAATACTGATATTCCTAAAATGGTCTAAAGGCAGACTACAATCAAATTTGTAATTGAATTACAGTTATATCACATTTTATAATCAGCAAATGAACATTAAACACTAGGGAGGACACAAACAGATATGAATATAGATACAGGAAGAATATAACAGAGGTTCCAATAAAAGCAAAAGTACTCCTTGTGCCTATAAGTAAAGAATCGCCTGAACTAAAAGATTCCAAATTATCCCTGTCAACTGAAAAACAGACTGTTAATACAAACAAAACACAAACTTTGAAATGTCTGTATGCCATGCTAGAAGTCTAAGAAGTAAGATGGGAGAGTTAGTGTATAGAAATGAATGATGAGATAGACTTAATTGGCATCTCAGAGACATGGTGAAAGGAGGATAACCAATGGGATAGTGCCATACCAGGTTAGAAATTATAGGGCAATGATAGGGAGGAGCAACTTGGTGAAAGGGATGGTACTTTATGGCCGAGATGGGCATATAATACAACAGAATAAGGATCCTGCAAGAGACTAAATGAACAATAGAAGCTTTATGGTAGAAATCCCTTGTGTGTTGTGGAAGAGCATAGCAATAGGAGTACACTACCAGCCACCTGGCCAAAATGATGAGACAGACAGTGAAATGCTAAGAGAAATTAGGGAAGCTAACCAAATTGATAATGCAATAATAATGGGAGATTTCAATTATCCCAATATTGACTGGGAAAATGTAACATCAGGACATGCTAGAGAAATAAAGTTCCCAGATGGAATAAATGTCAGCTTTATGGAGTAATTGGTTCAGGAACAGACAAGAGAGGGAACTATTTTAGATATAATTCTTAATGGAGTGCATGATTTGATGAGAGAGGTAATGGGGGGGGGGGGGGTTGTCAGCTTGGCAACAGTGATCATGACATGATCAAATTTGAATTAATGACTGGAAGGGGAACTATAAGTAAATCCACGGCTCTAGCATTAAACTTTCAAAAGGGAAACTGTGATAAAATGAGAAAAATAGAAAAAAACTGAAAGGTGCAACTACAAAGGTTAAGAGTGTACAACAGGCATGGAAATTGTTAAGGTGTATTCCACGCATAAAAAAGATGGAAGGCTAAACAATTGCTGATACGGTTAAAAAGTGAGGTCAAAGAGGTTATTTTAGCCATAAAATCTTCCTTCAAAAATTGGAAGAAGGATCTATGAAAAAAATAGGAAAAAGCATAAACATTGGCAAGTTAAATGTAAAACACTGATAAGAGAGGCTAAAAGAAAATTTGGAAAGAAGTTGGCCATAAAGGCAAAACCTCATAATAAACATTTTTTAAAATATATCTGAAGCAGGAAGCTTGTGAGAGAGTCGGTTGGACTGTTAGATGACTGAGGGGTTAAAGGGGCATTTAGGGAAGATAAGGCCACTGCAGAAAGACAAAATGATTTCTTTGCTTTACTGAGGAGGATGTTAGGGAGATACCTGTTTCAGAGACAGTTTTCAAGGGCGACATTTCTGATGAACTAACCCAAATCATGGAGAGCCTTGAAGATGTAGTAGGCCAGATTGACAAATTGAAGAGTAGCAAATCACCTGATCTGGATGGTATACATCACACATACCAAAAATTCAAAAATGAAAATTTTAGATTTATTACAAGTAATTTGTAACCTATCATTAAAATTATCCTGAAGACTGGAAGGTGGCCAATGTAATCCACTATATAAAAAGGGCTCCAGAGGTGACCCTGGAAACTATAGACCAGTGAGCCTGACTTCAGTGCCAGGAAAAATCGTGGAAAGAATTATAAAGAATAAAATTACAGAACATATAGATAGACATGATTTAATGGGACACAGCCAGCATGGATTTACCCTAGGGAAGATTTGTCTCACAAGCAGATTGTGATAAATTGCAGGAGGACCTTGTGAGTCTGGAAAATTGGGCATCCAAATGGTAGATGAAATTAAATGTGGATAAGTGCAAGGTGATGCATATAGGGAAAAATAACCCATGCTGTAGTTACATGATATTAGGTTCCATATTAGGAGCTACCACCCAGAAAGAGATCTAGGTGTCCTAGTGGATAATACATTGAAATTGTCGGCTCCGTGTGTTGCAGCAGTCAAAAAAGCAAACAGAATGTTGGGAATTATTAGAAAGGTGATGGTAAATAAAACGGAAAACGTCATAATGCCTCTGTATCGCACCTTGAATACTGTGTACAATTCTGGTCGCCACATCTCTAAAAAGATATAGTTGCAATGGAGAAGGTACAGAGAAGGGTGACCAAAATGATGAAACAGCTCCCATATGAAGAACGACTAAAGAGGTTAGGGCTGTTCAGCTTGCAGAAGAGACGGCTGAGGGGGGATATGACAGAGGTGTTTAAAATCATGAGAGGTCTAGAACTGGTAAATGTGAATCGGTTATTTACTCTTTCAGAAAATAGAAGGACTAGGGGGCATTCCATGAGGTTAGCATGTAGCACATTTAAAACTAATAGGAGAAAATTCTTTTTCACTCAATGCACAATTAAACTCTGGAATTTGTTGCCAGGGGATGTGGTTAGTGCAGTTAGTGTAGCTGGGTTTAAAAAAGATTTGGATACGTTTTTTGAGAAGTCCATTACTTGCTATTCATCAAGTTGACTTAGAAAATACCCACTGCTATTACTAGCATCAGTAGCATGGGATATACTTAGTTTTGGGTACTTGCCAGGTACTTGTAGCCTGGATTGGCCACTGTTGGAAACAGGATGCTGGGCTTGATGGACCCTTGGTCTGACCCAGTATAGCAATTTATGTTTTTAAACCTGCTACATTTTTTGAAGGGGTGAATAAGCATGTGGATAAAAGTGAACCTGTGTATTTGGATTTTCAGAAGGCATTTCACAAAGTCCCTCATGAGAGGCTTCTAAAAAAACTAAAAAGACATGGGACAGGAAGAGATATCCTTTTGTGGATTGCAAAATGGTTATAAGACAAGAAACAGAGAATAGAAATTAAATGGTAATCTTTTTCAGTTGAAAATAAAAGGTAAGTTTTTTCAGCTGAGTGCCTCAGGGATCTGTATTTGACCGATGCTTTTCAATCTATTTATAAATGATCTGGAAAGAAGTAAGACAAGTGAGGTGATCAAATCTGCAGATGACACAAAATTATTCAGAGTAGTTAAATAATAAGTGGACTGTCATAAATTGCAGGAGGACCTTGCAAGACTGGAAGATTGGGCATCCATATAGCAGATGAAATATAATGTGTACAAGTGCTAGGTGATGCATTGTTCAGTTCGGAGTTAACAGTTTGCTTGGAATTAGCAATCTGTTGTTATTTAGGAGAGTTGTGGGTGGATCCTTGGACCGGTGGCAGATGACCACGCTCCCGGGGGAAGATCCCGAGAGGGACCACCGGTCAAGCTCAGAGTATGGAGACAGACACACACTAGTTCTTTTATTAGACAGTATACTGAACCACCAGAGGTGGCAGTAGTGAGCTGGAATGCCTGGTTGGGCTGTAGTCCCTCAGATACTCGAACAGCGATCCCTGGAGGCTGAGCTGTAGAGAAACTGAAATATAGGGGTAGATTTTCAGACGAGCGCGAACAGCCTACTTTTGTTTGCGCTCCAGGCGCAAACAAAAGTACGCTGGATTTTAGTAGATACGCTCGTAGTCGCGCGTATCGGCTAAAATCCTGGATCGGCGCCCGCAAGGCTATCGATT
The DNA here is from genome assembly GCF_901001135.1 of Rhinatrema bivittatum. Lineage (NCBI taxonomy): Eukaryota > Metazoa > Chordata > Amphibia > Gymnophiona > Rhinatrematidae > Rhinatrema > Rhinatrema bivittatum. Next base: position 236,365,047 of record NC_042623.1, read on the forward strand.
TCGTATAGCCTGCGCGCGCCGAGCCGCGCAGCCTACCCCCGTTCCCTCCTAGGCCGCTCCGAAATCGGAGCGGCCTAGAAGGGAACTTTCCTTTGCCCTCCCCTCACCTTCCCCTCCCTTCCCCTACCTAACCCACCCGCCCGGCCCTGTCTAAACCCCCCCCTTACCTTTGTCGGGGGATTTACGCCTCCCAGAGGGAGGCGTAAATCCCCGCGCGCCAGCGGGCCTCCTGCGCGCCGGGCCGCGACCTGGGGGCGGGTACGGAGGGCGCGGCCACGCCCCCGGGCCGTAGCCACGCCCCCGTACCCGCCCCCAAAACGCTGCCGACACGCCCCCGAAACGCCGCGACGACCGGGCCCGCCCCCGACACGCCCCCGACACGCCCCCCTCCGAGAACCCCGGGACTTACGCGAGTCCCGGGGCTCTGCGCGCGCCGGGAGGCCTATGTAAAATAGGCTTCCCGGCGCGCAGGGCCCTGCTCGCGTAAATCCGCCCGGTTTTGGGCGGATTTACGCGAGCAGGGCTCTGAAAATCCGCCCCATAGTGAGTAGGCAGGGTATGCAGAGTTCATGTACTGAACCAGATGGTAACACTCACACAATGTCACATAGAAGCCCAGGAGCTGGAATGTATAGGCCCTCGAGGAGCGAGTACCTGGTTCCAGGGAAAGCTCTGAGAGAGCAATGGTAACTCACTGATGTAGTTGGCAGTGATGACTTCCAGACAGAAGAGAGTACCGAGTAAGTCTGGGAATAAGGGCCCTCAAGGAGCGAGTACCGGGTCCAGACTGTCACCTGAAAAACAAAGGAGAGAGCGAGGCCCCCGAGGAGCAGGTACCCCTAGTAAGTCTGAGGAGGCAGAGTAGCTTAGGCAAAGTAACCCCTTGCTAACTCAATCTGTTAGCAAATTCTTCGGGGGACGTCCCTGAGGTTCGCGCCATTACCGGTACTTCAGTCGGGGCCGCATCAAGCACACGCCCCTAGGCCTCCAGAAAACATGGCGGTTTGCAGCGTCCAGCTGGTCCGGGGACGCCGAAGGACTTCAGCAGAAGAACGCCACAGCAGCCAATCTTCCCATGGACGAAGAGGGAGGCGCCAAAGAGGTAAGGAGGGTGGAGAGAGGGCGTCGGGAACCAACGGACACAACATGCATATAGGGAAAAATAACCTATGCTGTAGCTGCAAGATTTTAGGTTCCACTTTAGGAGTTAACACCCAGGAAAATGATCTGGGCGTCATAGTTGATATTACATTGAAATCATTGGTTCAGTGTGCTATGGCAGTCAAAAAATCTAACAGAATTATTAGGAAGGGAATGGCAAATAAAACAAAGGATTTCCTAATGCCTCTGTATCACTCAATAGTTAGACCGCACCTTGAATAATATTTGCAATTCTGGCTGCTGCATCTCAAAAAAAGATATAGTTGCACTGGAGAAAGTACAGAGAAGTGTGACCAAAATGAAAAGAGCATGGAATGACTCCCCATGACGAAAGACTAAAGAGGTTAGGGCTTGTAGAAGAGACAGCTGAGGGGGTATATGATAGAGGTCTACAAAATCATGAAAGGACTTGAACGGATAAATGTGAAACGGCTATTTACTCTTTCAGATAATACAAGGACCAAGGAGCACTCCATGAAGTTAGCAAGTAGCACATTTAAAACAAATTGGAGGAAAAACTTTTTTTTTTCACTCAATGTACAGTTAAGCTGTGGAATTCGTTGCCAGAAGATGTGTTTAAGCAGTTAGTAGCCAGGTTTAAAAAAGTTCCTAGAGGAGAATTTCATAAACTGCTATTAATCAATAGGGAATAGCCACTGCTTGTTGCTGGTATTAGTAACATGGGATCTATTTAAATTTTAGGTACTTGCCAGGTACTTGCAACTTGGATTGGTCACTGTTGGAGACAGGATACTGGGCTTGCTGGACCCTTGGTCTGAGCCAGTATGTCATATCGTATGTTCTAATGTAACTGGTTGTCTAGGACAGCGATTCTAAACCGGTGTGTCACAACACACCAGTGTGTCACCAAGCAGCGGCAGGTGTGTTGAGTGCTACCAGTCTCCCGCTGCTCTTCCCTCCTCTTCCTTCACTGAGCGAGAGAGGGACAGTCTTGCACTGCTGCTGCTGCCGCCCGGGCTATCAGAATGTTCAAGCCCGGATGGGAACGGCAGCAGTGTTAGTGGAGGCTGGCAACTGTGGCTGGGCCTTTTCTTCTTCCCGCACCTGCCCCCTAACAGGAAGTGATGTGCAGCGGGAAGAAGAAAGAGCCATGCTGCACAAAAAAGTAGCGGTGGCAGCATCAACCCGGAGCAAAATCAGAAGCAGCCAGAAATCGGCATAGGAGACAGCAGAATTAGCCTCCCGTGGCCAATGGGATTTTTCTTTATTGGCCTGCGGGGGCTAGAGAAAGGAGGCTGCTGCAGCTACCATTTGT